>NC_135785.1:128793544-129448544 GCF_051106095.1 Pogona vitticeps
AGCCATGGGCTATGGAGTGCTTTATGCCTCCACATGCACTTTACAGATGTAGTGCTCCCTCGAACTCGGCTCCGGCATCATAATGTTTGGAGCCTTGATCAAACCTGCTGTTAACCCATTCAGGTTTGAGACTCACATGAGTCGCTGGGGGGGGTGGAAGAGTTTCCAACCAATCTTCCTACACCCCTCTCAGTTGTCACAGATGGTCACACTCCTTTACTGTCAACAGATGAGTTCTTTGGTCAGCGTTGTTATTTGTTTTTGGTCGCCGTGTAGCCACGTACTCCTCTGCCACGAGGGCTTATCACCACTTATGGAGTTGGTTCTGCCCACCCTGCAGGTAGCTCATGTGCACGCTTACAGTTCAGGCCTTCCGCATCACTGGGAGGCACTGTTGCAGGTGCATCACAAGCACACTGCTGCTCGATACGCCTGAAAACCAGTGTCTAAGCAACTGACAGGTTAGGGCCTGCCATTTGTTGGTGTATGGCTTTTTAGCCAGAAAAAGGTTGTTATTCTTGATAACCTGTTCAGGATCTAGAAGGTGACACATTCATTGTGCTGTAACATCTGCAAGAGCCTGAAGATGTTCCCATCAGCCTATGGCGTTCCGGGAACGTTAAACGCCTCAACCCCAAAGTTACCAGCCGCCACCCCTAGACATGTGGGGAGGCAGTGCCTTGACCGGCAGAACTGCTAGTAGGACTGCAAACTGAGCAGGCTCTTTACTTCTCTGTTGTTGACCAGTCAGTCCGTTTGACTTCTTTCTATCATAGCTACCAGCTTTGCCACTATCTTCGATGTACATTGAACCCATTAGGATCGACCTCAACATGGAAAAGATTTTTGTTCTTTTTCTCTACCATATAACACTTTGGCAGGAAAAGATGCTTTCCAAATTCCAATCCATCTCGTGTCAAGGCCCATTATGATCGAGCACGACCGGTCCTGGCTTTGAATCTGCCAATTCTGGACATAAGCTCGGATCTCACTCCTTGAACGAATCTCCCTCCAATATGATGCGATCCATTATCATCCTCTGTCACCTTCAGTGTGCATCTTTTCATTCACACAGTTCACTTCTCGGTTCACCGCATCCCGTCTATTGGGAATGGAGGAACCGCCTTTTCCAGACCCAGCCATCACTTAGCTGAGCACTTACACTAACTATGCTGAAGCTAATAAAGGATGCTTGCACCAAGCCACTTCCTATTAAAGATCTAGGAAGAATGTATCACAGGTACAAGGTACGAGGAAATGACATAGAAATTTTGGGATGACTCCAGTCCCATTTCTATCATCGTAGAACAAATTTATCCAAAACGAGAAATGATTTCCCTGAACCCTACTAATAAGAATACGGAAACATTGATGTCTTTGGCAGGGAGACTTATTCCTTTCATTCACTTCTGCTCCATGTGGCCAACTATCAATCACAATAGGCGCCTACCTGGAGCAATTTTGGTCTCAAATTCTAGCTCTCTTGAAATCCATTAAAACAGAGCTTAGAAACTCTTGCTCTGAGACCACGACTCTAGCAAAGCAACACAGGATTGCTGCTTGACATGCAAAGGGCTTCAACTACTGTCGCATCCTTAGTATCTATAGAAGGCTCACCTAGTCACGAACCACTGGCTCATCAAGGACACATAGGACAGAATTGAATGTCTTCCATTACATGGTACCAGTCTCTTCAGTCTTAGACTGGTGACACTAGAAATATTATTATTATTTACACAGAATAGGAAAACAGCTAAATTATATATGGGCCGACAGCCCTTTCATCCCTCTGTCAGTTCTACCCATAGTCCTTTCAACCATATCTGGAGTTTCAGCCTCCCAGACATTTCGGTTCATACAAGAATGTCACCACATCTCTCAAGGTTACGTTATATAATTGTGTTTGTTCCCCTTTGAGTAACGTTAGACTCACTCTTTTTGTCTATATCCTCCAGGAAGAGACCTTTGCCTCCTGGGCAAACATGTCATAATCCAAGTTCCTACATCTGGCTTATGCATGGCTTCTACTTCTGTGCTATTATATACATAGAAAGGACAGAGGCATCCGTCCCATCCTTGGTCTCAGAAATCTTTTCATGTGTATTCTACCGCAAGTTTCAGATTCCAGCCTCAACACTATTATCTAATCAGTAATTCCTAAGGTTTCACTGCCATTCAATTTTTCAACATTTGCAAGGTCTTTCAGATGGTACAGGACATCAGTTTGATAATAACCTTCACCTGCGAGATATGGACATCTACCTGTACTGGTACTATAGCGTATGTTTTTCTTTTTTTTAAAAAAAAATTATTATTACTAGCAATCATCTCCCCAAATTCATGGCCTCCACGGCTTCAGTGCTAAAGCAATCCAGACTCAGCCTCGAACCACTCCAATAGTGGTATCTTTTCCTTTTGACCAACTAGAGGATCCCTAATCCAAGTAACTGCAAGTTCGGTTCTATCACCATTGGAAAGTATCGACCTTCAATGTATTCACTGGGGTCCGTACGCCGACTACAGGTTTTATTGCTCCTGAGCAGGTGCGGACGGAAACACTGTTGGGGACATATTCATATGGCAGTGGACAGGGAATTTGCCATAACTCTTCCCTCTGATACATTTCATTCTACGGAGAATCTTCCATCACCATTATTCCTAATCAAATGCGATCCAAATACCTCCTTGAGGTACTTGGTCCTAGTTTGCCTGTCTCAGATCGATATAGACAGACACATGTCAGTTCCCTCTGGTTCCTCACCTCCTAACTTCCATGAACTAGGCAACCTGGGAAATACTCCCACTTTGGCATCAGTGCTCGATCGAGCTCAAAAACCATGAACTCGATGTCGATGTGTAAATAAATAAATCTTTATTAAATATACTGAAACAAAGAACTACCTTACCAACTTTCTTAGAAACTGTTGCCTACTTGGCTTTCTGTTTATGCTTTAAAATGTTATATATCTGCTATTGTTGTCCATTAACCAGATTATTCTGGTAGGTAGGACTTTCGTCTCACTCTAGGGTCAAACATCTTTTCACAGGACTCAGTACCATCCGTCCTCCATGTAAACACATTGTTCCTCAATGGTCTATAGATTTCTAAATTCACTCATGTGCCCGCCATTCGAGCCCATTTTCTCTTCAGATGCCAAATTACTTACTTTGAACAGCCTTCCTAGTGGCTGTCATATCTGCCAAGGGAACGCGCAAAATAGCTGGATTGTGATTTGATCCACCTGTTATTCAATTTTCCTGATAAAGTGACTTCCTACTTTAATGTCTCATTCCTGAGGTATTCGACTATTTTTCATGTTTATCTATGCTTCATCTTACCATCATTCTTCAGATCACCATCATCTCCTTTAGAGCACATGCTCCACAATATTTATGTAAGATGCTCACCAGCATTTTCTCTGGACACTACCAGAGCTTCTAAACAGATGACAGGCTCTTTTGATGCTTTCATTCTTTTCATTTCAAAAGTCTAGTTTCTTCCTATCCATCTCTAGTTCGATGGTCCAGGCTGTATCTATGGCTTGCCAGCAGTCAGACGAGTCACCGTCTAATTAGCTTTAGCCTCGCTCCACGGAGTGCTGTCTACCTCGGCTGCATCCAGAGTACAATCGAGACTCTCGACGTCTACCGTGCACCAATATGATCCATGCCATCTACCTTTGCAGAGCAATACTGACTACACGTAGGTACATGCAATACCACTAGATTTGGCAGAAATGTGATGCCAACCTTCCTACCGTGACGTCCCACCTGCCAGTAAGTAAGCTTGCCAGTCACCCATATGTGTGTATTCACAGAGGCCACGAAGAAGAAAGAAAGGTTACTTACCTGTAACCATGGTTCTTCGAGTGGACCTCTGTGAATTCACACTACCCACCCATCCTCCCCTCTGTCGTCACGGGTATCTTATTGTTGTATAACTCTCATGCCCGGCGGACAAATTGCAGGAACTGAGGGGAATCTTGGGTGGGAGGAGCTTGTGCCTCATGGGGGATCACACCATAAAATTGTTACTTTTAGCTCTAGAATGCTCCGAGAATGTCAGCGCAGGCGCAGACTAAACCCATATGTGTGTATTCACAGAGGTCCACTCGAAGAACCATGGTTACAGGTAAGTAACCTTTCTTTCTTTACCAAGTATAACCATGCTCTCAGCTGATAATTGGTAGAGGCATTTTCCATAATTTACATTTGGTGATAGATTGTTTGACTGCTAAGTATTAGCACATGTCTGACTATACTGAACACTGATTCTGGATCTCCTTGCTGCTCCTGTCATCCCAAATTACTGCCATACAGTTTGACTACATTTCTTTTAAAATAAAAATAGAGCTTTTAGGAATTTTGATGTCACCTTTTCTATGTTAGGAATAAATGAGTGTCCTATTGCTTTAATTGCCCATTTGCTGAGTAATGTGGTTAATTAAAACTGTGTTAGGGTAGGGGGAGAAACACAGCTGCCATTCCTGAGATTCTGAGACTACAGGTATATAAAACTTCTGATGTTAAGTGTTTAGCATATGCTTCTCTTTTATAGGTCCAATTCAGTGTAACAATGCTTTGTAACACAGAGGCTTCTGGAAGTCACAGTAGAAGAGTAGAGCCTTCAGCGTCATAGTAGCATTGAGTCAGAAGGACTGATAGAATGATATAGCATATGAACAGCATGAAGTATACAATATAATATTATCTTCAAGCTGCAGAGGTAAAAGGGACACTATGGATCATGAAGTCTGGTCCCTGTCAAGGAGGCACAGTGGGGAACAGAACTCCCAACCTCTGATTTCGCAGCTGGATACCAAAACCAGAGGGCTATCCAGCAGTTTGTAGTTCCTTTTCTGTTGGAGAAAGTGCATTCCCTTTTATCTCTTTGTTATTAAAACATTTTGGATGTTTTTCCCTGAGCCATAAGAATAAATAGGTCCCTACCAAAAATAGTTACAGTGGTGCCTCGCATAACAAGTGCACTGTATAACGACGAATCCGCATAGCGATCCCTTCTCCGGGATCGCTAATGCGGAGGCATAGCATCGGTCCCTATGGAAAAAACTCGCTTACCGAAGATGGGCCAAAGACGGGTGCCAGGAAGGAGCCGCTGCCACCGCGAGAGTGATGCGGGACCGCGCTGGCCGGGGAGGAACGCAGGCGGGCAGGCAGGCAGATGGAGGGAGGGAAACGGTGCTCGCTCACTCGCCCACCACCCCCCACTTCCCCTCTTCCTCCTCGTCCTCCTACCTCTCCTGCCGCTGGTGGGGAGAAATGCAGGCAGGCAGGCAGGCAGATGGAGGGAGGGAAACGGCGCTCGCTCGCTCGCAACCCCCCGCTTTCCCTCTTCCTCCTCGTCCTCCTGACGCCCCCGGGAAGGAAGGCAGGCAGCGAGGCAGGCAGGCGAAGGGAGGGAAGCCGTGCGCTTGCGCGTCCTCCCCCCACTTTCCCTCTTCTCCTCCTCTTGCCGCCGCCCCCCCAAGCCTCCCACAGAGTCGGGCGATCAGCTGTTCGGCGGTTCTAAAATGGCCGCCAGACGCCCGAAATTGCCGCGCGCAGCGTTTTTGCACCCTCCCCTCGCTTACCGAGGTCGCGAAAATGGCTGCCACTATGCAGGAAACTTCACTGAACTGTAAGTTTAGGGCCCATTGGAACGCATTAAACGATGTTTATTGCGTTCCAATGGGCTTTTACGTTCCCTTTAGCGACGATTTCACATAGCGAGGGGCACCACTGTATATTGGTTCTGTTTTTAATCACAAAGCACATAATCTAATTGAAGAAGACACCCTGATAAAATCTTCTGGCTAGAATAAGCATCTGGTTCAGCAACACCATTTTCCTGAGTCAAAGGAATATTCAATGGCTTGCATTTAGAAATATTAAGTTTGCTTTAAAAATCCAACCAGTTTCAAGTGAAGTCATTGTGGTTCCATTTTCAGACTTCATAATAGCTGCAGTGATGCTACTTATACACCTCAGAAAGTAACCAATAAATGGAACCAGAGTGGGGTTTGGGTGTGAAAACCTCATATAAAATACCAGTTAACTGTAAAGTTCACACATTATATTGAACCAAATGCACCTGTATTTGTGCTTCTCAAGAGCAATCACATGTGATGTCAAATGTATAGGAATATCTACCACCACTATCCTAAAGATTTACTGTGTTCATTTCTCAGAGTTTAATAAAAGTCTGGAGAAGTTTTCATTGGAAAAATTGATTAAGTCCCCTGACCCAGCATTAGATCCCTGAGCAGATTAGTAGCCTCCTCCTCGTAGTTTCTTGAAGAAAAAGAATTTGAGAATGCTGATTAAATAAAACAGTGTGACATACAGTTTGGCCCTTCTGCAGAACTAAGTGAATTCATACAGATGTGTTTGACAAAAGATAAAATGCATGCTATTATTTATTTCCCCTACAAAATAACCTTCATACAGTTTTTCAAGAATAGTTGTTCTGAAGCCAATGCTTAATGTAAATATGGTGCATATTTACTCAGATGTAGGTTTCCCCTTTTTTTTTTTTTTAACTAAGACCTATTTCCAAGTAAGGGTACCAAGGATCACAAACACATTCTGGTAATCAGTCATTCAATCATAATTATGATCATATGGCCTATCCAGGCTAAAATGCCAAACACAAATAATGAAAAAAGAGGAAACATGTTTTATTTATTTATATATTTATTTGACTTTTATACTGTCCATCTGGCTGCTAGGGCCACTCTGGGTAATTTATTTTATACAATCAAGCGAGTTCTTATTTTAAAAGGCAATTGAAGCAAAAATAGTCTGTTAATTTATGAAACACTGATCTACTAGACAGGTCTAAACCAATCTTTTCTCTAAAAACTCTATAAAACCCTATAAGAAAATGATGAATTACATTATAACTCAGATTAAAGTACAAGTCACAGTAGTAAAATTACATGGGGCAAAGTTTCAGAGACTTACACCTCACCACATGGATACTGTAACAAGTTTAGTTAAGAAGAGAATATAGACTCTACATTGACTCATGTTTACCATTATTTACAAGCTCTCTAGTATGTGAGATGAAAGGATCGTCCTGTTCACATCCAGGTTTAATGCTAGCCCAAATCTACTTGATAGCCCTAACTGCACTAACCCTGTTTAATCAATTACTAAATGGCAAGTCAATATTTCTTCAAATCCCACTGGTTGAAATCTTGTTACATAACTTTTGCCTGTGGAAGGGTGATGACATCACCAAGGGAGCAATTTTTTGGTAATTGACAACTTCCTCCTACCATCTCATTGTTTTTTCTTACTGCCATGTTATCCCTTTCATCATATGCGAAATATGCGATGGAAGGAGGAAGTCTTTCATTACCAAAAATCACTCCCACTGGATGATAGAGTCCTGTGATGATGATGATGATGATGATGATGATGATGATGATGATGATGATGATGATGATGACGACGACGACGACGATGATGATGATGATGTTTGATCTGTGGAAACATTCATTTGGCATGCAGGAGGTCAAACAGCAATGTTACAAGAGCACTTGCATGACATACTGGAGAGAAAGAAGGGTTAGAAAAAAATGAGCAAAATGCAGCTTGTAAGCTGCATGCAGCCTCTGAGTCATGTTTCAGCCTCCAACTCTGAACCATGATTTGCCACTAAAAATCTGTAGTACAGCTTCCCCTCAGCTTTCAAGCAGTCATGTGGCTTTTTAATTGCCCTTTTATCTTGTTTATTGTAGTTTAAATTATTTTATGTTTCAATATTGTTTACTGCTTTGCTTCTGGTTGAAAAGTAAAGTTCCATACCTTAACTATCTTTATTATATTTGGAAGTTTCCAGCTAGTGTGCTTATGTCTGGGAATCTGCTACTTGAAAACAGTTTGTTTCTTCACATTGCATGTCTCAATAGTTAGGAACTATTTAGGCATCTGAGAAACACAAAGCTGTACTTCTTTGTTGTTTCTACGCTAGTTGCTTCTCGACTTTGATTGCACTTGTATTTTAAATATGCCATGCTCTTTCTATGAATGTGTAATTTAAGAATTTAGTTAATTTCTTCAAAAATAATCTGGAATGAAATATTCAACCGCCTGCAGTAGCCAAATTCAGTACTCCATTCAGCAGGTACATATTTTACCAGAATGGAAAGAACTATGTCATACCTGTCTGCCATATATCTGTTAAAATATTAGGAGACTATCAAAGGAAAAAAAGAAGGTGTGACGACAGCCCTGATCCAGTATAAAATGGCTGAATATGCAAGGTTCAGTTCCAGCACTGGATGTCCTGGGCCATGATGGAGATACATAGCTCTACTCTGTTGTTAATGTTCAGGAATACAATACTCACCATGGACACAGAGGAGCACCCCAGCTGTCACCACCCTCAAGTAGTCACTTCTGTCACCCTGAACTCAAGAATGAAAAATAATCTCTGCTATATAGACAGCCTCTCCATGTGAATTGGATCCCTGATTTTTCCAAGGTCCAAATTCATATGGAGAACTGTGATGGGTTTCTTGGCTTCAGACTTCATAACTTTTCTGGGTTTAGGGTGAGGAAGCTGGAGACAGAGGAGGGTGTGCTTGAGTATACCACCAGCTTTTGTGGCAGCCATTGTGAAATGTTAATGATGGAATACTGTTTGCGTTAGTGTTCATTTTTTTTCCAAGCTAAATTTTTGTACTCTTAAGTTCTTTCCCTTCCAAAATAACATAGAAATGTGCTAATTTTGGGAATGTTTCATAAAAATTAACTGGAATGAAATTATGTCTAATTTCTACTGCAAGTACCATAAGATTTCCAAAGAATATTAATAATCTTAGAACTGCAGAGATGTAAGGGACTTTATGGTTCACTGAGTTCAGCACCTGTCAAGGAGGCACAATGGGGAATTGAACTCCCAACCTCTTGCTCTGCAGCCAGATATCAAATTCACTGAGCTAACCAGCAGTTAAAGACTTAATATTTCTCTAGTTTGGACAAATGTACAATTTCAGTATATTTTTCAAGCTCAAAGCCATGCCATGTAGCCATATTTTTACTTCTGTCACTTGAATGTGACGTGTGAATGGGTTTAACTCTCATGCAGAGCCTGATCACAGATCAAGATTCCAAATGCAACCCACCTTTTTCATACATGTTTTCCCCCACAATATGTACAATGACATATATACACTAACTCAGTGGTGTCGAACTGTGGCCCTCCAGATGTTCTTGGCCTTCAACTCCCAGAAATCCTGGCCAGCAGAGGTGGTGGTGAAGGCTTCTGGGAGTTGAAGTCCAAGAACATCTGGAGGGCCACAGTTCGACACCACTGCACTAACTAATCACAAGTCTCTGTGTAAATTTTATTTGTCTAATACAAATGTAGAAGAATGTGACACCTTATTAGACTACTAAAAATCAAACAATTAATACAAGTTTTGTGGAATGAAAAAACAACTTCCGTAGGAACACACCAGTAACTTGTGAGTAACTCAGAAACATTATTAATGAATGTCCCAAAATTCATGATAAATGTTGCCATTCACAGTGTTAAGGTGTATTTAAAGCTTGTTCAAAGCTATTGACAGGTTATTAGTATGTGCCTGAAAAAGTGGATATTTATTCCACAAAACCTTGCATTAATTGTTTGATTTTTATTAGTCTAATAAAAGTGTCACATTCTTCTACATTTGTATTGTGTAATGACCACATGGCTTCCTTTGAATTTATTAGTCCAATGTTTTTTCATCTGCTCTTCTCAAGATGGCTTATGAAGAAAATTATAAAATTCCATTTCTAGTGGTGTAGATTCACATTATGATTCCACTGAAAAATTGTGGATCATATTTAACATGATCTTACTGGACTTTGTTGAGTTGTATTTTGATCCTGTATAAACCACATTGGGAAAGACTATAGTTTCAGAAAGTGTTTAGCACTGAGAACACTATTGTCTTAAAATATGATCCATACTGCTTTAGTGGAATCATAAGGAATTAAACAAGTGAAGTCAAATGTGTGTTGACCAACGCAATATACATGTGCCATTAGACAGCACAGTACTCACATTTTGTTTGTGCTCCTTTGTGAATGAATTGTGACTTTCACTATTTTTATCTCTTGTTTGTAGAGCAGAAAGGGTGATATGATTGAAACCATGTTCTTAATTTGGTTCGTTTTTTCCACAGATGTCATGAAATGTATGTGGAATATACTGAATTGAAGAATATCATGAAAATAATGTTCCACCCAAATGATGTTTAACTTGAAAAGTCTGTCTTAATAAAGGAATGAAATTATACTCCCATTCAAAAAATTGGAGGGAGATTCAACATTTTAATAAGTAGGCTCAAAATTTGAATTTTAAAAGACTTAAACTGACATTTCAGAAACCAATATTTATTATTATTATTATTATTTATTTTATTTATATCCCGCCTATCTAGTCACGATGGACTACTCTACTCTATTTTTGCTGATGAACTTCAATTTTTGATTTAAAAATGTTAATGTTACAATATTTTCTTTAAAATCACTGCAAAATTATCCCATTATTTTACATCCAGATTTTAAGTACACAGAATTACTGAACACATTTTAAAAAATTACAGATCCTTATTTCAGGGAATTCAGAGATTTCCTCCGAGGCACCTGACTCAAGAGTCTGGGCAAGTCTACTTCATATGAAAAGATTTCAGTGTTGTCATGGGGTGATGGGCATGGGGTGGGGAGAACGGCATGAATTGTTTCCTTCTCTGTAACTCACAGGTCCAATTTTCCTCCAGAACAGCAAGGGAGAGGCCAAAGACCCATTGTTGGGATCTGTGGACCGGCCCGCTGTAAGGAAGGAAAATTTTCAGGTAAAAACCATTATTTTCTTGTTCTTGCTCTTCATGTTAATGTCTTTATAATTGTAACATTTGGACTACAGACTATGCATATTTTTACACAGGAGCTTGAAATATGTCATGAGAGACTCTGGGTGACATAACAGCTCATGGTTCTGACAGTTTCTACAGCCACACACTGAGAACCCCCTTCCAGGTCTTCCGCTGTGCTGACCAATTGCTTGTTTGTCCTACACCAGTGCCTGATTATTTTTCTTGCACCAGCAGAGAAGAACGAAGAGACATCCTGGTTTCTGTTTCTTGTTGCAAGAAGGCAGGCATGGCTGGATGGCAAGTGCTTGAAAAGAAAGCAGGACATGGACAGGGTTAAGGTTAAATCTATGCACTCATTAGCTCTTTGCTGTCTTTAAAGTGATGTATACCATATGCATATGGCATATCTACCCTTAAGTCCCTTCAGAAAAAAAGTGCATAACATGCTAAATAAATATTATATGTCCCACAGATATTAATGTTTTTTGAGGAGAGGATAGTTTAAAAATGGAGAAGTAGTGATAATGAATAGGATTGTTGACCTTTTTTATATCCATTTCTACTTTCTTTGAATTATGATTGCTTGCAAACACATTTAGAACTTCACAGGGGAACAATGAAAAGTTCAAACATTCTGTTTTCCTTTGCCTGAAACCTCCCAAGGCAGCTTTTATTTATTTATTTATTTATTTATTTATTTATTTATTTATTTATTTATTTATTTATTTATTTATTTATACCCTGCCCATCTGGCCTGTAAGACCACTCTAGGCTGCTTTTTTATAACAAAAGCAGTCATTGGGTGGACTTTGTGCCTATTGTTTGGGCCCTAACTGGGAGTAATCCTTTAATATTCATAATAGAAATAAACTGCATTAGCTAGAAGCAACTACCTCATAAGAAATAGCTATGCAACACCTCAAAGGAAAGAATTTGGGTGTCATTAAAGTTCAGAAGAGAGTTGGAACTCATCATGAATATCATCTAGTACAATCCCATTTTACACACATCTACAAGAAATCTTTCCAGTAGAGGATAAGTAAATTTCTTCTTTTTTTCTCATGTTGTTTGATTTGCCCCAGCCACCAAAATGTCTCATGTCTTATATCTTGACAGGACCTGGAAGCTTTGCACAATAGCAATCCAGTTTCCCACATCCTCTTCCCCCAGACAAAACCTAGATTTATTATCAATCAGATTTATAATCTTACTCTTTTAACTGCTTTGTTTAACTGAAAAACAAAGGGCATAGACCAGTGTAAATATACAGATTCCAGTATGCTCCATTTAATAACACGGAGCTTGAGCACAGATAGGTCTCAATTTGTGTATCCCTGCTTATTTATATCAAGATCAATTGTAATTAAAAATGAATTCAGCTTGAAAAGAAGCACTTCAGTTTATTGTTCTCATCAGAAGAAGTCCCTTGGGCTTAGGACATATTTGAGAAATCATTATTTTGCTTCCTTCCACTCTCAGATTATTGATGCCTTGTGATAAAAAATAATTTCCAATTATAGTATATTTTAAAAGACATAATTCTCTCCTGTTTCAGTAACATTTTTGATATCAAATTTAGAAAGTCTTCTGATAAAACTGCTGCAACAATTGCTAGCTAATATTATCAAAATAAGGACTAGTAACCATAAAAATTATCTGGGTAGACAATTATCTTGATTGCTTAGGGAATCGCTTCTGCATTGCTTCTTTCTTATTAACATCTTTCACAAACTGTGAGGCTAGACAATCTCAGATTTAAAGGGAAGAAATAGCCTAATGTATTGCTAATTTTTCTACGTTCCAGTTTCACAGATTAAAATAAATATCAGTATTGATTTCAATGTACCAGCGTATTTCCACGTGCCTTGGAATGCTGAAATTTGTTTGGTGGTGGTGGTTGTTGTTGTTGTTGTTGTTGTTGTTGTTGTTGTTGTTGTTGTAAAACACCAGCCACCATCAAAATTATAAAAATATTGACAGATACATGTTTTAATGAAAAACCTCTTAAATATTTGTATCTGATAAATATCGGCACAGTATGTATGCTGTTCCTAATACAGTGGTGCCCCGCATAGCGAGGTTAATCCATTCCGGATTAACCCTCGCTATGTGGAATCGTCGCTAAACGGGTAGGGAAAAGGTATTGAAACACATTAAACTTAGTTTAATGCGTTCCAATACCTTGTTTACTTACCCGTTCAGCGAGGATTCCCCTTGCCGGCAGCCATTTTCGCGCCCTCGCTAAGCGAGGGCAGGGCGTGAAAACGGCTGCCGGCAGCCATTTCCGGGCTTCCGGCGGCCATTTTGGAGCCGCCGAACAGCTGTTTGGCGGCTCCAAAATGGCCGCCGCAATACCCGATCTTCGCAATGCGGGTTTTCCCCATTGCGAAGATCGGGTATGTTTCTGTATAGCGATCCCGAAAAAGGGATCGCTATACGGAAACATCGCTATACGGTGCACTCGCTAAGCGAGGCACCACTGTATTGCTGTTTTTTGTAGCTCTGATGGTGTTATTTCTGAGATATGCAACTTCTTACAGTACTGTGTGAAATTTCTTGATATTGTTTCCAAAGCCCCAATGACTATGGGGCCGAGTGAGGTGTGTTTCATCCACAAGTGAGATGTTTCGATTGCCAGGTCTCTCTATTTTATTAGTTTTTCTAATTCTTTATTTTCAACTCTGGCATCTCCAGAATTGCAATGTCAATGAATCAGGCATTTCTTCATTCAATTTTTCTGAGGATTATGATTAAAAAACACCAGGCACAGTCAAGCAAAATTATAAAAACATTGACTGGTAATATATAACAGATACAAGTTTTAACCAAAAACCTAAGTACAGGTACCTGTTAAATATCAGTGCAGTATGTGTGCTATTCTTAATATTGCTGGGTTTTGTTTTGTTTTTGTAGTTCTGATGGTACTATTTCTGAGATCTGCAACTGCTTATAGTACAGTGTGAAATTTCTTGATATTGTTCCCAAAGCCCCTATGACTGTGGGGACCACAGAAGTGTGTTTAATCCACAAGCGAGATGTTTCGATTGTCAGGTCTCTCTATTTTCTTAGTTTTTCCAATTCTTTATTTTCAAATCTGGCATCCCCTGAAATTGCAATGTCAATGATCCAAGCATTTCTTCGTTCTATTACTACTATGTCTGGTGTGTTGTGTTCAAGGTGTCTATCCGCTTGGATCTGGAAATCCCACAAGATATTGACTTCCTTATTTTCTCACACCTTCTCTACCTGATGTTCCCATGGGTTTTTGGAGACTCGCAAGTTATAGTTTTTGCATAATGACCAGTGCACTAATTTTGCCACTCTATCATGTCTAATTTTGTAATCTGTGCAGTCTTTGATCATTCACTGATAAGGTGCGACACAGTTTCATCCTTTTCTTGGCAGAGTCAACATTTGCTGTAGCACGAATTCCTTAGATCTTCACTTTCATCACATTGGAGTGCTTATTCTTGAGCAGCAAAAATCAAGTCTTTGGTTTCTTTCTTAAGGGTCCCCGGTTTTAGCCATGCCTATGTTGAATTATGATCATACTTTCTATCAATATTTCTCAGGTGTTTTCCATGTAGTGGTTTATTTTTCCAACTGTTTAATTTATTTTCAATAAATAAATAAATAAATACATTTCCTTGAAACTATGTACTGCTATATTCTGCTTGCATTGAGGCTATTTGGTCAGTTTCCTACAGGGTATATATCCCTCATCTGTCTGAGGACTGTTGTTTGCTGTTTTTATGCCAACAAAGGTTATGATGATGATGATTAATAACTTGTCACAATTGACACAGGCCCACTAATGACTGAGGTGTTCATGGAAATAAACAGCAATGTCACTTGGTTTATTCTAGCTACAGACTAGGACCTGAAAGCACATTTGGTCCTTTTTTTCACAAGTAGAGTTGAGTAAATCATAGTTTCCTGTATTTGGATATAATAGGAAGCTTTATAGTTTTAAGCTACAGATGCAAATGTTAAATACGTTTTTATGTGTTAAAAAGGAGAGAAAGGGGAGACAGTGCATGCAAAGCTGACTTTCCTTGTGCTGTGTTCTTATAACTCAAAATTAGAGATGGGAGCTCACTGACACAGGTAGCCAGCCCAACTGAAACCCCCCCAAACCAAGTGTCCACTTACTGCTTGTGGCACAGTGTGTGTGACCGTCATCCTTTGGACCATGCCAATTGCGGAAATAACCTGGCTGTGACTTGCCCTCCTCTCTGCACTACTGACCAATCCAGCAAGGGGATGAGATGACAAGTCTTCCTGCTCAACTGCTGATTGGTCACCAGCGCAGGGAGGTGGGGAATCCTCAGCCAGGCTACTTTCATGTTTGGCACAGTGTAAAGGACAATGGCCACACATATCAAGCGGCAAGTGGTAAGTGTGGGGTCCAATTGGACTGGCCACCTATGGTGATGAGCTTCATATTTGTCTCCCCTGGAAACCTCCCATCTCTAGTCAAAATCAGTGTTTGCCATTTAAGTTGATCTGGATCTAGGACTTATAATTTAGAGATGCAGAGAAGTGTGCCTTCCTATGTGACAAGTTGTTTCACAAATTCCAGAGTTCATTTCTGCTGGCATATTCTGTGCACAAGCAGAAGCCGCCTGTGCACAGGTATGGCAGCTGACTAACCGTAATAAATAGGGGTACTGAGATCCAAGGGAAGGGTACAGTAATGCTGCCTCTGCTGTTTACATATTGTGGAGTATGTTGTCTCAGTACTGCATAGAAGAGCTGGCATTAGATCGTAAGGACATGTGCTAGTGTGCTTATGTTTACTTAATGTAACTACAGGCTGTATTGACATATCTAGCAAAAAATACAGATCAGGTAGTCAGAAATGCTAAAACCTTAAAGAAAGGAATTTAAAGAAGTGAAACAACACTAATCCATCCTCTAATATTTCAGAACAGTCACAGCTTTTATTTTTCATTTTCACCTACTGATGTTTACGGGTCCCCAAGAAATTTATTTTGGCACCAGGCAGAAAAGGGTAGCATGGTTACATCACATTATACTTTGGATGAGTTAGGTTTTACAGTAGTATAGAGAAAAGAAGCAAAGGAGATATGGAATGACAGTGTGGCCTTCATAAATAAGTTGAAGAGGAAATCCCCCCAATCCATACAAAATATATATAGATATGGTTTACTTTAAGAGTATACATGAGCTACATGCTAACACTTACAAATTTACTTGCTTCAAGAAACAAGAAGCTATTTCAGGTCTTTTTCTCTTTTTTTTAACAGCAGACACACACACTCACACACACTCACCCCATGTCACTAACTTCTTATGAAAGATCTATAAGGTTCAGAAGGGGATTATAATAAAGCACCAGCATATTGTTTAAATCCTGTAACTTTAAAGTATCTTGGGTGCATAAATCTAATAACTTGATTCTTCTTCTTCTTCTTCTTCTTCTTCTTCTTCTTCTTCTTCTTCTTCTTCTTCTTCTTCTTCTTCTTCTTCTTCTTCTTCTTATTCTTATTCTTATTCTTATTATTATTCTTATTATTATTATTATTATTACTATTACTATTATTATTTTTATTTTTATTATTTTTATTTTTATTTTTATTTTTATTTTTATTTTTATTTTATTTATTTATTTATTTATTTATTTATTTATTTATTTATTTATTTTATATCCCGCCTATCTGGTTGGGTGAGGACCACTTATTATTATTATTTTATTCTGCCCATTTGTTTGGGCTGCCCCCCCCAAATTTCTGTAGCCCTGTTTGTAGCAATTTGGGGGCAGAATTACTCATATTATATTCAGACTACTTCATTCCAAGAGACATTTAGGATTAAAGGTAACTTACATCAGCAATTTCTAGGTTTTGGGGATGTGCACCTTATTTACCCAGAATGCCCTCAGAAAGATTCATTGTATTCTCAATGGGCTTTTTTTTCATGTGCAAGTTGTTTGAAGCTTCAGTCCAGACCTGCTTTATTAAACATCTTTCGTAGATCAGGGGAAATTTCCAGCATGCCGCCCCTAGGCTACTGTTTACATAAGCTGTTTGAACCTCAGTGTCAGCTAAAGGTGTGTTGTTGTCCTCTCCCTTCATTCAAGAGGAGAAGTATCAGGTGAGAAGTAACAGATGGATAAACTCAACCACATACTTAGGGCCTAGTAGCCAGTGATGCTGTTGGCCATATCAGTGCCTCATATATCAGGCATCTGGCAACTCTCAATGTATTCCAGCCTGTCAAGGGTTGCAGGAATCTAAATCCAACAAGCCAACCATCTATTCCCCCACTGTTATAGTTCCCAGTCTTGATACAGGTGTTGTCAGTGTCAGGAATGACTTCTTCATGGATATATTCATAAGCCACATAGTGTATGTGTTCAGATAGTTATATGTTCATAAGTCAGACAGTATAGGTGAGTACAGACTGGGGGAATCTTTTTAAAAATCACTTGCTGGTTTATGGAGGGACCTGTTTTTCCCTATAGCTTCATCCCATACCTTTCCAATAATATTTGGATTCAGATAATGTTGAAATTTGACAGAGTTTGGTGTGAGGAAAAATTACTTTAGCCTTAATTAAAAATAATTAACTTCGTCATATGCAGCAAATAAAAATGGTTCTGGCAGGAACCTACAGAGCAGATCGAACTACTATCTCTCTTAGTAGAACACCTCTTATTTACAGTGGCGCCTTGCTTGACGACGTTAATTCATTCCAGCGAAATCGCTGTAGAGCGAAAACGTCTTCAAACAAAATAAAAAACCCATTGAAATGCATTGAAAACCATTCAATGCGTTCCAATGGGCTGAATATCTGCTCGTCCAGTGAAGATCCTCCATACGGTGGCCATTTTCAGTGCCTGTAAAGCGAGGAATCTGTCCTAGAAAACAGCTGGGGCCATTTTCTTCAGCAGGCGGCCATTTTGAAACCCGACAATCAGCTGTTTGCTGATTATCATAAAGCAAAAATCAGTTCCAGAAGCAGGGAACCGATCATTGCACAGCGAAAAAAAACCATTTAAACCATTGTTTTGTGATTGCAAAAGCAATTGCAAAAACGTCAACGTAAAGCAGATTCGTAGCAGAGCAGGGTAATCGTTCAGCAGGGCACGACTGTATTGTTTATCTCAACTGGCGCTTATTTGTTTCAATACATTCACTCAGAGACTGGTAAAAATAAGAATGAAATGATTTTGTTTACCCACAGTTCTTCTTATATAAAAACAAACATATTTTTTGGAAATGTTAACTTGTTACATTAGCAAGCTTAAGTGCTTAATTTACTTTATTATTCACTGACTTGTTATATTGTTGACAAAACACTTCACTCTTAACTGTTCACTTGTGGCTTCATAACTAATTGCAACAGAATACTAGCTGAACCTTTACTGGAAAAAAAGGTAGAAAAAAGAACTCTAAAGTAAAGAGGGAACAATTGGCTGCTACTGAGTTGATTGACATTCACTGCAGCTCCCTCCCAGCCAAAACCTCTAAAAGGGATCGTATGAGGGAGCAGTACATGCAACAGATATAGGCAAGGGCCAACAAATGGAGCTATTTCCTGAGTCACTGTTGAACCGCACCTGGGAAAGGTGATTCAAATGGGGTAGGAGTGAAATCTAATGGGACCATAGAAAAATTGTAACAATCTTGCTGCACTTCAGTGACATCTCCCCATTGTTTTAACTTTATTAATACAGTCTAATGGGGGTAATTTTAACTTTATACTCATGCAAATATACTGATATCTTCTAATGCTTTCATTTTTTGCTTATAAAATATTAAGTGAAATTATCACAAGATACTTTTGGCATGAGGACAAAAGCTTCAGTGTCCTACTGCATTCAAATATATGTTGCAGACAGTATATTAAACCAGATTCTATTCATTCAGAAATAATAGAAACATAATATACTTACTGTATTAAAACATTTCAAAATAAAATGCATATATATTAAAACATTTAAAAATAATAATAGCATACATTATACCTAATCACTTTTGGTTCGTATTATTCCCCATCACTTTTGTCTAAACATAAACCTCTGTATAACAAACATACTTTTGTTTGTTTGTTAAAAATCAAGCAAACCTTGCATTGTTTTTTAATTGTTTGATATGCAGTGCAGAATGTTGCCTGTTTGTATGCACCTGCATATTAAGCAGGGTTAACCTATGATTTTGGGCACCGTGAATTCTATCTACCATTGCTATCATGTCTCTCTGCTCTCCTGGCTCTGCCTCACCAGCCATAGTTAATTCAAGATAACTTGCTTCCTTTTCTGTCTATGGCTGCTAATGTCTTTGGTCTATTTTTGGATATTGTTCTCCCTAATGTGCACCGAGCATTTTTGATTGTTTACCTCTGTGCCTCCAGAGACTGGCAAAGGCCTTGAGGCGGCGGCTGTTTATTGCACACACTTGGACTCCTAGAGGTTTATTTTCAACTAGAGGCAGGTAGACCTGAATGGTGAAAAAGGCTATTTGTGCCTGTCACCCTACCCACACCTTTTTTTGCAGCAGAATGTGAAATGTGTGTTTTTACCTATTAAATTGATTCCAGTTTCTCATAAATACTAATTTAGACCTGGACCATGAGCACTTTGTATTCACAGTTTTTCTTTTTTTTTTTGCTGTTGTTACAAAAGTGCCTCTTCGATTTTCTTTCCCGTCTGCTAGCTGCAGCAAGTCAAAATTGCAGACTAATGGTGAGGTGAGCAGGTTATAATACATATGATAATCAATACTTCAAATCTGTTTTCCATGATGTGACATAAAAGAGTGGAAGCAGAGGAGGGGAATAGCAAGAAGGCCGGTGTTGTTTCTTTCAGCATACTGGTGCCAGTGCTTGGAGAATGCTTGTGCATTTTCCCTTCAAGAACAGTATGGGCTTATTTTCTCATAAAACTACTCTCCCTTCTAAATTTGGTCTCTCTCTTTTGCTTCATATTTAATTCAGCTCATGTTAGGAATGCCAGGGAGCCCCCCTGCCCAAAAAAAGCAGAGTCAATACTACAAGCATAAATACAGATCTGGAAAGTTTTGCATGTATTCAGAAGAAAGCAGATGTAGCAGGGGGTTTCCAAACTTTTGACCATGAGGGCCACATCGGATATTTTCAAGGTTTTTGAGGGCCGAAGGAACAGAGATGTGCACACACGTGCGTACACAAGCATGCACACACATCCAACCCCCACTCTCTCCTCCACATGCATGCACGCCACCCACAGCATGCCCCCTGCAGGCACGCAAGCCCACACAGATGCATGCATGCATGTCTGCATGCTCGCACACACACACACTCCACATGCATTTCGCCCACCCCCTCGTACACACTCACGGGATAAAGGGAACAGGTTCGACAGAACGGCAAGGTGGGCTGGATGTGGCTCACAGGCTGTAGTTTGGAGACCCCTGAGATGGAGGAAAGATTTATTTCTGCAAAGCACTATTAATGAGAGAAAGTGTTTACGGGCCCTGCTCACTTTCCACAGCAATATAGTTTATTCTGGTCCTTTCTGTATTTCTGTCATATATGCATGTCAGGATAGGCTCTGATTACTCATTTTTGCTTGAATGCGAGATCAGCCATGACTTGAGTGAGCACCCATTTTTTCCTTTGGTTAACCACTTCTCATTCAAACACAAACCAATTATCAACAAGTGTGAATGGGTGTGAGCAGAAGATGGAATCCTCTAGACCAGGGGTCCCCAACCCCTGATCCGCGGCCTGTGCTGGTCTATGGGCTTTTCAGAACCGGGCCACAGAGTCAGTTCTCCCGGCCCCCCACGCATGCATGTGGTTTGGCATGCTCACGCAGGTGAGCAGATGGGCGTGGTGCATTTATGGGTGGGCATGGCATACTCATGCACATGTGTGTGCCCTTTAAGTGATCAGCTCTCCTAAGAGATGCTTGATCATTCTGGCAGAGATTAATTAGAAGCCTGTGCTCCCTCATTTAGCTAAGTTGAGTCCTGATAACCTAAGCCAAGGGCCGCCCCAAAACTTCTGCTTACAAGTCTGCCCTAAAAGATACTTCAGCAACTTTAGAAAATTCAAAAAAGAAATACACATGAGCT
This sequence comes from Pogona vitticeps, assembly GCF_051106095.1. Lineage (NCBI taxonomy): Eukaryota > Metazoa > Chordata > Lepidosauria > Squamata > Agamidae > Pogona > Pogona vitticeps. The sequence continues at coordinate 128,814,501 of NC_135785.1, forward strand.
ATGTGGTCTTTAGACTCACTGTGCTCAACAGGGTAGGACTCAGTAGCGTAAATGTGGCCTATTTCCCCCCTCAGGATAATACTAGGACAGCTATACTGTTCAAGAGGCCAATTGATTTTTTATAATTGTTTATTAAAAAAAGATATAAAGATTTACAAAATAAAGTCAGTTTAATGCATAAGCAAGCATGTTACCATTTACAAGGCTTGATACAAAATAGAAATGAAGCAATATTTCTCTTCAAATACAAAAACACTAAAAATCCTAAAAATCACTAAAAAGCTCTATTAGGGTAGGCAAGAGGCATAAAGCTCCCTTTTCTCCCTAGTCTCCCTACATCCCTATCAGTCCTTTACCTGCACTGCGCAGCAGGCAAAAAGACCTAGAAAAACAGTAGTCCAAAAGGGTCAAGGAAAAATGGAATGAATGAAAGAATATTGTCCATAGTAAGAGTTCCTTTTTCAAGCTTTGCTGGAACCCCCCTTCTTCTTCATCTCTCACGCCATCATCCAATCAAGGCATGAGGTCAGGTAAACAGTTCCTCCTTATCTTCTTTTTTCTCTTCTCATGGGAACAGGTGTTGTTGTCCTCAGCACATCTGCAGCTCCCCCATAACAAATGCCCAGTCTTCTTATCTAGGAATGTTCTCTTCAGGCCTACAAGAAAACATTCCCACACCCTCTGGAATATACACTGTCAGCATACAGAAATAATTTATACAGAGAACCAATATGGAATCCATTTTACATTGTTCACTACTACATATCCCATCTTCAGTACAAGATTTAATCCACATAAATCAATCCATGACATGCCCCACTCACCCGTAGTGTGCCACGCCCATCTGCGTATGCGTGCAAGTGCCCCCGACCACGCCTCGCTCACCTGCGCATGCGTGCGAGTGCGCCACGCCCATCTGCAAACATGCCATGCCCACCTGTGAACATGTCACAACCACCCATGCTGGCAGTACCGGGCTGAATAAAAACCTGGATAGGGATAGTTTCTCTGTTTTTCACTAGCCTTAGTCACTCACTAGCCTCATTCAGGTGTTACAATTTGTGTACACCAGCCACACAAAGAACTGCACATTGTAGTGCAAGTCTCAAGCTTGGTCCTCTGTCAGCTTCCTAGACACAGTTGCTGATGAGTCTGAAGGGGGAGAGATCAGTGCTCCTATCACTTGAATGCCCAGTCAGAGACACAGTGAAAAATGCACAATGCTTACAGGGACAAATTGCACACACCAATGTGCTGCAGAACTCTAAACAGGCATATTGGCAGAATGTTATAACGACATTTTGCTTCTTGTTAATATGAAAAGATGATGTCCAAGAAGGAAGCACGCTTCATTAACTATTCTTGACATCACTTTGAGAAAACACTCTGTCTAGAAACATTATCTGTCTTAAGAAAGTGTAAATATATGACATTCTTCCAAATAGTATGAATTGTGCAAATTAATTTTCTCATTTGCCCACCAAAACAAAGCAAAAAAGGGAGAAAAAACCAATTAAACTATTCATACTCATGTCAAATAAAATAGCAATAATGACTTTTTTCACCAGCTAATACTTAATGTACAGTGGCATAAAATACTGTCCCTGTGTTCTTAGCTTGAAAAAGACTTTTTTGAGATACCCTTTTTATTGCACAGACTGCCATCCGACATTATAATTATTGCAAACAGTCTCAAAAATGAAACTAAGCTTAGTTAATGTTTGTGAAATGTTTGAACTTCTGTAGAGGCAAGGGTCGTTCAGTTTTTGGCTCTAATGAAAAATTAATTCTGGTAGGTTCTCAACCACCTTCTCACAAATGATTTTAACAGAAGGAAGATATTTCTGTGGTAGATTGGTTTGTGGATGAATCTCAATTCTTTTGAGAATGACTCTCTAATTATCCCTTGTCTGCTTCCTCTGGGCTATTGCTGTAATCTGAGAATAGTTCCAAATAAATCGATTGTTTCAACTTGTTAGTTTATGAAGTGTTTAATTATGATTTCGTTTTGTAGTGAAGAAGACCACTAGTCAAGTGAGTAATCTGTGATCTGACTGAGGCAGCTGATTAATGAATTAAAAATCATTGTTTTGTATTTATTTTTCAGAACAAGAGGAGTGCATTAATTGCACAGATGAATGCCGAGTGCTTGGTCATTCCGACAGATGTTGGATGCCCCAGTTCCCTGCTGCCAACCAGGCTGAAAATGCAGATTATCGAACAAATCTCTTTGTCCCCACAGTGGAAGCTAATGTTGAGACTGAGACTTACGAAACTGTGAACCCTACAGGGAAAAAGACTTTTTGTACATTTGGGAAAGACAAGAGAGAGCACACTATTCTCATTGCCAATGTGAAACCTTATCTCAAAGCCAAACGTGCCCTGAGTCCTCTCCTCCAAGAGGTTCCGTCCGCATCAAGCAGCCCAACCAAGACCTGTATTGAACCTTGTGCTTCATCAAAAGGACCACTGGATAGTTGCGAAGTGAAACCAGGAGGCTTGGCTGAACCCAGCAGCCAGTACATGACCACCACTGACAGTCAGTATCTGTCACCTAGTAAACAGTCCAGAGACACTGCATTCATGGCATCTGATCAGATGGCTAGGGTCTTTGCTGAGGTGCATTCCCGGGTGAGCCGAGACTCCACTGAGATGGACTCTGTATTGGATCAGATAGACCGTTCAAACAGGGAACTAGGGAGAGAGTCAGTGGATGCAGAGGAAGTAGTGCGGGAGATTGACAAGCTTTTACAGGACTGTCGAGGAAATGACCCTGTGGCTGTGAGAAAATGAAACAAACAAAAACAAAAGACAGCCTGGCATTTATTTGCTTCTTCTGTTGAATTAAAAAAAAAAACCTCTCCCCTGGTTCTAAAATTTATACAGGGATAAACAAAGACCAATGCTGCTTTAAGGCTTTTAGTGAACATCTGAAGTGCCCACAAGTATGTTCTTTTCACAGCTCTTTCTTTTTCAGATAACACTGGTTTCGTTTTTTACCAAACTTTCATTAGAACAATGTGATGTATAGTGTGATGTATGTTAACAGAAGGGAGGGAGGGAGGGAGGGAGAAGAAGGAAGGAAGGAAGGAAGGAAGGAAGGAAGGAAGGAAGGAAGGAAGGAAGGAAGGAAGGAAGGAAGGAAGGAAGGAAGGAAGGAAGGAAGGAAGGAAGGAAGGAAGGAAGGAAGGAAGGAAGGAAGGAAGGAAGGAAAAAATGGTGCCACTTTGACAATCTAATGGAAAGGTATAGGGGGAAAAAAGACAAATGGAACCTGATGTTTTAAGATTGATAGTTGATGTTGACTTCACTGTTTATCTGTAGACCCCATAAAAAAGCAGGGTGACATAGTTTTCTGATAGGTTTCCAGCTACCATTACAGCTTTCTACTGAAAATCCTTAAATCAGAAACAAAGCAAATATACCAACAAAAAAATCCTGTAGTCGACCAAGCTACACCAAGCATTAACACTCATTTGTGAGAACCATTTCTGTATAAAGTTATCTTCCACACAAAAAAGAAAGGAAAACTCAAATGGAAAAAAAAGTGAAAGAAAACCAAGAATCCATTCCACAGCATTGTTCAGCAAAAATATTCTGGTCATTAGTATCATAGCTCATATCATATTGAAGTTAAATGTAAAATGGTAGAGTCCATGTTTGTCCTGCGCACACATAAACTAATTCACATGGTAAGAAGAGGGGGAAGGGGCTTTAGTGTCCAGCAAAACTCTAGGCTAGCAGTATGTTTTAAACCTGATGCATAATAGGAAATCACAAATAACAGTTTCCTTTTGATAGGTAATAATAGAGGAGACAAATTAACATTATTAACACCTTTTGTAATCCATTTGTGGACACTAAAATAGCTCAAGTAAGTGCAAACATTTCAGACATCCACGCAAATCCACACAAGTCATTTAAATGTGCAAATGTGAGAAGATTCAATGTGTTTACATCAAATGGCATATTTTTATTGATTTATTGCAGGTTCAGTGCATTTGAGCCAAATTGTTCAGTGTATAAGAGCTATATTGTGTATTTTATTAAATTAATATATAGTTGTGTTGCAAAAAAAAAAATCTGGGCTTATAATGTAAATGGCAAATGTTGCCTCAGTAGCTGTCAACTCTATGAATTTTGTTCTCTCCTTTTTGTTCTTTTTCCTTTTCTTTCTTTTTTACTTTTTCCCCGCAGAGTGTGGGAAGCAGAGCCTCAGAACAAAATACCTTGTTTAATGTATAGTCTACCAAGTACCGCAGTACATAATCTGTTCAAAATGTGTCTTGAGTGAGTTGATGGAGCTAACTGAACGGCCGATGAATACATCCATCAGTCATGGTTATGTGCAAGTCCTTGTAGAAGCTTCTGTCGCAACCCATGTTTAATAACAAAAATTACACTTGAACCAACACCTGAACCTTCCTTGTTCTTTCCTAAGTGTACTCACTCGCTTGCTTGCTCAGATAAACATAGGGCAGTCTGTTTAGATATAACGGTCATGGTTGAATTCTCAAATTACCCTAATATTTCAAAGTTTGATAGTACTCTTTGGTTCATGGAGCATGAAAATGCTTTGATGCCCATGTGGTACAAATAATCTTTCCTCTCTTTTTCTGAAACACATTGTTACATCAACTAACATTTTAGTTTGGGATCACAATCCTCCCTCTGTCCTTCCTACCAGCCTCTATTATTTTCTCGCTCTTTCTCTATACACTTTTTTCTATATACTGCTCTGCATTTCATTCTTATGAAATCCACGGTATAAAATCACTGTTTCCTGTAATGTTTTCTTCATAAAAGCATAATTCAGCACCAGAATATATACAAAATGTCTATTAGTAGGTTGCACAGATCTATGGCTTAGCTGTGGTGTGCCACTTAACAGTCTGGCTTGGAAAGCAAGAAAGGTATGATGTAGCAAAGCTTCATATGTAGGACTGTATACACTCCAGCACCCATATAATAGGTAATTACTGAGTTCTATGTGTGAATTATTATCTCAGATCTGACACTGTAGTAGGAGACCATAGGCCTGTGACATCAGGTCCCATATAAGATACCTGTTACTCAAGGTTGTTCCACTCAGGATTGCAATAAGGAGTTAGAATGCTTGAGTGGTCCAAACATGTAAAATAATCACACATGAACTTTAGTTCTGCCATTCTGGTCATATTGTTGGCTCATCTCACTATGTGATATCTGCCCTCCATGGCCATATCTTTCCAAAGTCCCAGATACACTGTCGGTGTCCCTGCTAATCTCCTACCCTTTCATACAGGAGTGGACCACATGCATCCCCTCAACAAATTATTTTTGATTGGAAAAAAAACTGCTTGTACCCTAAAGAGCGATCAGGGGTAGTTTTGCTATTTTTGACAGGGTCCCAGCACCAAATTAATTTTATAAATTGGTTGCTAGAGTTTTTAGGGGATTTTTCAGTAAGGAAAAAAATGTCAGTCATGAGAATAATTATTCCCCAAAATTCAAAGATTGGTATGTGTAACTCCCAGACCTCTAGAGAGCACCCACCCCTTTTCAACAGAATTGAGACATTGTACACAGAATACATGAGATTTACTAATAACATATGGCTCAGATCCCCTTATTGTTAAACCAAGATGAAAAAGGGGAGCAGATACAAGCTTCATTACACTTTAATAAGAAATGCCCTTTTTTGTAAATATAGTTGCAGTTGCAACATCATCTGTATAAAGGAGCCTCAAATATATAGAAGATCATACACAAGGTATGTTTGACCAGGTGTTAAATCCAAATATTATTTGCTACATGATTTAAGAACATGGCTCACCAATAGTATGATTGTAAATACAGTTATTAGGGAGATATTCAGCAGGCCTTATTTTTATGTACACAGGGATACAACAAAATTTCATGCATGTCTGCTCAGGAGTAAGTGCTATTGGGTTCAGTGAAACTTACTACTTGGGTATAAGATTGCAGCCTTAATAATAGAAATCAAGTGATGATCTCATCATATGAAAAAGAAGAGCACGATACTCCAATGCTTTGCCAGCAGGTACGTAGAATATGGCATGTGCTGGGATTCTTGATCTAGGCTCCTCCTTGCCCAGTGCTGCTCTTTTCACCTACTTTGGGAGAATAAAAAGGGGATTATCTACAATGTTGATGATCAGAGACAAGCCCTTTTCCCCACACACATGCTGAAAAAGTGACTCTGGGTGCAACTACATCCAGCCTTGCATCAGCTCAGTTCACAGTGATTGCATTCAGTTTAGGTGACCCCGGGTTGTTTTGGTGTCAATGTCAACACTGACCCCTCATTCTGAGGTGGTTCAATTGATGCCTACAGCCCCATTTCCTTGATACCACCCTTCTGGTGATTCCTGGCTCTCCTTTTATGGTATGTTGTCATGCTGCTGGGATTGTTTGAAGAGTTGCATAGCACTAGAAAAAAAGGGACAGTTTTTCAAAATTCTCCAAACATGTACAAACATAAAGATACAATGGAAACATTGTAGTCTGTTGGAATTCGTTGGGGTTGTTTTAATTTTATATTTCTTAAATCTTTCTTTTAAAAATCAGTGCTGAGGTGATCTAGCATTAGACTCAATTGTTTTTAAAAATAAACAAAAACTACATTGAAGTAACTAGGGAAAAAGATCAAGTGGGCGGGTATTCCTGCTATCTCAAAACACAATGCTCCAATTTCACGTCACCAAAAAAGAACCCAAAGTTATGCCTTTCAGTCCTTTTGTAGAATAAAACAAATGATAGAATCAGAAAAATGTACAAATAGTTATGGCTAAAAAAAAGTAGAAGTCCCAGTGGCATAGGAAAAAAGTCTGAATTGGAAGGACTTTAATGCGCTAATTTGCATTGACTTTAAATCATGAAATCATTTAAAAATACTGTGAATTCACATGTGCCAATTCTGGGGCAAACTGAGAAGTATTTACCAATGTAGTGGCATGCTCAGTATCTCTTCATAGGGCAGGAAAAATGCCTACCCCAACCAATCTGGATTTGGAGAGATGGGATGTGAGTGAGGGAATGTACACACATGCAGACACACACATAATTTTATCTGGTTGCTCCATCCTGGTCTACCTGCAAGCCTTAACGTCCCAGCCTATGGTTTCAATCATGATAGTCTTTCTTTCAAGCCATCATGGAGCAGGAAGGACCTTCATTTCAATCCCTGAGAACCAGTGGCAGTTAGAAAAGAGCATTGATGCACATAAATGCAGTGATAGTCTAATTTAACCTATTATATTAATAAATGCATTTTCTAAACCCAAACTTTCATCTGGCTTGCTGGGAAGTCTCAGGCCTGCAACAAACACTTCTGATTTGTTCTCTCTCTCTCTCTCTCTCTTCATGGAAAAACACTGATTTGCGATACAGATCTGTGTCCTAAATAGATGAGAGGTTCCAAACCACTATTTTGAGGTCCATGATTAAATACAACCTGTTTAATTAGAATTCTTCAACTATTGGAATCCTTAGAGAATAATTGTCTTGCTTAAGTTTGGGTCCTATCAAGCAGGGCATGGAAATGGTGATAGGCTTTTCATCTTTTCCCAACACTTGCCAGCGTGACAGGCAAAAAGGGTATAGACTATATTCTATCATTGTCTGATTATACAAATGAAGAGTAGAATGTAGGATTGCCCAGCTGCATCCCTATCTTGATGTGGGGGCACTCACTACTTTGGTCCATGCGCTCGTAGTAATGCGCTCTATGTGGGGCTGCCTTTGAGACTGACGCGGAAACTTCAGATGGTGCAAAATGTTGCGGCCAGACTTTTAACTGGGTTGAAGAGGCACCAACATATTTCCCCCACTCTGGCTGCCTTGCATTGGCTGCCCGTTCATTTCTGCATTGATTTCAAACTATTAGTGATTACTTATAAAGCCCTAAATGGTTTAGGACACTGGCTCTTAACCTTAGGTTACTCAGGAGTTTTGGACTGCAACTCCCAAAAGCCTTCACCACCAGCTGTCCTGACTGGGGTTTCTGGGAGTTGCAGTTCAAAAGCATCCGAGTAACAAAAGTTAAGAACCACTGGTTTAGGACCTCGATATCTGGCAGAGCGCGTTCTCCCTCCCAGTTCTACCAGAGATACTCGTTCTAGCCAGGCCGGGCAACTGAGGGGCCTAATGTCAAGGAAGGCCTGGAAGGAAAGAATGAGGAACTGGGCCTTCTCGGCAGTGGCCCCTCACCTCTGGAACAACTTGCCCCTGGAGATCCACCTGGCTCCCTCTCTGGGTGTCTTTAGAAATAAACTAAAGACATGGCTATTTAGGCTGGCTTTCCCTCCTGCTGTATTTTAATATCTATATTTCTACATCTTGGATTTTTGTACGTTATTGGTTTTATTGTTTTTATACTTTGTTATGCCACCCAGAGTAGACTACCTGTCTAGATGGGCAGGGTATAAATCTAATAAAATAAATAAATGAATAAATCATCTACATTATACATAAGTATTAGCTATATACAGTAGAGTCAGTTACAGATAATAATGTGTGGTGATTCATGCAAAATGGGTTACATCTGTATTGTGAAGACAGCATATCTACTATTGAAGGTAAGTGTTCCAAGCATGTAATATCAGTGTGTAGAAACATGAAAATTCTGCAAGAATGAAGGGACAAACATATACAGTGGTGCCCCGCATAGCGAGGTTAATCCGTTCCGGATTAACCCTCGCTATGCGAAATCGTCGCTAAACGGGTAGGGGAAATGTATTGGAACGCATTAAACTTCATTTAATGCGTTCCAATACCTTTATTACTTACCCGTTCAGCGAGGATTCCAGATGCCGGCAGCCATTTTCGCGCCTTCGCTAAGCGAGGGCAGGGCGCGAAAACGGCTGCTGGCAGCCATTTCTGGGCTTCCGGCGGCCATTTTGGAACCGCCGATCAGCTGTTCGGCGGCTCCAAAATGGCCGCCGCAATACCCGATCTTCGCAATGCGGGTTTTCCCCATTGCGACGAGCGGGGATGTTTCCGTATAGCGATCCCAAAAAAGGGATCGCTATACGGAAACATCGCTATACGGTGCACTCGTTAAGCGAGGCACCACTGTATCTGGTACTGTAAGTGGAACAAACATATTCCAAACATATTGCTTAGGATTAGGGAGGGTACTAGCATCACTGATTTCAATGGGATTTAGGGACCAATATTCTAGTCCTAGTCCTAGCCATAGAAGATCCTTGTTGCAAAAATTTTGAGGTTTGCTGTACTCTGGCAGGTCATAGTGGAAATAAACCTTACTGGAGGGAGAGAGAGAAGCCACAAACAGATGAGAAAAGTTTAAAAAGTTAGGTTTATTGAAATAATCTGCAGGTTAGGAGACAGATGGGGTACAAAACCCAAATCAATCTGGCTCTCTGAGTCTACTTTTTGGAGAGTATATAAAGGATGATAGTCAAGTTGCATTAAGCAAATAAATGTTTGTATGTAAAGTGTCAATCATAATGGATTCATTCCTGGGTTACCTTTACAAAGATGTCCCTAAACGGTTTTGAAACCATTCCTTTGCTTTAGTCCTGTTCATCACCAAGGCTAAATGAGCATTTTGACATCTAATTGTTTATATTACATTGTGTCTCTATATAATACAGCCTTGCCTTGGAATGCCAGCTGCCCGTCCTATCTGCTTTTCTTAGGGACTTTTAATCTTTACATTTTTCCTGCTTTCTTGGACAATGGCAGTCCACTGCTAGCGTGTCCTTGTATCTTGTTAACTGACTAATTCACTCATGATTTCAAGGCCTGAAATCAGTAGGGGTCAAGGAATACTTAACTCTATAACATAGCATGCTTTCTACCATATTCAGGCATTTAAGAAAGATGCAAAATTAGACAGATAATTTTATAACAGTCTTAGTTAAATTCACATAAGGGTTGATTTACTATTCAGCTCCCGAATCAATGTGTCCTCACTGAGACAATATAAGACTGGTCAAGAGTCCTAGTTTTCTCTGAAACACATCAAATTTGCATTTTTAGAGGAACATTTTTATCTTAGTAATAGCATACAATGATATGAGCACTACAAGAGAGTGTGGTAATGACTGAAAGCTTACACACTTGATACAGGAATATAGCAAATAATCTTAACCATTGCATATCTAGATTTTGAACAAACTCAAATTAATGTAGTTAAAATACTCAAGAATTTTCTACAGCTATACTGTACTATCCTCAAGACATATTTTACAAATGCATCTTAAAAAGCAGAGACATCACATTGCCGACAAGGGTCCGCATAGTCAAAGCTATGTTTTTTCCAGTAGCAATGTATGGAAGTGAGAGTTGGACCATAAAGAAGGCTGACTGCCAAAGAATTTATGCTTTTGAATTGTGGTGCTGGAGGAGACTCTTGAGTCCCTGGGCTGCAAGGAGATCAAACCTATCCATTCTGAAGGAAATCAGTGCTCTGGTCCATGGGGTCATGAAGAGTCGGATATGACTTAATGACTAAACAACAACAATAACTAACATTAAAAAAACCTTCTACAATTAACCATAAGATTAATGGTTGCTTATTCAGGACATCCAGCCTATACTGGGAGCAATATATACCACTCCAAGAAAATAATTCTGAAGGACGTTTTCCTCTTCTCGTTCTTCTGATTCTCAGTCTCAACCAAGCAAAAATGCCACCCTGATGCATGCACAGAGGAAATATAATTCTCACTTCAACTCCCATGATATTTTTGGAATCTCTAAAGTGACTCTTGGTTTGTATGACATACTAGTGATGCAGTGGTTACTCTACAACAACCTGATAAGTATGCTTACTTAGAAGCAAATGTTACTACGTATGTTTAGGGCAACATGCACACAAGTAAATGTTAAGAACATTGTAACACTATGCATTTCAATGCTGAACAGCTACGTACATCTGAGGCCAGGTTTTAGTGATGCAGATAATTTCCTGCAATATTATGTGTGCATGTATTTAACTTAAATAATGTATTAAAACACACACACACATACACAAAACCCTTTCTGTATACCACATAAACATAACACAGAATAACCAGTGGAAGAGAATCCTTATTAAATGAGAAATAACATGGAATGTAAGTTAACTTTAAAAATTTAATATACTTCAAGTATTAACTATTCAGGAATTTGTTGTTTACTGTCAAGGAAATCTAGGAATTGGCTGCCAGTTTAGTTTAGTATTTGCTTAAGAAACTGAAAACATTTCTAGCTGCTCCAATAAAAGAAATCTTCTCTCAAACTGAATATTGCTATTAACAACAAGCAGGACGTTATCCCCCTTGGAAATAGCACCATTTCCAAGCTGTGCAGTCACTGGTAACAGAACCCAATATTTTATTCAAACCAGCTTTCAAACTCTTCGTTGTCTAATGGAGCAGAAGGTGATAAGGTCAACAAGTAGTTTGATGCTTGGCAATAATATACACTCTCTTGTGATCACCTAATTACATACAGTGACACTAGAAGGCATTTATCAGTACATTAATTCAAAAAGGGTTTGGACTATCATGCTCTGCAGATTGGAAATATCACTGACTGAAACCTGGTTAATGTCTTGACTTTCCTGGCTCCCTCCATGGTTTAGGGCTGCAATTCTCATCTGTCAGCCACTGTCTCCTGTATATCATGAAAAGGCATGTCAAGTACATGGTGAGCCCGCAAGCAAACAAACAAGATGAAGGAACCATACTTGGTCATAATCACTACTGTTCAATAGCTGCTTGCAATATGGTCTATCTGGAAAACAGGAATATGAATTAAAATACAATAACAACTATAAACAATGTGGTTGTAATAAAACAGTTACTGTAATAGTCTTGTCTGCTCTTGCCTTCACTAATATGGAAAACACGTAAAACGTACCTCAGGGACCACAGTGGTAATTAGGAAAGGCAACTGTGACATTGCAGAGGTTGCATCTAGTTACTGGGCTGACAACTTTAAAAAGAAAAAGAAAAAAGGTGGCAGCGTGTGTTGTGTGGGGGAAGGGGTTGACAGTGCCGGCTTCCTTCATCAGGAATATTTAACTGTTCCCTCTCAACAGGAAGGCAACAGAAGCTACTCCAGCCTGCTGAGTAGGTTTGTATTTTAAGCCACCACTGTGGTAAAAGTCCTGCCGTTTGCTCTGTACTTGCAAGAATATGGCTTTGGGGTAAAAGTGTTTTGGTTTTGAATGTAGGTGGCAAGTGAGCTTTCCAAATCTTGCTGCAAAATGCTATTTAATTCCAAAAGCTGACAGTCTGGGGAAATCACTGCAAGCAGAGCATAATCAAAAAGCAGCCTTTAAAAATAAAATAAAATAAAAATAAATCATGGGGTTATTCATGCCTTATTAGCAGAAAGGTAATCTTCCCTTACATTCTCAAGACATTGCCTACTGGAAGTCAATAGCTCTTTTTATCTTGAAGATATTACTCAAGAACTGCAATCTGTCTGTGTAAGATTGATTTATATAGCTCTCCTCCAAAGCATTTCGGACACCCAAACTAATAGCAAAAACAGTTTCCACAAGCTCTTTGTTTTTTATTCTCTTGCATTTCTGACTCCTTGTTTTAATATCCATCATTTTATTTTATTTTATTTTATTTTATTTTCCTTTCTTTTGCTGACCCTTCTGATTAAGAAAAGGATATGCTAGACTGGAAAAAGTGATGAGTGGAATATGAGTTGCACAGCCAAATAACTTCTATAAATCGTAGAGAACTGAGATGCCATGCACACAATTTTAATGTATAACTTGAAAGTCCTCTTCCACAAAAAAATAAGTGACACAAACTCTTCCTCATATTAGTAACTGCAAAAGAAAGAACCTTACGCACATGTAAGAAAGGGAGTTCACCTTTGTCACTCCCTGGACACCAACGTGACTGGAAGATTTAACATTTTCAAAGGCTCTAAGGGCCTGAGATGGGATCACTAGGGTAGGACCTTTTCAGTGATGCCACTCCAAGTATGGAACAGACTAGCTCATCCAGAGAACTTCAGTTATGAGGGACATAATTACAGTAATGAAAAAATAAAATAGATGTTACCCTCATAACCTGCTGGATAGCTCAGTAGTTTAGGTCTCTGTCTGTGAAGCCACAGGTTGGGAGTTCAATTCCCCACTGTGCGTCCTTGATGGGCTGGACTTGATGATCCATAGGGTCCCTTCCAGCTCTGCAGTTCCAACATTATTCTTATTCCTATTCCTATTCCTATTCCTATTCCTATTCCTATTCTTATTATTTAGCAAGCACCATTTTCCCTGTTCTAGTTACCATTTCAGTTTGGTGCATGCCAATATTACAGACAGGCAATTAGGTCACAACATTTTCAAATAGAAAGTGAGATGATGAGCTTGCGGGAGAATTGATATAGTGTAATAAGTAAGAAAGAACAATAATGCCTAAGACACAGTGTGTAGAAGTTTCCACATGGCTCTCCTTCAACAGGAAAGGCGAGAGGGCAGAAGCAGGGGCCACTTTCATTCCCCAAAGGCTGCAAATGCAGCACGAGTAGTCCAAAGGGCCCCCAAACACATTTATCTTGTGTGCATCCTGCATCTGCCATGGACCATGAGCGTTCCTTTAATGCACTGGCCAGCACTGTTTCAAGTACTCTCCTCATTTGCAAATTGTGCATAATCTGAATTTGACCTACTTTCCAGGGTTTTAATAAGATCTGTAGGAAAAGAATGTAGGTGAAACACTTTGGAGGAACATTTGAAAGAAACAACATGAGTTGTAATTTAGACTAGAGCAGTGAAATGGCTCAAAGCAATTGATTCTTATAAACCAAATCTGGAGGCTTAGTCACATGGAATGCTGTTAATATTTGGCCAGCCTGTTGAGGTACCTCCCATCTAATTATTACTTTAGCTCAAGTCTTTTGTTGGTTGCTGTTGTTTGTCTGAGGCTGAGCTTTGCCGAGCTACAGGTAGAAAGTCCATTCATCCATTGGTACATTCTATTTTCTTTGCTGCTTCATTGTACACAAACAAAACTGTGCTGTATCTAATTAGCTCCTTACTCTTGGGTGGGGGCAGGAAAGCCCCATTGCTTGTCTAGTCTGCCTTCAGCTGCATATGCCTGCCTTTCAATAAACTGCATTCCAGCAAGCTGTTGTCTGTGAAGGGTCCTGCCATAATATGCCTTGTTAGACATGGGGAGGTTTGGTATCCTTGCAACCACTATCCATCTTTAGAATTCAGAACCTGGCTGCTTCTTTATGCTACATGAAGAATAGCGGAAAAATATGCCTTGGTCACCATGTCTCCCAGAATCAAAGTTAATTGATTTCCTGTTTGCAAAGTAGCAGCAAACACTCTCTAAAAACTATGGAATCTGACCATGTAGAACTGTGCACACATGTGCATTTCAAAGATTATCTTTCCATCCCCTTCTGGGTTTGAGAAACAAAAAGAGATGAAAATATATTTCAGCCATTGATTATGTACCCCTACAGGCTGAATTTCACTGACAGTAATGGGGGAATGCCCATTTGCAGTCTGAATTGTAAAAAGTCAGAATGGTAGCAGAAGTGTTTGCAGAAACAGATCAGGACTCTAATGAACCATTCTGAAGCCTTTTCAGATGTATTTTCCATGATACTTGCAGAAACAGATCAGGACTCTAATGAACCATTCTGAAGCCTTTTCAGATGTATTTTCCATGATACTTGCAGTACTGGCCAGAAAAGTAATAATGGAGCCCTTCCTATCTCACCTTATGCATGTGCTAACAAAGCTTGCTAAAATCTTCATTCAAGATTGAGATAAATGCTTGCCTCTATGGTCATTCTAGACTCTTCTTGCTACTTTAAAGGATACACTGAAGACAGAAGTGAATTCATATTTTTGTATCAACAAAACAGTGTATGTGCTCATTGATAGTTCCTCCTCAGCATGGTCAAAAAACATACCTAGCAGCCAGAATCCAACCTTCAAATCAGCTTGAGTGGATCCTCAAATTGGCTCTATCAATTTTATAACAATTTTACTATTTAAACAATAATCTCATAATGATGAGGTGATAAAATACACCAAAACTTAAATGTAAAATATCATGAAAACCAATAATCTTTTCAAGCCATTGTTTTAATATATGTCATCAAAAGATATAAAAGATGAGATCAATTATGTTCTTAGGCCATAATTGATCATAGAGCCAAGTACATTTAAAGCTATTGATTTTGTTTGTTTTACTTTGCATTAAGACCAGTCAACCAGCATTCTCTTCAGTGAACATTATCTTTGATATGTAATACATAAAAGGTAAGTCCTCTTCCAATGTTCTAGGAAAGCTACTCCTGTCCCTTCAAATGATATAACAGTGGCCTTGAGAATAGGAAC
Organism: Pogona vitticeps; assembly: GCF_051106095.1. Lineage (NCBI taxonomy): Eukaryota > Metazoa > Chordata > Lepidosauria > Squamata > Agamidae > Pogona > Pogona vitticeps. The sequence goes on from NC_135785.1 coordinate 128,829,844, forward strand.
AAAAAATGAACCAAGAATATTATAAAAAGCAATGCCTTCCACTCTCCTGCTCTTGGCCAGAAATCACAAGTTTGATGATCTGTGATATTCCCAGCTGCAGAGAATTACTTTTCCAATAGTAAGGCAAGCTTGTTGTGGTCAGCTGGAACTGGAAAGCAGGGGCCAGATTTAACTGGGCACTCCTAGCTACTCCCAGGGCTGATCTGGGCTCAGGGTGCCAGGGCAGGCATGGCAGCAGCCATGCAGTCCAAAAGAAAGAGGAGAGGTGACTGCCAGAGAGTTCCCTACGAGCCCAGATTGGTCAACAGGAAGTGGGGTTCACCTGACAGCCTGATATTGGCTGGTGGGGGCAAAATCCAAGTAAAAGAAGGTGGTGCAGAAGGACCAGAAAATGAGAGTCTGCACTGGCCCACCTGCTCAACAGGCCATCCAGCTCCAGGCTGGAAGCTGAAACCACCAGGGACTGAAAGAGACAGAAGCAGAGGCTTTGGTGACATGTAGCCTGAATTAGTCTGAAAGTGGAAAGTGCCTGCTGTTAGTAGAATTAACCTGAGGATGTTAATATGTTTCAGGCTTTTAAAAAAAAACTGAGTGGGGAAAATACTACAGAAGGTGAAGAGCAGCAGAAGAATCTTTTCCAAGAAAACTAAAATATAAAAACATTAAAATTACTTTACCAACAACAAAAAGAGTAGCTGAAATCTATGTTGACAAATCCAAATAAATGTCAAGAATTCTGAGTATCACAAAACCTAGTAGACTTTTTTTTAACCAAAGCCTGTGGATTAAAAAATAACTAGATCAAGTAGCTAGTGAACATATGTGAAAATAGTATCCATGTGCAGATTTCAAGTAAGTTTGCATTGAATAATTCCAGAACTCTCTACTAACATTTCTCTATCCTCTTTTACTCTATGATGTCCTTTCTTTCGAAGGAAGGAAGGAAGGAAGGAAGGAAGGAAGGAAGGAAGGAAGGAAGGAAGGAAGGTAGGTTGGTTGGTTGGTTGGTTGGTTGGTTGGTTCAGGCAAAATCGAAAGGAAGGAAGGAAGGAAGGAAGGAAGGAAGGAAGGTAGGTAGGTAGGTAGGTAGGTAGGTAGGTAGGTAGGTAGGTAGGTAGGTAGGTAGGTAGGTAGGTAGGTAGGTAGGTAGGTAGGTAGGTAGGTAGGTAGGTAGGTAGGTAGGTAGGTTCAGGCAAAATCAAAAGAAACAAAACCAAACAAGACAAAAACATGTGGCACCATAAAGACTATTATATTTTAATGTAAGCTTTTGTGGACAAGTTTACTTTATCAGGGGCATGGAAACAAAATGTAATGTTGAATGAAATATCAGTTTCACAAATATAACCTAACGTTCATTGGCTCTTGGGTATATGGTAAACCTACGTCCAGTAATTTATAGCCTATGTTGTTTTAGAATACTGTTGTAAACTTTCCTCCAGGATACAGAAAACAGACACCAGGCCTGAGCAAAGATGGGTGGAGGGGCAGAAAGAAGAGAAGGTTTGGAGGACTTGGAATTCAGTTAAAAATCAAGAGGGGGGGAATATATAGAAGTCAATATAAATGTAAAAGAATATAGCAGAGGAGTCACGTGTGTTAATGTGAGGTATCTTGACAGTTTTTACATTTGAACCTTGTGATGAGAGATGGGCTTGATAGTTATGAAGAAAATAACAGTGGTAGTAGATTAACAACAGAAGTATTTCATTTGATAATGATTTAAGGAATCTAGGCTCATATTCAATCCATTTATATGGGTGTCCATCATGCGTATAATTTATCATGCTGATAAATTTTCAGCTGTTTCCCTCTGTATTCTTAATATGTAGTGATTCTGTTCTAAAATACAGTAGTGACTTTCAAATCTTCTACAGAGTGTCCTGGAAGACTGAAATGGTTGGAGATAGCTTTCTGTGTGTTGTGGTTTCGGATGTCAGATTTGTGACCATTGATCCATTTCTATAGAGATTGCCCTGTTTGTCCTATGTAGAGTACAGAAGAGCATTGTTGGCAAAATATCAAATTAGCTGAGGAGCGAGTGAATGTGCCTTTGATATTGTTTGTGACACTATTAGGTCCTGTAATTGTGTTGCCAGAAGAGATATGTGGGCAGAGTTGGCATCTGGGTTTGAGTCTTTGTGAATCTTCCAGAGTCTAGAAAGTTCTTAGCTCCACCCTGACATCCAGCACATTAATATCTAACAGAGTTCCCATTTCCATTTTGGCCACTGATGAAACAGCACCTCAACAGTAATCCAGAACCTACTCACCAAGTTCACATAAATAGTCTTTTCCTTTTCCTGTTCTTCTTTGTGGTCTCTGTGAATGCACACTAATGGGTTAATCCGCTCTTGTGTGGAACAGCCTCAGAACTTTCTAGTTCAAGCACATGGTGCTGGGACCTCCCACACAGTGGCTATAACTCCACCCCCATTACCGAGTGCCTCAGTTCCTTGCTTACCGCCGCTGCTGCAGCTTCGTTAGCAACTTCGTGCATTTAAAACAAACTTATCTTTCCTTTTCTACTTGGACCTCCCTGGCTTGATTCGGACCGTTGACTTCTCTTTTCTTCATTGCGGTGAGTTTATCTGAAAGAATAAAATTGAACTGTTACTATAATTACCTGGCTTCGAGTTTATGGCCTCGCTGGGCCTCTTCAAGAGGTGCAAGGTCTGCTCGAACAAGATTCCCCTTTCTGATGGGCATTCTCACTGTTTATTCTGTCTGGGGGAAGAACATCAACTGGCTGTGTGTGCTTTACTAAGCCAGCCTTAAAACTCAGGCTTCAACACCTCAGGTCATTTCTCTGGGAGAAATCTCTTTCACCCTCTCAGAGTGCTTCCATGGACTCTCCTAAGGCCCAGCAACCGTCCATGGTGGGTTCGCCTGAAGTAAAAACTCAAAAGGCAGCTAAAATAGCGACTAAGCCTAAATTGTCCTCTTTGGGCTCAAAGTCGACAGCCCCAGCATTGGCAACAAAGTTGTATTCGGCATTGAGCTTGAAGAAAAAGAAAAAGACCCCAAGGCCAGCTCTGACATCAGATCCATCAGCACCAAGGCCAGAAGTATCCCAGCAACATTCGGTTTGCCTAAGTCTGCCATTGGGGGATGAGGATCTGCTGCTGCTGCCACTGTCGCTCCCAATAGCCCCACCATCCCCTTCCATCAGTGATGTTCCTGACTGGGGTAACACCTCTTTGGAGGCTGTCAAATTGTCGCAGGCTAGCCCTTCTTCACAAGGCTCAAGGGCAAAGCAGCCCTTGGTTTCACCATCACCACTGGATCGGGCTGAGTTTTCTCGTAAGAGAACCCACAAGTCTTGGCATCTTGAGCCAACTGAGCAGCCGGGCCCATACATCGACCACCGGAGTCAATTGGGCTCCCTGCTCATTGGGGCAGGTGGCATTATTATGAGTACCTGCCATTTTATGGGTCTGAAGATTTTGATCAGGACCCACGATTCCACTCTGGGCCCTTTCATCATGACCCCTATCACTGATACCAACATTACCGCCCCTACGCTACACCTTTCTCTCTGTCTCTGCCTCTTTATCATGGGTAGCAGAATTATGCAGGTGAGGTGGAAGAGGATTACCCTCTCCTGCCTCCCCCTTGTGCTTGTAAGAGGCACGTCTCCAAACCCTGCTGTCACAGGAGGGGCCAAGCATTCACGGCTGCCATCGGAACTGAAGGTTGGACACCCCAAATATGACCACCTTGCCATTGGGCTTGAGGTGAGCTCGACTTGAGCCCGAGCTGGAGGGGAGCTTCCCCAGGCTTCAATAGAAGGGGCGCCTTATTCCCCCTCTATTGATCATCACTCGGACTTGCTGGTATTGGAAGGGGAAGAGGATTCAGCTACCAACATTCCTACCAACATTCCTGTTGGATGTGGTGGACAGTCATCCTCCATCGCCATTGGAAGACTACTCCTCCTACTCCCAGCTAATCCACCACATCATGAAAATCCTCGAGCTGGATACTGAGGTATATGCAACCAAAAGATGGATAAGGTTCACGAGGACATTACTCAGAATCATTCTCCTCCCGTTCAACTCGGGTTCATTCCTTCTCTCTCTGAGCTCATGAGAGAATCTTGGGAGAAGCCTTCCACCTCCTATCAAATACTTAGAAGGTTGGAAAATCTATACAAAGTTTATGGAGAATACACCGACTGCCTCTTAAGGCACTGTAGTGTTCACCCTTTGTTAGGTATAAGTCATGCATTATTCATGTCTATGCTAATATAGTTGAAAGGCGGAGCCGAGAGAGAGGTTAAAAGGCGGGGCCTGAGAGGAGGAGAGTTAGTCAAGAGTCAGTCAGGAGAGAGTCAGTGAGTTAGCCAGAGTCAGAAGAGATAAAGCAAAGCGTGCTGCTTATATACCGCCCCATAGCACTTCAAGCACTCTCTGGGCGGTTTACAATTTAATTACGCAGGCTACACATTGCCCCCCCCCAGTGAGCTGGGTACTCATTTTACCGACCTCGGAAGGATAGAAGGCTGAGTCAACCTTGAGCCAGCTACCTGGGATTTGAACCCCAGGTCATGAGCACAGTTTTTGGTTGCAGTACAGCGGTTTAACCACTGCGCCACAAGAAATTGAGTTAGAGACTGGTTAAGATAAATAGATAGAGAAGGTGGAAATTATATGGCAGGAGAATAGTATGTACATCTGAAGAACTTCTGCATGATTATTAAATTAGCTTCACTTTAATAAATAGGTTTTGTTTGCATTCACCATACAAGTGTCTGATCAAACATCATTTATTTTGTGGGTTGAGGTAATAACTGGTGGCAGTGAAGGGAAAACGACTGGAACCTTGCTGCACGTCACACCTTGTTTCTTTGCACCATCATGTTTGGCTGTGCTCTGCTGGTATATCCGAAGATGCCAGAGCTAGGATTGGGGATTTGCTGTTTGATGGCATTGGCCTTTTTAATGGAAAGACTGATGAGATCCTTGACAACCTCCTCAAGGCACAGTCCTACTCTAGTCAGCAGGCCCGTCCCAGAGGCAACTGGTGGCGATCATACCAACCCAGGGGATACCAGGATTGGCAGAGGCCGCAGACTCAGAGCTACTAGCCAGTACCACCTAGGCAAGTTAGCAAGCAGCGCCCCTGGCAGCAGGGACGTCACCCAGATCACAAGACCAGGCAGCATCTTTAATAATTTTGACTTCTCTAAAGTTGACTCATCAATCCGTTTGGCCCCCTTTCTCCACTCCTGGTGTTCTATCACATCAGATTCATGGGTGTAGTCCATCATAGCCATGGGCTATGCCATAGAATCTGACAGTCCCCCATCACGGGCCACTTTAGGTAACCCCCCCTCCGCCTTTGGAAGATGAAATAAAAGCCCTGCTTCAGAAGGATGCTATTGTTCCTCTTCATCACCCTGATATTTCAGTGGGCTTTTATTCAGGTTATTTTACCATCCCCAAGAAGGATGGGGTTCTCTGTCCTATTCTTGATCTCTGCAACCTGAACTCCTTCATTAATCCTCATAAATTTTTTATGGTTTCTTTGGACTCTGTGATCCACATGTTTCACCAGGGGAACTGGTTTACTGTTATTTTTTGAAGGATGCTTGCTTCCATATTAGCATCCGGTCAGGAACGAATCATTTTAGTAAGGCCTGCCAAGACTTTGGATTAACAATCAGCCTGAAGAAAATACAAGTCATGGGCCAGGGCATGGGCTCACCTCCCTCTATTACCATCTCTACATAAGAATTGGAGGTTGTTCATGACTTTGTGTACCTTGGCTCAACCATCTCTGACACTCTCTCCCTAGAGCAAGATAAACGCATTGGCAAAGCAGCTACCATGTTCTCTAGATTCACAAAGAGAGTATGGCTTAGGAAGAAGCTCACAACATATACCAAGATCCAGGTCTATAGAGCCTGTGTCCTGAACACACGTCCTGTACTGAGTTTTGGATCCTTTGTACACAGCAGGAGGGGAAGATGAACATGTTTCATATGCGTTGTCTCTGATGCATTTTTGGTATCACCTGGCAGGACAAAGTTCCAAATAGAGTAGTCCTAGCTACGTTGGGCTCAGGCATGTTATGAAAATGGCTCATGGTCAAATTCCAAAAAAATCTCGTGTATGGAGAATTAGTGCAGGGAAAGCACCCCAGAGAGAGACCACAGCTGCGATACAAGGATATCTGCAAGCAAGATCTGAAGGCCTTAGGAATGGAGCTCAACAGATGGGAAACCTTGACATCTGAGCGTTCAGCCTGGAGGCAGGTGGTGCATCATGGCCTCTCCTAATTTGAAGAACACTGGTTCAACAGTCCAAGGCAAAGAGGCAGTCCTGAAACCAGCAAAATCAGGGAGCTGGACAGGGGACAGACTGGATTTGTCTTCAGTGTGGAAGGGATTGTCATTCTCAAATTGGCATTCTCAGCCACAACAGACGTTGTTCCAGGACCTCTTTTCAGATCACATTATCATAGTCTCTTGAGACTGAAGGATGCCTACACATTAAAAAAATCAGACAAATTCCCTGGTGACAGTGTACATAGCTTACAATCTCCTTGGATACATGGCCTTGTCCACTGCAGTTATTAACCATAAAAGACTTAAAATAAGGTCCCTGACCATCTAGTTCCTCTTGAACTTTGATAGGAACAGGGGCAGCAATTAAAATAAACTTCAGGTAACCCCAGAGCTAGCAAATCATCTCCTATGGTGGTCAGATACAAAAAATCTGTCCAGAGGTTGAACCTTCACATAAATGCATGCCTGAGCTCATGTAACAATGAGTGTAAGTCTCACAGGATGAGATGTGCACTGCTGAGGAATGCAAATTTATGCCTTATGATCCCAGGATGAGAGAAATCTACACATAAACATGCTCAAGATGCTAGCAGTGATAAAAGCTTTCAAAGCTTTTGAACTACATCTTCAAGTGAAGATAGTGCAACTAGCCACCAACAAATCTACAACCATGTTTTACATAAACTAGCGTAGACCTACATAAACACATTCAACGGCACTACTGTACCTTCCTATCCCCTTATGGGAATTTTGCATTCAAACCGCTTAGACTGATCAGCCACAACATTAAAACCACTGACAGGTGAAGTGAATACCATTAATTATATTGTTATGATGGCACCTATCAAGGGGGGGGGGATATATTAGGCAGCAAGTGAATAATCAGTTCTTGGATTTAATGTGTTGAAAGCAGGAAATATGGGCAAGTGAAAAGATCTGAGTGACTTTGACAAGAACCAAATAGTGATGACTAGACAGTTGGGTCTGAGCATCTCTAAAATGGTAAGTCTTGTGGAGTATTCCCGGTATCCAGTGGTTAGTATCTACGAAAAGTGGTGCAAGGAAGGACAACTGGTGAACTGGCATCCGGGTTGCAGATGCCCATGGCTCATTGATCCATATGGGGAATGAAGGCTAGAAGAAAAGCTACTATAGCTTGAAGTGCTGAAAAACGTAATGCTGGTTCTGATAGAAAGATGTAAGAACATACACTGCATTGCAGTTGACTGCATACGGAGCGGCCTAGCCACAAACCAGTCAGAGTGCCCAGGATCATCTCTGTCCACTGCTGAAAGCACCTACAATGGGGATGTGAGTGTCAGAAATGGACCATGGAGCAATGGAAGAAGGTTACTTGGTCTGATGAATCACATATATTTTTAGATCAGCCTTCTATGTGAACAGCAAAACAAGAGGAACACAATGCTCACCCCCAAGTCACCCAAATAAAACAGCCCGTGTAGAGTGACTAAATATAATTTCTTTACAATACCTATATATTCTTACAAGACCATATTAATTTAAATATTCAATCATTATAAAGTCCATTCAGGTCCAACATTTTAATCCTTATTGCTTCTCGGCCTTTTGGCTAAGATCATGTGTAGTATCTGTTTTTATCAGTTCTTAATCCTTTGGGAAGCCGAGAGATCTTTCTCAAGTATGTGTGGCTCATACTCTTGAAGACTTGGATCAGGATTTTAAGTCACACATGTTTCTTTGTATCAAAATTTCATTGGAAAAAAAGCTTCAGTTCTTTAGTACTTTAAAAGGTCCAGTTAACTGGGCTGCTTGCATGATAACTTGGTTTCAGATTCTTTCTCAAAGCTGGAGCTTTAGGACTTTACTGGAAAAAGATCTAAAATATACTCATATAAACTAATTTCCAGAACACCTCCAAACAATATCCCTTCATTAGAACCTTGTTTTCATATACTCATTGTTCACAGCCACACAAACATCCCAAAAGAGAAATCTTTCACCTGACAACATTTAATACCCATTCTCAAATACTATCACAGCAATTGATTACAACTGTTCAACCACTTCAGCAGAGAATCTTAAAGTTACTATGTAGATATAGTCAACAAGGTCCAAACATATTCCTTATTCCAACACATAAAAAGCATGACAAATCCGTATTATTATTCAGACCATTTGGAGTAAGAGATTTTAACCTAAAAATCCATGCCATTTCCTGTTGTAGTAGATCTAGGGACATTGCTTCCTACCTGTCTTTGTAGTTACATATAGGACAAATAATTAAAAACTGTCTTCCTTGTGGCCCATTTCTACAAAATGGCTCACTAGTGGTGCATCCAACACATTATTTCTAATTCTAGATAGGTGTTCTTGCATCCTATGTTTGACTGGCCTTTTTGTGCTCCCCACATGTTTTTAACCAATTACAGATAATCAGGAATGCTACATTGGACATTAAACATGCTGAAAATGACTTCGATTAAACACGAAGTTAACACCTGAGATATAGCTAGATGAGATCCCTCAGTACATTGACAGTACACATTGTACTTTCTACATTTGAAATGCCCTGTTGGTAAGGTATTTCCCTAGTAAGGTCCTAGTATTAGAAAAGATGACAGTGTGGACTAAAATGTCCTTTAAATTCCTTATTCTCCTGAAGCCAAATTTAGACTTTTTCCTGCAGTATTGGATATCCCTCAAAAGGTGCCAGTTTCTCAGCACAATTCTTCTTAATTGACTAGCCAGGGGAGTGTGATCAAAGGTGCAGGCCGCATCTATCTTGGGTGTTCTCTTCTTTATCCCTCAGTAACTCCCTCCTATCCACTGCCACTGCTCTATTTCTGGAAATCTCCACTATCCTTTCCTGATAACCTTGGTTCCTGAGATCTGCTGCCATCCTGTGACTTTCTTCTAAGAATACCCTCTCTTCAGTGGAGTTTCTTTTTATTCTAAGGAATTGGGCTGCTAGAGGTTTTAGATGGAAATCCAAGTGCTTAGAGAGCTTCAATAAAGAGACTATTCCAGAAATAATTAATCTTCAGACTGGATGTGATGCAACGTTCATCTGAGCAATGATTTCATCAGTTTGGGCTGGTAAATAAGCTTGCTAGTCACCCATTAATGTGAATCACAAATACAACAAAGAAATACAAGTGACTTGCTAGTAACTGTAGTTTATTGAGTGAATTCATAAATCTACCCAACCTCCCCTCTGTCTGTAATGTGTTGTGCTTCATTGAGTAGTGGACATGGTAACTGGGAATTAACCACTGTGTGGACAAGCATGTGCTGGGGGTTGGGATGGGGCTGACAACTTTGTAGGCTTTGGAAGATTCCAAGGATATCTATATATGTGTAGAACAACCCATTTATGTGAATTTACAGATAACCATTCAGCAAACTACAGTTACAGGCAAGTAACCTGTTCATCTTAGGTATTTCCTCTAAACAGTGGCTTCCAAATTCACATTCTGTTTCCCTTTGGAGAAAATTCAACAGCAATTCTCAGTGTGAGTGTCCTCACGAATTTCAGATTCCCTATATTTTATTTTGTTGAGAGGCAGATTATTTAGGAGGGGGAGATAGGAAGGAAAGGTCTACTAGAGGAAGGGGCAAAATAAAAGGGGAGACCATGAAGACAGAGAGGTAAGTGTTTTTAGAGTAACACCAGAAAGGGACGTGGAGTAACCTGTAGAAATTCCATAATCAGAAGCATCATGTGCTCACCTTAACAAGAAGGGGTGTGCCCTGATTACTGCTGAGAGCTCTAAGTAGCAGCTTGCATTCTGCAGTGCCTTTTGATTGCTGACTCCAAACAAAGCACAGCTGAGGAATAATGTTTTTTTTTTTTACTTTTTTTAAAAAAAATTATATATTTATTTAGGAACAGGGATAGAGGGTACAAAAAGAAAGAGGGGATAGAGAAGGAAAAATGGTTTTGGGGGATAGGAGAGCATAAAGTATACCATCATCCAATCAATTCATATTACTAATACATATCAACTTTTTGCTTTTTCACAGTTTGATTACCCTCCTGCTTTTATCATTTAATTTTAATTTTATTCTATGTTATTCCAACATTGTCTGGTAACTGCTGCCATTTATACAATACATCCCATCGTTCAGTTTCTTTTTGAATTGAACAGTCTTTCAGCCCATCTGACAGAATATCCATTTTTTTCACTTCCCATATTTTCACCATAAGATTGTCTGGTTTCAGTATCTCTGCCTCCTTAAGATTTTTGTCATAATGCTTTTTAATTTTGGAGGCTGCATGGGTCACTGGATAACTCTCTACTGCATTCATATTACCTGGTGTCATGTCTAATACAGACGATTCTAAAGTTTGTACAACTTCATTTAAGTTTTGTTTGGCATCTACTGTCCCCTCTTTCGTCCCTTTCATCAAATCTTCTATTTTGCTAAGACCTGCATTCACTCGCTGAAACCCTGTTAATATTAGCCTATGTATATTAATCTGCCATTCCTTTTCTATTTATTGCACTACTATTCCAGAACTTTGGGATTGAACAGACCAAGTCTCCATTTGTTCTTTTGAATTTTTGGGGTCCATCTCAGGTTTTGGGGTTTGTATAAATACCACAATAATCACCCCCTAGAAATCCTTCCACAGTTTCCACAATTTTATCAACAATTCAAACCCCTCATCATAAACCTCCCCTTAGATCTCCCTCCAATCTTTATCCAAATATTGTAATATAAAAATCAACTTTTAGCCCAGCAAATAGAACCGTGACGCAGTTATTTCTTCTTCTCCTGGGTTCAGCAAGCTTCTGTTATTAGACACACGTGGTCTGCAGTCCGACAAACAAAACAACAATCATAAAGTCTCAAACTGTCCAGTAGATTGTCCTTGAAGCTCGTCTTGTGATCTTCATTAACCCCTTAATGCTCCTTAGTCCAGTCGGCCACGTCAGCTCCTTCTCCCGAAAACCACCAGATTCTATTATTTATAGTTCACAAAGTCCAGAGAAGGCAAAGAGTAACGTATCCCAGCCACACTGCATCCACCAAACTCAAGTCTCTTAAATCCAGTCAGACGGTGTTGCTGTCTGGGATTCTTTTCCAGAAACATAAGATTTATTTTTCCATCTCAGACTCTTGGCTTCCAGCTGAGGAGTAATGCTAAAGCAGACCCAGACAGCTTGCAACCAGAGTGTGTGAACTGGGAGAACTAACAGGAGTTTCACAGGGGAGTTCAATGGGAGAGGCCCCTAATTTTTTTTTAAAAAAATAGTTATCTATTAGTGCACTTTCCCAGCTATGTATAAGGTAACAAAATAAAGAGAAAGGGCATTCATAGACGAGGTCCCAGCCGCAGGACAGATGTTTCAACATCCTGGAACTGCATGACTGCCATTTGCCCTCCTGGTTCCAGAAGACGTGAGGCAAGCTCCGCTCATGTGCTAAATGAGGGAGGGGGAGTGGCTATTTAGAGGGACCCTTGCCCCCGATGTGCCCTCTTTATTGTCCAGGCAGTGCGGTGTTGGATGGCCTGAACTGAAAAGAGTTGCATGCGGCTGGCGATCTGCGGGAAAGCTCTCTTTTGGGTTTGAGGGAGGGTAGCCTTGTGCTCCCTCCTGGGGTTCCATTTCTGATTGTTTCTGGTTGTGCCTTGATTAATTTCATTCAGCTGGTTAAATTTTCAGGAGCAGTAGCAAGTAGCTCGTTAATTGTGGGTGGGGGAAGGGTGCGAGTGGTGGGGCGGGCTCGCCCTGCCGAGCGGAGGCCACCTTTTTCTTTTTATTGGCATTTTCGGGGGGTTTGGCTTTTTATCGGGGGCACTTCTTTTATCCAGTGATAGAGGGGTTTTTCCATTTTTTGAGTTAGCGAGCCAAATTTGGCTGGGGTCTTCATCGGGTGCCATTTTCTTTCCCTGATTTTCCCGCCTCTTTCTACCCCATCTGCAATTTTGTTTTTACCATTTTAATTGTTTTTACCCAATAAAAATTGTTTGCACCCTCACCCCTGGTCCCTTTGGAAGGGCAACAACCGTAAATAAATAAATAAATAAATAAATAAATAAATAAATAAATAAAAGTTAAAATAAAAATAAAAATAAATAAATAGTGGAATAAATACTAATAGATAAATAAATATGTACACACGTATATACTACGTTTTTCTACTCTGTTTTTTAAAAATTTCAGGCTTTTTAAAGTTTATAGTTTGGCTAAGCATTATAAAAAACATTATTGCCTGATACTACAGTGGGGTCTTGACTTGAGAACTTAATTCGTATTGGAAGGCGGTTCTCAAGTCAAAAAGTTCTCAAGTCAAATCTGCATTTCCCATAGGAATGCATTGAAAACCATTTGATCCGTATCTGCTCTTTTCTGTCCATAGAAACTAATGGGAAGCTGCTATTCCACCTTCGACCACTAGAGGGGGATACTTTGTTTCTTTTTTTCTTAGGTCAAGAAAGGTTCAGGGAAGGCAGGGAAAATACAGTCCAGGCAGTACAGTACCAGGCAGTCCGAAGACTGTCTCCCAATCCACTCTCTAAACGCTGGGAGGAGTGAGGAAGCAGACAGACACCCTTTTCACTGGCCAACAGTTAACTGAAAGTTCACATTTTGCACTTTCCCTGCCTCCCACGTGGTTTTTTTTCAGTTCTTAACTCAAATCTAAGTACTTGTGTGTTTAGTCGTTTAGTCGTGTCCGACTCTTCGTGACCCCATGGACCAGAGCACGCCAGGCCCTCCTGTCTTCTACTGCCTCCCGGAGTTGTGTCAGGTTCATGTTGGTTGCTTCGCAGACACTGTCCAGCCATCTCATCCTCGGTCGTCCCCTTCTCCTCTTGCCATCACACCTTCCTAACATCATGGTTTTTTCCAAGGACTCTTTTCTTCTCATGAGATGGCCAAAGTACTGGAGCCTCAGCTTCAGGATCTGTCCTTCAAGTGAGCATTCAGGGTTGATTTCCTTTAGAACTGATAGGTTTGTTCTCCTTGCAGTCCAGGGGATTCTCAAGAGTCTCCTCCAGCACCACAATTCAAAGGCATCAATTCTTCGGCGGTCTGCTTTCTTTATGGTCCAGCTCTCACTTCCATACATCACGACAGGAAAAACCATAGCTTTGACTATTCGGACTTTTGTTGGCAAGGTGATGTCTCTGCTTTTCAAGATGCTGTCAAGATTTGTCATCGCTTTCCTCCCAAGAAGAAGGCGCCTTTTAATTTCAGGGCTGCTGTCTCCATCTGCAGTGATCATGGGGCCCAGGAAGATAAAATTTGACACTGCCTCCATATCTTCCCCTTCTATTTCCCAGGAGGTGATGGGACCAGTGGCCATGATCTTAGTTTTTTTGATGTTGAGTTTCAGACCGTTTTTTGCACTCTCCTCTTTCACTCTCAGTACAAGGTTCTTTAATTCCTCCTCACTTTCTGCCATCAGAGTGGTATCATCTGCATATCGGAGGTTGTTGATATTTCTTCCGGCAATCTTAATTCCGGCTTGGGTTTCATTCCAGTCCAGCCTTCCGCATGATGTATTCTGCATATAAGTTAAATAAGCTGGGGGACAATATACAGCCTTGCCGTACTCCTTTCCCAATTTTGAACCACTCAGTTGTTCCATGACCAGTTCTAACTGTTGCTTCCTGTCCCACATATAGGTTTCTCAGGAGACAGATAAAGTGGTCCGGCACTCCCATTTCTTTAAGAACTTGCCATAGTTTGCTGTGGTCCACACAGTCAAAGGCTTTTGCATAGTCAATGAAGCAGAAGTAGATATTTTTCTGGAACTCTCTGGCTTTCTCCATAATCCAGCGCAAGTTAGCAATTTGGTCTCGAGTTCCTCTGCCTCTTCGGAATCCAGCTTGTACTTCTGGGAGTTCTCGGTCCACGTACTGCTGAAGCCTACCTTGTAGGATTTTGAGCATAACCTTGCTAGCGTGTGAAATGAGTGCAATTGTACGGTAGTTGGAGCATTCTTTGGCACTGCCTTTCTTTGGGATTGGGATGTAGACTGATCTTTTCCAATCCTCTGGCCACTGTTGAGTTTTCCAAACTTGCTGGCATATTGAATGTAGCACCTTAACAGCATCATCTTTCAAGATTTTAAATAGTTCAACTGGAATGCCATCACCTCCACTGGCCTTGTTGTTAGCCAGGCTTTCTAAGGCCCACTTGACTTCGCTCTCCAGGATGTCTGGCTCAAGGTCAGCAACTACATTGTCTGGGTTGTCCGGGATATCCAAATCTTTCTGATATAATTCCTCTGTGTATTCTTGCCACCTCTTCTTGACGTCTTCTGCTTCTGTTAGGTCCCTCCCATTTTTGTCTTTTTTTGTCTTTTTGTCTTTTATCATGTTCACATGAAAGTTCACATTTTGCACTTTCCCTGCCTCCCACGTGGTTTTTTTTCAGTTCTTAACTCAAATCTAAGTACTTAGGTCAAGTCAATATTTTCCTATGAGAGCGGTTCTTAAGTCAAAATGTTCTTAACTCGAGTCGTTCTTAAGTCAAGACCCCACTGTATTTGAATATTTTAATTCAATATTAGCGTAAAGGGGATTACATTTACATCTATTGGGCTCATTTAATTAGTGAGGGGGTAGTTTCCATTATAGAAAATTAACCTAAATAAATAAATAAATAAATAAATAAATAAATAAATAAATAAATAAATAAATAAATAAATAAATAAATAAATAAATAAATAAATAAGGAAAGAAAAAACTAATTGATAACACATTTATAAACAGGCTTACTAATTCATATAAATCATCAAGACAATACAATTGAGTCATAATTAGTTTAGTTTATTAAAAAACTCATTGCAGGTCCTACACATAGAGCACAAAGTCAGAGGCAAGGTAATAGGGTGCCATCTGCTGGATAGCAGTTACAGACAAAGAATCATACGTAAGCCTTTGGCAGTCAGTTTTGGTCAATTTAGCGGTAACCAAGGGAAGACACATTGGGCTGACTTAGTTATAATGCCTTCCAGAAAAGGAGGTGGGGCCAAAAAAAAGGTCAAATGCCAGCTAAAAAAGAAAGCTGTGCCTCAGATCTCACTTCAACAATCCTCCTCTGATGAGGAATCGTGGCCAGTTTGGAAGGACCTGCAAGATAAAATGTTGGCTTTGGAGGTGCAAAAGCTAGCAAAATAAGCCCTCCCACAACATGAGGCTTCCCCTCGCTGATCTGTTAGGGATACAAAGGGCTGCCACAAGGCTAAACTGAGGTCTCTTGCACAGGACCTCATGGATCAATTTGTTGCTTTGGAATCCAAGCAGGGTCACAACAGTGAGGACGAAGCCATGGAGGAAGGGTCTTCTGCTGTTGATAAGGTGCTGGGTGCTTGAAAACGCAGGGTGACGGAAGCAACTGGGATGCACGAGGTATCAGAGGGTGTGTCAGCCGGGTACAACATCTATGACGAGCCCTGCACAAACTCACACCGGGCTTCAGATGCCCCTGAAACATCTGCTCACTCATATGGTGAGTGTGCAGCTATGCATAACACACAATGTCCTTTCGCCACCTGGCCATGGGCTGGTGGTGTACAACACCCTCATGTCACACCCACCCACTGTGGAACACCACCCGTGGGATGGCCCAGTTGTTTTGGCCTCCAGTAAACACACATTGCTGTGGCTGGGGCATGCCATATGCAACCCCTCCCACGGCCGGGACATCCAGCGGAGGAAAGGGCATAGGAACATGTCATCACCCGTCAGTGCCCAACACAGTGTATAACATGGTTCCATTAGCGGCACTGCCTTATGGGGATTACAGTATGCAGCTGGGAGATCATTTGACTGCAGCAGTCCAGGAAAAGATATGGGATTGCACTATGCAGCTGGGAGATCATTTGACCGCAGCAGTCAAGGAAAAGATATGTACGAAGAATTTGTGGATTTTTATGATCTTCTGAACCCCAAGATAGAACTTAAAGAGATTGACAAAGACAACAAGAAAGAAAAAGAGAAGCACAGAAGGAAAAAGCCAGACATAAATTGGCCTAATTGTATCACAGGCTTTACTGTATATGCTGGGGTCTTGGTTAAAGTCCAACCCTGGAAGGCATCATCGCTCTTACAATATTTTGATATAATATGTACGGCAAATTCAGATTTTGTGGGCCAGGCTTAGCTTCGATATGATGAAGCATTTAGAACGAAGAGCACCGTCATGCCTGACCTGCGCTGGGACAAGCCACACCCAGGGCTCTGGCTCCAACATATGACACCAGCTAGGCCTAATTCGAGAGACAGATTTGACAGCGGCCACCTGAATAAAAAATTTACTGGGAATGTTAAAACCTGCCCTGGGGCTGGACAGGTGGTTCAACCCCAACCTGCCCTGCTATGAATACAACACTAGAGGTTTCTGCACAAGGTCCCCATGCAGATAAAAGCATGACTGTATTACTTGTGGAGGCAGACACCCAAATGTCACCTGCTTTAAGGCAGATGCGCAGCACCAAAACAAAAATACTGGACCCAGTAAGAAACCTGAAGGGGGATGTGGTACCCTTGGGAAGGGGACCCACCCCAATTAAAATTGAGATTTTGGAGAAGGGATAAGCAAATTATCGAAGAAAAGAAGATGCAGTGTATTTTAACCATGGTTTTAGATATGGTTTCCGAATTCCGGCATTAGGCGCAAGGATGGCTTTTATGACAAAAAAAACCTCTGATCAGTTAAGGGTATGGAAGCCACAGTCTTAGAAAAGATTAATAAGGTCAAAGAAGGTAGGGTGTTAGGACCCTTTGAAGAGTCACCCATAGCTAACTTGAGGATTTCACCTCTAGGGATTGTTCCCAATAAGTCCCCAGGTGAGTTTTGCTTGATACATCACCTGTCTTTCCCAGAAGGGGCGTCAGTTAATGATGACACACCTCCGGAACTGTGTTCAGTAAGGTACATCTCATTTGACAAGGCGGTTAAGATGATCACGGCCTGCGGAGTGGGGACTGAGCTGGCAAAGGCTGATGTTAAATCGGCATGTAGAATTTTGCTAGTTCAACCTCTGGATATTAATTTACTAGGTTTTCAGTTCCAAGGGTAATATTAAATCGATAGGGTGCTCCCTATGGGTTGCTCAATTTCATGTGCAGCTTTCAAGAAGTTTAGCACCTTTATTGAATGGAAAGTCAGACAATGGATGGGCTGTAGCACATTCCCTCAATGATTTTCTTTTTTGTGGAAAAGCAAACCCAGGAAGGTGCAGAATGTTTTTAGATAACTTCCATGAGAAGACCCATGAAATGGGCCTGCCCTTAGCGGAAGAAAAAAATGAGGGACCAGCTACGTCCCTTACTTTTCTAGGGATCGAGTTAGATACTATGCGGCACACTTCACAGCTGCCTCAGAATAAATTGACAAAAATTAGGACTATGGTACTTACTTAATAGGGAAGAAAAAGTGATGCTCAAAGAGTTACAAGAAGTAGTCGGACGTTTAAATTTTGCATGTAAAGTATTAGCACCAGGGCACGCCTTTTTAAGATGACTCTACGGTGCCATGTCAGGTTTAAAAAGGCCAATGCACAATACTAGAGTTACCAGGGGTATGCATGAGGACCTCAAGGTTTGGAAGCAATTCCTAGAGCAGTTCAACAGGGTCTCTTTTTGGAGATCCAAAATCAGCTTTAACGTGGATGTCCACGTGAATTCCGATGCTGCTGGGGCATTGGGGTTTGGGATTTATTTCCACGGCAAATGGTGTGCAGGTACATGGCCCGAGGAGTGGCACCAGGGGGGCATAACAAGAGACTTGACATTTTTAGAATTTTTTTCCGATTGTGGGAGCCCTTTGGCTCTGGGCAGAAGAATGGGTGAACACAGTAGTTTGTTTTTAGTGTCATAACCAAGTGGTTGTACACATCATTAACAACCTGACATCACATTCAGATAGGGTCATGGATTTGGTCAGGGCTTTCACCTTACGGGCACTGCAGTTTAACGTAATGGTGCATGTCCGTCATGTCCCTGGTATTGACAACAGGATAGCTGATGCTCTCTCACGCCAACAGATCAAGCATTTCAGGGAGCTAGCACCGGATCCCAGGGATTTGCCAGAAGTTCTTCCAGAGGAGGTCTGGCAGATTGACATGAAGAGGCGTCAAGAGTGATAGGCCTTGCCTTGGCTCCAAGGACACGAAAGGGTTATTTAGCCACAGGTACTGAGTTTCATGAATTTAGGGGGATGATGGATCTAGAGCAAACATGGCCGGCTCCAGTGGAGCACCTCCAACAATTCATAATATTTTTACATAGAAAGGGATTAGCTACAGGCACTATTCAGGGCAAGCTGTCAGCTCTGGCCTTCTATGCAAAATCAAATGGATACAAGGATTTTTATGGTGATTTTCGAATTAAGAAGATGTTAAAAGGATGGCCCAGGGAGAGTGGGAGGATCCATGATGACAGGACACCCATATCCCCTGCTCTCCTTGAACGCCTATGTGAGCAGTGGGTAGCCTTATGTAGGGACCGGTATGAGGTGACGTTATTTCAAGCAGCTGCATTGGTGGCCTTTTTTGGGGCCCTGTGAATTAGTGAGTTAGTGGCTATGGGAAAAGTGGACACCTCACAGAGGGCCTTACAGCATGGAGATGTTATAGTTCAGGATGGGCAGTTAAAGATCAATATAAGGTGGTCCAAAGCGGATCCATTGGGAAAAGGCAGGCAATTAATCTTAGGGCAATGCAGTATTAAACACATTTGTCCCATACAGGTGGTTCAGGAATTCATGGAGATTAGGGGTCCAAATGCTGGGTATTTCTTCCAGCATACAGATGGGTCGCCACTTACAAAATATCAATTTTGGAAACTTACTGACATGGCACTGGAGAGGATAGGAGTGAAGGAGATGAAATTTGGGACACATTACTTTAGAATAGGAGCAACATCAACAGCGGCAACTATGGGTTATAATATAGGCCAAATCAAACAGCTGGGGCGTTGGTCATCATCTTGCTATCACAAATACATCAGACCTCTACCTAACATTTAGCAGGGACTGTTTATGTCATTTCAGGAGTCAAGAGACAGGAAGGCCGAAGGCACATGATGATCATCAGCCACAGTTAAGTTCATTGGGTGGCATGTTATGCCGCATCTTCCCCGTAGGGGAATGATTTGGGGCTTGGTGCCCATGTGTATATTACAGTGGGGTCTTGACTTAAGAACGACTTGAGTTAAGAACATTTTGACTTAAGAACCGCTCTCATAGGAAAATATTGACTTGACTTAAGTACTTAGAATTGAGTTACAAACTGGAAAAAAACCACGTGGGAGGCAGGGAAAGTGCAAAATGTGAACTTTCAGTTAACTGTTGGCCAGTGAAAAGGGTGCCTGTCTGCTTCCTCACTCCTCCCAGCATTTAGAGAGTGGATTGGGAGACAGTCTTCGGACTGCCTGGTACTGTACTGCCTGGACTGTATTTTCCCTGCCTTCCCCGAACCTTTCTTGACCTAAGAAAAAAAGAAACAAAATATCCCCCTCTAGTGGTCAAAGGCGGAATAGCAGCTTCCCATTAGTTTCTATGGACGGAAAAGAGCAGATACGGATCAAATGGTTTTCAATGCATTCCTATGGGAAATGCAGATTTGACTTGAGAACTTTTTGACTTGAGAACCACCTTCCAATACGAATTAAGTTCTCAAGTCAAGACCCCACTGTACATGGAAAGGCATGTGTAGCATGCAATGGATCCAGTTCGGCAGGATGATGGCCTTTGACCAAATGCCACCTGATATTTTAGTAATTTATTTGGGAGGCAATGATCTGCCTGGATTGTCTGGTAAGGCAGTGATACTCAACATTCTAAGAGACCTTAGGAGGCCGAATGAAAGGTATCCTGCTATGTGGATTGTGTGGTCCACGATCATCCCGTGTTTGGCCTGGCGAGGTGCCCAGAACATTGCCAATGTTAACAGGGCCCGCCAATGGGTTAATAGGGAAGTGTGTAGAGGTGTCTGCAACGGCGGCCTCGGATCTGTGGTCAATCACCACAGGATTCAAACTTCCAATACTAAATTTTTTCATAGCGACAGCATCCACCTCTCTGATACGGGCTTGGACATCTTTCTTGAAGACATTAAAGGGTGCCTGTTCTCTGAGCTATGAGAACTCAATGGTGGGCATGGGACTTAAGCTAGTCCCTATGCTGTGGCAGGTAGTGCAGAAAAGACAGGTTGTCTCGGTGTGTCCCATTGGTAATTCTGGTAAGCCAACAGCGCATCTGACCTCCCAGGTCTGCGGATCATGCGATTACAGGGCCGGCGGTGGGAAGATGCGCTGGGCCACTTTTGGACCAACAGTCATCAAGTAAAGCTATCTCAAGGTCTGGGGTGTTTATTAAAGGCCGCTGGAACCTGGGGCCTGCAACTCACCCATTGACTGATCTAGGGGTATCTTGGATGCCCTGCATTTACTTGTTTCTGCACTACCGTAGGCCCCCTAATGTGATGAGGCCAGCGACATATATAATTGGATTTGATTTAATAAAGTGTGGCCCATATTTAATCCATATCACTGTCTCGCGTCTTTATTCCAGGATCTGGGTGGGCAAGGTGCCAGCCGCAGGATGGACGTTTCAACGTCCTGGAACTGTGTGGCTGGTGTTTGCCCTCCCGGTTCCAGAAGACATGAGGCAAGCTCCGGTCACGTGCTAAAAGAGGGAGGGCGAGCAGCTGATTAAAGGGACGCTTGCCCCTGATGTGCTCTCTTTCTTGTCCAGTCACCCACCCACCCGTCCGCTTTCTAGTGTGATTTGTGGTCTCCTTTAAGGGGCTGGATAGGAATTTTTGACCTTCATCCTGATTAGCTGTTGGGTGGAAGGATTTTTCGCCTATCCCACACTGGAGAACGGTTTGTTGGCACTTGATTGGTGGTTATTTTCAGTCACATTGGCAGGTAGTGTGGAAAAAACAGGTTGTCTCGGTGTCTCCCATTGGTAATTCTGGTAAGCCAACAGCACATCCAATCTCCCAGCTCTGCGGATCGTGCAATTACAGGGCCGGTGGTGGGAAGATGCGCTGGGCCACTTTTGGACCAACAGTCATCAAGTAAAGATGTCTCAAGGTCTGGGGTGTTTATTAGAGGCCGGCCAGGTTCCTGCTGTCATCAAGACCACTGGAACCTGGGGCCTGGGACTCGCCCATTGACTGATCTAGGGGTATCTGGTGGATCTGCAAAAACTGCTTTCAGGTTCTTGATGAGGAATCTAGGAGACAGCAAGCAGACAAAGTCAAAGAGCAGATATCACAGGAATACATGAGAGGGACTGAAATCCCACCAAGCAGAGGTACTGAACCCTGCATGAGATGGAAACTGAAGTATGCTGGGAAGATCCATGGACCTCCCAGGTGTGTTGTCTCCCTAAAACACAGATTATGGATTAGACAGAAGGATTGACATCACTCATAAAACCCATAAATACATATCCGTTTCTTCATGTTGGAACAAATGACACAATCAAGAGCAATTTTGAAGAGGTCACATTAGACTTTGAAGCTCTGGGAAGGAAACTTAAGGACTTTGGGGCCTAGATAGTTTTCTCATCCATCCTACTACTACTCAGAAAAGGAATAGAAAGAGAAAGGAAAATACTCTGAGTGAAGGTAGTGTCAATGTGAGGGATTTGGTCTTTTGGATCATGGGCTAAGCTTCCTAGAAGATGGACTACTAGCAAGAGATGGCTCACAAGGACTGTGAAGAATGTGTTTGGCCACAGTATGAAGAACTTCATCAGGAGGGCTTCCAACTAAATTGGAAGCGGGGCGGGGGGGGAGAGACACAAGTACAGAGGTAAAGCTGGAAAATGTTTTATGATTGGGCCCAGAAACAGATATGAGTAGAGAATATATTATAGATTATGGATTCTAGTATTGTATCACAGTCATGAAGTCAAGAGTATATTAGATATTGAATGAAAGCAAATACCTCCCTGTGTTTATGTTTTGTTTTGTTTTACCCCCCCCTTCCCTTCCCTGTTGTTGTACTTTGTCATGGTTGTTTGTTAATGTATCATATAATAATAAAAATACTTTTTTAAAAAAAGACAGATGAAGCCTTCCACACACCAAGAGGAATGGACCAAGCATTTCTAATGGGGGTCAATAGCAACATTAACATTAATAATGGGGGGGCAAAAGTAATCTTTAAAACTGTAGAGAATAAAGCAGACTGCAAGTCACACAATCTCTGGTGTCTATATACAACTCCAAGAGTATGGGAAGCAGACTAGAGGAACTGGAAATCCTAGTTCAGAAGGGTAAACATGACTTGATAGGAATAACTTATACTTGGTGGTATGCCTCCCATTACTGGAATGCAGCAATTGAAGGATATAAATTGTTCTAAGAGAGAGAATAGAGGTGGAGGTGGAGTTGCAGTATATGTTAAAAATACACATTCCTGCACAGAAATACAAGAGGGGGAGACTGGCTGTCCTATTGAGAGCATCTGGATCAATGTAGTTAAGGTGAAAAACAAAAGGAGCATGATAGCAGGAGTCTACTAACAACCAACCAATAAAGAGAAGGATGTGGATGAAACTTTTGAAAAACAAATTGCGAGGGTTTCAAAGAGACATGTGGTAGTAATGGGAGATTTCAATTATCCTGGTATCTGTTGGGAGGCAAATTATGCCAAGTACAGCCCTTCAAAGAAATTCCTGGCTTGTGTGCCTGATAGGTTTGTCCACAGTTGTCTCTCAACTGTGGCTTTACAGCTATGGCTTAATAAGACTTCAGCATTATTTAGAATTTTATATTGGTCTGCATATAGTGAGACTGATATCTGAAATAAACATGAGTAGGAATGCACTAGAAATTTCTTTTGAAAGTTCAAACCATTTAAAACAATCTGGAAAAGCATTGCAATCATCATGGGGATCAGAGTGATTGCATTTCCATGTGTAGTGATTCCTATTAGCGGTACCTCTCTATATGTCTACTAAATATGCACATTTTTGCAGCAATTTTGAGGTTTCTGCATGTCTGAACTAACCATAGTTTTATAACCATAGTAGTTTTATAACCATAGTTGTTACAAAAGATAAGCACACTTTAGGCTCCTGGTAAAAGGAAAAGAGTGTGCACTTCAGAGAGAATATATTTTTGTGTAAACAGGAAAAAATATATAAATATTCTCTTTGTAATTAGGTAGATTATGTTTTCCAGTAACATTGAAATAGCTTTGCAAAGATGAGGTGCAGCACAACAGCCAATTATGGTCATTAACTTTTTCTTGGTGTTTTGACCTGGCATAGAAAATACCTTTTAGAGAAAAGGATTTAAGGATATGCATTTTACAACTCGTTTCAATAGGTATTTAGCAATAGATTAGTAACTATTAATAAGCTTTTATCTTTGGCACCATGATAAGCTGCTTACACTCCTCTAGGCTGTGATTTGCCCTCCCCCACATCTCCATCAGACTACAGTAAGCAGCTCATACACCTATCAGTGCTTTAAAGCTACATCAGTCTATGGAAGCTCACAAAGTTTAAGATGTTTACATGAAGCTCTCATACCCTGAGGAAAATCATTATATTGCTACTAGTTGCTGTAATGTTACCCAGCCACTATCTGTCTTGTGAGTTCCTGCTGCTGTTTCTGGACCTATGAGCCTCAGTTCCACATTCTTGAAAGTACCGCACTTTTTCAAAAGAGAGCCAAAGAAACTATTAGATTATGAACTTTTTACAACATTTTGCCAACCAACCATGTAATGAAATATTGGTGTATGATCATTATGATGCCTGGATAAAGATAGCCACATACATTGCACTAATGGACTCCTACAGCAATCCTAAGTGAATGGCCTTTTTCAAAATGACTGCCCTATTCTTGCCCATTAAGTCTATAAAAGCAATTGTCACCAAATTGGTAAGTCTTAATAGCACTAAAAGCCCATTATACTTTTCATTTTGGGTTTATATAGAGCAGAAGAGAACAGGGTCAGACATGGTGCAGCCAGTTGGGAAACAGGAGATGTGTGTTCATGACAACTTTTACAGACAAAGTGAAATGCCAGGGAATTGATAGGTCAGTATAAAAACAGAGGGAGGGTAGAGAAATCGCGTGGGAGGGAGGGAAGCAGGCTAGACAGAGGTGAGTGAGGAACATCTCAGATAAGCTCTCCTTGTGTCTGAAGAGCTTTTCTGGGTGCATGCCAGCTTGAATGTGTGATCAGGGATGTAAAGCAGAGACAGCTCTGCTGATAATAGGAGATTATTTCAGTTAGAGGTGCTGCTCACATCACCCTAGGGCTTGGATTCCTTCCAGATCTCGACCAGCAAAGCAAGAACAAATCAGTGAGAAGCTGCCAGGGGCAGCTGACAGAGGATGACATTTCATGGAAAGAGTCCTACAAGAGTCTACAGATATTGAGGTTAACTGAATCTATTGTTTATTACTCTAATTTTAAATTATTTTTAAAGTACAAACACATTGAACATCAATGTGTCTTTTTAACACTTTAATATATCTAATGTGTCACAGCTTTTATGAACGACAGACTATGAGATGCATCTGATGGAACTTATTGCACTCTGTGAAAAGCTATGCCAAATAGACTATGACTATCTTTAAGGTGCCCCAAGACTCTTTGTTGTTTTTACTGCTGTGGACTAAAATGGCCACCTATCTGGAGATGTCAGCAAAGAACAAGGATAGAAGGCAAGCACAACTTCCCTTCCAAAATTTGAATAGTCAGTTTCTATCCCATGTATTGTGCTGGAAAACATGATTCAATAATAATTCTGAATTCAAAAGTAAAATTAGAATACAAACAGCAACAGTCAATTATCATATCTACTACTGTGGGCACGAATCTTGTACAAGAAATGGAGTAGCTCTCATAGTCAACAAAAGAGTGGGCAAAGCTGTACTGGGATGTAATCTCAAAAATGATAGAATTATTTCAATACGACTCCAAGGCAGACCTTTCAATATCACAGTGATCCATGTTTATACACCAACCACCCATGATGAAGGCTGAAATTGACCAATTCTATGAAAACTTACAACACCTTGTAGAACTGACACAAAAGAAAGATGTTCTTCCCATTATAGGGGACTGGAATTTTAAAGTAGGGAGTCAAGAGATAAAAGGAACAACAGGTAAGTTTGGCCTTGGCGTTCAAAATGAAGCAGTGCAAGTGCTAATAGAGTTTTGTCAAGACAACAAGCTGGTCATCGCAAACACTCTTTTTCTACAACACAAGAGGCGACTCTACACATGGACATCACCAGATGGGCAATACCAAAATCAGATTAATTATGTTATCTGCAACTAAAGATGGAAAAACTCTATACAGTCAACAAAAACAAGACCTGGAGCTCATCATCAGCTTCTCATAGCAAAATTCAAGCTTAAACTGAAGAAAGTAGGAAAAACCACTGGGCTAGTCAGGTATAATCTAAACCAAATCACTTATGTATACACAGTGGAAGTGAAGAACAGATTTAAGGAACTAGATTTGGTGGACAGAGTGCCTGAAGAACAATGGATGGAGGCTCGTAACTTTGTACAGGAGGCAGCAACAAAAAACCACCCCAAAGAAAAGGAAATGCAAGAAAGCAAAGTGGCTCTTCAATGAGGCCTTACAAGTAGCAGAGAAGAGAAGGGAGACAAAATGCAAGGGAGATAGGGAAAGTTACAGAAAATGGAATGCAGACTTCCAAAGAATAGCAAAGAGAGACAAGAGGGCCTTCTTAAATGAACGGTACAAATAAATAAAGGAAAATAATTGAAAGGAGAAAACCAGAAATCTGTTCAAGAAAATTGGTGATATTAAAGGAACGTTTTGTGCAAAGAAAGACATTATAAAGGACAAAAACAGTAGGGACCTCACAGAAGCAGAAGACATCAAGAAGAGATGGCAAGAATACACAGAGGAATTATACATACCAGAAAGATCTGGATGTCCCAGACAACCCAGATAGTGTGGTTGCTGACCTTGAGCCAGACATCCTGGAGAGTGAAGTCAAGTGGTCCATAGGAAGCATGGCTGTGGCGGTCAGCCCACATGTCATTCCTGTCAGCCAGTTAGAGCTCTAGTACAGGGGCCCATGACAAAACAGGAGGGGTGGAATTTAGGAAACTGAGAGTGTCAGAGAGGCAGTTAGAAAAGGAGAGAGAGTCAGTTAGGGTGGAGCATTTAGACCCAGAGAAGAGTGAGAAGTGGTTAGACAGTTGGTGTGTTAGAGATTATTAAAGAGTTAAAAGGAATTAGAAGTACATAGACAGGCAGCATATATTGAGATCATGATTAAAGTAAATGAATACAAGCAATCTTACAAGTAATCAAATACACGCTTAATGAATGAATGATAATAGAACATCCATGATTTTCCTTCTGTGTTTCACTTATTTATTCTTAAATAATCCTGGTTTTGTTTGGGAGCAAGAGTGTGAGACTCATAATTGATATAGTGATGATAATACCCTCTGGTGGCAGTTAATTAAAGAGTAAAGAACAAGTCATGTCCAAAGGTGAACTTGTGTAAGAGGCAAAACACACAGGGCTCACTGGGAGGTACGCGACAATAGCTAACAACAAGGCCAGTGGAGGTGATGGCATTCTGGTCAAATTATTTAAAATCTTAAAATATGTTAAGGTGCTACACTTAATATGCTTGGAAAACCCAGCAGTGGCCAGAGGATTTGAAAAGATCAGTCTACATCCCAATCCGCAAGAAGGGCAGTGCCAAAGAATGCTCCAACTACTGTACAATTGCACTCATTTCACACATTAGCAAGGTTATGCTCAAAATCCTCCAAGGTAGGCTTCAGCAGTAGGTGGACTGAGAACTCCCTGAAGTAGAAGTCAGATTTCGAAGGGGCAGAGGAACTAGAGACCAAACTGCTACTATGCACTGGATTATGAAGAAAGCCAGAGAGTTCCAGAAAAACATCTACTTCTGCTTCATTGACTACGCAAAAGCCTTTGACTCTGTCGACCACAACAAACTATGGGAAGTCCTTAAAGAGATGGGATTGCCTGACCACTTTATCGATCTCCTGAGAAATCTAAATGTGGAACAGGAAGCAACAGTTAGAACTGGATATGGAACAACTGATTGGTTCAAAATTGGGAAAGAAGTATGACACGGCTGCATATTGTCTCCTTGCTTATTTAACTTATATGCAGAATACATCGTGCAAAAGGATGGACTGGATGACTCCCAAGCCAGAATTAAGATTTCTGAAAGAAATATCAACAACCTCAGATATGCAGATGATACCACTCTGATGGCAGAAAGTGAGGAAGAATTAATGAACCTCTTAATGAGGGTGAAAGAGGAGAGTGTAAAAAATGGTCTGAAGCTCAACATAAAAAAAAAACTAAGCTCATGGCAGCTGGTCCCATCACCTCATGGCAAATGGAAGGGGAAGATATGGAGGCAGTGACAGATTTTACTTTCTTGGTCTCCATGATCATGGCAGATGGTGACAGCAGCCACAAAATTAAAAGACGCCTGCTTCTTGGAAGGAAAGCGATGACAAACCTAGATAGCATCTTAAAAAGCAGAGACATCACCTTGCTGACAAAGGTCCGAATAGTCAAAGCTATGGTTTTTCCTGTAGTGATGTTTGGAAGTGAGAGCTGGACCATAAAGAAAACTGACCGCTGAAGAATTGATGCTTTTGAAACGTGGTGCTGGAGGAACTCTTGAGAGTCCCCTGGACTGCAAAGAAAACAAACCTATCCATTTTGAAGGAAATCAACTCTGAATGCTCACTGGAAGGACAGATCCTGAAGCTGAGGCTCTAATACTTTGGCTGTTTCATGAGAAGAGAAAACGCCCTGGAAAAGACCCTGATGTTGGGAAAGTGTGAAGGCAAGAACAGAAGGGGACGACAGAGGACGAGATGGTTGGACAGTGTCATCAAAGCTACCAACATGAATTTGATCAAACTCTGGGAGACAGTGTAAGACAGGAGGGCCTGGCGTGCTCTGATCCATGGGGTCACAAAGAGTCGGACATGATGTAATGACTAAACAATAACAAAGAAAGTTTACCACACTGCACAGAAGCCCATGGCACTGAGGGAATTATATTTAGCCCCAGCAGAATGAGAGATCCCTTTGGCAGAGGAATGCCTGAGGCATCGATTTTCTCTTCAGCTCATCACAACATTACATTTGCCAGTGGAGTTTGCCCTCAGGAGGACTGGAGGCAAGGAGGTATTTGGCAGCACAGCAGGCTTTTTGGCTATGTCGGGCACTGAGGAAGTTGGCAGCAGGAAAACAGGCTCTTTTGGCCCCATTGGGCACTGAGGGAAAAGGCAACAGGAAAGCAGGCTTTTTGGCTGCATCAGACACTGAGGGAGTAGGCTGCAGAGCAGACTCTGGTCTTCTTCAGCAAAATCAGATTTGCCTGTGAATGAAAGGTTTTTGCCCCCCCAGGAGGCAACTGAGGTTGCTTGCAACTTCCAACAGCACCACCAGCACCATCAGATGAACAGGGTCAGTGATACTAATAGTGGTTAATCCACCGGGTAACGGGGCTGTCAGAAACATATCAGCTCTGCAATCTGAAGTCGGACAATGGGAGGACAAAGATGCTCATTTAGAACTGGAAAGCTGGGGATTGCTTGCAACGTGGCTGCTGAGACTGCCTGGATATGATAAAGATAGCGCTCGGAGGTTTGGGGAGAGGGGTTTAGACAGGCTGGCCCCCTAGGCACAGGTTGAAAACCAGACGAGCTCTGCTGTCTGAAGCCAGGCAATGAAGTGATGGGATGACCCCTGGACAGGCTTTGGGTGGGGCTGAGACAGGCCCTCTTTGGCATGGGGGACGCCCGGACACGGATAGGCTTTGAGTGGGGCAGAGCCTGGCCTAGGAGACTCACTTTCCATCAACTAGACTAACTAGACTTCCTTACAACCTTCAAAGAAAGAAAGATGCTCAGGTTGAAAAACAGAAGAGCACTGCTGTCTGAAGCTGGGTGATGGGGTGATGCCTGGACAGGCTTGGATGGGGCAGAGCCCAACTTTGGGTGTGCCAACATGGCCGGACAGCCCTCTGTCTTGGCACATTATGGGCATCACCCAAAACTTTGCTCTTGTGCACTTTAGTTCTACAGGAGCAACTATTTGTTCATTTTTCTTACTGCTCAGTCTGGGTCTGCCAAGAGATCTGGATGGCCCTGTTCACTTGTTCGGGGGGTGCCAGGACCAGCTCTGGGTGTGCCAGCCAAAAGGGTTAGATGGCCCTCTTAGCACGTTCGGGTGACATGCAGACAGGTTTTGGGTGGGGCAGAGCCCGGCCATGCTGCTACTACAATGGTTAATCCAGGGGGCCACTGGTGAGCTGAGATAATTTGTTTCAGTAGTTTGTTCCAACTTCTGCCTACATACTGAATTGGCATAGGACTGAAAGCAGAGTATGTTGCCCCATTAGGCACTGCAGTAGTGGGCAGCAGCAAAGTACTGTGCATTGCCCCTTCAGTCACTAAGGACGTTGGCTCCAAAGTACGTGGGAAAGCATATCTTAATAGGCATTGGGCACCGCGGCAATTAGGAGCAAAGTAGGCTTTGCCCGTTGGGTATGTAGTGGCAGAAATCTTCAACATCAATGAGCAAGAGGGTGGCGTTTGCCATCAAGGTGGCATATGAAACAGAAGCCTCCAGGAAGAATGAATTATTTAGTCAAGTATGCTGTTTTTGACTACCAGGAAGGGCCTGGGTCGGCCCAGCCCTCTTGGCACGGGGAAGCCAGGAGGACAGCTTTGGAAAACCAGATGATCATCTCTGCAGTCTGAATCTGAAGCCGTGCGATGGTGTTCTTTGTTTTGTTACTGATGAAGATGCCTGCTTCTTGGGAGGAAAGCGATGAAAAACCTAGACAGAATCTTAAAAAGCAGAGACATCACCTTGCTGACAAAAGTCCACATAGTCAAAGCTATGTTTTTTCCAGTGGCAATGTATGGAAGTGAGAGCTGGACCATAAAGAAGGCTGACCACCAAAGAATTGATACTTTTGAATTGTGTTCCTGGAGGAGACTCTGGATAGTCCCCTGGACTGCAAAGAGAACAAACATATCCATTTTGAAGGAAATCAACCCTGAGTGCTCACTGAAAGGACTGATCCTGAAGCTGAGGGTCCAATACTTTGGCCATCTCATGAGAAGACTCCCTGGAAAAAAAACCCTGATGTTAGGAAAGTATGAATGCAAGAGGAGAAGGGGACAATAGAGGACGAGATGGTTGGACAGTGTCATCAAAGCTAACAACATGAATTTGACCCAGCTCCGGGAGATAGTGGAAGACTGGAGGGCCTGGCTTGCTCTAGTCCATGGGGTCCCGAAGAGTCAGACACAACTTAATGACTAAACAACAACAACTAACATAGCGGTGGTTAATCCATGGGGCCTCTGGGCTTTTCGAGTGGAAGATCAAATCCATGCAATGGGGTGAGCTGAGCTCCCGTATTGTTCCAGGTTCTGCCTACCTGAGGCAGTAGGAAGCTGGAATGAACAGCCAGGAATTATGAAAGAAGCACTAATGTAGCCCTTTGAATAAGCAGGCAGGCAGGAAAGAAGTTGGCCCAATCAGGCAACTTCACCCAACCCAACAGTCAAGATTTTGAAGGCCCTTGTCCTAATTCTTGTCACAGAATCAGCAGCAGGCAAGCTCAAGGCAGCTGGAGAGGGATGCAGGATTTGGGGCCAACATGGCCTACGGAGGCTGGAATTAATGTCTGGTGAGGTGAGGAGCATGCCTACACAGGTTGCACATAGCAGCAACATAGACTGTGGCACTGCAGGTTAAACCGCTGAGCCACTGGGCTTGTCCATCAGAAGATCAGCACTGCAGTTTGAATCTGTGCGACTGGGTGAGCTATGACTCATTGCTTTTCACCCAGCTTCCGCCAGCCTTCTGGGGTAGTAGAGAAGGCTAGGAGGCTGGAATGAACAGGCATGAATAATTGGAATGAAGCCCAAGGAGGCTGGAATCATGAAATACATATAAATATGCATTTCTGGGATTTTTCAGAATAAATGAATTGGCGGCTACTGATCCTGGAGATGTGGGGGACATGTCACACACAGCACATCTCAGGAAGAGAGAGCACATTGGTCAGGTTTGGATGGGGCTGAACCTGGCCCTCTTGGCACGGGGATGCCCAAGGAGGATAGGACACTGAGGTCAGCAAGCAGCATTTGAAAATCAAGCCTGAGGACGTTGGAATGAGCATGCAGGCCTTTTGGAAGTGGAAGGAGTTGCAAAAAGTTGTCGTGTAGCCAGCAATGTACACTTTTGGAGTGGACTCATCATGTACTGAGGAAGTTGGCAGCAAGGTAGACAGTGGTACTGCAGGTTAAACTTCAGTGCTGCTGAGCCACTGGGCTTGTTATAGGTGCTGCTGCTGCTGTTGTTGCTGCTGCTGCTGTTTTTGTTGTTGTTGTTGTTGTCCATCTTGGTACGGGGGATTGCCGGACAGGCTTGGAGAGCAAAACCAGGCTCTTGGGGAATCAGTAGCACCAACAGGAGAAAAGTGTCCAAGCCTGGTGCTACTAATGGTGGTTAATCCACAGGGCTGTGGGGCTGTTGGAAACAGATGCTCTGCAACCTGAAGCCATGTGATAGGGCGTTGGGGTGACACCCAGACAGGTGTTGGTGGGTCTGAGACAGGCCTAGGAAACTCACCTTTCACTCACTACCAACGTCTAACTAGACTTGCTGACAAGCTTCAAACAAACAAAAATGCTCATTTAGAACTAGGAAGCTGGGGGGGGGGGGCGGAATTGCAACTTGGCTGCTGAGACCGCCCAGATATGGGAAAGATAGCCCTCAGAGGTTTTGGGGGGCTGAGACAAGCTGGCCCTCTTGTCACATTCGGGATGTCAGGACCGGCTTTGGGTATGCCAACTGCCAAGAGGCCTGGCTGGCCCTCTAGTCACATTTGGGGATGGGGACAGGCTTTGCGTGTGCCAAGAGAGGGTTGGCTGGTGCTCTAGTCATGACTGGGGTGCCAGGACAGGCTCTAAGTGTGCTAAAAGGGTTGTCTGGCCCTCTTGTCACGTTCCAGGGTGCCGGGACAAGCTCTGGGTATGCCAAGAGAGGGTTTAGGCTTGGATGCCAAGAGGGCCAACCTGAGTCTGCCCCAACCAAAGGCTGTCTGTGTGTCACCCTATCACCATATTGCCTGGCTTCAGATTGCAGAGCTGATCTGGTTTAACCCATGCCAGGCAGGAGTTCTGTCCTCTGAATCAGGGAGGCAGAAGGTGGAACAAACTTAGCCCACCAGGACTATGTAACCCAGCTGGCAGGCAGGGAGGCAGAAGGTGGAACAAACTTAGCCTGCTGGGGCTATGTAACTCAGCAGGCAGGTAGGCAGGCAGGAGTTCACCAGTTCTTGGCCTGCTGGTCTGACTTGATCTAGCAGGCAGGCAAACAGACAGGCAGGCAGGCAGGCAGGAGTTCAACAGTTCTCAGCCTGCTAGTCTGACTTGATCCGGCAGGCAGGCAGGAATTCAGCAGTTCTCGGCCTGCTGGTCCAACTTGATCTGGCAAGTGGGCAGGCAGGCAGGTAGGAGTTCAACAGTTCTCAGCCTGCTGGTCTGACTTGATCCAGCAGGCAGACAGGCAGGAGTTCAACAGTTCTCGGCCTGCTGGTTTGTCTGGATCTGGCAGGCAGGCAGGCAGGCAGGAATTCAGCAGTTCTCGGCCTGCTGGTCCAACTTCATCCGGCAGGCAGGCAGGCAGGCAGGCAGGCAGGCAGGCAGGAGTTCAACAGTTCTCAGCCTGCTGGTCTGACTTGATCCAGCAGGCAGGCAGGCAGGAGCTCAACAGTTCTTGGCCTGCTGGTCCAACTTGATTTAGCAGGTGGGCAGGCAGGCAGGCAGGCAGGAGTTCAACAGTTCTCGGCCTGCTGGTCTGACTTGATCCTGCAGGCAGACAGGCAGACAGGCAAGAGTTCAACAGTTCTTGGCCTGCTGGTCTGACTTCATCTGGCAGGCAGGCAGAAAGGTGTTCAACAGTTCTCGGCCTCCTGGTCCAACTTCATCAGGCAGGCAGGCAGGCAGGTAGGAGTTCTACAGTTCTCAGCCTGCTCGTCTGACTTGATCCAGCAGGCAGGCAGGCAGGTAGGAGTTCTACAGTTCTTGGCCTGCTGGTCTGACTTGATCCGGCAGGCAGGCAGGCAGGTAGGAGTTCTACAGTTCTCAGCCTGCTGGTCTGACTTGATCCGGCAGGCAGGCAGGCAGGTAGGAGTTCTACAGTTCTCGGCCTGCTGGTCTGACTTGATCTAGCAGGCAGGAGTTCAACAGTTCTTAGCCTGCTGATCTGACTTGATGATGATTGATGAATGATGATGAAGAAGAAAAATATAAGTCTTTGCTGCTGCAAAAGCAAAACTGCAAGGGGACCAGCAAGCCAGGAAGCAGCAATTGTTCTCACATGAACAGAAGTGGAGAACGGTTGGACAGGAAAAGCTTATATGAAGTGTCTGTAAAAGTAGATACACCTTTCAGCAGCGCTATTCGCTGCCGGACATGCCAATCTGTCTTGATTGCCCAGAGCTTCGAATTGGCACCAGCAAGCTCAGAGAGGCCCCCAAAAGAGGTAACAAATATTGATGAATATGAACTGATCAACAAAGAAAACCGAGGAAATAGTCGTCAAGCCATATTCATCCTGATTTAAAATTTTACAAATATGGATTGACAAATATATGATGAATCAGCTATATTCATCAGGAAAACTGATCAGTTTTTATATTTGTCCCCATCTCTATTTTGGAGCTTAGAGACATCACTGTTTTGGATTATGAAGGAGTAGTTTGTTCCTTGAACTAGAGCATCACAGGTTCTGGAACTTGTAGCCTAAAAGTAATTTTTTAAAAAGTAAACAAGTTATGTCCATATCTCATGAATCTTTCCCACCCCAGGAGCATTCTCCTAAGACTCAGAACAGGCTCCTGACATCTTCACACTTTCACATCCCCCTCTCTGAATGCTTCAAATAGGCTCTCAACTCCCTCTTCAGCTACCATTTGTCCCATTATGTGATCATTAGTAGTAAGCTTAAGGAAGTGTTTCTCTCTTAGTCTCTGTGAGCTCCATGTAGTTAAACTTGCAAGATGGTGACTTGTGGGGTCACTGTACCACTAGTACAATCCCATGCACACACTGGCTCATTTCCAAAGATAAGGGTTTACTTGGCAGGAAAAAGTAAGTCATGCCCATTAGAAACACAATATAAATATTAACCCTACTCATCAACCCATGACAAAGATATCCTTTGGCATCATATACACAAATACATGATAATTATGTCAAAGTGGAAGCTATTATAAACAGTAATTAATACCAGCAGTCTAGAAGCAGTTTGCTCAGCAGCTTCTCTTTTGAAGATAGTATCAAAAGCAGGAGTAAAATGTGCACCAGATCCAGCAAAGCTCATCAGGAACTCCAGGGCACCTTTTCCAGTGCTGAGTTGTATTACCATCCCCAACACGTATTGCAAATATTGTAGGTTTCATTTGTATTGAAATCTCACAATGTATTTTTAAAAGCCAACAACAATATAATTGCTGATTTACCACCGCTGTTCAATCCAATTTACTTCTTAATGTTCCACTTGCATAGGATAATTTGCATTTTATTTCATGAAGAATGTTATGTCTCTACCTGCCCTACTTCACACGAAACATCAACAACTGGAGACAAAAAATACCAGGCAAGAAAGAAGTAAGTGGTGGAATCGTTTTGTCAGAATGACCTGATCATGAAGGCGAACTCCTCTCTTGGGAAGCAGGGGTCTGGTTGGAAGAGGAAAGCATATACCAGACACTGGAAATATATTCCTTCCTCTCTTTTCAGGGGTAGGACAGTTTAGCAAAATTAATTTTCAGGTGTGATGTTATCACTTTGTCTCTCTCCTGGTAAAACCTCATTCATTTTGTGCAATGTGGCAGGCAACTGCAAAGATATAAGCTGACATTATCAAATTGTAACATCACTCTGGCATAACTATCCTTATTGACTGGGGCCAGGCCCAAATGCTACTGATCACAGATAATGTTACAGGACATTATTTTCTATCTTGAGAAAAATGATCAAAATAACACAAACTTAGAAGCTGACTCTTGAATGTCTGTTGTGAGGTTTTCCCACTCCCCTCTTCCTACACAAGAGTGTGCATAATTATTTAGCTCAGCTTCAGAGCTTTACTCCTTGGGTGACAGCTGTCATTTTAAAGGTGACACATTACACTCATTTTCAGACTCCCCAACAGATGGATGGGTCTTTATTTCTCTGGAAAATCTGACAGGTTATGTTTTTCATCAGATTTTAGTCATCTGAACCCCATTTATATACATCTGTCAATTACTCTGTACAGAAACGTTAATAATATTGCAACTGAAAGATGACAAAGAACATCTCGTCTCACCTTTATGGGAATTTTTTTCAATAGGAGAGAAGGGGTGGGGAAAATCAACTAAAGTAATGAATGAAGGTACTCATGTGCACAATAATAAAAGGGATCCTCACATTCAGTTATACCTGCAAAGAATTCTTGGGATTCTCTAAAGCAATATTAAAAAAAGGAAATCATTAACATTTTCAGTGGATACAATGTGGCAGATTAAATCACATACTGTAGATAATTAAAATAAAAGCCACTGTGTCCATGAAGAAGAAAAGGGAGAAGTGGCAGAGTAGTTTTGTCCCAGTAGAGTTAGAAGATACAAGAACCTGCCCACACACAGGTAAATGATTATGAGTTGCAATGTTTCTGAGGTTTTCTAATTAAAACAAGAGTTGCTAACACAACACAAAATCACAACTAATTGCCATAACCATTTTCTGTATAGCATACTCTACAATGTTTAAATCATGTCTGCAAACATTGGATCTGTTGAGCAACACACATAGTCAACCAGTCAGATTTGCAACATGCTTACTGAGCCCCCCCTTTTTGTGTGTGTGTGTGCTGCCAGACATAGCAATCTAACAGAAAAAGCTTATTGGGTAGTGGTCTTAAAGATCAGTAGTCTAGTAGAAAGAAAATGCATGGAAGCAGAACCAAAAGACCATTTGCAGCTCAAGGGTGATTATTTCATCGGCCAGGCAACCAAGACAACTGATGGA
Organism: Pogona vitticeps; assembly: GCF_051106095.1. Classification (NCBI taxonomy): domain Eukaryota; kingdom Metazoa; phylum Chordata; class Lepidosauria; order Squamata; family Agamidae; genus Pogona; species Pogona vitticeps. Next base: position 128,866,215 of record NC_135785.1, read on the forward strand.
CACTGCCACGAGTAAGTAAGGCAATCACAAGGCTTTCACATTTATTTTTGTTTGTGGCAGATCAACATAAAATTAGAGAATCATGTAAATGATCTAATAGAAGCTGGACATTGTGTATGAAAAAAAAAAAGCAGGACAGGAGGTTGCAGCAGTGGATATGGCCCTTTGAGGACCTGGAATGGGTTTGTGCTATCTTTAGATCTTTGCAGGTTGCCCGCTCCTGGCAGTGGAGACAGCCATGATCAAAACTAGTGATTTCCCAGGGAGAGGCTGATCCCTGATCTCCAGCTGTGCTGACCCCCATGAATTCTGCATAATTTATGTTAGACCTAACATAAAAAGATGCTTCCTCCCTCAGTGACAGTGTGATGCACCCCTCGCTTGGACCATAGGCCACTATTGTTCAATTGCAAGATGGAGATTGCTGACTAAGCTAGTCTCTTCCAGGGGTTGCAGGTATCAGGTTATATGCAGGATTTTTGGAGAAACAGTGATATCCCTTTCCCCCCCTCTTTTAAATAAAGCTTGTGGCTTCATTTCATTTTCTTACAGCTTAAGCTGAATTTATGCAATCAGAAATAAGCATTCTCAAACTCAATGATGTTTCGTCCTAGGAAACAGTGCATTCATACCCCATAAACTGGATTATGAGACATTATTAATGGTTTGCTTTTGATCTCCATGATTTGTGATGAGAGTGTTTAACTAGATTATTAACTCCTTTGAGTATAAACAATAGAAAAGCTGTATGTTTGTTTATGTCCATCTGCCCATCCATGGTTATGGATCATTTTGGGAGACATGAATATGGAGTTTATTGTATAATCTCATGTACTTCAAAATGTAATATTATGCCACTGCTAAACACAAGTGGTCAGATTAAAGTTACAGGATGGTGATGGGAGAGAAGACAGAAACCAGATTGACAACTTCTGAAATTCTGTTGTTAAGCATAGTAAGTCACATAACAGTAGACTCACTAAGTTGGTATGCATTTGATGAATCGACTCCTCCATATGCCTTATTGATTCAAATAGGCCGAATTGTGATTTACTGTGTTAAAGTAAGCCACAACTAAAACAGGCCCATTTCAATCAGTTGAACTTATGAAGAAGTTCAACTGATTGAAATCTCCACTGATTCAATGACCATACTTTAAGCAACAGGATTTCAGCTAATTATAAGATTTTCAACTTGAAACATGTTGTAGCCGAAGTGACAATCTGGTAGTTCTGCTTTCTAAAGTTACTCCTCCATCCATACTGCTCAATGGGACTCTGGGCTTTCTGAAGAAAGAAAAACTTTCTTCACAAGAAAAACAACACACACTTCTTTGGAGAAAAAAACAACAACCACAGTTATTGGTTACAGCTGCAGTCCAACAGGAGGCCCAAGTGCCTCCCACCATTTGCTTCAGTAGCCTCTGAAGACACCACCAGAAGCAACTATCTTCTGGAGACCACATGAATGTCTGCCATTCCATGACTCTATGAGAGCAGGGCTGGGCCAGTGAACCCCTAAGGTGGACCAAACAATGGCCCTGTTGTTGTTTTACCATCCTGGGTAAGCAGACTCCAATCTTTGCCTCATATCATCTGGATCCAACACCAGTCACCCAAACCACCACTAGAGCTGGGCCATGTTCAACTCTAGCTAGAGAACTGCAGCTGCAACCAATCTGCTATGGAGGTGTTATTATCACACAATCATATTTCTTGCTCCAAGTCTGATAAATGGACATTATCATCCCAAAAGAGATGCAACTCTTTGAATGAAATGTCAGGGTGTTTTATTCAGTAGCTACTCCAAGATGTTAACAGCCAGCCAACAAAACTAGTAACCTTTTGCAGAACAATGTCCACCTTCTGGGCTATTTTCCTCAATTTTATGCTGGACAGGCAGACTGGAGTGGAAACCTTCTCTCTGTCATAGAATCACAGAATAACACAGTTGGAAGGGGCCTATAAGATAATCAAATACAAACTTTGGCTCTATGCAGGAAAACAAACTGTAGAAAATCTGCCAGCTGCTTGTCTAGATTTCTCTTGAATGCCTCCAGTGTTGGAACACTCACAACTGCTTGAGGTAATTGATACCATTGCTGTAATGCTGTAACAGTTAGAAAATTTTTCCTGATATTCAACCAAAATCTGACATCCCGTAACTTGAGCCCACTGAGCACATGTCCTGCACTCTGGGATGTGGAGACTATACTTCTGTTAATGCAGCGTAAAATAGCATTTGCCTTTTTTTGTTACCACATCACATTATTGGCTCATATTCAACTTGTGATCTATGACAATTCCAAGGTCCTTCTCGCTTGTAGTATTCTGAGCCAGGTATTCCCCATCTTGTAACTGTGTGTTTGGTTTCTTTTTCCCAGGTACAGTACTTTACACATCATGTAGGCATCCTTCAGTCTCGAGAGAATATAGTAACATGCCCTGAATAGATGTCTTGGAACAGCATCTAGTGTGGCTGAAAAGGCCAATTCAAGAGTGACAATCCCTTCCACAATAACGACAAATACAATCTGTCCCTGTCCAGCTCCCTGATTTTGCTGGTTTCGGGACTGACTCTTTGCCTCGGCCTGCTGGATAAGGGTCTCTTCAAATTGGGAGAAGCCATGCTGCACTGCCTGCCTCCAGGCTGAACACTCAGATGTCAAAGTTTCCCATCTGTTGAGGTCCATTCCTAAGGCCTTAAAATCCTGCTTGCAGATATCCTTGTATTGCAGCTGTGGTCTCCCTGTGGGGCGCTTTGTTTTCAGCCCTGTGTTCAAGCCTATCCAGATCATTTTGAATTTTGTTCCTATCTTCCAGCATATTAGCTAGTCCACACAATTCTGTGTCATCTACAAATTTGATTAGTTTTCCCTTTACCCCCTGATTCAGGTCATTAATAAAAACATTGAAGAGCACAGGGTGCAGAACTGAGCTCTGGGGTCCCCCACTTGTTAATTTCTCCAAGTTTGAAAAAGAGCCATTAATCATCCCCTTCTGAGAACAATTCTGCAGCCAACTGTGTATCCACCTGACAGTTGTCCTATCCAGCCTATACCTAGTGAGCTTGCTAATTAGAATATCATGGGGCACTTTGTCAAAAGCTTTCTTGACATCAAGATATACTATGTCTACAGCGTTCCCTCTGTCAATCAGGAAGGTTACCCAATTTTAAAAAAAGAGATCATGTTAGTCAGGCAGGATTTTTTCTTGACAAATCCATGCTGGCTTCTAGCTATTATAGCATTGTTTTCTAGGTGTTTGCATAGTGACTACTTTATAATCTGTTGCAGAATTGTCCCTGGGATTGATGTCAGGCTATGATATGCCTGTTCAGCAGTTCCCAGGTTCAAATTCTCCTACTTTCCAATGCAAGGCTGACAGAGGCATCCCAACCCCTACTGGCCAATCAGGAGCCCCCATAGGGAATCCCAGCTAGGTACCTGCCCCCTTCATCCAGCATCACCAGCTAGGCACCTGCCCCCTTCCTCCATCATCACCACACCTCATGTGATAGTGGCCCCGATAGGAGATGCCCCAGCTTGTCCGGGCTCCCAATATAGTCTGTTCTAGAATTTGACGTCAGGCTGACTGCTCTGTACTTTCCAAGTTCCTCCTTTCCTCCCTTTTCAAAGATCATCGAATAGTGAAGTTGGAAGGGGACTATAAGGCCATCAAGTCCAACCCCCTGCTCAATGCAGGAATACAAATCAAAGGATATCTGCCAGGTGGTTGTCTAAATTTCTCTTGAATGCCTCTAGTGTTGGAGCACTCACCACCTCTCAAGGAAATTGGTTCCACTGTCTTACTACTCTAAAGTTAGGAAGCTTTTCCTGATATTCAAACGAAATCTGGCTTCCTGTAACTTGAGCCCATTATTACATGTCCTGCTTTCTGGGATGATTGAGAAGAGATCCTGCCCCTCCTCTGTATGACAGCCTTTCAAGTATTTTAAAAGTATGAATACATCTGGGCAATATTAGCCCCTCCAAATGTCTGGAATGCTACCATCTCCTCCATGGTTTCAAGATAATAATAGAAGATGTTTCTGAGAGCTCTTCAGCCAGTTTCTTCAATACTCTTGGATGCAGTTCATCCAGCCCTGGAGATTTGAATTTGTTCCATAAGGTATTCTTTGATTATTTATCTATCTCAAGCTGCAGTCCTACCCTCTTCCACTTCTACTTCACATTTGCCTGGGGGGTCAAGGATTGTCTTTTGGGAAAAGACCATGTTAAAGTAGGAATTGAGCATTTCTGTCTTTTCTGTGTCATCTGTTATCATTTCCTCATACCTATTGGGTAGCTGAGCCACTATTTCTTTTCTTTGTCTTTTGCTACACATGTACCTGAAGAACACTTTTTTGTTGCATATCTCATGCTAACATCAGCTCATTCTGTTTTTGCCTTGCTAGCACCATTTCTGCAATTCTTTGCTACTTCTCTGCACTCTTCCTTTGTGAACTGCCTTCATTCCACTTCTTATATGTATCCCTTTTTGTTTTCAGAGCCTTTCTGAACTTTTTTATCATCTTTTTTGCTGCCTTCCACTATTCTTTCTTGTTGGAATTGTGCCTTTAGAATTTCATTTTTAAAGAAACTCCCACCCATCTTGGATTTGTTTTCTTGTCAGGCTATTCTGCCATGGGACCTTACCTATCTTTGTTCTGAGTTTATTTAAATTACCTTTCCTAAAATCTAGTGTACATGTGTGGCTACATCCCACTTTTGCTTCCTGTGAAATCAAGAATTCAGGTAGAACATGGTCACAATTTCTCCCAGAGTTCCCCTTGCTTTAAGTAATCTTTAGCCATTATGCATAGTAATAATACACACAGAAAGACTTCAGGGGGGGAAAAATCAGAAAGTTTCATTAATCACAGCTAGCATTTATCTCAATAAAAGGTTAATTCCTGAATAAAGCCAGACAATCATTGATATCAAAATTCATCTGAGTATCAAGGTCTAAGTCTTTTCACTGTTGCAATATTTCCAAGCAACAACAACTTCTGTTCTACAAGCTTTATTTCTACATTACTTCTAAGTTCCATAAGCACAAAAATACTTCCAAGTTTTTGCAAAAATACAAAAGTCTTACAGCTATGAAAAACTGTAGCCACAAATGTTTAAATGTGAATTGCTATCCAAAAGTCGTACAACTGTAAAAAGTTATAAATAATAAATAATCAAAAAAGAAAACCTATTTGGAAGGTAAAAAATTAATCATATTTCAAAATTACAGGAACATACATTCAAAAATTGCAAAAACCTGAATAGATACATTAAAAGGTAGAGAATAAACTCTAGAAGGCATTTAAAAGTAAAAATTTTACAACTTTAAGTAATCTTTAGCCTTTAAGCATAATAATAATATACACACATAAAATTGCTCTAAATGTTCATGCAGCCAGGTCAGTTTGAATCTATGGAAGAAAATCCATGTTGATTGCTGCTGCTGTTGCTACAGGATTTTTGTTGGTATACAGTGTATATTATTTTCCTATATTTATAACTCTTTCAGATTTCCAAACCTTTCCTTCAACTCCCACCTGTAAACAATACATTTTCAGAGGCCTGGAGATCCAGGGATCAGAAAGCCCAATTATTTTTTCCCCAATAAGAATCTCAATAATTGTTACACTTATTGAAGCTTTATAAGGTATTATCTGGCAAACTGCTACTATGATCATAATGCCATTGTTTTGACTAAAAATTTTGCAAGGCCTGGAAGAAAATGGTTCTGTCACAATAGGTTCCTGGAATGCTAGAATATTGTAGCTCCAAGGTATTAGAACTACATGTTAGACTTGGAAACATCATCTCCATATTTGCACATTGCAACATAGACAGATCAGCTGTCAGGATTATTATTGTAGGGTGATTTTGCTCAGTTGGAGAGCTGGCTAATTATTTTGCAATGACTATAGTAAACTATTGTTCAAGCCTGAATTTGAAAAGCACTTTCATTTGCAGGGCTACTTTTTCTACATCCCTTTAATTATTTTAACATTCCATATGGACATTTCACATTTTGATACTCCAAGTAAGTTCCACTTCTCCCTGCCTGAACTAAGATTTCCAGTTCTTCTTGGTTGCTTCCGACACTCCTGATATTCATATATAGGGACCAGACATTGTGTGATTTGTGGCCTGCTTTCCTTCATATATTTTTATTATTAGTCCCCGTTAGAGCTGCTCACTTTGTTCCCCTTATTGTACATACGTTCTCATCTATTGTTACCTTTGAGCTTGTATATCCCTCCTCCTTCCAATTCAGCTTAAAGCCCTCCTGATGAAATACTTCACACTGTTACAAAACACATTCTTCCTGGAGAGTGCAACCAATCATTTGCCAGTGTGACGTGTGCCATGACGTCACCTGCCTGTCTTGGCTAAGGCTGGAGTTTCCTGGCCTATGGCAGGGCAGGAGGTGGGTCTTAAAGGGGTGGAGTTTGTGTATATAAGGGGGGTGTGCAAAGAGGGAAGAGGTTGTTGTTGGGGAATTAGAGAGTTGGAGAGTGACAGGGTTAGATATAGGTTAGGTACCTGAGTGTTAAGTAACTAAGAACTGTGCAGGGTGAAGGTCTGTTAATATAGTATGATAAGTGATTCTTTTAATCAGTGATTTCCTTTTTATTTTTGTAATCAATAAATCATCCTTTTTATTTTAAATCCATACTAAGTCTGAAGTGTCAGGTTTATGTGTGGTTGGTGGCAGCGAAGTACTGTGTGTGTGTGAAGGATCGTGACCTGTCATTTCTTGTGGTGACGTAGAAGGAGGTGGCAGTCGCGACAAAACTGGTGCCAGCGTGTGGGATACGAGTTGTCCAGTTGCCCAGTTGCCCAGAAAAGCCTTGGCTAGTGTGACCAGAGCAAAAGGATTTCAGTTAGGAGCACCTGAAGTGGGGTGTGGGTAACTCTCTAGGATTTGTCTCCAGGGGGGAGCAGATCTAGTAGAGAGGCACCTAAAACTTCAGAGTGAGGGAACTGACTTATGAGCTCTAGAAGGTCCATTTTGTGAGGGAGATTGACCCAAAGTAGGAGGCTGTTGTGACTTGGTCTGAGAGTCCAGAGTTAGGGGAACTCGGAAGGGACAGACAGACCAAAGGCAGTGAAGATTTGGGATCTCCCTAGTGAACTACAGAGCCTGAGAGAGGGTGAAGCTGTGGTGGATTTGAAGTAGAGCCAAGGGCAGAAAATCAAAGTAGCTCTAAATCTGGCAAGAGGCCCAGTGAAGGGGCAGAAGCCATTAGAGACTACAGTAACAAGCCTAGCCATATCTGTTTGTATACCCTGTTAGAGAGTGTCAGACCGTAGCACAGAAAAAAAAAAGTGACGTTTTAAACAGAGGCTTGAAAATAGAAAAGAGCCTTCTGTGTGATTAAAATGCCTCTCACGCGCAGTCAAATGGCAGAAGTGAGTGAACAAAGAGACCAAGCAATGTCAGACTGGTCTGGGGATGAGTCAAATGGTGAGGGAAGAGTTGCCTCAGTGCAGGAAGAAGCTAATAGTGAACAGTTATCAGAACTGAGGAAAATTCAATTAGCCCAGGCACATGAATTCCAACTGAGACAAATAGAAAAGGAGGAAAGAATAGAAAGGGAAAGAATTGCCCTAGAGAAAGAGAAGATGGAAAGAGAGGAAAGAGAAAAAGAGAGACAAAGACAATTTGAACTGGAGAGAGAGAGGATGGCGTTTGAGTTAAGAAAATTGGAAATGATGAACCAGAACAATAATAATAATAGGGAAAATGAGGAGAGTCAATTATCAAAAGCAGATTTGAAGAAATTTCCTACATATAAACAGGGGGATTGTCCTGAAAACTTCCTTAAAATCTTTGAACGAAGTTGTGCTGATTTTTCTGTGAGGGAGACAGAGAAAATGATAATTTTGAGGTCTCTCCTGAGTGGAAAAATGGCTGATGTGTATGCTGATATGCCAGTTGAGCTCAGTAAAGATTATTCAGAGTTCAAAAAAATGGTTTACAATCGGTTTGGCATTAATTCAGAACATCTTAGGCTGAAGTTCAGAAAACTTACTAAAAAATCAGATGAATCTTATACCCAACTTGGTTTTAACTTAGAAAAGTGTTTAGATCGGTGGCTTGAACAGGAGAATGTAAAAACTTTTCAGGAATTGAAAAATGTTGTGGGCCTGGAGCAGTTTTATTCCTTACTCCATGGGGAACTTAAATTTTTAGTTCAAGAACATAAACCAACTGACGTTAGAAACGCTGCACAAATAGCTGATTTTATTTCTCAAATAAGGGGTCCTAGTTGTTATGAGGGGAGAAGTGTGAGGAAAACATGGGACCCAAAGTTCTCTAAAGAACAAGCACAGAGACAGACTAAAGTGGGCGGCCATTTTAGTGAAAAGCCCTCAGAACAGGGCCAGCACAGTAAACAAGTTTTGGAGGGAAAAGAGAAACTTGAAAGATTTGATGGGAAAAGCTCATGGGGGGAGAGAATCTGCTTCATTTGCAAAAAGAAAGGCCACATTGCTGCACAATGTTTTAATACAAGGCAAAATAAAGAAATTCCACCTCAGAAAGTTAATGTAAAAGAAGCAAAGGCTGTATTTTGTGTTCAGAGTAAACCTCAAGCTTCTTCTAGTGAAAGCTCTGTTGTCATGGAAACCCAGGCAGAAGCAGTTAGGAGCTCTGAATTGGATACATTGAAGGAGCTACCTCTCGCTGAAGTTGTCCACTGTTATTACATACAGACCAATTGTGCTTTATTGGAATCTGCTGGGGACAGAATAAAAATTTTTGAAAATGATTATTCAGCTTTGAGAGACACCTGTTCTCAAATTTCTATTTGCCACTCAGACATAGTACCACAAAGTTGTATGATTGCTGACCAAACTCTATCTGTGAAAGGGATTGGGTCAGAACTAGTTTCACTACCTGTAGCTGACTTGAAAATTGAATATCAAGGTTGGAAGGGATTGTGGAGAGTAGGGGTGTCTTCTGAGATTCCTACCCCTTTTCTTATTGGTAATGACTTAACAAAGCATGTCAAGAGTGCCCTGGTGGTAACACGTGCACAATCAATACAAAGTGAAGCCAGTAGTGAGACTGACTCTCAAGAGCCAGGGAATTTTGTACCACAACCTGAGGCATTCTCAGTTGAAATACCTCAGAAAAGCCTCTTTGTCAAGGAACAAACAGCAGACCCCACCTTAAAAGACTGTTTTGCAAAGGTGACTGATAAAGATTTATCACCTGAGTGCCCTGAACGTTTCATTATTAAGGGTGGTTTACTTTATAGGGAAAAACTGAATAATCTTTCAAAAGGGGGGCCTGAAGTTAAGAGACAGTTGGTGGTGCCTGAGAAATATCGCCCTATGATTCTGGAAAAGGGACATGCAGACATTTTCTCAGCTCATATGGGGATCAACAAGACCAAACAAAGAATAGCCCAAAACTTTTACTGGCCTGATATGGGTAAACATATTAAGAGTTTCTGTCAAAGATGCCATATTTGTCAGAGACAGGGCTCTAACTGTGATAAAACTAGAGCAAAGCTATGCCCATTACCAGTGATTTCAACTCCTTTTACACGTCTAGGGGTGGATATCATAGGTCCATTGCCCAATGCCACTAAGCGGGGGAACAGATTTATTTTAACTATAGTAGACCATGCCACGAGATATCCAGAAGCGATCCCATTACGTAATATAGAGACCCAGACTGTAGCAGAAGCCTTAGTAAATTACAGGAGTAGGATGGGTTTTCCTTCTGAGATAATCACAGATTTAGAAACCTCTCATACAACCAAACTTATGGAAAGGTTAGGCAGGGGAGTCGTTCACATCAATGCCCTGAAGCCTTATTACAGAGAGACCAACCATGTGCAGTTTACAATAAAAGCGGCTGATAAGGAGGAACATGGGTTGCCCTTCGGGGAAGGGAGGGGCCCACAAAAGTTCAATCCACTAGAGGTGCAGATCAGCCCTGCTCTATCCAGAAAACAGCAGAATAGTTGTAGAGCACTGGTTACAAAACCTCAAGAAGTGTTCTCAAACAAACCTGGTGTTGACAAGGGAGTGCTACCCAGGACTGACACAGGGAATGCTTCTCAGTCTGTAACACCATATAGAGTAACAAGTTATTACTGTGACAATATTCGCAAAGAGCTAGACGAAATGCTGCTGAACGATCAAATTATTGCACACTCATCTAGCGCTTGGTTAGCCCCTGTAGTTTTAGTAGACAAGCCAGATGGCAGTGTCAGGTTCTGTGTGTACTACAGCAAGTTATATTCAGTAACTGAACCTGATACTTATCGTAGGCCTAGGCTTGATGACCTAAGTAAGATGATTGGAGATTGCAGAGTCATATCCTTTTTAGGTCTAACCAAAGAGTGTTGGCAAGGAAGAAGTGATCCTAAGGACCAAGAGAAAACCGCATTTTGCAGTCCATTTGGCCTGTTTGAGTTCCGGGTCCTCTGTTTTGGCCTGAGAAACTCACCAGCAACATTTCAAAGGCTGATGGACCATACTCTGAAAGGGCTTAGTGACTTCACAGTAGCTTATATCGATGACATAGGGGTCTTTAGCAACACCTGGCAAGATCACCTACATCATCTAGAGTTAGTGCTACAAAGATTGAAAGATGCTGGCTTAACCGTTAAAGCTAGTAAGTGTCAGCTAGGTAACTCAGAGATGAAGTACCTAGGCCACATAGTGGGAGGAGGCCTAATCAAACCTTTAGAGGCCAAGGTAGAAGCAATCCTGAATTGGCCCAGACCTACCACTAAAAAGAAAGTGAGGTCCTTTTTAGGTCTGGCAGGGTATTACAGAAAGTTTATACCCGGTTTCAGTGAGATTGCTGCACCTTTATCAGACCTGACAAAGAAGCAGAGCAGCAACAGCGTTTCCTGGTCGGAAGAGTGCGAGATGGCGTTTGGACGGCTGAAAGATGCTCTAACCAACCATCCAGTGCTGCATGCTCCTGACTTCAACAGAGAGTTCATCATCTACACAGATGCGTCTAATGCCGGTGTGGGAGCGGTACTGTGCCAACAGGATGACAGCGGAGACCAACATCCAGTGGCGTACCTGAGCAAGAAGTTGCTTCCCAGGGAGAAGAATCTTTCTACCATCGAGAAAGAGTGTTTGGCGATCATCTTTGCGATCCGGAAGCTGAAGGCTTACGTCTGGGGTCGACATTTTACCTTGTGCACTGATCACTCACCTCTGTCGTGGTTGCGGACTATGAAATCACAGAACAGTAAACTGATGAGGTGGGCGCTTCTTTTGCAGGACTATGATTTCGAGGTTAAGGTGGTCAGAGGGACTATAAACTGTGTGGCTGACGCCTTATCCAGAAGACCGGAAGACAACACCTAAAGAACTTATGGACTCTGTGTATGGTATATGGCAATGTAAAGTGTTTGGAAAGTTATGTATTGTGTTGTGATAAATGTTTTGCATTGCATGTTTTTATTTACCTGTATGGAGGAAGTGTAAGTATATTTGTAGTTGTGTTAAATTGTGTAATAAATGTAATGCTTTATGTTTGTTGCAGTTGTTTTGGGGAAAAAGCACCTTAGCTTTCCCCCACAAAACAACTTATTAAAGGGGGAAGGTATGTGACGTGTGCCATGACGTCACCTGCCTGTCTTGGCTAAGGCTGGAGTTTCCTGGCCTATGGCAGGGCAGGAGGTGGGTCTTAAAGGGGTGGAGTTTGTGTATATAAGGGGTGTGTGCAAAGAGGGAAGAGGTTGTTGTTGGGGAATTAGAGAGTTGGAGAGTGACAGGGTTAGATATAGGTTAGGTACCTGAGTGTTAAGTAACTAAGAACTGTGCAGGGTGAAGGTCTGTTAATATAGTATGATAAGTGATTCTTTTAATCAGTGATTTCCTTTTTATTTTTGTAATCAATAAATCATCCTTTTTATTTTAAATCCATACTAAGTCTGAAGTGTCAGGTTTATGTGTGGTTGGTGGCAGCGAAGTACTGTGTGTGTGTGAAGGATCGTGACCTGTCATTTCTTGTGGTGACGTAGAAGGAGGTGGCAGTCGCGACAGCCAGCAATCTGTTTACTAGGAAGCATAGCTCATGGACCCAAAATTGAAATCCCTCATGCCAGCACCATCTCATAGGCAGATTATTTCCCTTTCCCATTCCATTCCTGAGTATTGGTAATACAGATAAGACTATCTGGGACTCAAGTCCTTGAATTTCATTCCCAGAGCTTTAAAGTCTGATGTGATTTCATCATAGTTTCTCTGGGTTGTGTCATTTGTTCCCACATATATGAGAAGAAAGGATATGCACCTATGAATTCCAGAATTGGTGGCAATCCTTCTTTCACAACCCCTAATCCATCCTCCAGGAAGACAGCATCCTCAGTTAAGTCAGTGAGCCTTCAGAATTGGCCCTTGTGAGAATCCATGTTGCTGAGAGGATTATTTGCTGTTCTTGGACACATCCAACTGAACTGGGAAGAGTTACTAATAATAGAGTGGTGCTGTGGGCATCTCAACCTAGTGACCTTAATCAGCAGTGACACAGGATAAGTGTCCAACTCCTAGAGCACCAAGGAAGGAGGTGACAGAATGGCTGGAAAAAGGACAAGAAATTATTGTGGCATCAAACAGCTGTCAATGAAATTAAAACATCTCTCCATCCACCCAGGTCAGTAGCTGAGCCTAAGCTTCCTATAGCGGGAACAGCAGCATTGGTCCCCCAGTTCCCACCCTGAACTGAAGCTGGAGAGTCATCTCCCTGATACACCATGTTTCACACAATTGTGTTAAATCATGATACTTAAAAGGCATCCAGCATTATTTCCTGCAGACCCACATGAAATGGGAGGTCTCCTGATGTATTATTGTTGAAGCTGAATATTAGGAGATGATTTTGTCTTGGCAGCCCAGTGTCCTCTAAAGCCCTGAGCCTTGTAGCCTTCAGAGTGTCAAAAGCTGTGATTGCCCTGACAACATCCATCAGTAGGTTTATAATAATCCTTGACAAACAACAGAACCGTTAGAAAACAGTATTTATAAGTGCTGTATTATAATTTACTCTTAAACATTTCAGTCTTATTAGAAATAGTAATTGAAGTAGTGGTATGATATACCAGATGGCTGGGATATAAATCAAATAAAAAAAAAAGTAGAGAAAAACTTCTTAGATGGTCCCAGATGCAAATCCTGGGATATCACATAGTTTTGGCCAAACTACTGATTTCCATGCTAAATTCCCCATCTGTCACACAGGAATGTCAACAGTCTTGTCTCTCTGTGCTTTCTGCTGCACAACCTGGAGGAAAACCTGGCTGCTACTTTTAGTCTTTGGCCGACATAGCTGAGCCCATGTCAGCTATCTTAGACCCAACATTCTAGTTCAAACAGCTCTGCTATTATAAAATGTGGTTAACATTTTCCTCATTATTTCATGAATTCTCAAGCAGTGGTTCCCAACCTTGGGTCTCCAGATGTTCTTGGACTACAACTCCAAGAAATCCTGGGCGGCACAGTTAATGGTGAAGGCTTTGGGGAGTTTTAGTCCAAGAACATTTGTGTACCCAAGGTTGGAAACCACTGTTCTAGAGACTTCTCTTATTTGGCACACTGACTGGGACTAGAGAGAAGTGGTTGTCATTTAAAAGCAGGATCCTATTTTGAAAAGTCAAAGGTCATATAGCATAAATTAAAAACAATAAAACCAAAACATGGAGGCTGAAATCTTGTACAAGTTGGCCTTACATAAAGTTACACCTTCTGCCTTATGTCCAGGCAACCAGCATTGTACAATCAGTTATGTGATCCATGTCACTGTTGTGCAACTGATTATGCAAATCAGTTTGTGTGGTTTACATAACATTCATACAATCAGTTGCACAGATTGCATCAGGACTGCTGTGAGGCATGTCTGTGGAAGTGGTTTGCGGATATTAATTTCTCCTTACAGCAATGTTTTTCTACTGTTTCCCCAGCTTCACATTATAGCACAAATAGCTGTTGAGAATTTTGATTATAACGTGTATTCTCATAACATCAGCAAAGTAAGGAGATATCGGTTAGCAGAGATACTTATGACACTATGACACTGAGAGAGTAAAACTAACTTAGTCTATTTACATATATACAGAGAGAATAGAAATTCCTCTGGCAGCATAATATGACATGAAGTAACACACAGCATAGGAAAAGGTGATCTGACTTACAGCAGATAGAGATGTTAATTTTACACATGACTTATGTACAATTCTGTGACCGATCAGAAAATACATTACTTCATTTTTTGTTACACAAAGTTTCATCATGTACACATCTGTACAACATCAAGTCTTAATCCTTGATACCCACACCTGAATACAATCAGTACACTTCTTAGGCATCCTTCAGTCTCGAGAGACTGTGGTAACGTGCTCTGTATCAAGGACTTGGAACAGCATCTAGTGTGGCTGAGAAGGCCAATTCGAGAGTGACAATCCCTTCCACACTGAAGACAAATACAATCTGTCCCCTGTCCAGCTCCCTGATTTTGCTGCTTCCAGGACCGCCTCTTTACCACAACCTGCTGGACAAGGGTCTCTTCAAATTGGGAGAGGCCATGATGCACCTTCTGCCTCCAGGCTGAACGGTCAGATGTCAAGGTTTCCCATCTGTTGAGATCCATTCCTAAGGCCTTCAGATCCTGCTTGCAGATATCCTTGTATCGCAGGTGTGGTCTCCCTCTGGTGCGATTTCCCTGCACTAATTCTCGAGACTCAGGTAAAATCAGCCATTTTACATTTAACTATACAACATTAATATTTAATACATTTTCATATACAGTGGTGCCTCGCATAACGAGTGCACCGTTTAACGACGAATCCGCATAGCAATCTATTTTTTAGATCGCTAATGTGATCGCATTGCGATATTTTAATGGGCAAAACATCGCATTGCGATGATCGGTAAGTGTTTCGCTTACTGATCTTCACATTGCAATGTTTCTAAAACAGCTGATCAGCGGTTCCAAAATGGCCACCAGGTGCCCAAAATGGCCACCGCAACCATTTTTGCGTGGTTTCCTCACTTACCGAGGGCGCAAAAATGGCAGCGCTATGGAGGAACTTCACTGAACAGTGAGTTTGGGCCCCATAGGAACGCATTAAATGAAGTTTAATGCGTTCCTATGGGTTTTTCCGTTCCGTTTAGCGATGTTTCCACATAGCGACAATTAATCCGGAATGGATTAACGTCGCTATGCAGGGCACCACTGTAAATATCTCAACAATAGCTGCGCAACAGGATTTCAAGCAATATATAAATCTGTACTCAACAAATTGTAGGGATAAATATCACCTATAATTAGTATCAGTGTATTAATGTTACAATATCTTAATATGTATTACCCAGTAATAGCCTGTCCACTGTTCATCACATTTTTGTACATTCAATTGAAATTCAGAATAAAAGTCATATCTTTGGGGAAAAAAAGCAGGTGCTTTAAAATGTAGCCTAATTTCAAAGCAGAAGGAGGGTGAAAAGTGCTCTATCAACTAGCTGAAACATTAGGGGCTGATTCTTGCCATGCCACCTCACACGTGAATTTTTTCCCAAGTGTTATTATTGCTAATAATTATGCAATTAAATTTGCCTTTATACCACTGTATCTATCCCATCCCCAACCATGTGACCTTCTGTGTATATCTGGGGGAGGGGGCCAAATTTACTCCATGAATCTGAGGAAGTGTGCTGCGCATCAACAAAAATTCACACAATAGCAAGTCTATTAAACTTGGACTTAATATTTAACATCTCTATTTCAGTGATTTCAGATTCTGGGCTACAGAAGGCCTATAATTAAATCCCTGGGATGCTGTCAGCTATCATCAAGAGTTTACAATGTTGGGCAAGAATGTTTAATACCTTGACTCTTTACAAAACAGTTATATTAACCTTATTCACAATCTTACTTATCCAGAAGCCCCTCTATATACAAAGCATATGGTCTGTGGCCAAATGTAATTCTGTAAGGGAAAACAAGAACCAGCTGGCACCATACAGTTAAGTTATAATGAAAACATGAGGCAGCTGCCATTACAGAGTCCTGCACTAATGAGAACAGTAGGAGCCTAGCATTACAATAGTCTAATGAAAACAGAAAATGGCTGGTATTACATTGGTATAATGAAAACAGGAGGAGGTTGGCAATATTCTGGGGCAATGAAAAAAATTTGAAGATTTCTAGTCCTACTGGAATTAATCTATGTTATATATGATCTCTACTTGCCTGTGATAGAGACTGAAAAATGGGCCAAAAGACTATTCTGTTTTAATTTTTACTGAAGCTTTATCTTTTGGTCAGTGAAAGGAAATGTACAGTTCAAAACAGATGTCTTGACTATTTGATTCTTCCCTTCTCATAAGATTTTTGATTGACCTTTGTAGAAGTGAAGGGGAAGAGATACTCTGGAAGAATGACTTATGATAAATATCAAGGTCCCTCTATTTTTAAAACATTTTATTTGGAATATATCATAAATCTAAATTTATCATAGATTAAAATATAAACAATAAAGCAATTTCTAGTCTAAAGAGGTTATTTAATATTCTGTTGCTGAAAACAAATGCAAAACTGTTCATTCAGAAAACTGTGCATAGGAAAAATGTTTACCTTTGTTGGGTTTCATCTTGGTAGGAATTTGAGAATACAAGGATACAGAAAACTGAGAAGTCTTGCATGGATCAGACATGACTAACTATGATCTGTTTGTTTTCTCATTCCTTTGTCATCTTCAGCCTCTACCTATGACAAGCGAATAAAAGCCTCAATTGTTATGAAGGCCAAACTAGATAATACACTTAGCCCACAGTTAGAAGAGATGCTTCCTTAAAAGGTAAATTTGACCCTCAGTAATTATTCCAGATTTCCTCCCTTGGTGGAAGAATTGTCTGACATATTTTTCAGCATGGGAAATCAAAGTGGTCCAGAGATGGCATAGCTTTCAGTTGTAAGTGGCAGACCAAGTATGGTGCATCTTGTCCTTCAACTCAAGAAGTTAGTAGTGATTGCAGACCATGTTATAGAGAGAACTAGGATAAAATAAATGCTGAGAAGGAAGGAAAAGGAGAAATTAAGCACAAAATCAATCATTCAACTAATGGGCTTTCTTCTCAGAACAAAAAGGTCAGGCTTTTCTTCTTTTTTTCTTCTTCTCCTTTTTTGTGCCCTGCTTTGCAGACTAACTTCCTCAGCTGAGTTTTTTAATTATTGCTGCAGCAGAAGGTCTTTTCTGTAGCTCTCAGACAGTGAATATACTACCGTCTTCTGTTTTATTGTGACTTTTAAAGCCATCAGGAACTGATTGATTGTGGTTTCCCCCATCTTGATGGTTGAAGTGCACAGCATTGGAGGCTACAGTAAATTAAGAGGTTGCATCAATCCATTTGTACTTCAGCTCTTAGTTCATCATCATCTCTCCCCAGCACCATTTTTCATTCTTAAGATCAACCTCATCTTTGTACATATCTGCCCAAGCAAGCTATTCCTAAGATCAAGGAAAGAAATCACACACACACACACACACACACACACACACACACACACACACACACACAGAGAGAGGGAGAGGGAGAGGGAGAGGGAGAGGGAGAGGGAGGGAGGGAGGGAGGGAGGGAGAGAGAGAGTTTTAGCATGAAATTGTGAGCTTCCTGTTTCTATGCTGTGTTCCTACTTGAGCTCCAGTGAATATATTCCAGTCAGGTACAACCGATAGAACCAGCACTGTGATGCAAATAAGCCAGAGATAATCAAATCACACTTTCTAATCGAGTTCTGCTTTGCCGGCACTCTTTATTTCTCTCTAGCTGGCAGTTTCCACATTGTTTTACAACACTGCAGAATTGGCTTCAAGAATAAATACTTGTGAGTTTAGGGGGAGGGGGAATGCCCAATATATTGCCAAAGATAAAAAAGTAAGCAAAGACAGAATATCTTCATATGCTCCTTTTTACTGGTCTGAACTCAGATTTTCTGTTTGTTAGGAAAAATTTGTCTCCATTTGGTGGAAGGAAGGGCAATAAAGTGAGAAGGGGGAACTGCTACTATGAAGTACATTATTTTATACCTTCTTCCAAATGGTTAAAAATGATTATTTTGTCAAGAAATCATTTGTTAGGATTCATGGGCTGTCTCTCACACATTGCAATGGTGACCATGTGTGCCTTGAAAAATCTGTTCCTGTGTGAATCTTCAACATGGTTTAACTGTGACATGAAATGGTACACACCATGCATCCCAGATTAGACTTTGGCCCACAGCCACCAACTCAGTCATCGGCCAAATGTCTGCAGGGATTTGGATTCTCCAAAACTGATTCAGGCTTTAATCATTCCTCCCATCACTACCTTCCAATTCTCCTAACCAGTGGCTTATTTAAAAATTTCAATGCCTAGGCTACATAGCCAGGAAATAAAAGAAAGCCAAGAGTTAAAAGGAACATTCTCCTGACATATTGTATGTCCTGCAGTTCTACAAATCTGTATGTCTCTGTTTATTTCCTAGCAATGATTTTGGAATTCAAAGATTCCACAATGCAGAGCAAACTGATTTACAGACCACAACGTTCCCCACTCTGGAATTCATACCCCATCCAAATTCTACAAGGTGAGCACAAGGGATATGTTATAACATCTTCCCTTCCTTTTTGCTTTCTTTCAAAGATGGGAAATGAATAGTCCTCTAGAGAAGGGTGGACTATAACTCCCATCATCCTATACTATCAGTTAGCTAGGGCTGATGGGAGGTGCAATCAAACAACATGAGAAAGATGAGAGTCACACATTCTCCCTTTTTCTTTTACTGCTTAAAGTATCAGTATCAAATATTCAGTTCCATTTCACCTTCAACTCGAAATTTTCTTTGAGAGTTTCTACAATTAATGCCAGAATTTGTGCTTCCTCCAGTCCTATCATGTCCATGAGTAACAGTGTGTATTGAGACCTTGTTTAATTAAAGGTAAACATAGCACTTAATATTTACGCTACTTAAGCATCTTTGTCAATCCTCTGCTGAAAAATACACTTAAGAGTGAAACAAGTTACCTTGTGCAAACAATGTGCACATGCAAACAGGGCTTAGGCCTTCCGTATGTATTTTTAACAAGCTGAGCAGCACAGACCTTCATTTGTTAATCAGACCATCAGAACTAGAGGACTGTAAGTGGCTAATCACATGAAATCCAAAATAGGAGACTAGTCAATGCTGGGATCAGTGATGGGACAAGCCCACATTATAGTCAAAATACAGAGTCACATGGCAAGGGGAAAAAAGGCTGTTTTGGCTTCCATGCCCACAACAGCACAATGGTTTAGAGCAGTGGTCTCCAACCTTGGGCCTCCAGATGTCCTTGGACTGCAACTCCCAGAAGCCTTTACTACCACCTCTGCTGGACAGGATTTCTGGGAGTTGAAGTCCAAGAACATCTGGAGGCCCAAGGTTGGGGACCACTGGTTTAGAGCACTGTTTCTCAACTTTTTGTATCATACATCCTATAAATAACTCTTTCAAAGAACCTGGATCTTACCACAAAAAGTGCATGCATGTACACACATAGAGAGAGGCATATTTATTATTTATTGTAGCCATTGCACATGTGTTTGGTAGTGAATAGCGCATGAAACTTGGAACAGGTCATGTGAAGGAGTGACAAATACTTGAAAAGTACAGAGAAGGGGAAGGATCTCTTCTCAATTATTCCAGACTACATGACAAGTAATAATGGGCTTAAACTACAGGAAGACAGATTTAGGATGAATATCGGGGGGGGGATCTTAATTATTAGAGTAGTATGACAATGGAACCACTTACCTCAGGAGGTGGTGAGCACTTCAATGCTGGGGGCATTCAAGAGAAAATTGAATAATCATCTGTCAAATCTGCTTTGATTTGGACTTGATGGCCTTATAAGCTCCTTCCAACTCAATTGTTCTATGATTCTATGATACTGAATTTATAACTCTACACTATATAGAGAAAACAACAAGTGAAGATGTTCACAATATTGGAATAAGGATGATTATCAATCAGTCCAACTGGTAGCTAAAATTGGGATGGAAAGCAGCTAAGGAAGCTGTTTGACTGGGAATTGAGCAGGCTGGGAATCAGATGGTTCTCTAGGACAGTGGTCCCCAACCTTGGGCCTCCAGATGTTCTTGGACTACAACTCCCAGAAGCCTTCACCACAACCTCTGCTGGCCAGGACTTCTGGGAGTTGAAGTCCAAGAACATCTGGAGGCCCAAGGTTGGGGACCACTGCTCTAGGAGAAAAGGCAACCTAGCAAGCTGAGACCCTTGGAACCAGACCCAGGAACCACACAAGGAAGGCCAATGATTGGTTCAAGTCTGACTCAGACCTATGTATCATCCAGTCACAAAGGACCAAAGGACTGCTGGAGGACAAAATAAGTTACACCTGGAACAATGATGTTGGTCTGTGTTCTTCCATATAGCACCTTTTAGTGACTCACCACAAGGAACAAGAAAGCTGGGAGAGGCTGGAAATGATTTCAAAAACACTAATTTATTGCTCCATTCAAATTGTCTCTAGGCTGTTTCTGTAACAAAGTTTCTCTAGATCACTGTAAATAAACAATATATGTGACGTGAGCATTAAAATGAATGCAAACTAGTTCATCCATTCAGACCAAAATTGATTTTTGCCAAAAAGACAAATAAAGTACAACCTAAGGATAATCTTGGACATATTAGAATATTATGAGGTACATTCAGAGAAGCAAATGGCATTAATCTTCTTGGATGCCCAAAAAGCCTTTGATAATGTGAACTGGCAATTTATAATACAGCAAATAAAAGCTATGGATTTTGGCAAAAACTTTATAAATGTAATTGAGACAATCTATAATGAACAAATAGCTAAAGTAATTGTAACTGGTGAACTGACGGATAATATTAATATTAAAAAAGGCACAAGACAAGGATGTCTGCTCTCTTCATTGCTATTTATATTAACTCTGGAAGTATTAAATAGGAATGTGAGGAATGACCCAGAGATTAAAGGTACCAAAATAAAGGATGAGAGCTATAAACTACAAGCATTTGCAGACGATTTGATGCTTATATTGGAAGACCCACTAGAAACAACATCGAGATTACTGGAGAAAATTGATGAATTTGGAAAAGTAGGGGGATTGAAGATAAATAAAGAAAAAACTAAAGTCATAGTGAAAAACCTAACAGCCAAGCAAAAAAATCAACTCTCAAAGATGTCAGATTTACAAATAGTTAAAAAAGTCAAGTGCCTTGGAATATACTTAAATGCCAGATATGTAACTATAAAAGAAGATAATTATATGAAACTACTTAACCAAATAAAAATAGACCTAGAAAAATGGAAAAACCTACAACTATCACTATTAGGAAGAATTGCAACAATCAAAATGAACATTTTGCCAAAGCTACTTTTTTGTTTCAAACAGTGCCAGTGAAAATAGAGAAAAAATACTTTGACGATCTAAATAAAGGGATATTAAAATATATTTGGCAAGGGAGGAAAGCCAGAATCAAATTAAAAATGCTTCAAGAATCTAAGGAAAATGGAGGATTTGGTTTACCGGACTGGACCTTATATTACCAATCATCTGTTGTAACCTTGCTGAAAGAATGGATTACCCTGAAAAACAAAAGACTTCTGTATTTAGAAGGACATGATCTACAGTTGGGTTGGCATGCCTTTTTATGGTATCAGAAAGCTAAAACTCATAGGTATTTTCAAAACCACTATATTAGAAACTCCCTGTATATAATATGGGAAAAAATCAAAATGAAAATGTACACAAAAATACCAGGATGGGTTTCACCCATAGAAGCATTTGTCCATCCCAACCTTTTGAATTTTGGAAAATTTTTGACTTATACAGATATTTTAGACATAGATAGGAGATTAAAGCCAAAACAAGATTTTATAGACCAGGGATTAGATGCATCATGGTGGTCTATAATGCAAATAAAATCAAGATATGAAAGGGACTTAAAAATGTATGAATTTTATAAAGAACAGACAACTTTTGACCAAGATGATAAACTAATTAGGAAAATATATAAATTCCTTCTAAACTGGAAAATGGAGGATGAACAGGTCAAAGAAACAATGGTTCAATGGGCACAAAATTTTGGGTACAATATTGACTTTGAAAAATGGCAAGAGCTATGGCCTAGAAACTATAAGGTGACAATGGCAACATCCTATAAAGAGAATTTATATAAAATGTTTTATAGATGGCATTTATCATCTGACAGATTGTCTAAGATGTATTCTAATAGGTCAAGTAAATGACGGAAATGTCATAAAAAGAACTGGAACCTATTATTACCGCTGGTGGACTTGTGATAAAGCAAAAAAATTTTGGAACAAAATACATACATGGCTTGTTAAAATAATGAAAAAGCATGTAGACTTTAGGCCAGAGCTCTTTCTGTTAGGTATAATACCAGAAAGTGTTGATAAACAAAATGTATATTTAATGTTGCATATTTTAACAGCTGCGAGGATTATATATGCACACTACTGGAAAAAGGAAGGAACACCTACAAATCAAGAAACAATTTAAAAGATACTGGACTGCACAGAAATGGATAGACTAACACAGTGGTTCTTAACCTTTGTTACTCGGATGCTTTTGGACTGCAACTCCCAGAAACCCCAGTCAGGACAGCTGGTGGTGAAGGCTTCTGGGAGATGCAGTCCAAAACTCCTGAGTAACCCAAGGTTAAGAACCAGTGGACTGACTACCACTGAAAATCAAAGGAAAAGAAGATACAAAATATTATCAAACATGGAACTTGTTCTATCAGTGGTTAGAAGGACGTTGTATAGATTTGGAGCGTAATGTGCATGGTAGTTGTTTTAACAAATGAATATAAGCTGTACTCAGGTGGCACGATGTTAAATCAACATGGATGGATTTTATATAATAAAAAAATCTCCAAAAAAAAATGAATGCAAACTGCTAAAATAAATTGGTAAAGATCTACCCTTGGACAAAATAGAAGATATGGTATTACTCAAACAATTGAGAATGTGTTGAGCATCGATGGCTTATAACATCAATATTTCAAAAATAAAGAAGGATAAACAGTAATAAAAATATAATAAACTATTTTAACTGGACATATATCCTCTCTACTGTACTAATGGTTTCTCCCTTACACTGAAAGCCTTAGTGGAAAAAAAATCAAATACTATTATTGTTTAAGAATTGTTTGCACTGAAATGTAACTAAAACCATCATAAGGGGCCTCCATAAGGAGAACCAGTATTGAAGACCCAGCTTGTCCTCAGAATCAGTTTCTGCATGTTCACCTTCCCAATGAAAGGAAATAGTTTATTTGCACCTTCTGTCTCAGATACTACTGAGATGTATGTATGTATGTATGTATGTATGTATGTATGTATGTATGTATGTATGTATGTATGTATGTATGTATGTATGTATGTATGTATGTATGTATGTATGTATGTATGTATGTATGTATGTATGTATGTATGTTACTCTTTGCTTAGCACAGGCTAACTTGGCAGGCCTTCCCTGTATGTATGCAATAGTTTTTCTTTGCCAGCTTTATAGGTGAAATGGCCTATTTTCAAACTAATTCATCCAGAGATGGCAGCTTTATTATGTTATTAAACACATGAGTCAATAACATCTGGTGTAATTGCATCTTCTTACACAAGTAGGGTAGACATTTAAATGATAGGCTCCCCACCACCACCACAAAGTCAAGCTATCATTGATGAAAGAATGTTTTTTAATAAGATTCTACAAAAGATGTATCACATCATGACAACTACTAAGTTGGATTGTAGATAAGGAATTGACCTGTGCGCAGATAATTCTCAAAATTATTTGAAATGGTGTACAAAAAAAGCTCTTGATTATACTGATGCCTGTCTTGTGCTACATTTCAAAACCAGCACCTGACAGTTATAGGAGAATGTGAATGAGTGTAACTGTGTAATTATTTTGGAGAAGATGGAGGGACTCTGTCAAGATTTTAAAAAATGTACTTAATAGGCATATATCCTCCTCTCTCACTTTCAAGGTCTGGGCAAAGATGAAAAGTGATATTGTTGCAAAAGTACATTGAATGTTCTTGACTGAGTAGAATATTAAATAGGAGCTTGGTAATAATAATAAAAACCCTGTAAGGGCAGTGGAAGCTGTGGAAAGGATTAAAGATATGCTTGCCATTTAGACAGGCAATCTTATGATTCAACCCCAAATGTATTAGCTTGAAAATAAGCTATAATGCTATTTTTCAGATGATATCTTCTAGAGTAAGATCATGGGTGCACCACTGAAACACAAAGGCTGTTGTGGTTGTTTTCACTCTGCAATGACAAATAGGTCAATTTAATGTGCCAATCGTGACTGCTTCTCCCTTCACCCAATCAATTTGCCACTACCCACTTTACAGTAGTAAAGTGGGTTGATAGGCCCCTAGCATGTTCTTTATTGCTGCATGGATGTGCAGCAACATATATTGTGAGACAGCCCAATTCATCATACCATAAGCCCACTCAAAAAAGGGGGGTAGCCCAAACAAAACAATTATAACTTAGAAATTTGGTTGGTATCCATGTCTCTAATACAGACATTGAAAGTAGCCATTTGAGAAGCAAACAATTTCTGAGTTTCTGGCTTTTTTATCATCATGAACATTTTAGATGTAAACATTGTGGGCCTATCACCAGCGGGCCCCTCTCCCCCCCACTAAATAAGACACATCAACAAACATCTAGACTGAAAAAAGGCCACAACTTTATTGATAACAGCATGCAGTTCCTCTGGCTTGAGCATTGCAGTTGAATCCAGTCCTATCAGGGGACCCAAATGCCCCCTGATATATCCCATATCTCAGTTCCTGCCACAGAACTGCAGCTGCAACCAATTTGCCATGGCCGCCTTAACATCCCTTAATCAAATGTCCTGTCCTTGTCCAGAGAGATGGACACCTTTAGACCGGAACAAAGTGTCTATCTTAAAGGAGATGTCTTTGTTTTTAATGCAGCTCTCCCCCCCACACACACAATAATACCAAATTGGCCTACTGCCCTGGTAATTTTTGTTTGGTGAGGTCCACCTTCTTGTCATTGCATGCCCCCATCAGACCTGCCTCTCAAGGAGATCAGACCACATGATCTTGATGGCTGGAATACAGTCATGTACCATCTGGAGGTTTGCTTTCATAGACAGTAACAGGTCTAGTCCTTTGTGGCATGGGAGATGTGATGATATTGAAGGAGAGTGGGATTTGTCATCAAAGGCATCCTTCAGTCTCGAGAGACTATGGTAATGTGCTCTGTATGGAGGACTTGGAACAGCGTCTAGTGTTTTGACGCTGTACACGAAGTTAGAGTGTCCTCTCCAGGGCATGAAGCCGGGGTAAAATAATATGGAGGATAGGCTGTTACCCAAGCAGCAAATCCTCCCTCTCCGCATCACTGAAATAGTCCAATGGAAAGGCAAGAGCCAATACAACTGGTTTCAGCAATGTTGCAGGAGTTGACAGAATGAAATGAACTGCCTCCAGGTTGAATTTTGGCTTGGGGGAAAGCCGGTGAGCAAGGTGTGCTGCCGGCCCTTTTCCCCTAGTGCCCAAGCTGCTGCAGAGCAATGCCTGACAGCGGAGCTTGCTCCTGGCCCATCCTCAAAGAGCGCCTCCAAGCCGCCAACAGCTGCTGCCGCCACCTCTTCCAGGGAAATGGCTCTCTGGCTCGCTCTCTCAGCACCCCCAGAACCAGCCCAGCCAGTGGCCGCCTCAGTGCCTGGTGGTGCTTCCTCCTCCTCCTCCTCCTCTTCGTCCTGCTTCAGCCGCCTTGGCTCTGGAGGCTGCCTGGGCTTGCGTCGCAAAGTTTGCTCCTCTGTCGTGATGGGGGGTAGCTGCTGCTGCTGCTGAGTGCACCTTTTTTGAGGGGGGGACCTCAGAGGAAGGTTGTCGGACCTCCGTGTGTGTGTGTTTGTGTGTGTGCATGTGTGCACACACCTGTAGGGGGTGCCCCATTCTGTTTAATTTTGCAGCTACTGATGGGGGCTTTTCTCCTTTGGCAAGGCGAATTCTGTGAGGTTTTTTTTTAAGTTTTATGTTGTGCCCTCCTCCCCCCCCCCCGGCTAGGCAGTTGCAGGAGCTCTCTCCTTTCTCCGCTTCTTCATCCTCCTGCTGTTGATGGTGATGGAAGTAGTGAAGAAGGAGCCAGAGGGGGTTGTGGTTGGCAAAGAGGGCTCATGCACCCCTCCTCCTCCTCCTCAGAGCCCCAACCAGGCTAAGGAAACTCCTGGGTGGCTTCCTCAGGCTCTTGCTCCGCTTG
This sequence comes from Pogona vitticeps, assembly GCF_051106095.1. Lineage (NCBI taxonomy): Eukaryota > Metazoa > Chordata > Lepidosauria > Squamata > Agamidae > Pogona > Pogona vitticeps. The sequence continues at coordinate 128,892,546 of NC_135785.1, forward strand.
GCAGAAAAACTGATGCTGCCCACCCTCACCCAGACTCTGCCTCCAACGGCCCCCAGGTAAATTGAGTTTGAGACCCCTGGAATATGACAAAGGCTGAGAGGCTGTTTTCCTAATTTACAGCTAGGCTGGTACAAAGTGAATCCTGATAAGGGTGCTAGGACGCAAGAGGCCCAGTGTGAAGACCCCACACATTCCAATCTAATTGGGAAAAAGATAATGTACCTGCATCTCCATGGGAAACGGGGGTGGAGAGAGATGTTATGCCCCTGAGAAGTAATTGGTTAACAGCCATGAAGAAGGAGGGCTGATGGGTGTAGTAAATATGGAGGAGAAGGGATGTTGAGAGCTTTATCTTAGCTTATGCCAATCTGAGAGGAATTGATGATGGATTGGGTCATGTAGCTGGATGTTTGCAGAATGCAGAATGGTAAGGAGAAGGAGGGGTGGAATTAGCTCACCACAACTTAGATCTCAGAGTTTCTTATTTTTAATAAGAAATAACTGCTTTATTTAACTACTGTAACCTTTGAACATGTTATAATGCTACTGTTTAAGCAAAAGAACTGTGGGATGTGGGGTGTGCTTGGTCAAATGAAGCATAGTGCACCTTGCAGTACTTGGGTGGTACTGCATCATTAATGGATGCCCCTCTAGGGTATGAGAGGTAGTGGATGAGGGAAAACTCACCAAGTATCTTTTTGGGCTCCACTCCAAGGGGGAGAACTCTCCAATTCCCAAGGGGTGAGTAAGGGAATGGCCCTGCCACTCTGCGTACCTGTATCTCCTAAATCTTTGCCTTGGCTGTTTGTGGCAGTTCTGCAGCTAATTTTTAGTTCCCTGATTCTGTTGCCACCCTCGCTGTATCTGGTCATTGTATTTCCATTATATGTGCACATTAGGATAAATCATTTTTTCTCTAGTTCAGGCTTGATTTGATTGAGCACCCACTTTTCTTCTTTTCTGTCTGTCTTTCATGACAATACGGCTCTTCTCCTCCAATACCACCTTTCAAATGAGTTGATTTTTGTCTCTGCCATTCTTCACTGTCTTTCTTTCACATAGTACGGATGATTTTGACCTTGGATTCAAGTGACATTCTTTGCTAACTACAGTCTTTCTTTTGGGAACTGGAACATAGCATTCCAATCTGTACTATGTGGAATAGCCATGGCAACAAGAACTGGGAGGTTAAAGGGTGTTATCTTTCTCCATTGTACATTTTGTACCTACTCACACCTTTGTTTCACCATTTCATTAAGTCCAAAACAGCCCTTGAAAATATTTGGAATAAAGGGATTACAGTCATATCCAAGCTGTTTTCGCTTCTGTTCTCTCCCAGTAACCATAGTGCAGATCATGTCCTCATCTTCTAAAATCCTGTACCACAGGGTAATTCTATATGAGAGAAATTTCTGATTGAATTTGTGTGTAGTGTATGTATATTGAAACCCCCATTTTAAAAATGCAGGAAATTCAATTCTTCAAAATAACTCCCTCTGGTTTGTAAATGTGGGATATTGCACATCTATATTAATGATTCAAAAAGCTGGGAATTGGCTTGATAATGTTGCTCAATATTGTGTGCCCATTTTGTCAGCAGGAAAAAGGGTGCCACGCTTTACTGCAAAGAGCAGCCTGAATGTTGACAATACCAGTGGCAGCAGTCAAAATGGTCTACAAAATGCTTTCTTCTGCTCACTACCATTCACATTTGTTGAAAAACAACTCTGACAATTGCTTTGTGTTTGGGTGAGAAGTGGTGAACTGATGAAAAAAGGAGTTAGCTAGTTGGATTTTCCCTTTCATAGTGTCATTTTGTAAATGTTAATGAGCAGAAAGGGGTATCCCTACTAAAATTAAACAGCCTGTCTGAAAACTATTTAAAGACTTGGTGAAATCGTCTCAGTCTGCCCGAAGCAAATGGACCTGCTTTTGGGCCTCAAATAGCAGGTTGTTAGTCACATGGAGATTTCAGAAGTGAAACTGATGAACAGGTGAACAGGTGGAGTACCAAAACAAAGTATTGGGAAAATCCTGTTTAATAGACACTTGAAGACTACCCAAAGTCCTGCTGAAACAGAAATATCTCACAATGTCAGGCTGAAGCAATACTCTCTGGGAAATGATTGTCACCACTTGACAGCAGAGTACTGATGAAAACTGCCTAAAAATGAATTCTTTTTAGAGGGTTAGATTTAACTTTTGTTGTTTTGCTAGCGGAATATATGAATAAAAGCAATAACATTTAGTCTTTTCACACCTAGAAGCTCTCTCGGGCACATGCATGTATTTGATGATCCACTTTTTAGTCTCCTTATATATTTATATGGTGGCAGTTTTAAAGATATTGTTGTGATCCATGTTACGTCAAGTGAGGCTGCAACCTATCAGTTGAAGACCAATGAACAAAAAGATGGAGCTGAGCTCCAACATCCCAAGTTGAAACCTTCTCTTTGCCAACAACTTGCTATGTGTCTGCAACAAGGAATAATTATAAGGAGGGATTTTGTAAGAACCAACGAATAAAGTATTTGAAGGGCTTTTGAATACTTGGGAATAACAGTAGCAAGTAGAGTTGGACACTAATTTAAAAATTAATATCAAATTCATTCAAAAATTACTACTTCATTGATTCTTATTCATACAAATCAATGAATCAATTGATTTTTAGTGATTTTTGATTCATTGATTTGTTAGGCTATAAAACAACTTCCCAGGCACCCCCACAAGCCCCCCCCGAAGGTTCTCTCCATGCACCTAGAGAATCAAAATCACAAAGAAGCTTCCCTGACTCTCCTCTACAATGTCTCCAAGTTTGGTGAAGATTTGGTTTCCCCAAGTCAGCTGCTAAAGGGCAATTTGTGAATGCATAACTTGGATGCCTGCACCCCAATCTTCACCAAACTTTCAGGACTTGTAGAGGAGCACCAAAGAAAGTTTCCCTGATAATGTGGTGTCTCTGGGTGCTTGGGAGGGCATTTTATAAGGTTTTAAATTTTAAAATGAATTGACAAATCAATTTGACATCTCAGAAAAAAAATTCATAATTTGTGACTCATCAATTTTTATGAATCATGTGTCAAAGTGAATCAAATTTTTTTCTGATTTGTGCCCATCTCTAAAAGCCATATTATCACTATTGTGATTGTAATTGTGTGTTCTCACATGCACTTCACTCAGAGTACTGCTGTCATCAAGTGATGCACAGTTATTTTATGAAGCAGCCCTACATGCCATAGTACAATTATAGGTTTTTATTTATTTATTTATTTATTTATTTATTTATTTATTTATTTATTTATTTATTTATTTATTTATTTATTTATTTATTTATTTATTTATTTATTTATTTGCAATATTTTTAGCTGCACCATTGCCAGTGGCTTCTGGGTGGCTTACAGCATTAAAACTTAAAAACATTAAAAACATTTTAAAAGACAATATAATATAGCATATATTAAAATAATTCTTAAAACAGAAGATGGGCAATCCTTTACCTTAAAATCTCATATGGGAGACTGAATATATATCCAGAAATGCAAATACTGCAATATTACGTACATCTCTAGTGAGTCAAGGTACAGTATATCAGACCCAAGGATCAATACTAGAAAGTCTGACAAACTACCCTCAAGCACAGTCTCTCAAAACTTGGAATGTAACACTGTGCGCTCACAACAAGCTCAGTTCTCCATGAGCTCTTTATGCAGCCAAAACAGCACTATCCATGCACATGGCCAATGTATGGAAAAGCTTGTGCAAAATCTAATATGGAGGTGTAAATGCTCAATGAATGTGAGAAAAAGAAACAGCATTTTTCTCCTGCAAGATATTTTCTTATCAACAAGTTTTGTATCTGCATGATTTTTTTTCAGAAATTGTTCAAATATGCAACATTATGATAGTTGTTGCCTTGTTGCATGAGCATGTTTAAAATTAGAAACATTGTATGGGTTGTTTGTTTCAATTCTATTAATCAGCCAACATTTTTGTATTTCTTCTCTGTGTGTGCTTTGCATCAAAGAGAAAAGGTGCTGGCTTTGTACAGAGACATTTTACAGAAACAAAACAGAGAACAGCAACAACAAAATGCACCTCATACTAAGGCTGAGAAATCTTATGGGGTTAACAAACTCTCAGCAGGCTGTCTCCACCTACCAAGATAAATTTATGTGGGGAGAGAGGTGGATTTATTCTAGTGAGTGTGTCAACACACCATATGGATAGACCATATCCATGCTGTCCTCCACTTCTGCCCTTCCAGCAGAAAAACAGGTTCACCTCTACTGGGATAGGCATTTATATTTATGACGTTTATAATCACAAGCTTTCATTTTCTGTCTCCAGATCTGTGCCTAGTTCCATCAAGTTGCAGTGTTTTTTAAACACTGTTGCATTCTTGTTCCACCCATCCTCTTCAAATGTGAGGGGTGTGTGTGCACAAGTTATGGATTGCATCAATTGCTTGAACATGCCAATCCCATTGACTGATGTGTGATTATGGAATGTTTCATGCACATTTGTAATATGCACAGTTGTTCATGTATACTTTGAAAACATGTTGGAGGAGCATCAAACCACAAGCATTCTGGACTATGAATGCTGTCCATCCTGAGAACAATCCAGGAAGAGCAGATTGAGATGTATCTACTAAACCTCAGAATGAAATCAGATTTTTCATATATCTTTACAGGAATGGTGGCTTGAGAACAGAAGGATCACAACTGGTCTTTAGAATGAATATTTAACTTTATCCTGGCTATGAATTGATTGTTTTCAGTTTTGTTTTGTCTCAATTCAACGCCTTTCCATGTTAAGTTATGTCCTATTTCTACATCAGTTTAAGATTTGTTTACATTAAAATTTCTACTCATTTTGCACATTTGTTCAGAAATCCATTTTACATGAAATTTTCTCCCCAAAAATACATTTTAGATTACTTTCACTAACATATACATTTTGTGTGTACTTTCCCCTAATATTTGTATGCTTGTACACATTTCTGATGACATGAGCATGGTGTAAATTTTAAAGGTGTGCAATACCAGTACCTCAATGAGGCTCTTCCATCACCCCCTCCACTATCACCCCATTTTCTGCTTTGTTTTTTCAGATGAAAGAAAAATGATGTTTGTTGTGCCTATTCCAGTCCTCTGAAGATGCCAGCCACAGAGACTGGTGAAACGTCAGGAAGAACAACCTTCAGAACACGGCCGAAGAACCCAAAAAACCCACAACAACCATCAGATCCCAGCCATGAAAGTCTTTGAGAATACAAAAAATGATGTGTCTACTGTCTGGGCCTGGGGGGAAGAGAGAGGACTTTCATAAACCCTGAAGTTCCCCAGGCAGGCTATTATTTCCTTCTTTTTTTGTATTGACCCTACTTTTGAATACCCCATCCAGTCATATTGGCATTTGTTACTTGAATTTGCTGTTAGAGGGAGTGATCAGAATAGAAGATATGTTTGTATGACTGCAATTCCCAAAAGCTCACATTGAAGTAAATCTCTTTGATTTAAAGATATCATTTTGTTGTTATTTTTGAGAAACTGACCAAAAAAAACCACACTTATCACTAAGGGCATTTAACACTTAACATAAGGGATTGTTTCCTCACCTACCCTATTCACATAGCTCTCATAAATTCCTACCACAGAACCTAAAGACTCCTACACAGTAAAATGCCATTTTCAGTTCATTCAGCCCCTTTCTTCAACTTGAAGATGTGGTATTCTTTATTTCTCTGCCCATCTTGCCCATGCCATGCCCCTTCTCAGTCAAAGGAAACATGTCTCCATGAGATAAAACAAAGGGTGCCCCTTTCACACTGTCCTTTCCAAACTGTATCATCTGTAGCAGCACACTAGCAGGGCAGGGACTACTGGGACTGAGGCAGGAAATAAAGCTGCTAACCCTGTCTCTTCCATAGCTCTGTTCTCTGCCCATATTGCATGTTAAACATGATGAAAAATTGATGAGATATTAACTGTCCACTTAAATAACTCCTTGTCTTAGAATAGAAAGTGAAAAAAAGAGAGTTCAGGAAAGCATCTCTTAAGCTAATATTCCAATCCAGGGCTTGCAGTTATTCCACTTGCTGGTGCTAGAGAGGAATGGGTGCTAGGGAGGGTTGGAAGGAAGACCCTGCCTTTGTTTTCCTAAATACATAGTAAAAAAAAAGAAAAGAAAAGACCTTAGCAGTCTAGAGGAAAGAGGCAAGTTGCTGTTATCGGGTTAGGGAAATTGCCACACTTGCTTTCCTTGCCAAACCATGTTTTCCTGGGCTACAGAATTTGGTAGTATTCAATTATGTATGTAACTCCTTATGCCCATAGAGAAACTTTTCTTTCCCCAGCTCCCTTAATTCACAAGCTGCCCCAAAAGATTGCTGGAATTTGGGAACCAATTCAAGTGTGAGCAAAGCCACCATCTTGCACCATCTTTCCCTATATGAGAGCAAGCTGATGAAATTTAAAGAATATTTGGGTTGTGTGGAGGTGCAATATGTCATTTGGTGTGATTCTGGCATCCAAATAGCACATCAACATTCAAGCAGTTCTATTTAGTCCACTTCCTTCTGATATCATGTAGTTGCTTAATAAGCGAGCTGCTTCAGGATATGGGCAAATTGAAAACTTTCTCTACACCTTAGCACAGGGCATGGGAAGTGAAATTTCTTTTAAGACTCTAGTAAACTATTGCTAAGGTGTTGCATCATTTTTTAAAAAAAGAAAAATAGTATTTTCTTTGATTTCTCTTAAAGAAGCTGTCAAGAAACTGTGGAGTCAAATCCACAGAGCACCCCCTGCCCCCAAATAAATTTGGGGGGTCACGATCCCGTGGCAGCAACAGGTGTCCTGGGAGACCCAGATTCCTGCTGTGACACTGCTACTGGCTTTGCCCCTCCCTCACTCTGCCCCTCCCTAGGAGACGCCCACCCAAGTCATAGAGGTGCTGAGAGAACCGAGGAAGGAGTAGCGAACAATTCTCCTGCCTTGAGGAATCTCTCCCTCAGACAGAAGGTCCTGCCGGTGCCATCTTCCCTATGGAGATTTATCTGTGTGGCTCTGCAGAACAGACTCAGAGACTCCAGCTCAGATGGCCCAGGGCTCTCCAGAGGGGAAGTGAGTAACTGATAAAACTCAGTGCCCCAGATGTATATTCAGTGAGAAATTTATTTGACTTGGAAATTGCAGAACAAAGAAGATCCACTTTATTATCTTTGGTATGCTTCCACAATGCTATACCCTGGGTTGAAAGAGAAAGGGAAACAAGCAGCTATAAGTGGGAGTGCCTAACAATCAGGAGGCTAGATGGCCAGGAACTTAAAGGGGGGGACTTTGTTCCCCCTTTATGCCCGGAGGAGCTAAAGGGATCGAAATAACAAAGGAGAGACTGCTTTGAGCTGCTAAGCAAGAACTTAGCCAGGGAGGAAGGAGAGGTGGTTTGAATAAGCATTTTAATCTTTGCATTAACTTTTCAACTTGAGCTGGAGCTATAATAGATATAGGAGTAATATCGGTCTATTCATCTTCCAGCCCCCCCCCCCCGGCTCCATGCACAGAGAAGAAACCTGCATTCAAGAACTTGGTGGGGGAACAGATGGTGGCGCCTGGCTTTGCAACATTTAGGGAGGAGAGAAGACATGCCAACGCAGCTTAGTGAGAAAGATTTTCACTTTCTAGTTTAATTTGGACAGCAAAAAGAAGGAATACAAAGCTTGTTAGAGATCTGATCTCAGCTGTAAGGAAACAGCAGAGCATCCTTGGTGGCTTTGTCCTCAAGGAACACATGGTCACCACATTATTGGAATACAATTCAAGATCCTGAGATGGCTTTGGGTGTTGTCACTGGCCAGACCAGGATGAAGAGTGGGTGTCCCTTCTTTCTTTCCCCATGAATAGGTTGATTTTCAACAGTCTGCTGGAATCTTGCAAAGACTCTGAGGACATCTAGTGGAATACAGAGTGTACATAACAGATGGATTTTAGGGTTGCTTCGTTTGGCTGGCAAGGAAACAGAAAAAAAGAACTTTTAGTCTATCTTGAGACGCTGAGGACATCTAGTGGATTGTCCTGGAATATATGTCAGAACCTCTTGTTTTTTTGTTTCTTTTCAAATCTGGTTTTGTCAACCTGTGGAGCAATTTTATATCTGTTTAAGAATTGATTGGGGGTTTTCTTGGTGATAAAAGGGGAATTATAAACTGAGAATTTCGGGGGGGGAGAAAAGCAGCAAGCTGATAGGCAGGGAAGCAGTTGAAAGCAGCAAAATGAACATGAGGGCATCGAAAAGGAGGACTCCCCCAGCCAATCTGCAAATCTACTCAAATTAATCAGTCAAGGCCCCTTTAAAAATAAAATGCAGGAAATGCAAACAAATATTGTCAAGCAATTGTCAGAGCAGATGCAAGAATTTAGATCAGAGGTCAAAGTGAGTTCAGAAAGCACTAATCAGAAGATACATGCCTTCTGCCAGAAGGTAGAAAAGATGCAATACAGATTGACAGAAGTAGAACAAGATATACAAGAGATGAAAGTTGAAAGAGATGAGATGCAAGCACGTCTTCTAACCTTAGAGATGGAAAAAGCCTCTTATTTTCTATGAATTCAGAACATGGCCCAACTTGAGGGGGAGACAGAAGAGGACTTGTTGACATTAATATCCAAAGAACTGGCCAAGCAAACAGGGATAGATCAGCAGGAATTTACCCAATCTGTGGAAAAAAAAATTCAAGTGGGCAATGCCTTCACCAGGTGTTATAACTTACCGAAAGAGATACATATAAAATTCTTAAGAAGAACAGAAACAGAAAAGCTGCTTAAAGTAAACAGAGAAAAAGAGCTCACAATAAGAGGAACCAAAAATAATATACTGAAACAGGTGCCTTGGAGCATGCAAAAGAAAAGACAAGAAAATTCCTTCCTAACCAAGATATTACTAGACAGGAAAATATCATTCCAGTGGTGAATCCCAGAAGGACTGCATTTGAATTGGCAATCCAGAAGATACAATCTCAATAGCAAAATGAAAGCCAGAAACTTCATGAGGGAAATGAAACAGGAATTGAAACTATCAGAAGAAGATTTACAATTCTCGAGTGAAGAATCAGAAGAGGAAGAAGAGGAGAAGAAACAAGAAGCGAGAGGAGATGGAAGACAAAGGAAGTTATCTCCAGGGAGGAGAACCAAGGGGAAGGAACAGAGAGATAAAAAAGGTAGTAAAAATCATCAATATGTCTAAACAAGTTAAGCTTCTCTCAGTGAATGTGAAAGGACTTAATTCAGCCCAAAAAAGAAGAAAAATATTCAGCAAACTCCTCAAAGCTAAGGTGGATATCATATTTATCCAGGAGACTCATATTAGAGAAAAGGATAAAAAAACTGTTAGAAAATCCAAAATTGGGTAAAGTCTTTATAGCCTCAAGTAAACAAAAGAAAAAAGGAGTGGTTTTTGTATATCAAAAAAGAGCTAGATTCGGAATTGGTGTTTGCCGTTGAGGATGGAAGATTACTGATAGTGGAAATCTCTAAGGAAGGAGAAAAAATTTATACGCACCAAATGAAGCCCAAGGTAAATTTTATCTCCAACTGAAGAATCAATTAATACAAAGGTCAGAACAAAAATGTGCATTATGGGAGACTTCAATGCAATAGTTGACAAAGAGAAGGACACATGCAAGGCAACTGGAAATGGGAGGAAAAAGATGAGAAATATGTTACCTAAGGTGTTCCTAGAAATGGCAGAACAAATTTAATTGACCTATGGAGACTCAGAATTCCGAACAGAAGAGATGATACATTTTACTCAAATAGGCATAAATCATGATCAAGAGTAGATAATAGTTGGATATCAGTGGAAGCTGCACATCAAGTAGAGGATATTGAAATATTACCAAATACATATGCAGACCATAATCCAATATTGATGACATTAGGACAAAGCACAAGGAGTGGCTTTTGGAGACAACATGCAATTATTGAGAGAAGAGCCTTTCCTGAATAAAATTAAAAATGAGATGATTTTTTTTCCAAATCAATAAATCTCAAGATACAGGGATGACAGTGGTATGGGATGCAGCCGAAGCATATTATCAAGGATATGCAATAGAATATAATATACAAAGAAAAAAGGAAAGGAACAAACAATATCAAACCCTAATAACATCTCTAAAAAAAGAGGAAGCGGAGCTGAAGAAGGCACCAACAAATAAGGGACTACTTAATAAAAGAAATATGTTAGAATATAGAATTAATTTACTAGAACAGGAAGAGATGGAGAAGAAAATCAAATTCACAAGGCAAAAATTCTTTGAGAATGCAAATAAACTGGGAAGGTGGTTAGCTTACAGAATATAAAGAGAGAGAGAGAAAATAATGATCACATCAATACTAGACAAGCAAGGAAAGGAAGTATAAAAACAAAAGGAGATTGAAAAAGAAATTCATGAATTTTTCACCAAACTTTATAGGAAAAGAGAAGGAGAAGAAGAGAGATGAAAAAATTATTTGAATAATATTCCAGAATGGAGGTTGAATTATCAATAACTGGAGAAACTGAATGAACCAATTACAATAGAAGAGATCAGAGAAGCATGGGGGAAACAAAAAAGTGGGAAATCCCCTGGCCCAGATGGACTTCCAGTGGAATATTACAAGACATTTGAAGAAATTCTAAGGCCACAATTCAAGAAACTAATTGAAGATGTTCATATTAAAAGGGAAATTCCAAACTCATGGAGAGAGGCACATGTCTCTCTAATACATAAGGACAGGATGGATAAAAAGCAAATAAAGAATTACAGACTGAATCTCTTGAATGTTTATTACAAGATCTTCATAACCATCTTAGCAACAAGATTAAAGGGGATACTTGAAATAATAATACATAAAGATCAAACAGGCTTCATACCTAAAAGGAAACTGTCATCAAACATAAGGACGATAATAGACATATTGGAATATTATGAAATGCATCCGGAAAAGCAGATGATGTTAATCTTCTGAGATGCAGAAAAAGCCTTTGATAACGTTAATTGGGAGTTTATGCTGTCACTACTAAAGAGAATGGGCTTTGAAGGAACATTTTTGTAAACAATGCATGCTAAGATACTAAGCAAGTAGCCAAGATAAAAGTTAATGGTAACTTAACTGAAAATATACAGATTGAACAAGGTACAAGACAGGGATGTCCACTATCCCCCTACTATTTATCTTAATATTGGAAATATTGAATAGACAGATTAGAGATAATGAGGCAATTAAAGGACTTAATATCAGAGGAGAAGAATTTAAGCTGCAAGCGTATGTGGACGACTTAGCGATGATACTAGAAAAACCCGTAGAAAATCTGGAAGAGTTATTGAGAGTCATAGAAGAATTTGGACAAGTGGCTGGATTTAAAGTAAATTGTCAAAAAACAAAATTTATGACAAAAATATAAAGAAAGAAGATGCGGAAAAATTAGCATGGAACTCCAATTGTGAGGCCGTGAAAAAGAATTAAATATATAGGTGTTGTTATCACCAAAAAAACAAGCAATTTAATGAAAGAAAATTATTTAGCAATACAGAAAGAAATTCAGAAAAATTTTTGAGGTATGGAGCAAATTACAACTCTCATTTATGGGGAAAATATCAACAATAAAAATCATAATTTAACCAAAACTATTATTCTTATTTCAAAATCTTCCAGTACTATTTTTTTATTTTTTTATTTCTAAAGAATGAAGAGACAATCGACCATATTGCAAATAGTAATTACAAAGCTATTCCCCACATTTCTCCAACTCACATATATACCATTCCCCGTCACCATTTAAAGAAATATTGACCGACAATCTAAATTTCTTTTCAAATTACATGTCTCAAAGTCTATTTTGTCGGTATATTTTAATAATGGCTTCTAATTTTCCGTGAATTTACTATGGCTTATTTCTTCTCTATGTAATCTAACTTTATTGGTCATTTTTTCCATCAGCAATGTATGCCATATTTTACTTGTGAATGCTTGCAATGAGAGATCTTGGGCTTTTTTCCAATTTTTAGCTATTTCAGATCTTGCGGTGCCTATAAGATTTACAACTAATTCTTTATATTGTAGTTTCTCATTTCCCCCCGTGAATAATAAAAATAACATTAATGTTTTGTTAGTATCTATTTTTTGATTAGTCAGTGTTTCTATCCATCTAACTACCTCCTGCCAAAAAGTTTCTATTTTGGGGCAAGAGATCCACATATGTTCCAGAGTTCCTTTTTGTCGACAGTTCCTCCAACATTTATCAGATATATCTTTATTAATTCTATGTAGTTTTGTAGGGTATAGATGCCACCAATGCACTACCTTTAGAACTGTTTCTTTTGCACTTGCTGATATAGATTTATATGGGTATTTTTTCCAGATTCCTGTCCAAATTTCCTCAGGTATATTAATATTTAAATTTGTTTCCCACACTGTTTTAGATCCTCTGCCTTTTCCATATTCTTTCTCAATAATGCTTTTATATATTAGTGAGGTTAGTCCTCTCTTTTTATTTTTATCTTTTTGTATACAATATTGTTCAAATTCAGTTAATGTTCTTAGAAAGCCAGTTTTTTGTTGCAAGTGAATGGCGAAAATTCTTATTTGTTTTATTTGTAGCCAATTGCTTTTTATTTGCTTTGTTTTCTCTTCTATTTGCCTAATAGTAATTGGTTCCCCTGAATCGAATAAGTCATTAATTCTATATATATTCCAATTTGCTTCCATTCCTTAAATTGTGCATATTTCTCTTTAGACTTAAAATCTGGGTGATCCATGGGGGGACATAAAGGGGATACTGGGGGGCAATGTTTTACTATGTTTTCTCCATATCCTTAATGTTTCAGAAATGAATGGGTTCTGTATTTGTTCTCCTTTTCCAATTTTTTAAGTAGTGTAAATATACTTGTTTACTATGTCCGTTTTCATTTCACTTTCCATTTTGACCCAATCAGAATTTTTACAAGTCTCGTCAATTTGTATAAGTTTAATAATCTGGTTTATTTGTAAAGCTTCATAATATTTTTGAAGCTGTGGTATCCCTAATCCCCCCTTTTGACCCTGTCTATATTTGACACTATTTATGAACCTTATCTTCTTTCCCTTTCCTGCAATAAAATTTTCTAGCTTTCCTTCCCATGGTTTTACTTTTTTTGTATCTGGCTGTAATGGAATATTTTGGAATAGAAATTAGAATTTTGGTAATATATAATACTTAATCAAAGCGATTCTCCCCAGCATTGCTAGGTTCAAATTGACCCACTTTTTCATTTTTTTCTTTTGCAAATTTAAATAGATTTTTATAATTTCTGTAGATTAATTAGTTAAGATTTTTTGTTACCCATATTCCTAAGTATTTAAAACTTGAATAACATAACTCTAAATGAGATGCTTTTCTAATTTCATTTTGTTCTCTAATAGGGACATTTAAACATAATAATTTAGATTTTTGATAATTAATTTTTAAACCTGTATATTGACTGTATTCCTCTAATATTTCTTTTAAATGTTCTATTCTTTGTAATGGGTCCTCCAAAAAAAGGAGCATATCATCTGCGTATAAGTTTATTTTGTGTTGTCTATTTTTTGTGGACAGTCCCCTAATGTTTTCACTTTCTCTTATTTTTGTCGCAAGAGGTTCTATTATTAATGCAAATAGGATTGGAGACAAGGGATCGCCCTGTCTAGTCTCCCCTAAATAATGTAAATTTTTCAGATTCTAATCCATTAATGAGTACCATAGCACCAGCTCCTGTGTATAATTCCTTTAAAACTTTAATAAAATTTTTACCCATATTCATTTTTTCCAACAGATCAAACATGAATTTCCATTCCACCCGATCAAAGGCCTTAAGGGCATCCAATGAGAGTATTGCCATCTTCTTTTTTTTCTTTATTGGCTGCATATATAATATTCAGTACTCTCTGGATAGCATCTCGCATTTGTCTTCCGGGCATAAACCCATATTGATCTGTATGAACATATTTAGTTACAAAACTATTTAATCTTTGTGCCAATATTGTTGAAAAAAAATTTGATCTTGATTTTGCAATATTATAGGTCTGTAGGATGAAAGAAACATTGGATCTTTTTCTGGTTTTAATATAGTTATTATTCTGGCTGTATGCCATGACTCTGGTATTTTCTCACCTCCCAAAATTGAGTTGAATAGCTTTAGAAGATGTTCTATGACATCTTCTTCCCATATTTTATAGAAATCAGCTGCGAATCCATCACAGACTGGTGCTTTTCCTTTAAGTTTTTTAATAACTGAATTTATCTCAGTTTTCGTTATTGGGCTATTTAAATAATCTTTATGTTTCTCTAAAATTTGGCTTATTGATAATGTTTGTATACATTTCTTAGTATTTGTGTCCGGTGTTACTTCTGATTCATATAGATCTTTATAATATTCCATGAATGTAGAAAGTATCTGTTGCTGTGAATTTACCATTATTCCTACCTTCGTTTTTAGTGAGACAATTGTTCTTTTTGCTGCCATCTTTTTAACTGCATGTGATAGCAGTTTAGTGTTTTTATTTCCATGTTCATAATATTCTCTCTTTAAATAGTTCATAGCAGTATGAACCTTTGCAGTATCTAGTGCTTCTAACTCTGCTCTAGTTTTTGTTAATTCATTAAGTATGTTCTTGGTTCCTAGCTGTTTATGTTGTTCTGATAGTTTTTTTAAATTTTACTTTCTAATTGTTCTTAGAGCTTATTTCGTTCTTTCTTTATTCTAGAGGTTTCCATAATAAAAATTCCTCTAAGGTAGGCTGTTAAAGCATCTCATAGCAATGCTGATTTTATTTCTGCAGTATCATTTATTTCATAGAAAATTTTAATTTCTTTTATTTAAACACACGTTAGAGCTCAATCTCCAAATTCTAAATTTACTCTTTCCATCACTAACCCAAGAAAGTTTTAATGGTGCATGATCTGAGTCTATCTTAGGGGCAAATTGTATTTTGTCTAAATTTGGGGCCAAAGTCTCTGATATAAGGAAGTGATCAATTCTTGAGTAGGTACAATATCTTTTGGAAAAACATGTATATTCTCTCGCGTTAGGGTTTAAATACCTCCAGCCATCAATTAAACCTGATCTCTGTATTAGCTTCTTGATTTTATTACCATCATTTGATACCTTTCTATTTTTTGATGTTGTATCGATTTTGTTTAAAATACAATTTGTCTCTCTGCCTAGGATAATTTCTCCCCAGGCAAATTCTTTCACTTTTCTTAAAAAGACCTGCATAAAATTTGCTTGACCTATATTGGGGGCATAAGAACCAATAGTTAATAATTTGTCTTCCAATTTTCCTTTTATTATAACATATCTGCCTTCAGGGTCTCCCATATATTCAATCACTTCAAATTTTGAGTTCTTCATAAAGATTATTGCCACCCCTCTAGCCTTATTTGTTCCATTTCAGATATATTTTTCACCTATCATTGGGTGCTTAATTATCTCTTTCTTATTCTTATTTTGATGAGTCTCCTGTAACAACAACACATCTACTCTTAATTTTTGAATAGTGTTAATGTCTCTATATCTTTTCACTGGTGACCCCAACCCATTCACATTATAAGATAAGATCTGAAGATTATCTAACATTACAGTCATACATTCTATATGCTATATTTACAAATATATTCTTTTTCAATATTTGTCTAATAAATTTTATACATATTGTGGTATACAGTCTATATTCATAATTTACTAAGCCAGATTGTCTGCTTCGTTCTAATTTTTTTTCAGTGTCACCCATTTACCTATACCTAATTCCCTCCTACCCTTTTCCCCCTCCCTCACCCTCACCCTGTTCCAACAATGGTCAGTGAGAACAAGTCCCCAGCTCATATTTGAGCTGTACCCTGTGGAACTATAGGGAGCCAGAAAACCTAATGTTCCCTGTAAAAGATCAGATCTTACCCCATGCCCGCTCTAACCCTCTTAATCTATACATATATTAATATAACAAATTATAACTTATCTGAGAGCAAAAGCAAGGTGACTGGTAAGGCGAAGGGACTTGGACAGCTTGACATCAAATTTTATCTGGAAGCCTAAGAAGCCAAGAATAAAACTTAAATTGCTACAAGATCTGAAAGCAGGACTACCGAATTGGTTACTATATTACAAGGCTTGTGTTACGACCTGGATTAAAGAATGGATAATTCTCAAAAATCAAAGACTTATGAAATTGGAGAGACATGATCTAAAAATGGAATGGCATGCATCCCACTTTACACATGACTTATATACATACTTGGGATCAATCAGAAAATACATTGCTTCATTTTCTACTTACATAAGATTACATCATTTGATACAGCTGTACAACATCAAGCTGTACAACATTAAGTACAACATCAACCTTGGTATCCACACCTGAATACACTCAGTACATGACTCAGGTAAAATTGGCCATTTTACTTTCAACTATACAACATATACATTGGTGCCTTGCATAGCGAACGCTTCGCTATGCGATGAAACCGCATAACGAAGGGTCCCAGGCCATCGCTGGAGCGTTCGCTCAGCGATGGCCCCTATGGGCTTTTTTCGCTATGCGATGATCGCGCGGACGTGATCAAAGCATAGCGAACAGCTGATCGGCGGTTCCAAAATGGCCGCCGCTAGAACAAAATGTTTTGCCTCGCTAACGAGGCATCCAAAATGACCGCCGCAATGGAGGAAACTCGCACAACGGTGAGTTTTAAGTCCATAGGAACGTATTAAATCAGTTTTAATACGTTCCTATGGGCTTTTTTGTTTCACTTAGCGATGGATTCGCTAAGCGAGGGTTAATCCGGAACAGATTAACCTCGCTAAGCGAGGCACCACTGTATATTTAATACATTTTGAGATCAAAATCTCAACACTCTCTGCCATTCCTCTGGTCAATCTCCAGCACATCATCATCCCCTGAAGCAAATGCCAAAACCCAATGACACTGCTGGGTCCTTCTGAACTTGAAGTTCATTTTTGAGTTTTATCTCAGATCTCCAGAAGGAAATACCACTAAAATTGTCTCATGCCTGCTGTCACCCTAGTTCTGTGGATCGGTCTGCGCAGACCGCTCATGGCAGCACATAGCCTATGAATAAATGCCTTATCTGGAGCTACCACCCTACATGCAAAGTTCAGGTGTCCCACTACTTCCTGCAACTCCCAAATGGTAGACTTTTTCAGGCCAGAGAGGTGCCTCAATCTTGCCAGAAGCTCTTTGAGCTTGGCTACCAGGAGCCAAAAATACTACAGTTGAGTGTACAGTTCTATACGTAAGAAGGTCAACATTGAAGCTCATCCTTCAGTTTTCTGTTCTACCAATGTGAGTCTAAGCTCCTGTGCTAATTTATGAAAAGTCTCCATCAGAAGACTAGAATGCCCAGAATACCTTTCACCATAGAAAAAGAAATCATCTAAATAATGGGCCGTACTCTTCCACCATACCTTGTGTCAAAGATCCCACTCCAAAAAGGAGCTGAAATGCTTGAAGGTGCGCAAGGACATCAAGCAACCCATGGGTAAGGCCCTATCCATTTTTGCCCTAACAATGCTCTCCATTCCATGTAAAGACTTCAAATTCTTAACAACGGCGGTCCTATGCTCTCCTATCATCAGGATATGAAAACTGAACTGAAAACCATCTAACAAGTATGCTGTATCATCCCTCCTTGGATATCTCCTTAGCCATTCTGTTAACATCCTACTGTAATGGGGCAGGGCCACTTTTGTGGATCCATCAGGCTTCTTGCTGCTGCTGTGTTCCTTCTTGTCCCCTTTTGGGAATCGCTCTTTGAAGCATTTTGAGGTAGCATGGTATCCCCCACAGATGGAACATTTGTGCCTATAGTGGCATGAATTCCTAGAACAGGAACCTTGTTGAGCCATCTGTCCCGCTACTGCACAGGAACTGTCAGCTTGCCCAGACCTACTAATAAGGTGACCACTGTCGAACTTATCACCCTGCATCAGCCAGGCAGGTGTCATGGTTTGAATAATAGCCTGAGGTGTGCTTCATCCCACCTCATTTTTGAGTGGATTGATGCTCTCATATGAAAAATTTCATCATAGAGAAGTCATGTGTGCCCTGCGAAATCCATGTATGCCCTGTAAATGAGGTCCAAATACTGGACCAAAGACTGTGCCCTCCAGGGTTGTGCCTTAACTATCACATCAAAATAAATAAGGAAGCCTGGCAACCAATTAATGCATGAGTGTTCCAGCTTCCTGCATTGCTACCTCTCCTTATCTACCTTGTCTTCTTTCTCCAGTGCCTTAGCATCTACCTCCGGATTCAGCAATTCAAAAATGTCTACATAGTACCTTTCTAAATCTGTTCTTTCTTGGCTGGGGTAAGATTATTGCCTAATCGGAGAGAGTAGTCCCCAAACAGCAGGGCCCTAAGGAGAACTGAATTATATCCAGTTTCTGACACAGAACGGTACAGCTATGGAAGTTTCCAGGGGGGTGGGTAAGGGGATTTGAGGGCAAAACATACTCCAAACACTACTGCTGGGCCCTGGAATAGCCACCTGATCCAGAAACCATCTTTGTATGTCCACAACTGACTGTGATGCCCTAGGCTGATCCTGCACCTGCGTCTCAAGACCCCAAGGCCATACCACCACTGCTCTACTAGTCATTGGTGCAACATCGAGCGCACCTGGTACCTGAGCCAAGACTACATGATGACTCATTGAGGCCACTACCCCATCTGGTCTGGCATCTGTGGCAACATCTCTCCTCTGTGGTTCCTTCCTTGCCAATGGTTCTGGTAGATGTTCTGAACTCCTGCCTGCATTCAGACTGTCTGAGAGTGATAGCAGCTGATTCAGTGTGGCTCCAGTAATTCCAGATGAACTTTTTATTTATTTATTTATATCCCACTCATCTAGACATAAGAGTGCTCTTGGCAGCTAACAACAAGTTAGAACAAATTCATGACAACAATAGCAATATAAAATAACAGCAACATAATATGGTACAAGATGGCAAAGTAAACTAAGCAGTGACAGGAAGGAAGGGCTTGCCTAAAGAGCCAGGTCTTGACCTTTTTCTTAAAAATACCCAGCAAGGGAGCCAGGCAAATTTCTGGGGATAAATTGTTCCAGAGACGAGGGGCCACCACCAAGAAGACACAGTTTCTTGTTCTTTCTCTACAGGCCTCCCTCGGTGTCAGACCCCTCAGTTACCCCTCCTGGCTACAATGAGTAATATGGGTAGATCTAGTTGGGAGAAGGCGTTCCATGAGATATTGAGGTCCTAAACTGTTTAGGGCTTTATATGTCATTGTTAATACTTTGAAATCAATGCAGAATCAGACAGGCAACCAACAGAGACAAGGAGAACCAACAAAGACTCCCTCAATAGGTCATCCAACAGGGTGACCAATGCCCCTTCTTTACCATGTCATGGCCTGAATGGGGCCAGGG
Source organism: Pogona vitticeps (assembly GCF_051106095.1). Lineage (NCBI taxonomy): Eukaryota > Metazoa > Chordata > Lepidosauria > Squamata > Agamidae > Pogona > Pogona vitticeps. The sequence goes on from NC_135785.1 coordinate 128,912,010, forward strand.
CATTGCTTATATCCAAAAGGGCCTGAAGCTGGTCAGCCACCACCCTCTTGACCACTTTGCTAAGGAAAAAAAATGGTGATGGGCCTATAATTGGCAATGTTGTCCACTGCCAAACTTGGTTTCTTCCTAATGGGCCTAATGAGTGTCCCCTTGTCTCCTATTAAATATTGCAGTGTCCCATTCAGTTGTTACAGGCCCGGCTGTTTTGATTAGCCAGGCTGGGCAAGGGTCAAGGGAGGAGGTGATGGCTCAACAGCAATCAAGCACTTTGTCCAACATATCTGACATCACAGGCTGAAACAAACTAAGTCTCATCAGGCAAAGTAGAGCGCTGGACATCTCTGCTCGATCTACTATATTCAAAAAAGGAGACAGATCCCGGCAGAGCACTGGACATCTCTGTTTGATCTACTGCATTCAAAAAAAAAAGGAAATAGATCCCAGTGGATGGTCTCCACTTTAGATTCTAAAAATGCTGCAGGTTGGTCAGATGTAATGTTAATGGGTGGCCTATCAATGTGACCAATTCCAGATAGATCACATACTATACAGAAAAGCTCCACCTGCTGATTTGAAGCTTCGCTTATCTGGACAGTGAAGTAAGCTTGACTAGCAGCCCTCACCCTGGTCAGGTAATGGTTAGTCACAATCCTGACAGTTTTCCAATTATATTCCATCAGGTTTCATCTCCAGTTGCACTTTAGTCTTTTCCTATTCTGCTTCATAGCTCACAGCTGCTGCTTAAACAAGGGTGTTGGACGAGCTCTGAGCAGAGAGGGCATTTAGGAGCGGTTTTGTCAACAGCCCTGGTGGCAGCTGTGAACCAGCCTTCAACCAGGGCATTGACAGAAGCACCAGCGAGATCAGCTGGAATACCTTTCATGGAATCCTGGAATCCTATCGGATCCAGTAGCCTTGAAATGTGGACCATTAAATTAGGTCCTTTCCAAGGAGAGGGAGAGCCACTGAGAGGTTGCATTTTATTAGGTGGTGATCTGACTGTGACAGGGGGACTGACACAAGGTCAGTTACCATTAAACCACAGTCACTCAGCTTGGGGGAAAAGACCAGGTCTAGTGTATGACCTCCCACATGAGTGGGGCCGCTGACATGTTGGGACATGTTCAAGGAAGCCATGGCTTCCAAGAACTCAAGAGCAGAACCAGAAACCTCTGCCTCTGCATGGATGTTGAAAACACCCAAGACCAGAAGCCTTGGAGATTCCAACAGTGCTGCGGAGATGAAGTCTGCCAGCTCCGTTAAGGAAATGGCTGGGTTGAAGAGAGTGTGATAACTCAGCAAGATCCCTATACCATCCCTGGCGCCAATCAACACACGAAGAGCCTCAAGACCTGGTATCACCACTGTAGAGCACCTAAAAATCTCTAGATTATTTTTATAGACAATGGCTACTCCCCCCCACCCCTTCAGTCTACCCTGGTGTTGAACTGCATAACCTGGAGGGCAGGCAAGAGTCAAGGGAATACCCCCTTCCCCACCCATCCAAGTCTTGGTTATGCATGCCAGATCTGCATCCTCTTCCAGAATAAGATCTTGAATGATCTGAGATTTGTTGGATACAGACCTGGTGTTCAACATCACCAGATTTAGAATGGAGGGATGGCTGATCTGACTACCTCGATTCTGATGGTTGGTCACAGTGCCAGAAGAGTGAACAGCCTTCAAACATCTGTTCACTGTTCTTCTGCAACATGGGGGCATTGTGCCATCGCCATATCTCCCCCTATCCATAATAACTCGGATGTTCTGAGGACCCCTGCTGGGAGGGCAGGCCATCCACTCCATGTCAGACAAAGAAAATGAAAAAAGAGCAAAGAAATTACAATTTAAATAAGGAGGTATAGAGTAATCAAATTAACAAAATAGTCAAATGATGACATGAAATAAACATTAAATTAAAGTTAAACAATAATTAATTTAAACAATTTAAAAAATAATAATAATAAACAAAATTTTAAAGGAAAATAAAATTAAAAAACAAAGCACATCACACTCAAGTCACCCGCCCCATCATATCCAGTGACAGTTCTCAGTCCTCCCGATAAGGTCGCTGCTGAAGATGGTCCAGTCCCTCACTATATAATGGCATTAGTAGTTTAGCCAGCCCTTTTTAGGGCCCAGCCGTCACCTCCAATGCCTCATGTCACCTAATGGACAAAGGAGGAAGCCAGATCCTGGTAAGAAGGATGATGAATCCCCAAAAACGACCAGAGATGTTAAATGCCAGACATCAAAAGTCTGAACCTCCTGACAGATGGTAAGCCATGGTGGTGGGGGGAACATATCAGTAGATTAACACACCAGACAGAGTCCAAAAGAGTGAAGAGGAACAGGGCAAGATGAAAAAGTCTCATGATTTTTGGAGATGTCCCTAACACTCCAAGGAAACTCAGATCCAGACCTCCTGCAGCAAAACAGCAGCACAATGATAGTCCTGCCTGCAAACTGGGCTCATCCTTTTAGCCTAGCAATGCTGGCACTCAGCCTGCAGGAAATAGACGACGTGCACAAGACAGCTGTTATCGACATTGAACTGAGTAGACTGCAGATGGACATTGTTGCCTTGCAAGAGACGAGATTGCCAGATATGGGATCTGTCAAAGAAAAAAACTTCTCATTCTTTTGGCAGGGAAAACCATTGAACGAGACCAGGGAATATGGTGTTGGCTTTGCGGTCAGAAATACTCTGCTGAGATCCATTGTTCCACCTACTGTGGGGAGTGAAAGAATCCTGTCTCTGCAGCTCCACTCATCAGCGGGACTGGTCACCCTCATCAGTGCATATGCACCAACACTGTCATCCACAACAGAAGTCAAAGACAAATTCTATAACGATTTGGCAGCTATCAAAAAAGTCCCTGAGAGAGAGCCGCTGTTCATTCTTGGAGACTTTAACGCTAGAGTTGGTGTTGATCACAACTCTTGGCCCACCTGTCTAGGCCGTTTTGGCATTGGGAAGATGAATGAAAATGGCCAACGTTTGCTGGAGTTTTGCTGTTATTATGGTCTTTGTGTCACCAACACGTTCTTTAATACAAAGCCTCAACACAAAGTTTCCTGGAGACATCCAAGATCGAAGCATTGGCATCAGCTTGATTTGATCCTCACTAGACGTTCTAGCCTATCTAGTTTTACGATCACACGCAGTTACCAGAGTGCTGATTGTGATACTGATCATTCCCTGGTGTGTAGCAGAATAAAACTGCAAACAAAGAGATTGTATCACACTAAAAAGGAAGGAAGACCACATATAGATATCAACAAGATTCACAATCAAAGAAAAGTGGAGGAATTTGCCCAAGCGCTTCAGGAAATCCTTCCAGGCCCGGCTGATGCGAATGCACCTGAACGATGGGAACACTTCAAGAACACTGTTTACAACACTGCCTTGTCCACATTTGGCAAGAAGACAAAAAAGACGGCTGACTGGTTCGAAGCCCATTCAGAGGAGCTGGTTCCAGCCATCGAGGATAAGAGGAGAGCTCTAGCAACATACAAAGCCTGTCCTAGTGAGTACAATTTGCAGGCTCTTCGAGCTGCTCATAGCCAAGTCCAATAGACTGCCAGGAGATGTTCCAATGATTATTGGCTTCAGCTCTGCTCTCAGATACAGATAGCAGCGGACACAGGTAACATCAAGGGAATGTATGATGGTATCAAGCAGGCTTTAGGTCCAATACAGAAGAAATCTGCTCCCTTGAAGTCTACTACAGGCATGATCATCCAGGACCGAGCACAGCAGATGGAACATTGGGTGCAGCACTACTCTGAGCTATATTCTAAAGAGAATGCAGTAACGGAAGAGGCACTAAATAACATTGAGTGCCAGCCTCTCTTGGAAGAGCTGGACAGTGAACCAACTTTAGCAGAAATAAAAGCAGCCTTGGATTCCCTTGCCTCTGGCAAGGCACCTGGAAAGGACAACATCCCCGTTGAAGTTTTGAAATGTTGTAAAGAGATCATCACCACTGAGCTGTATGAACTCCTTTCTCTTTGCTGGAGAGAAGGTGGAGTACCACAGGACATGAAGGACACAAACATCGTCACATTGTATAAGAACAAAGGCGACGGGCGACTGCAATAACTACCGTGGTATCTCTCTTCTCAGCATTGTAGGGAAGCTGCTGGCCTGTGTTGTGCTGAAGAGACTTCAGGTGCTTGCAGACAGAGTGTATCCAGAATTACAGTGTGGTTTTCGAGCTAATAGATCCACCACTGACATGGTATTCTCCCTCCGACAGCTGCAGGAGAAATGCAGGGAACAACAACAGCCGCTCTTTGTGGCTTTCATAGATCTCACAAAGGCCTTTGACTTGGTTAGCAGGGACGGACTTTTTAAAATACTTCCCAAGATTGGATGTCCACCTCAACTCCTTAATATCATCAGGTCCTTTCATGAGGAAATGAAGGGCACTGTAGTTTTTGATGGCTCAACATCAGATCCCTTTGACATCCGAAGTGGAGTAAAACAAGGCTGTGTCCTTGCGCCAACCCTGTTTGGGATCTTCTTTGCTGTCATGCTGAAGCATCCCTTTCTAACTGCAACAGAAGGTGTCTATCTCTGGACTAGATCAGATGGAAAGCTCTTTAATCTCACTAGATTGAGAGCGAAGACCAAAGTCCAACTGAAATGCATGCGGGACTTCCTCTGCTGATGATGCAGCCATTGTTGCCCACTCTGCTAAAGACCTCCAACAACTCATAAATCATTTTAGCAAGGCCTGCCAAGACTTTGGACTAACTATCAGCCTGAAGAAAATACAAGTCATGTGCCAGGGCGTGGACTCACCTCCCTCTATTACTATCTCCATGCAAGAACTGGAGGTTGTTCATGAATTTGTGTACCTTGGCTCAACAATCTCTGACACTCTCTCCCTAGATGTCGAGCTGGATAAACGCATTGGGAAAGCAGCTACCATGTTCTCTAGACTCACAAAGAGAGTATGGCTTAATAAGAAGTTGACGGCATACACCAAAATCCAGGTCTATAGCGCCTGTGTCCTGAGCACACTCCTATACTGCAGCGAGTTCTGGACCCTTTGTGCACGGCAGGAGAGGAAGCTGAACACCTTCCATATGTGTTGTCTCCGTTGCATTTTTGGTATCACCTGGCAGGACAAAGTTCCAAATAGAGTAGTCCTAGAACGAGCTGGAATTTTCAGCATGTATACAATATTGAAACAGCGCCATCTACGTTGGCTTGGGCACGTTGTGAGAATGGCTGATGGTCGGATTCCAAAAGATCTCCTGTATGGAGAATTAGTGCAGGGAAGCCGCCCCCGAGGGAGACCACAGCTGCGTTACAAGGACATCTGCAAGCGGGATCTGAAGGCCTTAGGAATGGACCTCAACAGATGGGAAACCTTGACGTCTGAGCGTTCAGCCTGGAGGCAGGCGGTGCATCATGGCCTCTCCCAATTTGAAGAGACACTTGTACAGCAGACTGAGGCAAAGAGGCAGTCCCGAAACCAGCAAAACCAGAGAGCTGGACTGGGGACAGATTGGATTTGTCTCCAGTGTGGAAGGGATTGTCACTCTCGAATTGGCCTTCTCAGCCACACAAGACACTGTTCCAAGACCTCCATACAGAGCACGATACCATAGTCTCTTGAGACTGAAGGATGCCTACAGCTGGCACTCAGTTTTCAACCAGCACAGCTGGAGTGCACTTTTCAAGCCAGTGAAGTCTGAGCTGGTCTTTTATCCGGGAAAGCCAGGGCTCACTATTAAAGCAGTAGAGCCGGAGCTCACTTTGGCCTGGCAAAACCAGGGCTCAATTTCCCACCCAGGGAAGCAAGTCCTTCAAAGCCAGCAAGCCTGGGACTGACTTTCCAATTGAGGGAACTGGAGCATGGGAACTGAAGCACAGAAGTCAGAGGAAACTGAAACAAAATTGCCCCAGTTACAAAGAAACTATGGCAATGACCAAGACTGCAAAACAGAAGCAAGAATTAATAACAGGAAGCAACCAATGCACTGAAAACAAACCAGTCCAAAGTAAGCAAAGAAAAAGAAAGGAAAGAAAAAACAAACCACAGAGGAGGAAAAACATAGACCTCCACTAGCCTGTCGCCATCTTTACCTAAACTACATTAGATGGTATTGCCCTCTAATGCTGCAAAATGAGATGACAAATCACCTGCAAGAGCCTTGAGTTTAGCTTGCTTGTGCACCTTTGAATCCCTAGGCGAATGCCTGAGCTGGTTGTCCTCCTTTAAACTCCTTTAAGTGACTGCGTACTCCCACTGAGCCCAGGCTGTAAGGAAATTATCCTTGTGTGTGTGTCTGTGTGTGCATGTGTGGGAGGCTATCTCAACTGCTAAAACTCCCCCACTCTACACCTTCTAATTTGCCAAGCCTTAATAATATTACAAATACCACTACATAACATACTTCTCTGAAAATTGTCCAAAAAAGAAAAAGGAGGCAGGAGGGGATCGCCATGTGTAAACTCCAGTACCCAGACCCTGAGCCCACTAATACCCAGAAAAAAGGGGGGAGCTCCTGCATAATAAATCACATGTCCCCCTTTATTATTATTACTCTTATTTTATTTGTTATAATTGGCTTGTATCTATATCCGTATCTATATAGATAGCATGTATTTAAGTATCTACCTATCTATCTATATTTTATTATATATATATATTGCACTGAGGGAAGGCCAAGAACTGCAGGCCTCAACCCCCCCGAGGGGCAATGCCCCTCAGGGTGTCTCACTCCTCTGGCCCCACACTAGCCAATCCCCCTTTTTCTTCTTTTTTGTTTTTAATTCTTCCTTCCTTTCTTTTATTTACATGCCAATTTAAATAGGCTAGCTAAGGTTCCAGAAGGTCATCCTTCACTCTAGCTCCAACCTTGGGGAGGTCTGATGCACCCCTCAATCTCCTTCCTTGCAGCCTGCTGAAAAACAAAAGTTCTGTGCCAAACAACAAAACTCCTGATAGCTGTAAGGACTGGGACCAAGCCAGAACCACGCAACCTCTCCCATTCCTTCGGGGAGAACTGCTCTAGAGATTGCGGGACTGGGTCCTTTCCCTGCTGCTGTTGCCCTTTTTTGTAGATTGAGAAGGACAGAGGTTTTCCAAGATATTATCCAAGAATTTTTTTTTTAAAAAAAAAGGCTGAACTAATTATAATGTGAGCCAGGGGGATGTGCCCATCAAAATCTAATAAAAAATAGAACAAGCAGTATGATCCTTATACACAATTGAAAGACAAGGTTAGATGATATCTCTCCTAGACCATTAAAATATCACAACATAAGCTAGCATGTGATTCCACCGGAGTTTTCATGAGCAGAGTTGAGGGTAGTACAGAAGAAACATAAATGTTCCAAAAAATCATGCCTATGTGTATGTGACAGCTTACTCTGTTTCAGGGACATTCCAAAATGGGGGCTGTAGTCAGTTTGAGATAACAGGATCCAGATTTTTCCTCTAGAATGGAGATTAGATTATTCCTCTCAATAATTTTTAGGCAGTCACTCAGCACTTTTCTGTTTCTGTACCCCATGAGGAGATGGAGGAAGGGACAAGAAACTGGTACCATCTCTGAACTCTCACATTCAACCCTTTTGGCACATTTCCTAACAACAGTGTATGAGGAAGCCCTGAAGAGACCCCTTCTCACCCTGATGAGTACTTAAAAATGCAATTTATTGTTCTTTTCAATTACTATAGGTTCCACAAGTGTTTTCTGTTTTTGACATACTGCAACCTCACAGTCAAATGATGATGAATGAACAAGAAGACTTTGTTCCTCGTTTTTATTACTTAAAAAAGCTCAAGACTCTGGTGTTAAGGCAAAATAAGATATTTAAACTAATCTGCATGACTTCTATGTGAAACTTTAATAAACTGTCAAGAAAATGTGCTAACGCTGTGGTGAAAGAAATGCACCATGTTGACACATTTTTCATGGGAATAAGTCATTTCTTTCAAAAAATGAAAGGGGACAGTGGCAGATTTCATTTCACAAATATCTTATCTTTATTCATTATGCAGAAGGGCTGCTTTCATCATGAAAATAAGCTTCTATTGGGCACCAGGCTCTAGGTTCAAGTGCTTCAGAAAGATGTCATCTTTTCCTTCACTTGTGTCTCATCACTTTTTCCTCTAGGCATAAAATAGAAAGTACTCCAGGAACACAAGCTTCCAAATATGTTGCCAGTTCTTTTCTTCATCTCATGTTTGCTCTTTGGCGGAGAGTGGTCTCTTTTAATGGGCAAGAAATGTAGTAGCCAACCATATCAACATCTTTAGGAGTCAATTTGCACAAAGGCTTCTGTACCTGAGGAAGAGGTAGGTGAGCAAGATCTGTGCGAATATGATGTGTGTTTTATGTATGCATAAGAGCATTGTTTTTGCCCAGCATTAAGTGTAACCTTCTTGAAACTTTGCACATATATCTGTACTGAAATATTTTTGTAGAAAGGAAATAATATGTATTTTAAAAACAAGTGTATATTGGTGGATAAGGGCAATGTTATACGCCCAGCTTTGTTTATTAATATTCTGACATTCTCATGGCTATTCTGAAGGAAAGCTGGAATGAACCCCAAGGAAAAAAGATATGGAACTGTGAAATAATAATGAAGCAAACTGAGATAATCCATTCCTATAGCAAGTGTCAGCAACTGTGGCCCTCCAGGTGTTTTTGAACTGCAAGTACCATCATCCCTCATCATTGCCAGTGCTAACTAGAGCTAGCGAAAGTTGTAGACAAAAAATAACTGGAGAGCAACATTTGCTCACTCCAGCCTTACAGTGCTGGATTTGTCATGAGGGCATATCACATTTCAGAGAATTTTCCAGGTGAAATGTAAATTGATGACCCTGAGGTCACTATTAATTTTGGAAAACCTACACTTCAACTGTTCCAGTAAATAAAGTATACAGTCTTTGCGCACACACCAGCACTTCGTTATGTTTTTGGAAGTGCCTTCTGAAAATGAAGATATAGGGGTTCTTACACCTTTTAATGCTATTTCATATCCTCAATGGATATACTTTGTGCCATGGATTATGGCACATTGTATACATCCATAGTACAAAGTATATCCATTGACTACATGAATATGGAGTTCAACAAATTAAGCATATATTATATATAATGCTAAAAATAAACTATCCCAGACATAAATCATAAACCCAAGCAGGGAACAAAACAGTTTCCAGAACACATTATAATATTGCATTATTCCTCTCATCCTTCCTCCAGTGTCTACAGATGTAAAATTTCTGAAAATTCCCGTATTTTCCAGAAAAACAACAGGAGATTCTTTTTTTCTGGAAAAACATTGGAAATCTTACATCTCTAGAAAGAACTTAAATACATAAAGTCTCAGAAGTCTTTCATCAGATGTAGTGTTCACCCTGCTCATTGATATTTATGTGGAGATTTGCATGCACTAATAGGAGTTGGTGAGGATTGGAGTTAAGTGGGGGTAAGAAAAAGGAGGGAGATAGAGAAAGAGTACGCAGTTGAGAGTGGAGGAAGAAGGTTGTTTAGTTGAGAACTACCAACATTGACTGGACTGTTATCACCTGTAACAATAAACAATTTCTACTTGGTTCTTAAATGATACATTGCCCAGACCTCTGTCTTTAATAGTGAATAAAGTTGATGCAATCAACTGGTGGCAGCATAATGACTTGGCAGAGAGCCCAGAAATTCCTGAGGGCAGAATGATACAGTGTTATTTAATCCAGGGTGACCAAAACTTACTGGAAAGCTCTGGATGAATGATTATAATCAATGAAAAAAAGTACCTAGGCATTAGAGACTCATGTTCTCAAGTAACTATCTGTCACCCAGACATAATTCCTATAGAAAACATTTTGGAATAGGAGAGGGTCACTCTCAAAGGGATCAGTTCTGATTCTGTAGTATTGCCATTGGCTAGAGTAGCATTGAATTACCATGGGTAGTCTGGTATATGGAAAGTAGCTGTGTCAAATCAAATTGCAGCTCCTTGTCTGATTGGTTTGGATCTCTCAAAGGATGTGCAGAGTGTCTGCATGGCAACCCGCTCTCAGGGGAGGTAGATTGTAGCCACTGAAGAAAGCATGGGAATCCAAATCACTGAAAATCTAATTAAAAACCCAGTTTAGGGGAACATTTTGAAATAAGGGAGACTGCTGATTTGGTGCTGATGAAAAATCCTAATAATCCCTCTTTTATTAAGGAACAAAAGGAAGACAGCACCTTAAATAGTTGCTTTGAAAAAGTTAAAGACAATCCTATTCCACTGTACCCTGAACATCCAGAAAGGCATTGTGTGGACCAAGACCTATTTTATAGGGAGGTTTTAATGACACCTTGTAGGGGTGGAGAAGGGCCCCACAAACTGCTAATTGTCTCTATTAAATACTAAGAAAATATTCTGGAAAAAGCACACAAAGATGTATTTGGAGCACACATGGGCATCTCTTGCACGAAGCAAAGGATCACACACAATTTTTATTGGCCAGGGATGGGGCGGCAAATTAAGTAATATTGCAAAACCTTTGATACTTGCCAGAAGTGAGGTACTGGAAATGACAAAACTATGCTCATTGCCTGTTATATTGATCCCTTTCCAACATTTAGGTCTGGATCTGGTGGGACTCCTATCCAGGGTGACTAGATGAGAAAATAAGTATATTTTAGCCATTATTGACTTTGCCACCAGATACCCAGAAACTGTCCCCCTAAGAAACATAGAGATGGAAACTGGCAGATGTGCCAATTAGTTATATGTGCCAAATGGGTTTTGCATCATAAATAATAATAGATTTAGGAACTTCATTTACTTTCAAACTAAGAGACTATGGCAGGTCTGTGGAAATTCTCATGTGACGTCATCTCCTTACCATTTCCCAAATGAATGGCTTCGTGGAAAAAATTAATTGAACTTTAATGAGGACGGTATGTGCATATGTGGCAGAGAACCCAAATGATTGGGATAATAAATTACCACCACAGCTATATGCTTATTGAGATATTCCCCAAGAAAGCACAAGTTTTAGTCCTTTAGAACTTTTGTTTGGTTGTAAGTAAGAGGGCCTGTAGATTTGTTATGACAGAGCTGGGAAGATTATAAAGAAAGGGACCCTGAGTTGATTGTAGAATACATGGATAATTTAATGAACACCTTACAAAGATCCCTAGAGATAGCTGGGGAAAACTTAAAGGGGGCCCAAGTTAGACAGAAAAGTTGGTATGACAAAAAAGTCCAAGAAAGAACATTCAGTCCTGGAGAAGAAATATTGATGGTGAGACCCATAAAAGGAAAGAAGTTGCCATTAGCATGGATTGGACCGTACACAGTGGTCTCTAAAATGAATGATGTCAATTATATTATCCAAAGAATAGATAAAACCCTGTATGGCCTGAGAGAGTTCACTATGCCATACATGGAAGATATTGGTAATTTTAGCCAGAACTTGGAGGAACATAAATCCCAGCTAGAGGTTGTGTTGCAAAGGTTACATAATGCTGGTTTGACAGTGCAAGTGGCTAAATGTCAAATTGGGACCTCTGAAATAAGGTCTCCAGGGCATCTAGTCAGAGGGGTGTCACCCCCCCCAGTTCCCTTGTTTGTTTTTCTTCACACCCACGTTCCCTTTCGGGTATGACATTTAATTTTCACCCTTTTTCACTGCCACCAGTGGATTTCTTTTATCCACAATGGAAATTATTTCACTCAAACACTGGCTATCAACAATTGAAAGTTTTTATTAAAGTTACAGATATTCATTATTTATTTACTCAGAATCACAATCATTGAAATGTCCTCTTTTGTTTACTTATTTGCCATTTAACTAGCTTGTTTATTGACTTGTTACTGTTCTCACTTTTAACTTTGACTATCTAGCTCTTTCTCTAATTCCTGACTAACTGAAATCCTAACTCTAACTCTGGTCCTAACTGATTTTTAACTGTTTTCCATTCTCCTCTTATATTCCATTGGTTCTGCCCTCCTGCTCAACCATTGCTTGCAAAATCAGTGTTCCATTGTGATGGACAGGTGTAGTTTCTGGCCTGTCCATCACAAGGGGGAATGATCAAACCCCTAGATGCAAAAATAGAAGCTATTAATACTTGGCCCACCCTGACTTCTAAAAAGAAAATCCAAGTGTTCCTTGGGTTAGCTGGATATTATGGATGTTTTGTACTGAAGTTGAGTGAAATAGCCACTCCATTAACAAACTTAACCTGCAAGAAGCAAGCTGAAAACATCCATTGTGGATGTCAGAATGCCAGGTGGCCTTTGATTGTCTGAAGAGGGTGCTGACTTCAAAACCTGTCCTTATTGCACTGGACCATGAGTTCATCATTTACACAAATGCATCAAACATTGGACTGGGAGCTGTGCTGTGTCAAACAGATGACAGCGGGAGTTTGAATCCAGTGACATCAGCAAGAAACTCCAACATGGTGAGACATTTATCCACCATAGAAAAATAGTGTCTAGCTATCGTATGGACACTGCGAAAGCCAAAGTCATTCATTCATTCATTCATTCATTCATTCATTCATTCACTCACTCACTCACTCACTCACTCACTCACTCACTCACTCACTCACTTACTTACTTACTTACTTACTTACTTACTTACTTACTTACTTACTTACTTACTTATACCCGGCCCATTTAGACAAAACCTACTCTGGGTGGCTAACAATAAAAATAGACTAAAAGCAATCTAATATATCAAAACAACAATTTAACAACAATAACAATATCATTCAAGATTGAAAAATAGAAATTAAGTGGTGACAGGAGGGAAGGCCTGCCTAAAGAGCCAGGTCTTTTGTTGGCTCTTAAAAACAGCCAGCGAGGGAGCCAGGCAGATCTCGGAGGGGAGACTGTTCCGAAGGCAAGGGGCTACTGCCAAGAAGGCCCGGTTTCTGGTTCTTTCTTTCCAGGCCTCCCTCGGCGTTAGATCCCTCAGCCACCCCTCCTGGCTAGAGCAAGTGATTCAAATAGATCTAGGTGAGAGGAGGCGTTCTGCTAGATATAGAGGTCCTAAACCATTTAAGGCTTTATATGTAATCATTAACACTTTGAAATCAACGTGGAAGCAAATGGGCAGAGTGGGGGAAATATGCTGATGTTTTCTCATCCCACTATGGAGTCTGTCTGTTGCATTCTGCACCATTTGAAGCTTCTGCATCAATCTGAAAGGAAGCACCATGTACAGCACATGGCAGTGGTCTAATCTCAAGATTACAACTGCATGGATCAAAGTGGTGAGTGCCTCAACATCAAGATAGGGATGCAGCTGGCCAATCCGCCACAGATAGAAGTACGTTGAGCAGAAGGAAATTTGGGGAAGGACATTTGTCCTTTGCACCAACCATTCCCCTTTGGTGTGGCTACGAACTATGAAATCTAATAGCAGAGATGGGTGCTGATTTTGCAAGACTTTGATTTTGAAATCCACAGTATAAAAGGATCTCAGAATGTGATCACAGACTCTTTGACTAGAAGGCCAAATGATTAGAGAAAATCCTATTTTTTTCTGAGTTCAATATTAACTGTTCTGTTTGTGTAATAGTTATGTGATATGCTTAAAGTGCAAAATATGCTTGGATGTTAATAAACTAAGAGGTAGGTACAGTGATAGTAAAAATAATAGTAAGTATCCTTAGTAGTGTAAGAAGTTAGTATTTGCATTCTTCCATGAACCTTTGTGCCTTTGCTTGGTGAAACAACCAAGGCACAGGCAGGAAAATGACAGTCTTCTTATGCATATAGTTTGAATACCATGTCATAGACGTATTCTTTATCTTTGTAAAATAACATATTCCACACTCCATATTTTTGTTTTCATTTTTTTGGGGGGGGGACAATTTTTCTTTTCTTTTTTTCTGGATTTTGTCCAGGCCCTCCCGTCTCTACCAATGTCCCAGCTATTGAGGGAGATTCTCTATGGGATTTTTGACAATTAGATACAAAAATGTTGCATTTTCAGGGTTATCAACAGAGTAGTACAGTGGTGCCTCGCTTAACGAGTGCACCGTTTAACGAAAAATCCGTATAGCGATCCCCTTTTGGGGATCGCTATACGGATCAGCCCCAGTCGCCGCACTCGCTTTGCGACGATTGGGGCTCCGGCGGCCATTTTGGAGCCGCCGAACAGCTGATCGGCGGCTCCAAAATGGCCGCCGGATGACCCGAAATGGCCCCTATCAGCGTTTTCGCGCCCTCCCCTTGCTTAGCGAGGTCGCGAAAACGCTGCGGGGGGGCATTTCGGGCCATCCGCGGCCATTATAATGGCCGCGGATGGCCCGAAATGCCCCCCCGCAGCGTTTTCGCGACCTCCCCAAGCAAGGGGAGGGCGCGAAAACGCTGATAGGGGCCATTTCGGGTCATGCGGCGGCCATTTTGGAGCCGCCGATCAGCTGATCGGCGGCTCCAAAATGGCCGCCGGAGTGAAAACATCGCTGGAGGGGGTAAGTTTAGACACTTATTGGAACGCATTAAACTAAGTTTAATGCGTTCCAATAGGTTTTCCTGCCCCGCACAGCGATGTTTTCGTATAGCGAAGGTTAATCCGGAACGGATTAACCTCGCTATACGGGGCACCACTGTATATATTAGGTTAAGTATCCAGTATGTTTCAGCTATTTCAGATGAGCTGAAAATTTAGTTCACACATAACTGAAGAACACATCATGTTCTAATGAGAAACTCACAGATGATCCCTTTTCTGAAATTTCCTTGTAATTTTGCATCTTGAGTTCCAGCTCTAGTATAATTTCCCCTTCTACACTGAACATGTGGGCTGGGAGCAAAATGGCCTCACTTCTGAACTCTGCAGTTTCAGTTGAAGGTGAGGAAGAATCTCTACATATGTATAGGTATAGACACATAGATTATTTTATTGATTCAGAGACTGTAATGTTCCAAATTCCTGACTATGTGTACAGAGATTACAAAAGTAGCTCCACAATGTAGAACTTAATCCCTACCTTTTGTTAACTGGTAAAGGTAAGGCTTCTGGGGTTAGGAGATGTAGAAACACTGCGGCCAGGAGCAGGCATGCTGTTCCCAGGGTAGCTACACATCTCAGTTTACAAGAGGCAGGCCTCTGTTTAAAGTAAAGGACCATTAGACTGAAGCCAGATTCCATAACTGCAGAGCAGATTCAGTAGATGCACAAGGTCCCCCAGCCACAGTCAAAGTCCCTGATAATGAAAAGTATTCTAGAAAAGAAGCATTAACGTTAGTCTCAGGACATTTCAGGAAGGAGTAACTGGAAAAGAACACTTTCCTTGCCCACTAATTCATCCTCTTGAAGTTTAATGCTCTGTCTGAGGAAGTTTCTGGTACAAGCCATAGAATGAAAAAAGAGGACAGTTAAAATAACTCAAAGTGAAAAATGTAACACTAAAGCCACAACTGATATGATTTTGTATGGTAATTCATGTGACACACCATTGAAATACACAGGCATTTAGAATGTATTTTTTTTATTTTTTTCTGAAGTAAGTGCAGTTCTGCCAAAGTTCCAAATGAAACGCTATTTATCTCTTCATTAATATTCCTCATGTTCTGTCCATATATAATACAAATCCGTAGGGATTGTTTTTGCATTGAGAATGACTTTATATTTATTTTTTAATTTTTTAAAAAAATCTTGATCCTTGTAAAGTTGTTCAAAAAGCAAGGAAAGTCACTCACTGTATTCCAGACTACATGTGATTATTCTCATTATTCTGCACCCATGTCTTTTGCCAGCTCAGTATAAATGAATGTCTTGTCTTACACTATGTCTTGTGATACTATCTCATGCTCTTCACTATTAGGAGGTTTTAAAAATATATCTGATGAGTTGGATATGTTATATTCAAAACTACTGCCACCAAATGCTGGCTGGTTAGAACTAGCACTGAGTTTGGATACATTTCAAATTCAAACTCACTTAAGCAGCTTCAACCCAATTTGTAGGATATCAGGATGCAAGCAGAATAGCGAGATTCATTTCTATGGTTAAGCAAATTTACAGACTGATTCAGATCTGGGATAAAAATTGAATGGAATAGGCACAGATTATGTTGACTTACCGAATATTTTATTCAAAAACTTTAAAGGTGCCTATTACAATAACCCCTGTCTGAAATTTGATTGATTTTCTTCTCTCTTTAGGGTCTGTCTGTCAAGTTTATGTACATCAGTGCAGATTTTGCCCATTTTGCTTTTACAACACATGTGGTCTTTACAAATTTGCAAATGAGGTCAGATCCAGAACACAAAACAAATCAGATATGGCCCATATCACTGTGAACCAAATGGCCTCCACACCAAATTGAGGAACCCATTGCTGCCACAGATAATTCTGTTGCCTTACTAACAACAGTGGAAGCAACCTCCTTATTTACAAGGCATCTGGGCCTTAAAGTGGACCCTTGACTTACAGACGGCTTGACTTACAGACTTTTTGAGTTACAGACTTCTCTGGCTGCAAAATTTAGGTTTGACTTGCAGACTGAGATTTGACTTACAGACCAGAAAAAAACCAAAATGGAACAAAAACGGCCTGTTACGGGATTAATCGGTTTTCAATGCACTGTAGGTCAATGGAGACTTGACTTACAGATTTTTTGACTTGAGGACCGCCTTCCAATACGGATTAAGTTCTCAAGTCAAGACCCCACTGTATTTTGAAAGGAAACTGTTTTTCCCTATGCTGCGACTTAACAAACAAACAAACAAGGCCCCTAGTTGTTTTGGGGTGGAGAGTTTCCACCTTACGTTTTAGGTATAACATCTGTTAGTGGTGGGCTAGGTTATCCTCCACAGATCTCTTTTACAGCCTTTTGAAGATGTCTAATTTGATAGCCATCAACACATCTTGCAAATTAATCTATGCACAGTCTTTCTTTTTATCTCCATTTTTAGCTTTACTGGGTGGCCTTGCATATTAAGAGAGAAAGAAAAGGTGAAATGACAATAAATGACTGCTACTGCTAACCAGACTGGTGGTGGAGAGAGGCCAGCTGATTATCAGCTGCAGGGTGATGAGTTAACCACAGGGCAGGTGTGTCCTGACTGGTCAGAAATAACCCAAGAAGACCTAAGATAATAATGTCAGTGGCTATTTTGTTTGTTGATGTTTAGTTGTTAAGTCATGTCTGACTTTTCGTGAACCCATGGAAAAGAGCACGCCAGGCCATCCTCTCTTCCACTGCCTCATGGAGTTTGTTTAAAGTCATGTTTGTCACTTAGATGACACTGTCCAGCCATCTCGTCCTCTGTCATCCCCTTCTCCTCTTGCCTTCACACTTTCCCAACATCAGGGTCAGACCATTTTTTGGACTGTCCTCTTTCACCATCATTAAGAGGTTCTTTAATTCCTCCTCACTTCCTGCCATCAGAGTGGGATCATCTGCATATCGGAGGTTGTTGGTGTAAACAGCCCCGTATCTCCAAAGAGATTTATGGGGGTGCAGGAAATCGGGACGAGTAAGAAAACCAGACAAACTTCTAACTGCTGAGCAGAGCCAATTGAACTCAGCCAAGTTCTGTCTAAATTTTCTTCCTCAGAGGCCAATCTCCTTATTAAGAAAGCAACACAGACATAACCATGAGATATACTCAGAATGATTTGGCTCTGAAAGTTTGGTAGCAAACCCACGTGGCCAATTAGACATTCAGCTGGTCTGTTCAAGAAACAAAGCTTCTACATAGAAATCAATCATTACTGTTTTATTAAAAAGAATTACTTTAGAAAAGGTTTCAGTTGATAGTAAATTAAGTCAGTAGGTACATTTTCATTCAAGACTAACGGAACACACTACTCCCCCACTCCAGCTAAAAAAATAAAGAAATGAAACTATGCTAACTAACAAAAAGCATAAATCATCCATCTCACGTGTCTTGGGTCTTCAAAGGCTGATGCTAGATGAAAACCAGTCCATTATGGGAAAGCACGTGTCTGCCCCTTTCTCAGGCAAACTCCATCTTTCGCCCCCCTCTCTTCTTCACTCTTCCTTCTTCTTCCCAGAATGCCTCCTGGGCCTTGTTGTTCCGCCTAACTTTCTCAGGGAGCTTCAGTTGTTATCATTCTTTGTGGCAGAATTATTTTGACTACGAAACTCTCTGCTCTCCACTCAGCTTAGCAACGAGATAACCAGAGAGCGAAGCTTCTCTGAAACAGCATATAAAACTTTCCTACTACAGAACAGACTTTAACTCAAAATGGATGCTATTGGGACAATCTTAGTACTACATATCCCACTCTAATACACATAAAAACACAAATCATCACATGCCCCCCCTGATTATCGTTAAAATTCAGAGCAGTTAATCTGATCTAATTTTAAGAAATCAAGTAAAAGTAACTAAAAAGTAATTCAAAGTAATTAACTGGTTACATCTCAAAATTCAACTACAGAATAACTATTACAATACTGAAACATAGCACACTGTTGAATACATTGTTTCAACGTTCAGGTTCATAAGACTCTTCACAGTACATTCTAGAAAGACCATCTGCCACTACATTCAATTTTCCAGGAATGTGTTGAACTTCAAAATCAAAATCTTGCAATGCTAGACTCCATCTCAACAATTTTTGGTTGTGAGATTTCATCTTCTGCAACCAAACTAAAGCTCTGTGATCTGTTTGGAGTGTAAATTTACGACCCCATAGGTAAGGTCGAAGCAAATTGAGAGACCAAAATATAGAAAGAGCTTCTTTTTCAGGTACTGCGTAACTTCTCTCTCTATCCAAGAGTTTTCTAGAGAAGTATGAGATAGGGTAAAGGTTCCCATCTTCTCCTTGCTGTAACAAAACAGCTCCCAGTCCTAATTCAGAAGCATCAGTTTGTAAAATGAATGGTTTGTCAAAATCAGGGGATTTCAGTATAGGTGCATCCATAATCTTAGCTTTTAAAGCTTCAAAGGCACCTTGACACTCTGGTGTCCACTTTACCTTGACAGGCTGTCTCTTCCTAGTGAGCTCTGTCAGAGGTGAAGCCAAATGACTGAAATCAGGAATGAATTTTCTGTAGTAGCCAACTAGGCCCAAAAACGAGCGTACCTGTTTCTTAGTTTTTGGAATAGGCCAATCATTAATAGATTGTACTTTAGCTTGCAAAGTCTGAATTTCTCCTTGCCCAATCAAATGACCTAAGTACATGACTTTTCCTTGCATCCACTGACACTTGCTGGCTTTGACTGTCAGTCCTGCTTGCTGAAGTCTGGACAAAACAGTTTCAATGTGAGACATGTGAGAATCAAAATCAGAACTGAAAATGGCAACATCATCAAGATAAGCACTTGCAAAAGGTAAACCTTGTAAAAGTTTATCTATCATCCTTTGAAATGACGCACCTGCATTCTTCAAACCAAATGGCAATCTGCGGAAACGGAAAGTTCCCACGTGCGTGATGAAAGCGGTCTTATCTCGTGAATCTTCAGCCAAATCTAACTGCCAATAAGCATTCTTTAGATCGAGAATGCTGATAAACTTAGCCTTTGAAAGATGTTCAATTAAATCATCCATTCTAGGCAATGGGTATGGATCTGGAACAGTAACACTGTTTAACTTTCTGTAATCAACACAAAATCTTACTTCCTCGAGAATTTCACCCAAAGCGTTACGTTTTGGCACCAGAACCACCGGAGAAGCCCAAGGGGAGAATGACGGTTCAATCACCCCCAAAGATAACATCTTTTGTATCTCTTGTTCAATTTGGATAGCATGATTACCAATTGCTCTATATGGGCTAGACCGTATGGGCTGGGCGTTGTCCTCAGTAGTTATCACATGACTGATCAATTTGGTGTAACCTGGTTTATCTGAAAACACATCTTGGTATTGTTCTAAAATTTGAAACAACCTTTCTTTCTGATCAACGGTACCTGTTAAAACAAGATTATCAGACCATGTACCTCATCTTGCAATTCAGATAACATATCAATAGGTTCATTTGCAGCATGAAAATATTCAGCATGACATTGAAAAACCATTGCAGATCTATCTTTGTACAGTTTCAAACTATTGACATGGTAAAGAACAGGTTTCTTATTAGAATCCAACATTTTGACAAGATAATTGACATTTCCCAGTTTTTGAACAATTTCACCTGGACCTTCCCAGACAACTTCTAGCTTAGAAGGTCTGAGTGGGTTCAGAACAAGTACCAAATCACCCACAGAAAATTCCCTGTGTCTGGATCTCTTGTCATGGAAGAACTTCTGACTTGCTTGAGCGTCCAACAAATTGTCTCTGGCTAACTCCTGGACAGCCAAGAGTTTCTCTTGAAGTTTTCTAACAAAATCAGCAACTGGAACAGTACTACTTTTAACCACACCTTCCCAATTGGATTTCAGGAAGTCCAATGGTCCTTGTAGATTTCTTCCAAACACCACCTCACTTGGAGAAAAGCCACCTAGTGAAGAATGGGCTGAGCTACGGTAAGCAAACAAAGCAAAAGGCAAAAGCTCATCCCAAATGTTTCCATATTCTTGGGTCAAAGTTTTAATCATCCTAAGCAAAGTTTGTTGACCTCTTTCCACCATACCATGAGATTGAGGATGATGGGCCGTGGAAAAACTGATGGTTATTCCACTTATCTCGCAGATCTTACGCATAAGTTCACTTGTAAAGGCTCCTGCTTGATCACAAATTATTTTGGATGGTACTCCAATACGTGAGCACAAGTCCACGATGATTCTAGCTATGGTGGTAGCTGTCAGGTTGCTAATAGCGTAAGCCTCGATCCACCTACTGGCAGAACAGATGAAAGAAATGATGTATTTCTTCTTAGATTTAGTAGGAACAAAAGGTCCTAGCACATCCATTTGCAAACACTGGAACACTTGGTCAGGAATTTCCATAATCTGCATTTCGGCCTTTACCTTGTCAGTTTGATGGCCTGTGCGTTGGCAATAGTCACAAGAACTGACATAGTCCTTTACAGTTTTTGAAATACCAGGCCAGTAAAAATGTTGAGAAATCCTCTTTAGGGTTTTTTGTATTCCCTGGTGCCCACTACTCGGATGGTCATGAGCCATTTCTAGTATTCTCAGTCTATATTCAGTAGGCACGACTAACTGTTGAACAGGTTGGGCATCCAAGTTGGATTTGGGGAAATATTCTCTGTACAAAAGTCCATTTTCTCCCCACAGGAAACTAACTTGCTGATGCGCAGGGCGTTCAGCATAGTTCTCTGCTTGTGACCTCAAAGAAGCTAGAGAGGGATCATTAAGTTGCTTCAGTCTAAAGTCCTCTGATCCCTTAGGTACCACCTCCTCCATTTTAGTTTCTGTTGTAGCTGCATTATCAGGTTCGGTCACAAGAGGCTGCTGTTGGGTAAGGTCTCCATCTGAGCTATCCTCAGTGGATCCCTGCTCCCGTTCAAGTTTATGCATCTCTCTACTTTGAGAACGCGTAACTACCGACATTGAAGTTGCATTTTGACTCTGCATGTGATCCAAAAAAGCAAGATCATTTCCAAGAAGAAAATCAGGTTTTCCCTCATGGGTTAAAATATGTTTTACCCCTGACCAAGACTTATACGAAATTTTGACATAAGCTAAAGGAATGAAACGCTGATCAGTCTCTACAGATCCATAAGTTTTTACTGGACACCTCAGGTTGTTCAAGATTAAGGTGGGGTCTAGAAAACGTTTGCTTATCGAAGAAATGTCGGCACCCGAGTCACGAAAAGCACTTAAAGCCATATCACCTCCAGGTGTGTGAAGAAAAACCACCTCAGAAAATGTGCGGGTTGCCCAGTCCCTTTGCGCAGTTGGTACTATGCAATCAGGATCCATAACAGAAAACCTCTCTCCTGATGCAGTCTCTTTTACAATTTCTGAGGAAATTGAAGCAATTTGTAAGTCCAAAATTCTAGGCACATATTGGTTTACTGCTGCCTGCATTCCACTGGCTTGCGAAGGGGTTACAGTTAGGTTAACTCCTTCCTGACTCTGTGAAGGCACAATGCTTGACTGGTGAGGCACAGAAACTGCATTACTGGCAGCTGGCACTTGCTGAGTTCCTGCTGGTACAGAACTTACATACGCCATCTTGGGTGTGCCTGCTTTAGATCTGCGTGGAGCTGGCACAGGTGTTTTCCTAGCTGGCTCCTTAACTTGGCTAGCTGGCACATTCAACCTTGGGCAATCTCGTCGCAGATGAGAGCCACCACATTCAAAACATTTAAGAGGCGTTTTACTCTGGCTAGGAGCTAGACTCCTGCGTTGCTCAAATGAACTTTGCCTGGGCTCTTGAGGAAAAGACTTTCTAATTTCAGGCTGACTCTGTCTCTTAGGCGCCACTGGTGCAGTCTTTGGCCTAACAGCAGGTTCATGCGTTTTAAAGGAGAGAATTTCATCAGTCTTTAAAGCAAGGGTTTGCAAGTCTTTGTATCCTCTCTCCAACAAAGTACTCCTTATTTCTGAAGGCACTAAATTAAGAAAATGCTCCATGTACAACACAGTTCTTAAATCCGCAAAAGTACTGGCGCCCAAGGAGCTCAACCACTGATCACCTAGATGTTCTATTTTGTCAGCTAGTGCAGAATAACACTCATTAGGCTGCTTTTTCAGTTTTCTAAAGTTCTGCCTCAGTATTTCCGAAGTGAAACCAAATTTTCTCTTTACCACCTCTTTAAAAGTAGGCCAGTCAGGGTCCTCATCAGATAATTTGGCTACCAAGTTGGCAAGTTGCCCAGAACACTGAGTACGCAATAGCTTAAGGTGCCAGGCCTCCGGTATCTTAAGGTCTCGACACGCCTGTTCATATATCGATAAAAATGATAAGATATCATCGCCATCATGGTAGTAAGGTAGATTGCTTCTATCAACACTGGCTATTGAGTTCTTAAACTCTTCTTTTTCCTTCAGCTCATTAACCAAACGCTCCACCTTTGCCTCTCTGTACTGCTTCAATAATTCATCAGCCATGCTCTGATTACGAATAGTTTGAGTGTGACAAGCAACAAAATCAGCAAACACCATGGCTAACTTATCCACTGGTGATAGACTCTTGTTAGGATCAGGACCCACAGCACCGGCTGCTGCTGCTGCTGCTGCTCCTGCTGTCCCATCAGAAATGCCTCTGCCTGGCACTCCCCTCCCTACTGGAGTGCTGGCACCCGCCATTTCCTCTGCCTGATCCATCTGTTGCAACTTAGTCCAAGTCTGATCTGAATCAGATCTAAGTAGATCCTGGACGTCCTGTGCTGGGAGTTTAGCCATTATATTTCCCTTTTGTAATTCCCTTCTCAGTTGTGAAGAATCATAAGTAATCCTTTGCTTAGCACCACTTGGAGTCAAGACGTCGTGCTCAAGAGCCTCCAAAAGCTCTTGGTGCCAGGGCTTCGTATCTGCACTACGAATCTTAACTTTTCTCTGAGGCACAAACAGCTCTCCAGGCAATTCCAAAAATTCTTCTCCTGCTAAGTGTTGATCCATATAAGCTTCAACCAACGCAAACACCGAGCTGACCCAAAAAGTAAAATCTCTCTCTGCCCATGTAGCCGAAACTGTAGGGCGAGAGCAAAGCCATAAAACACTCTGGCAGGAACAGCCCTAAACTGGAGCTTCAGAAGGGCGTCCGTTTACTTGCATGAAAATGCCCACTCATTAAACAGCCCAATTAAACATAAGCGTTGTTTCTTATCAGACCTCACTGCAGCTAAGTCTTTCCGTAAGATCCTTAGCTGGAAAGAGAAAAGCAATTTGGCTAATTTACAGCCTGTCAGCATGCACGCACTCCCTCAGCCAAGGCTTCCGGAAGAATGCCTGCAGCTTCACTTACAAAGCAAGCACCATAAATCCATAAATCACACTAAAGCACGTGTTCCGTCCCACCGCTGCCAACCATGTAAACAGCCCCGTATCTCCAAAGAGATTTATGGGGGTGCAGGAAATCGGGATGAGTAAGAAAACCAGACAAACTTCTAACTGCTGAGCAGAGCCAATTGAACTCAGCCAAGTTCTGTCTAAATTTTCTTCCTCAGAGGCCAATCTCCTTATTAAGAAAGCAACACAGACATAACCATGAGATATACTCAGAATGATTTGGCTCTGAAAGTTTGGTAGCAAACCCACGTGGCCAATTAGACATTCAGCTGGTCTGTTCAAGAAACAAAGCTTCTACATAGAAATCAATCATTACTGTTTTATTAAAAAGAATTACTTTAGAAAAGGTTTCAGTTGATAGTAAATTAAGTCAGTAGGTACATTTTCATTCAAGACTAACGGAACACACTACTCCCCCACTCCAGCTAAAAAAATAAAGAAATGAAACTATGCTAACTAACAAAAAGCATAAATCATCCATCTCACGTGTCTTGGGTCTTCAAAGGCTGATGCTAGATGAAAACCAGTCCATTATGGGAAAGCACGTGTCTGCCCCTTTCTCAGGCAAACTCCATCTTTCGCCCCCCTCTCTTCTTCACTCTTCCTTCTTCTTCCCAGAATGCCTCCTGGGCCTTGTTGTTCCGCCTAACTTTCTCAGGGAGCTTCAGTTGTTATCATTCTTTGTGGCAGAATTATTTTGACTACGAAACTCTCTGCTCTCCACTCAGCTTAGCAACGAGATAACCAGAGAGCGAAGCTTCTCTGAAACAGCATATAAAACTTTCCTACTACAGAACAGACTTTAACTCAAAATGGATGCTATTGGGACAATCTTAGTACTACATATCCCACTCTAATACACATAAAAACACAAATCATCACAGTTGGTATTTCTTCCAGCAATCTTAATTCCACCTTGGGATTCATCCAGTCCTGCCTTTCACATGATGTATTTTGCATATGTTAAATAAACTGGAGACAATATGCAGCCTTTTCCTACTCCTTTCCCAATTTTGAACCAAACAGTTGTTTCATAACCAGTTCTAACTGTTGCTTCCTGTCCCACATATAGATTTCTCAGGAGATAGATAAGGTGGTCAGGAACTCCCATCTCTTTAAGGACTTTCCATAGTTTGTTGTGGTCGACAGAGTCAAAGGCTTTTGCGTAGTCAATGAAACAGAAGTAGATGTTTTTCTGCAACTCTCTGGCTTTCTCCATAATCCAGTGCATATTAGCAATTTGGTCTCTATTTCCTCTGCCCCTTCAAAATCCAGCTTCTACTTCTGGGAGTTCTCGGCCCACCTACTGCTGAAGCCTACCTTGTAGGATTTTGAGCATAATATTCCTAGTGTGTGGAATGAGTGCAATAGTACGGTAGCTGGAGCATTCTTTGGCAATGCCCTTCTATGGGATTGGGATGTAGACTGATCTTTTCAAATCCTCTGGCCACTGCTGGGTTTTCCAAACTGCCACTTGACTTCACTCTCTAGGATGTATGGCTCAAGGTCAGCAACCAACGGTATCTGGGTTGTCTGGGAAATCAAGTTCTTTCTGGTATAATTCCTCTGTGTATTCTTGCCATTTCTTCTTGTTATCTTCTGTTTCTGTTAGGTCTGTACCATTTTTGTCCTTTATCATGTCCATCTTTGCACAAAAGTTTCCTTTAATAGCTCCAATTTTCTTGAACAGAGCTCTGGTTTTTCCCTTACTTTCCTCTATTTCTTTGCACGGTTCATTTAATAAGAACCTCTTGCCTCTCCTTGCTATTTTTTGGAAGTCTGCATTCCATTTTCTGTAACTTTCCCTATCTCCCTTGCATTTGCTTTCCCTTCTCTTCTCTGCTATTTGTAAGGCCTTGTTGGACAGCCACTTTGCTTTCTTGCATTTCCATTTCTTTGGGATGGTTTTTCTTGCTGCCTCCTGTACAATGTTATGAGCCTCCATACTTAGTTTTTCAGGCAATCTGCCCACCATATCTAGTTCCTTAAATCTGTTCTTCACTTCCACTATGTATTCATAAGGGATTCGGTTTAGATCAGGCTTGTCCAACCTGTGGCCCAAGGGATGCATGCAGCCTGAGTCAGCTCATAATGCGGCCCAGTGCAATTTTTTATCTTTAAAGAAAATCCAAAGTTTCAAGTTACACTGCCAGCACTTGCGGCCGGAATGCAGCTGGGGCACATCACAATGGCAGGGGGGGAGAGGGAAGGAAGGAGCGGGAGGGGAGGGGAGAGGGGGGCTGTGTGACTGCATTGCGCTATCCCTGTCAATAGGTGGACGCCCTCCGGGCCCCATAATGCCACCGGAGTTGAAGCTGGCAGCCTCTGCTATCTGAGATTGCAGCTGCCGGTAAGCACGCTTGGAGTGGGGCTGTGGAGGATGGCTAGGGCTGCCCCCCCAAGCAGCCCAAACCAAATTTTCATCTTCTGATGTGGCCCAGGGAAAGTGAAAGGTTGGACACCCCTGGTTTAGATCAATGGTTCTTAACCTTGGGTTACTCAGGAGTTTTGGACTGCAACTCCCAGAAGCCTTCACCACCAGCTGTCCTGACTGGGGTTTCTGGGAGTAGCAGTTCAAAAGCATCTGAGTAACAAAGGTTAAGAACTACTGGTTTAGATGATACTTGAGTAGCCCAGTGGTTTTTCCTACTCTCTTCAGTTTAAGCTTGAATTTTGCTATAAGAAGCTGATAATCAGAGCCACCATCAGCTCCAGGTCTTCTTTTGCCGACTGTATAGAGTTTCTCCATCTTTGGCTGCAGAGAACATAATCAATCTGATTTCGGTATTTCCCATCTGGTGATGTCCATGTGTAGAGTCGCCTCTTGTGTTGTTGGAAAAGAGTGTTTGTGATGACCAGCTTGTTCTCTTGACAAAACTCTATTAGCCTTTGCCCTGCTTCATTTTGAACTCCAAGGCCAAACTTCCCTGTTGTTCCTTTTATCTCTTTACTCCCTACTTTGGCATTCCAGTCCCCTAGAATGAGAAGAACATCTTTCTTTGGTGTCAGTTCTAAAAGGTGTTGTAAATCTTCAGAAAATTGTTCAATTTCAGTCTCCTCAGCAATGGAGGTTGGTGCATAAACTTGGATTATTGTGATGTTGAAAGGTCTGCCTTGGATTTGTATTGACATCATTCTATCATTTTTGAGATTGTATCCCATTACAGCTTTTCCCACTCTTTTGTTGACTATGAGGGCTACTCCATTTCTTCTATGGGTTTTGTGCCCACAATAGTAGATATGATAATTGTCTGAATTTAGTTCGCCCCTTCCTATCCATTTTCATTCACTGACGCCCAGGATGTCAATGTTTATTGTTGCCATCTCCTTTTTGACCACATCCAGATTACCAAGGTTGATAGCTCTTACATTCCAGGCTTCTATGCAGTATTTTCATTTGCAGCAACGAACTTTCCTTTCACTCCCAGGCACATCTGCAGGTGAGCATCTTCTTCATTAACTCTGGAGCTACTTGTCCTTGTCCTCTGCTCTTCCTCAGTAGCATGTTGGATGCCTTTTGACCTGAGGAAGCAAAAATTCAAGCCTTTTGTTTCTGTTCATGGGGTTTTCTTGGCAAAGATACTTGAGTGGTTTGCCAGTTCCTGCTCTAGGAGGATCGTGTTTAGTCAGAACTGTCCCGTATGACCTGTCCGTGTTGGTTGTCCCTGCACGACATAGCCCATAGCTTCTCTGAATTACTCAAGCACCTTCTCCACAACAAGGAGCGGAACTATCATGTCATGCCTGTCCAGCATTGGAAGCTCAAGGGGAAGAGCCAATGAGAAGACAGGAGGGGCGGAACCAGGAGGAGAGTTGAAGAGACAGTTATACAGTTAGGAGACAGTTCGGGATATGGAATGGCAGTTAGAGTTTAGGAGAGAGAAAAGGAGAGTTAGGGATATGAACTGAGAGAGTTAGGAGAGTGATTTGAGAAGGTTAATAATATATTGAACAAGCGGGAATGAAATTATAAGTAGTATAAGATAGATGTAGATTAAAAGTATATAGTAGTTTCGAATAAAAGTATTTGCAACCAAATACATAATCAAATCTTTGTTAGTGCCTGATACAGTTCCTACGTGATTTACCTTTGTGATTTACTTGAAAATAAAAGAATATTTGTTAATTAAACCTCTGATTCCTAAGTTCAATAAACCTTAGCTTTGGCAGCACACATGTATAACATATATAATTGGTATTATGAGGATAATACCTGGTGGCAGCTAGAAGAGAAAAGTGTGTGGGCCTTTGTGAGGACCAAATAAACAGGGGTAACAAGGTCACATGCCACAAGTGGTAACCAGTGGCAGGATACAAAAAATAATCCAGTATGCCAAAGAGATACAAAAGATAATCCAGTAAGCAAAAGAAAAAGTGTATTTCCTGAGTTTAAGAGACCTAGTAGTCTGGTACTGTAAGGGCAGGAGTGGGACCCTTGAGAGTGGCTCAGTGAAAAGCTTAAAAGGGACTCCTGATTGCAGACAGGGGAAAGACTAAAGAAAGTGAAAAGCTCTGAGGAAAATTCAATAGTTAAGGTTTACCTCAAGAGATTGAAAGACTAGTGGGCTAGCTTTGGACCCTAGACTCTAAGAAGGGAGTGCTGAAAGGAAGAAAAGCAGAAGCCAAGGTCAAACACAAGTCTGAGGGAACAGGACCAAGCAGAGGGGCTTGGAAAACAGAAAAATAAACATAAGCAGAAATAGCTGGGTAGCTGGAGGCCAAAAGAAACAGTGTATCATACAGGGAACAAGGAGGCTAAGTGCCTAAAGTAACAACATAGTGATCATAAGCTGTCAAGGGAAAGCTACTAAGTATCAATCAATATCTCCAACAGAAAAAATAGGTCCCTTTTAAAACAAGGCTCGTCTTTTAGTTCAATAGAAGACCAACTGATCCATCTAAAATATAAATAAACATGCCTACCAAGCGAGGAAAAATGTGGGCAATGGAAGCATCCTCAAGATTTATCTCACAAAGAGGAGCAGGAGGATGAAATAGAAATTCAGGAGGGTAATGCTTTAAAGGAAGAAACAGAGTTAACCTCCCAGCGTTTTGAAAAATGGAAGCTGCAACAAGTCATCTTCTGTGATGGACAGGCATGAATGACATCACCTGTTGGCATTTAACTACATACCTTCCCCCTTAGAAAGTTTGTTCCATGGAGTAAAACCTACAGTAGTTTGGTCCATGAACAACATAGAAACAATTTAGTACTTTTTCACACAACCTATTATAATAACACTCCACATTTTAAATCACATTAATACTTACTCAACACCATTAAACTCAATCAATTGCTTTCAATTTCTTTACTATAATACTTTATCATTGCTTACCAATATTTCATCTAAGGGAAACTTACATTTGTAATTACTTATTTTTATTTGTGCTTATCTGAAACATATTATTACATTCTAAATTTACTGTCAGTAGTCTATTTATTATTCCTTAGGTCTTCGGGCCCATGTTTCAGCAATTATCTTTTGAGTCTTTCTTTTTCTGCGAATTTCAACTTCTAAATCTTGCAAGTTCCTGGTCTAGTTTGCAAGCTTGTTTTTATAGGATTTCACAGTTCATAGCTCCATTAAAAGAAATGAGTCTGTGCACACTTCAAAATGTTCTCCCCACTAGCACAGCCTGATCTTCTGTAATGACCACTCACTTATATCACACGTTCCATCAATGCAAATTGTCTCTCACCAGCCTGCAGCTTTCCACTCAGGAACGTAGCTGGATGATGATCTTCCTTGTCGTCCGCATGGCTTAGCACGGCTCCATGTTTGAATCTGGACACATCAGCGTGGATGGTGAAGCCATTCTGAAACTCCAGACCTCTCACGATCTGACCAGCCATCAACACCTCCTCCAGCTTCCCAAAGTTCTCCTCGCTGTTGCTCATCCCCTAGCTATTTTCAGCTTTCTTTTTATGTGTCAGGTCAGGTATAGGGGCGGCTATTTCACTGAACTTTGGTATACACTTTGGAGGTGCAGCTCCAGTATCAATTTTGTGCACTACTCCGTGTGCTACCCCTGGTTTGTTTGAGATGACCTGCTTGTATCTCATCAGCAAGGCTCTTGCTTCTTTTTGTCTCTCTGGGAAAAGTAAAGGACTGATTTGGACATCTTCAGGGTTATATTTGGGTTCGCCCCTCCCTTCTCAATAAGGTAATTCATATCTTTCATTGTCCGCTTCTTTCCTAGCAAACCGGACGTTTTCCCTTCTATAATATGGTTTAATCATGTTTACGTGAACCACTTTTCGCCCTGGTTCTCCTTTCTCCTGAATTATATGATTTATTTCATTCATTCTGGCGATTATTCTCTATGAACCTGCCCAATTTAATTGCAACTTATTCCCTTTGATGGGTCTTAGCATCAGAACCTCATCTTCAGGGTTGAATGTTCTCTCTTTGGCCTTTCTGTCATACCCTAATTTTTGTTTCTGTTGCTGTAAAATATCTGCTGCAATCTCCAGAGATTTCTGCAAAGTGCTTGTTAAATTATTTATGTATTTAAATACTGTTTCAGGATCTTGCTCCCCCTCTAGTTCCTCCCAGTTTTGTTGGAGTAAATCTAGGGGTCCCCGCACCTTCTGCCCAAACAACACTTCAAAATGACTGAACCCGGTGCTTTCCTGGGGTACAGATCTATAAGCGTACAGTAATTGCTGTAATTTGTGGCCCCAATCATTGGGATTTCCTGCAGTGTATGCCCTAATCACACACATGAGTGTTCTGTTAAATTTCTCCACCAGTCCATTAGTTCTTGTAATACCTAAATGACCAGAAAAGGTGTCTGTGTTCTTTTTCCATTATTTTCTGTCTGTATTTAGAAGGGATTATTAGTTGTTTATGAAGGCTCTCCCCTCCCCTCCTGGGATTTATTAAGATCTCTCTATATAAAAGGCCTTTTTCCTCAAAGTACTTCTCGGGGTTCTCAGGGGTTACTGGACCTTCGCTAACCATTTTAATGCATTGTTCCAAGGTAGAATCTGCTTTTTGTTCCTTTTTAAATGTACTTTCATTTGTATTCCTCATGGTTGCTAAATCAGCTATCTCATTGTTCCCTCTTATTAGTTCATTAGGGAATTCATGTTTTTCCTCAGATATTTCTTTATTTTCTTTCTGGGAGTGAGTATTCACTAAAATATTCTTAACATGTTCAGAGAGATCTATCCCTATTAGGCATGGTGCTGGTAGTTGGTTCGTAATTCCTGTTTTCCACCACCCGGTCCACCCTTGATATCTTATCGGTATTTTTGCCACTGGTAATGTAATTATCTCTGTCCCAATTCCTTTGACTGTTAGGCTTTTGTCTTTCAATATATATTCTGGAGGGATTATTTCTGGATGGCATAACATCACCTGAGAGCACGACTCTTTTAGAGCTAGATATTAGTTTTATTTATATAAATATGATCCCCAGAACATCTCACAACTTCCTGGTTACTTTCAATCAAATAACAATGGAGAATTTTACCTATTGGGAGTTGTTGTTCTTATTGTTCTGGGCTCTCTGCTCTAGCAGTAACTGGGGTTGCTATGGCACCTGTTTCAACTGCCCCTGTGGGAGCCTCATTCTGCTGTATGCAGTATACTTTCTTAGGCAAATTCAAATTTCCTTTTTGTTGGCCAAAATCTCTCTTCTTAACACATCGAACTATTAAGTGTTCTTGTTCTCCACAGCCCAAACAGGATCTAGAAACTTTTTGTTCAAAACTTGGGGACTTATCTCCCTTTTCTTCCCAGTTTTTATATCTCTGCTGGCTCTGCTCAGAGGGCTTGCCTCTAAAATGGTTTCCAATTGCCTGTTGATCTTTCAGGTACTCTCTGGGTTCTTTCTTTCTGTCATCCTAAGCTTTCCCTCCAATTTTTACCTCAGAATAATTTGTGTTTCTTACTTCTTTTACATATTTCTTTTAACTGAAATAATATCAGCTGTAGGTCTGATGGCAATTTTTAGAATATATATTTTAATTGCATTTTAATTATTTTGCCCTTTTATTTTGCCTTTTTATTGTATTTTAAATGCTGTAAGCCGCCCAGAGACCTTCGGGTAGTGTGGGCGCCATATAAGTTAAATAAATAAATAAATAAATAAATAAATAAATAAATAAATAAATAAATAAATAAATAAATAAATAAATAAATATTCAGCTGTTTTTGATAGATTCCCCTCAGGATGGGATTTATTATTATTATAGTTTTGGCTTTTTAATTCTAATTGTTTCATTTTAAATTGATGTTCCATCTCTTTTTCCCTCATGGCCATTTCTCTCTCTCTCTCTCTCTCTCTCTCTCTCTCTCTCCCTCTCATTTCCATCTGTCTGGCTTCAGCCGTATCTTTTTCTCTTATTTCTAGTTCCCTTTCTCTGGCCTCTGCCTTTCTGGCTTCATCCCTTTCCTCCCTCTAACTCATTTAGCCTTAGCTGAAATTCTTTTCCAATTTCCACTTTTGAAACTCTTGGGAGGTTAAAGTAGCTTCTCCTCCCCTTGAGGCATCATCTTCCTGAGCAGCATCCTCCTGAGCAGCATCATCTTGCTCAGCTAATTCAAGAGGGCTTTCCTCTTCATGTGGTAACCCTTGTCCTTAAGATACCTCCATTGTTAACCGTTTCTCTCTCTTTGAAGGCATGGTTTATCTGTTTTCTCTCAGATTCAGATAGGCAAGCCCCGTTTTAAAAGGGACCTATTTTTTCTGTGTTAGGGAGAGATTGATTGATACTTAGTAGCTTTCCCTTTGATAGCCTAGGTTCACTACTTGGTTACTTTAGCCACCTAGCCTCTTTTATTCCTGCAGGATACACTGTTTCTTTTGGCCTCTAGCCACTCAGCTTATTTATCTTTTTTCTGTTTTACAAGCCCGTCTGCTTGGTCCATTTTCCTCAGATCTGTATCTGACCCTGGCTTCTACCTTTGTCCCCTTCAGTGCTCCCTCCTTAGAGCCTAGGATCAAAAGCTAGCCCACTAGTCTTTCACAATCTTGAGATAAACCTTGAACTGTTGAATTTCCCCCGGTCTGCAATCAGGAGTCCCTTTTAAGCTTTTTTACCAAGCCACTTTCAAGGGTCCCACTCCTGTGCTTACAGCACCAGACTACTAAGTGTCCTAAGCTTAGGAAATTCAGTTTTTCTTTTGCTTACTGGAATCCCTTTTGCTTACTGGATCTCTTTCGATACCACCGCTGCCACCACTTGTGGCAATCGACCTTGTAGCGCCTGTTTATTTGGTCCTCACAAAGGCCCACACACTTTTCTCTTCTAGCTGCCACCAGGTATTATCCTCATAATACCAATTATATATGTTATACATGTGTGCTGCCAAAGCTAAGGTTTATTGAACTTAGGAATCAGAGGTTTAATTAACAAATATTCTTTTATTTTCAAGTAAATCACAAAGGTAAATCACGTAGGAACTGTATCAGGCACTAACAAAGATTTGATTATGTATTTGGTTGCAAGTACTTTTATTCGAAACTACTATATACTTTTAATCTACATCTATTTTATACTACTTATAATTTCATTCCCGCTTGTTCAATATATTATTAACCTTCTCAAATCACTCTCCTAACTCTCTCAGTTCATATCCCTAACTCTCCTTTTCTCTCTCCTAAACTCTAACTGCCATTCCATATCCCGAACTGTTTCCTAACTGTATAACTGTCTCTTCAACTCTCCTCCTGGTTCCGCCCCTCCTGTCTTCTCATTGGCTCTTCCCCTTGAGCTTCCAATGCTGGACAGGCATGACATGATAGTTCCGCTCCTTGTTGTGGAGAAGGTGCTTGAGTAATTCAGAGAAGCTATGGGCTATGTCGTGCAGGGACAACCAACACGGACAGGTCATACGGGACAGTTCTGACTAAACACGATCCTCCTAGAGCAGGAACTGGCAAACCACTCAAGTATCTTTGCCAAGAAAACCCCATGAACAGAAACAAAAGGCTTGAATTTTTGCTTCCTCAGGTCAGAAGGCATCCAACATGCTACTGAGGAAGAGCAGAGGACAAGGACAAGTAGCTCCAGAGTTAATGAAGAGGATGCTCACCTGCAGATGTGCCTGGGAGTGAAAGGAAAGTTCGTTGCTGCAAATGAAAATACTGCATAGAAGCCTGGAATGTAAGAGCTATCAACCTTGGTAATCTGGATGTGGTCAAAAAGGAGATGGCAACAATAAACATTGACATCCTGGGCGTCAGTGAACGAAAATGGATAGGAAGGGGCGAATTAAATCCAGACAATTATCATATCTACTATTGTGGGCACAAAACCCATAGAAGAAATGGAGTAGCCCTCATAGTCAACAAAAGAGTGGGAAAAGCTGTAATGGGATACAATCTCAAAAATGATACAA
Source organism: Pogona vitticeps (assembly GCF_051106095.1). Lineage (NCBI taxonomy): Eukaryota > Metazoa > Chordata > Lepidosauria > Squamata > Agamidae > Pogona > Pogona vitticeps. The sequence continues at coordinate 128,946,195 of NC_135785.1, forward strand.
TGATTTCAATACAAATCCAAGGCAGACCTTTCAACATCACAGTAATCCAAGTTTATGCACCAACCACCATGCGGAACAGGCTGAAATTGACCAGTTCTATGAAGACTTACAACACCTTCTAGAACTGACACCAAAGAAAGATGTTCTTCTCATTCTAAGGGATTGGAATGCTAAAGTAGGGAGTCAAGAGATAAAAGGAACAACAGTAAGTTTGGCCTTGGAGTTCAAAAAGAAGCAGGGCAAAGGCTAATAGAGTTTTGTCAAGAGAACAAGCTGGTCATCACAAACACTCTTTTCCAACAACACAAGAGGCGACTCTACACATGGACATCACCAGATGGGAAATACCGAAATCAGATTGATTATGTTCTCTGCAGCCAAAGATGGAGAAACTCTATACAGTCGGCAAAAGAAGACCTGGAGCTGATGGTGGCTCTGATTATCAGCTTCTTATAGCAAAATTCAAGCTTAAACTGAAGAAAGTAGGAAAAACCACTGGGCTACTCAAGTATCATCTAAACCAGGGGTGTCCAACCTTTCACCTTCTCTGGGCCACATCAGAAGTGATACTTTTCTATATTACTATATCAGCACACTATTTAGAGCAGTCCACTGGACAAGGTGTCAATTACAATTATATGCCAAGGGAACTGGAACAGTTAAGGACTTCAACGAGACAAAAGAAAGGATGTGTACAGAAATTAAAAATGAAATTAAGATCAAGATCTATTATAAACTGCTGAAGTATATAATTGTAAGAACAAAAGATGCTGTTGATATTTCTAATGCTTTATTTTATTCTTATAACATTCATCTGGTCAGCGTTTTCAGCTTTCCAAAATTGCTCTTTACTGGTGAGGATAATAGTGTGTATGTTCTGTGCCATCAAGTTGGAATCCACTTATAGCAATCCTAAAAGTGCTTTCAAGGTACACGAGATACTTAAGTTGTTTTACTAGTTCCACTCCCCCAATGAGTTTCCATGGCTGAGTGAGGATTCGAGTCCTGTTTTCCAGGATCCGAGTTCACCCCTCTGTCCACTACACCACACTGGGAACAATAGTAATATCCACAACATATTTAAAGTTTTATTTGGCTAAACAGCATGTAAGATCCAATGCTGTTATGTGCTATTAAGTTGTTTCTTTATGACAATGATATTTTTATATGGTAATGTTTTAATGGACTTTGCCAGCATCCTTCAAGACAGACCCCGCCCCCCAAAAAGCAAAGGGAACTTAAAGACTAATAGAAGAAAGTAAAAAGGTAACAGGGAGAAGGGGGAAAGAGACACTTCACTATTGGTAACACCCAGAGTGCATGCAATGTCTTGCCTGTATTTAAGAACAACGCACTGTACATGTGCAGCAAGTGCAAACTTGTTGCAGTGTTGGAAGAAAAAGTGAGTGAACGGAAGCAGTAAGTGGCCATGCTTAAGGCTTTTAGAGAAGTTGAGGATCACATAAACAGAACTCTTGAGCAGCCACTACCAAGGGATGCATTGGTGGAAGAATATCAAAACAAAGCAGAGGAGATTAATGAGGAGAGAAAAACATAATGGAGGAAACACAATGGAAAAAGGAAATGAAGCAAAAGAAAATGAAGACACTCTTCACCAGTGGAACCAGTGGCAAACCACTTTCAAACTCCTGAAGGGGAGTCTGGCAGACAGCATGCAGAGGAAGACATACAAGAGGTTCCTCAGGAGGACATGAGAGAGACTGAAGCTCACCTGGAGTCACTGAACTCACATCCTACAAAAAGAAAAGGAGAGTAGTAGTTATAGTAGGAAACACCCTACTTCATGAGATTGAAACTGAAATATGCCAGGGAGATCCATGGACCTGCCAGATATGCTGTCTCCCAGGTGGACAGATTAGGGATATGACAGAAGGACTGCCATCACTCAGAAAACCATGGGTTTTCTGAGTGATCCCTTTATTCTCATCCACATGGAAACAAATGATACAGCCCAAAGGAACTGTGAAGAAATCACATAAGATTTTGAAACTCTGGGAAGGATACTCAAGGACATTGAGGCCCAGATAATCTTCTTGTCCATCCTAACAGTACTTGGAACAGAAATGGAAAGGAAAATAATCTGGGTGAATGACTGGTTATGAAGTTAGTGCTGATGTGAGGGATTTGGATTTTCAGACCACAGGCTAAGCTTCCTGGAAGATGGACTGTTGGCAGGTGATGGGCTGCACCTCACAAGGACTGGGAAGGATGTGCTTGGCCACATAATGAAGAAGTTCACCAGGCAGACGTTAAACTGAAATGGAAAGGAAACAGGGATGCAAACTCAGAAGTAAAGACAGATGAATGCTTATGCACAATAAGAGGAACAAAGCAAGCAGCTCTAACGGGACCCAATAACAGTCAACATAAAAATGTATGAAGGAAAGCACAAATCACACAATGTAGTGTCGACATACAAATGCCAGTAACATGGCATCCAATCACACAAAAAAACTGAAAATATTAGTTCAAGGGGATAATTGAAAGGAATAACTTAAATTTGGTGGGATGACTTCTATGACTGGAGTATGGCAATTGAAATATGTAATTTTTTATAAAAGAACAGAAAGGGAGATGGAATCATACTATGTCAAAAACACATATTCCTGCACAGAAATACAGGAGGATCAAGAGCATCTGGATCAATATTATTGGGGAGAAAAAATAAAATGAAAATGGTAGTTAGAGTCTGCTACGGAGTACCCAATCAATTTTAAAAAGACACTATGTAGTAGCAATGGGTGATTTCAATTATCTTGATACGTGTGGGGAGGAAAATTCTGCCAAACTCTTAAGAAATTCCTGGCTTGTATTGTTGACATTTTTCTCCTTCAAAAAAACTAGAGGAAGAAACCAGAGGAACGGCTATCTGGACTTGATTCTAATCAATAAGGATGTTTGGTGTATGAAGTATCAGTAACCCTGGGGGCAAGTGACCACATTCTACTTGAGTTCTTGATTTCAAAGGAATAAAAAACAAAGTTTAGTTGCACACATACACTGAATTTTAGGAAAGCCAATTTTAATAAACTCAGAACATTGATAAGTAAGATCCCATAGCAGGAGTTGCTAAGAAGAAAAGGAATACAAGATGAGTGGGATCGTTTTAAAAAGGAAATTCTAAAGGCACAATTAAAACAATTCAAACAAGGGAAAAAAGCTGGAAGATAGCAAAAAAGTCCAATGTGATTTCACAGAAAGCACAGAGAGAACCTGAAAACAAAAAAGTGAGACACATATAAGAAGTGAAAGGAAGCAAAGTCTTCAATCAATTGTCCCCTTATACTCTGATTAGCAAGATAAGTAGGTGTGATCTGGATAAAAGAAGTGTCAAGTGGATACATACTTGACTACATAACTGTACTCAGAGCATGCTTATAATGGCTCCTTCTCCAACTGGGAGGAAGTAAAAAGTGTGGTACCCCAAGTCTCAGTCCTGGGTCCGGTGCTTTTCAACATTTTTATTAATGGATTGGATGAGGTGGTGAAGGGAATGCTTATCAAATCACTGGATGACAGAACATAAGATGGAATAGTTAATGCTCTGGAAGACAGAAACACAATTCAAAAAGATCTTGATAGGCTTGAGCACTGGTCACTGTTTATAACACCGCCTTGTCCACATTTGGCAAGAAGACCAAAAAGATGGCAGACTGGTCCAAAGCCCATTTGGAGGAATTGATGCCAGCCATCAAGGAAAAGAGGACAGCTCTGGCAGCATACAAAGCCTGTCCTAGTGAGTGCAATTTGCAGGCTCTTCCAGTTGCTTGTAGCAAAGTCCAACAGGCTGCCAGGAAATGTTCAAACAATTACTGGCTTCAGCTCTGCTCTCAGATACAGATAGCAGTGGACACAGGTAACATCAAGGGAATGTATGATGGTATCAAGCAGGCTTTAGGTCCAATACAGAAGAAATCTGCTCCTTTTAAGTCTGCTACAGGCGTGATCTTCCAGGACCGAGCACAGCAGATGGAACGCGGGGTGCATGCACCAAAGAGGCATTAAAGAACATCACATGCCTGCCTGTCTTGGAAGAGTTGGACAGCGAACCAGCTTTAACAGAAATAAAGGTAGTCTTGGATTCTCTCAACTCTGGCAAGGCACCTGGGAAGGATAACATCTCTGCTGAAGTGCTGTAAAGAGTACCAGAGGACATGAAGAATGCAAACATCATCACATTGTATAAGAACAAAGGAGAAAGGGGCAGCTGCAATAACTACCATGGCATCTCTTTTCTCAGCATTGTAGGGAAGCTGCTTGCCCGTGTTGTGCTGAAGAGACTCCAGGTGCTTGCAGACAGAGTCTATTCAGAATCACAGTGTGGATTTTGAGCTAATAGATCCACTACTGACATGGTATTTTCCCTCAGACAGTTGCAGGAGAAATGTAGGAAACAATGACAGCCACTCTTTGTGGCCACCTCCTCAACTAGGAGAAATCAAACTAGTATTTCCCACTTTAGCCAGGCTCAAAAGCCTAGTGTGGGACCAACTGTGAATCAAGCCCACAAAATCTCCTGTACCAAAAGAAGAAGCCCTGAGGACACCCCCCAAACGCCTGAAGGAATAAAGAGTTGGGTGGGAGGGGTGTCGCAAAAAGCCTGGCCTCCAACTGTTACTTCTTATATCTACATATATTTAATTATCTATGATTAATTATTGAATCAAAAATAATTAATTTTAATATATTTTTATTTTATTTACTATTATTTATTTTATTTCTATTTTATAAGTGAAATAATTTTTTTTATTTTTTACTTTTTATTTTATTTGTTTTAAACAAATATATATATTTGGAGATCGGTCTCTATGACCAAACAATGGGAGGGAAAGTTTAATGCTGCCAGCCAGCAGGCACCAAAGACATATCTTAGTTCCCAACTCCAACTGTGAGTTTCAAACAAGTCTAATGAGCCAGGGGGGAGGGGAACTTAAAAATTAATTGAGGTGAAACACCTCAGAATTTCCCACTGCCAACTATAGCCTCAAAACTGCCACCTGTGTGGTGAAACCAAAGCCTCAAACCCCCTACAAGGCCTGCATAACCACGTGGTGATGCTGAAGCACCAACACTCCAGCCACAAGCCTCCATCACTGCCACAGAGGCCCTTTCCATTGCTGCCACCCACTGCTTTTTTGCCAATGGGAATGCTGCCCCATGCCCCTAAAAAGCAGGGAAGAGGCTAGAGACAATTTTCCAGTTATGTTCGAAAGAGGACTGGCTGGGGATGGGTAGACCTGATAAAGTGGCTCATTTAGTCCTGCCCCCAGCCCAGCAAAATGGAAGACACCTATGGGTATCCTTACCTGTCTGTTTTTATCCAGGCAGAGTGGCCAAATACGCCCTACTGGCACATCTATTTGCATTGTCAGATTCATGATTCATAGAACTAATAAAAGGAGACCATAATATTAAAAAGTAAATCTTAACATCTCATAACAGTAAATAACAACTCTTTTTGACAATATATCTGAAATATATATATTTTCCCCCAAACTGAAAATTTGGCTGCTGGATGTAGCATAGAAACACCATTATACCAGCACAACAAGGAAGTGAAGAGACAGAATCTCAACATGGGCTTGTTGTTTTCAGTAGCAGCTACATCATGTTTTTGTTGTTTTTTCATCTCACATTTACATTTTAATTACTTCTTTTATTTATACATTACTTTGTTGTCGTATAGTCATTTAGTCATGTCCGACTCTTCATTACCCCATGGACCAGAGCACACCAGGCCCTCCTGTCTTCCACTGCCTCCTGAAATTCATGTTGGTTGCTTTGATGACATTGTCCATCTATCTCATCCTCTGTCGTCCTCTTCTCTTCTTGCCTTCATACTTTCCCAACATCAGGGTCTTTTCCAGGGAGTCTTCTCATCAGATGGCCAAAGTATTAGAGCCTCAGCTTCAGGATCTGTCCTTCTAGTGAGCACTCAGGGTTGATTTCCTTTAGAGTGGATAGGTTTGTTCTCCTTGCAGTCCAGGGGACTCTCAAGAGTCTCCTCCAGCTCACCCTTCCATACATCACTACTGAAAAAACCATAGCTTTGACAATGCGGACCTTTGTTGGCAAGGTGAGGTCTCTGCTTTTTAAGATGCTGTTTAGGTTTGTCATCACTTTCCTCCCAAGAAGCAGGCTTAGTTTAATTTCATGGCTGCTGTCACCATCTGCAGTGATCATGGAGCCCAAGAAGGTAAAATCTGTCACTGCCTTCATATCTTCCCCTTCTATTTGCCATGAGGTGACGGGGCCAGTGGCCATGATCTTAGTTTTTTTGATGTTGAGCTTCAGACTCTCCTCTTTCACCCTCATTACAAGATTCTTTAATTCCTCCTTTCTTTCTGCCATCAGAGTGGTATCATCTGCATATCTGAGGTTCTTCATATTTCTTCTGGCAATCTTAATTCTGTTTTGGGATTCATTCATTTCTGCCTTTTGCATAATGTATTCTGCATATAAGTTAAATAAGCAAGAAAACAATATGCAGCCGTGTCATGCTCCTTTCCCAATTGAACCAATCAGTTGTTCCATATCCAGTTATAACTGTTGCTTCCTGTCCCAAGTATAGATTTATCAGGAGACAGATAAGGTGGTCAGGCACTCCCATTTCCTTAAGAAATTGCCATAGTTTGTTGTGGTCCACACAATCAAAGGCCTTTGCGTAGTCAATGAAGCAGAAATAGATGTTTTTCTGGAACTCTCTGACTGATTCCTAGTCCAAAGTATTGGCAGGCCTTGCTAAAGCCTTGCTTTTTTGGCAGCTGCCCCCAGACTATGGAATGCTCTCCCGAATGAATGACGCTGATGACATTTCGGTGTCAGGTCAAAACATTCCTGTTCCAGAAGGCTTTTAATTGAAACAAGATCAACCATGGGTCATGATGGCAATTTTTTAGAGTATCTATTTTAATTGTATTTTAATCCTTTTATCTTTCATTGTATTTTAATTGTATTTTAATTGTTGTAAGCTGCCCAGAGACCTTTGGGTAGAGTGGGCTGCATATAAGTTAAATAAATAAATAAATAAATAAACAAACAAACAAACAAACAAATAAATAAATAAAGCAATAAAGCAATAAAGCAATAAAGCAATAAAGCAATTTGTGAGCTGTTGGAGGTCTTCAGCAGAGTGGTCTTCAGCCAATAATGGCCGCATCATTGGCAAAGAGGAAGTCCGGCATGCATTTCAGTTGGACTTTGGTCTTTGCTGTCAATCTAGAGAGATTAAAGAGCTTTCCATCTGATCTAGTCCGGAGATAGACACCTTATGTTGCAGTTCCAAAGGCGTGCTTCAGCATGGCAGCAAAAAAGATCTCAAACAGGGTCGGCACGAGGACACAGAAGAATTAAGTAGCTGAAAAATCCCACAACAACCAATTAAGTAGCTCTTTATGATTTCCTATAATTTGACTAAATGGTAAAGTATTTAGAAATTTCTTAATGTTCATATCTGGTGTTAATTCTGTCTCATACATTTTTTATAATACTCCATAAATCTTGTTACTATTTGCTGTTGTGAGGTTACTATTGTTTCTTCCTTTGTTTTCACAGAGACAAATGCCCTCTTTATTCCTTTCTTTTTTTACTGCATATGATGACAACTTAGAATTCTTATTCCCATTCTCATAATAATCTCTCTTTATATAATTCATAGCTGCCTGGGTCTTACTTGTATCTAATGCCTCTAATTTTGGTCTAGCTCTTATTACTTCATTACATACCTTGTTTGATCAGGATTTTTTTATGCTGCTCTAGTAGTTTTTTTTATTTTATTTTCATTTTTTCTTGCAATTTCTTTCTTTTTTAAATCTAGAACTTTCCATAATAAACTTTCCTCATAAAAATTACTTTTAGTGTTCCACAACAATACAGGTTTTATTCCTTCTTTATCATTTGTTTCATAAGAAATCTTTATACCTTCCTTAATTTTCTAATAATTTCTGTATTTAAACATATATTAGAACCCCCAGTCTTTCACCGGACCAATTTGCAGCATTTTTTAAAGCTAAAGTGGAGGCCATCCGCTGGGACCTGTCTCCTTTTTTGAACACAGTGAGTCGAGCTGAGATGTCCAGCGCTCCGTCTTGCCCGTGGCTTTTGATTCCTTTCAGCCTGTCACGCCTGACACTGTGGCCAGGGTGCTTGATAGCTGTCGTGCCACCACCTCCTCTCTTGACCCTTGCCCAGCCTGGCTAATCAAAGCGGCCAGGCCTACAACAACGGAATGGGCCACTGTAATAATTAATGGGTCTTTCCTGGAGGGCAGATTTCCATCTGCCCTCAAGGAGGCACTCATTAGGCCCATTAGGAAGAAACCAAGTTTGGCGGCGGACGAAATTGGCAATTATAGCCCCGTCGCCAATGTTTCTTTCCTAAGCAATGTAGTTGAGAGGGTGGTGGCCGATCAGCTCCAGGCGCACCTGGACAAAACAGATGCCCTGGATCCATTTCAGTCAGGCTTCAGGCCGCGCTGTGGTACAGAAATGGCATTGGTCGCCCTGTGCGATGACCTATTGAGGGAAGCCGACAGGGGAAAAGTGTCCCTGCTGGTCCTCCTCGACATCTCAGCGGCCTTTGATACCATTGACCATGGTATCCTCCTGGGGAGGCTCTCTGAGTTGGGAATTGGGGGCCTTGTGTTGGCCTGGCTCCGTTCCTTCTTGGAGGACCGTCCCCAGAGAGTACAACTTGGGGAGAGCTTCTCAGCCTCGTGGAGTCTCAATTGTGGGGTTCCACAGGGGTTGATTATCTCCCCAATGCTGTTTAACATCTATATGAGGCCACTGGGAGGGGTCATCCGGGGGTGTGGAGCTCGATGTCATCAGTATGCTGATGATACTCAGCTCTACATCTCCTTTCCACCTACTGCAGGAGATGCCGTTCTGTCCCTTCAGCGCTGCCTGGCAACCATACTGCAATGGATGCAGGAGAACGGGCTGAGGCTGAACCCGGACAAGACGGAGGTGCTGAGGGTGGGTGCCCCCACAGTGGGGGGTTGGGAAACTCCCTCTCTTTTGGGGGGGTGACTCTCCCTGCCAAGGATGGGGTCCGCAGTTTGGGGATCCATCTGGACCCGGCACTCACTATGGAATCCCAGGTGGCGCCTTTTATCATCTTAGGCGGATAGCCCAGCTGCGGCCCTATCTCAATGTGGGGGCCCTCACTACCTTGGTACATGCGCTCGTAATCTCAAGATTAGACCACTGCAATGTGCTCTACGTGGGGCTTCCTTTGAGGCTGCTGCGGAAACTACAGGTGGTGCAGAATGCCGCGGCCAGACTCCTCAGTGGTGTGAAAAAAATACCAACATATTTCACCCACTCTGGCCGCACTGCATTGGCTGCCCATCCGATTCCGCATCGACTTCAAAGTGTTGATGCTTACATATAAAGCCCTAAATGGCTTAGGGCCTTGATACTTGGCGGAATGCCTATTTCCACCAAGTTCTACCCGTGTCACTCGTGCGAGTCAGGAGGGAACAAGATTGCTGCTAAAGATTGATAAACAAATAGTCAAGAAATACCTTATTACCTTGAATTTCCAGGGCCGGATGAGTACTGAAGGAACTGACTGAAGATCTCTCATTTTCTTGAAATCATGGGAAATGAGTCAGGTGCCAACTTATTAGAGAGCCAATGTTGTCCCTACCTTCAAAACGGTCAAAAAAGAGGAACCTGGGAACTACACATCAGACAGCCTGAGATAAATCCCTGAGAGAATTCTGGAACTGATTATAAAGTGGTCATTTTACAACCACCTAGAAAACAATGCAGTAATAACTAGAATCCAACACGGATTTGTCAAGAACAAATTATGCCAGACTAATCTTACCTCATTTTTTGTTCGCATCACCTACAGAGGGAATGCTGTAGACATTGCATATCTTGACTTCAGCAAAGCTTTTGACTAAGTGCTCCATGATACTCTGATTAGCAAGTTAACTAGGTGTGGGCTAGATAGAACAACTCTGAGGTGAATACACAGTTGGCTGCAGAATCACAGAAGGTAATGATTAATGACTTTTTCTCAAACTGGGAGAAGGTAAAAAGTGGGGGTACTCCAAGGTTCAGTCCTGGGCCCTATGCTATTCAACATTTTTATTAATGACCTGGATCAGGGGATACAGGGGAAACTAATCAAATTTGTGGATGACACAAAATTGGGTGGAATAGCTGACAACTTGGAAGACCAAAACAAAATTCAAAATGATCTGGATAGACCTGAACACTTGGCTGAAAAGAACAGAATGAAATTCAACAGGGATAAGTGCAAAGTACTGCAACTTGGAAAAAGAAACCAAACACATAGTTACAAGATGAGGGATATCTTGGTCAGCAATACTATAAGTGAGAAGGATCTTGGAGTCATTGTAGATCACAAGTTGGATATGAGCCGACAGTGTGATGTGGCTACAAAAAAGGCAAATGATATTTCTGGTTGCATTAACAGAAGTATATTCTGAAATTTCTGTAAAGTACTAGTTGCCCTCTATTTGGAACTGGTTAGGCCACATCTTGCTTTCTGTGACCAGTTCTGGACACTGCACTTTAAGAAAGATGTCAACAAATTGAAATAAGTTCAAAGGAGGGCAACAAGGATGATAAGGGGGGCTGGAAACCAAGCCTTATGAGGAAACACTGAAAGAACTGGGAATGTTTAGCCTTGAGAAAAGAAGACTGAGGTGAGATCTGATAGCACTTTCCAAATATTTGAAATGCTGTCATACAGAGGAGGGGCAGGATCTATTCTCAACCAACTCAAGAGTGCAGGACGCACAACAATGGGCTCAAGTGACAGGAAACCAGATTTTGGTTGAATCTCAGGAAAAACTTGCTAACTATTAGAGCAGTATGGCAATGAAATCAATTTCCTTAAGAGGTGGTGAGTACTCAAATGCTGGAGGCATTCAAGAGAAAGGACAACCACCTGGCAGATATTCTTTGATTTGTATTCCTGCAGAGGGCAGGAGGTCAGACTTGGTGGCCTTATAGACTCCTTCCAACTTCATAGCTCTTTGATTCTATAGACTGCCTAATAAAGTCTATGTGGGGGGACATTTACACCATTTCTTCCTGAAGTGAAATAATTTCAGGAAAATATGCCTGTTTTAAAAGATAAATATTTTAAATATTTTATATATTTTATATAAAAGATAAATATTAAAAAGGTTAGAATTCTTCTGAGGAGCACAATGTTCAATATATATGTATATTCACAAAATATATAGATTTTAAGACATTTAATGAAATTGGGATGGCAGAAGGATCAAAAATGGTTTTCATGGGAATGAAAATGTTTGGGTGGATCACTTTGTTATTGAGACAGATTGATTTTAAAAATAAAATAAAATAATCACCAACAAAATCTACCAATAATGTAATGAGTAAAGGGGGAAAACTGAGTAACAAGCAACAGGAATTTTTGAAATAACTATAAGCTTTTATTGTTCCAAGTGACTTTACAAACTTTGTTCCATGCAACATGGTAACGTTTCTTTCTCCAAAGCTGGAATACAAACTGCGTAAATTCCCTGATGAATTGAACATTTTGAGCCATTTCACGAGCTCAGTCAATTGGCATCATAGGTTTCATTGCCATAAGTGTAACAAAATGTAGATGTCGGACAACCATGAACTGTAGAGACAGAGTATCATGTGTAATTTAGGAGTTCTGGCTAGTACCACATACATTGAGTCCATAGTTCTTTTCCATCATTTCCCCCCCTCTGTGTTGTTAAGCTCAACAAAGGCCACATAGAGTATTTCCAAGACATACGGTATATAGAATCTCCTGGGAAGATACATCATCTTTAAAGAAAAGAAAAGAAAAGATTCTATCCTTCCCATCAGTACTAATTGGTTTACATGCTATGTGTGGCACAATTTTTTTTAAAATGCAAACCCATATGTGCTATCTCCAGAAAAGCTAGTAAATTTCACCAAACAGGCATCCCTAAATTACATTCCATCTGCAGCTAGTGATGAAAGGACAAAACCATCTCAGCTGTGATTCTGCACATGCTTTTATTGATTGGCTCCAGGGAAATCAACTACTTTTAGCTTTGAACTTTTCTAGCCCCAAACAATTTATTGAGGGCTGACTGAATTGCACCAATAAATGCAAATCCTAGTAGTTTAGTTTCTTAGTTGCTCTTGCTGTTGACCTTTCTGCCATCACTGGCCCTTGCCCTGGTAGTGTTTCCACTTCCTATGATCTCGTAATAACAATTCACAGGACAGCAGAGAAATGGAGAGAAAGAGCTTCACCCTAGGCAGGCACCTCTCTGGATCACCCTAAAGTAACCTTTGTGGATGCACAAGAGATTGCTTGGATGAGGACATGCCACTCAATCAGTCTGTATTTCTTCTTCCTGTCACATATAAACATTTCTATGGAAAGGGGCAACAGGATGAAGAACATAATGGGCAAATGGATCCTCTTCTTTCAGCATTACTGTGTTATTCAGAAGAGGGCTGTGGTATAATCTGAAGGGGCAGAGAGAAAGCAGTAACTAGTGGGTTCTGGGGAAGACCTATGCAAATAACTGGTAGGTTTTGGACACAGAAGAACCTGTCAAGTTAAGAATGAAGCCTGATAGACCTGGTAGGTCTTGAGTAAGGTTTGGTAGAAGCTGAAGTAAATAGTCTTTTCAGTCCCTGGTCATGATTATCTGGCAGGCTCAGTTTTCCTTTAATTTAGCAAAACAGCTTAGTGATAGATTGGATACGTTGGAATTATTCTACAAGAGCACTGAAGACTTCAGGGCTGCAGATGAAAGGATAGTTTTAGTGACATTTACTACCAAGATTGCTACAGAGTCATGAGAGGTTGCTAAACGGTCTTATGTGGGAAAGAAAAGTGTTATGAGTAAAAGGAGGCACCATAATTAATTGGTAGGGGTCCTTCTTTGCTTGCAGAGGAATTCACATTCAGTTGACAACATCTTCGTTTGGCTGTTTGCCTAGCAGCACGGTCAGTAAGAGACTCTGCTAAAAAATCTTGACTTCAGCTCCTTCATGCAGCAGCACAATGGGTTGCTACAACAGCTGCAACAAGGCAAGAGAATGCTGCAGCCACTGATGAGCCATGGCTTCGGGCAGTGCGGCTGGCTCTTTGCCTCCCACCCTGGATAACGGGAGACTGGAAATTATCTCAGGAGCCCTAAAGAGCAAGGGGGTAATGCCAGGTTATTTAAAGGGTGTTTCCCTCTTGAGCCACGCTCTTCTTTTTTCAGGCATTGGAGAAGAAAGAGCCCTGTTTATTACTGTGAATAATTTGAATTAATGAAGCTCAAGTGTTCCTGGGGGATGGGAAGGCAGCATTAATAATTATTTAATTATTTAATTAATAATAAATTGTAAATTTATTTTAGAGCAATTCAATCATATTTGGGGAGGCCTGTGAAGCTAGTGGGGTGGTAACGACGGTGCAACCCATGCCTGCTGTGCTTAAGCGAGAACGGGGCTCAAATATTAAAATAATAATAATAAATAATATATATAGTGGATAAAGTCTAAGCTCGGGGCTGGGTGGGCAGTTGCTAGTTGAGAGGCTTTAACAGTGGAGGCTTGGATCCAGGCTTTTTTGAGCAGCGGCTGGGTATGAGTGGGTTTTTGTGTGATTCCCAGGCCTCAAGTGCTGTTAATTTAAAGATGTAAGCCCCCCCACTTCGCTTTGTCCACAGTTGCCTCAAGTGTGGGCCCGCAGTGGAGCCAAATTGACTAAAAGGCACTTACTATATAGGGCCAAGCAGCTACATAAGTTAATAATAATAATAATAATAATAATAATAATAATAATAATAATAATAATAATAATAATAATAATAATAATAATAATAATAATAATAATAATAATAATAATAATAATAATAATAAAACTTAAGTTGAATTAAAATATAATTCAAATACCATTGCCACAAAAATCAATTGCTTCATAAGTAATGATTAGAGTTGATTATATTGCTCAATTTAGATAATAATTAGTGGATAAAGTTGATTGAATTAATGTATTAAATTGACAAATAATTCTAATTGGCAGCATGAGTGATTAAGACAATTGATTAATTAGGTAATGGAAATCTATTGAGAAACCTGGATAGCTCAGTGGTTTAAGTCTCTGATTGTGGAGCCAGAGGTTTGGAGTTCAATTCCTCCAGGGTGCCTCCTTAACAGGGGCTGGACTCCATGATCCAAAGAGTCCCTTCCAGCTCTGCAGTTCTAAGGATGTAATCTAAGTAAAGCCAAATCTGAACTATATGTAAGAGCAGAGATGTAAGTATTTTAGGAATTTAAATAGCTTTTCCTAAATTGGTAGTAAACAACTAAGACCTTCTTTCTTGCTGGTGCCAAGTGGGTTGGTAAGTAACTAGGGGGTGCTAATCTAAGGAACTCAGGTCATAGCGATCACATCTATCAAAGAACAATAGTTATTATACCGAGACAATAGGAATCATAATCTGACTTAGGAACTGTAGCTGAACAGTTTTGAGCACCTATCCATTGGGAATTTGGGGTTCATAATGGCATTGCGAAATGGTCACAGGAACAAGAAGGGAAAACAGCCGGCCAAAAAAAGGCCAGCTCCCCAGGTGTCACCTTCACAATCCTCTTCAACAAGGAATCCTGTCCAGTATGGCAGGAATGGCAGGACAAGATTTCTGCATTAGAGGCTGAACAGCTGGCGAGACAAGCCGCACAGCAATGCAAGGTCCAGCTACGCAGATTAGCCAGAGATGCCAAGAGCCACTGTAGGGGCAAACTTAAAGCAATAGCCAGCTTTCTAATGGCCAGATTTGCTGTTCTTGAGACAGAGCAGCTACCCAAGGTGACTACTAGATGTGATGCAGATGGGGCTTCCTTGATACCACAGTCTCAGCACATGCAGAAGGGTAGAAGGTCGGCAACTTCTGTGATTCCTGAAACAGGGGCTGTGAGCCAGGAGGTGCAAGACGAAACTGAAGAAATCAGCTCTGACGGGATATATGCTGGGGAAGAACCAAGTATGGCAATGACTTCATCAGGTGAGTCGGCTGCTGCACCGGGCACATCCTCACCGATCCCCATGTGGCTTTGGGCCGGTGGCGATCAATTCAACCACACAGTTCACATACCATACAGTTCACAGAGCGGTGGGCTGGGGCACGCCATACTACCTTGCCAGCCCAACCTAACACTACGGCTAGCATAGGGGTTTAGCCTTATCTGTCCTCTCCGGCATGGGTTACTATACTGTCTCATTGTGTGCTTTGCCATATGGGGACTATTCAATGCTGTCATGTGATCACCTCACTACGGCAACATGGGAGAAGATAGGGGAAGGTGAATACATAGGTATTCGAATTATTAAAGAGAAACGTTGAGAAGAAGGACCTAGATAAGGAAGATGGCAAAAGACGCAGGAGTAAAAAACCCAATAGAATATGGGCAAATTGACTTCCCAGGTTCTTGATTTACGGAGGGGTGAGAGTTAAAAGAACAGCTGTGGAGGTCTCAATCCATCTTTCGGTAATTGGACATAATTTACAGGGCCTGTTGACATCACGGGGAAGGCGTGGCTTCATTTTGATGAGTTGTTCTGTATGAGGAGCGCGATTCACCCAAATATGTGTTGGGGACAAGCCCCTGCTGCGCCTGTGGCTGCAACACATGACCCCAGCTAGGTCAAATTTGGGGACAGCTTTGGCAGTGGTCATTTGAACAGGAAGGTTGCCCTTGTTCAGAATCCCCGCCTTGGAGCATGGCAGGTGGTTCAGCCCTGCCTGCTCTGTTGGGAGTACAACTCAAAAAGCACATGTACAAAAAGATCATGCCGCATCAGGCATGAGTGTACCACCTGT
The DNA here is from genome assembly GCF_051106095.1 of Pogona vitticeps. Taxonomy (NCBI): domain Eukaryota; kingdom Metazoa; phylum Chordata; class Lepidosauria; order Squamata; family Agamidae; genus Pogona; species Pogona vitticeps. Next base: position 128,962,057 of record NC_135785.1, read on the forward strand.
GGAGACCAGCACCCAAATTCATCATGTTTTATAGCTGGCGCCAAGCACCAGCACAAGGGCACAGGAGGTGGTAAAGCCCAACACAGGCAGGGGTATTCCTGGAAAATGGACCCAGCCCAATTAGGGTTGAGGCTTTGGAAGCTTGGTTGAGTTCCTACCCCGGTAGTGAGGATGTAATTATCTTTTAGAAGGCTTTAAACATGGCAGAAGGAGAGTGCAAAGCATTTTTTGCACAGAACCTCCGATCAGTGCACAGGATGGAAAGTATTGTCTAGAGTAATGACAGACAAGGAAGTAAAGGAAAGAAGGGGCCTCATCCCCCTTGTCAATGTCACCCCTGGAGAAACTGATGGTTTCTCCATTAGGCATTGTGCCTAAGAAGGCCTAGGGCGATTTTCAGTTAACCCATTACTTGTACTTTACAGAAGGAATGCCAGTCAATAATGTATCACTCCAGAATTATGTACAATGCTATGAAGGATCTACATCGACCACTGCATAGGACTAGGGTCATACATGGAATAACAGAAGATCTATTAGCATGGAATCAGTTTTTTAGCAGAATTTAATGGGATCTCCTTCCAGAAAGGTGAAATTGAGCTAAAGCAGATTTTCAGGTTCATTAAGATACAGTAGGATCCTTAGGATTTGAAATTTATTTCAGAAGACAGCAGTGTGCTGGCACTCAGCCTGATAAGGGGCATCACAACAGGATTACCAGAGATTTGACATGCCTAGAACTTTTTTTCCAATAATGAGGTGCACTTTGGATATGGGCCAAAGAGTGGTCAAATCTGGTATTACGATTTACGTGTGACAATCAAGTGGTTGTTTACATTATAAACAACCTTATGTCACGGTCAGAATGGGCTTTGACATTGATCAGGGTGTTACATTACGGGCACTGCAATCTACCATACTAGTGCATGCCTGGCATATACGGGGTCTGCCAACAGATTGAGTGGTTTAGGGAGCTAGACCCTGGAGCCAAGGAGTTCTCTGAAGTTCTACCCCGGGAGGTCTGGCAAATTGGTGTGAAGATGTAGCAAGAGCGATAGGTTCGGCCCTGACACCAAGGAGGAGGAAGGGCTGTTCAGCCGTGAGTAAAGAGTTCCAGGAATCTAAGAAAATGGTCAACTTGGAGCCAGCTTGGCTGGTATTAGTCGAACATTTACAATAATTTATTGTACATTCAAGTAGAAATGGTATGGCACTGGGAACTGTTCAAAGAAGGCTGTTAACACTGGCATATTACACAAATTAATGGCTATAGATCAATCAAGGGATTACAGTGGGGTCTTGACTTGAGAACTTAATCCGTATTGGAAGGCGGTTCTCAAGTCAAAAAGTTCTCAGGTCAAATCTGCATTTCCCATAGGAATGCATTGAGAACCATTTGATCCGTATCTGCTCTTTTCTGTCCATAGAAACTAATGGGAAGCTGCTATTCTGCCTTCGACCACTAGAGGGGGATATTTTGTTTCTTTTTTTCTTAGGTCAAGAAAAGTTCAGGGAAGGCAGGGAAAAGACAGTCCAGGCAGTCCAGGACCAGGCAGTCTGAAGACTGTCTCCCAATCCACTCTCCAAACTCTGGGAGGAGTGAGGAAGCAGACAGGCACCCTTTTCACTGGCCAACAGTTAACTGAAAGTTCACATTTCGCACTTTCCCTGCCTCCCACGTGGGTTTTTTTTCAGTTCTTAACTCAAATCCAAGTATGTAAGTCAAGTCAATATTTTCCTATGAGAGTGGTTCTTAAGTCAAAATGTTCTTAACTCAAGCCGTTCTTAAGTCAAGACCCCACTGTACTGTATAAGAAAAAGATAGAAGGATGGTCCAAAGAGAGCAGTAGAGTACAAGATTCCAGGGCTCCTATATCGCCGCTGTTACTAGAGTACATTTGCAAACAACGGGTGCTCTTATGTAGGGACGAATATGAATGAGTCCTATTCAAAGCGGCGTCATTAACAACATTCATTGGTGCCCTTAGAATTAGCGAGGTGGTTGCATCTGGAACAAACGATAAGTCCAAGCTGACCCTGCAATGGCAGGGCATTAAGGGTGAATAAGGGAAGGTGTAAATCCTTATTCGATGATCCAAGGCCTGATCAGCTAGGCAAGGGTACACAAATCACCTTAGGGCAGTGTAGCATAAACAGCATCTGCCCTGTGAAAGCCTCACAGGCATATTAAAAGTGAGAGGACAGGACCTGGTTGTTTCCTTCAATGCACTGATAAATCACTTTTGATGAAATATCAGTTCTGGAAATTAACCAACATAGCATTAGACAGAGTAGATCTCCAAGGCATGTAGGTTTGGCACACATTCATTCAGAAGAGGTCCAGCCTTCACTGCAGCAGCCCAGGGCTATAGCTTGGAAGAGATCATGCGTTTAGGCCAATGGTTGTTATCCAGTTACCGCAGATATATAAGAACACCACCTAACATATAGGCAGGGGCCAGGTCTTATTATGTCTTCACAGGTCCCATAGGATTGGTGAAATGGAGACACATTGTGACCATCAGCCACAGCTATGTATACTGTGTTTTTCCTCAACGTTAACACGGCACACAGGGATGTTAACCATGAGGTCTGCAGGGTGGTCTGCAGCGACCTTGGATTGGTGATCTGTCACCAGAGGATCTGATTGGATAGGCCTGAGTTTTTTCGGAACTATGGAATCCATCTGTCTGATTTGGGTTGGGATGTCTTCTCGGAAAGCATCAAGGAGGGCCTGCTTGTTGAGCTTGAGCAGCTCAATGGCAGGCATGGGATTTAGCTATGTTAGTCCCTATGCTGTGGCGGATAGTGCAGAAAAAACAGGTATTTTCTGGTGAGTCCCACTGTAAGATCAGGTAAGCTAACGGCACCGCAGATTGTGCAATTACAGTGATTGGGGGAAAAGATGCGCTGGGCCACTTCCAGACCAACAGTCATCAACTAAAGATGGCTTGAGGTCTGGGGGTGTGTATTAGTGGCCAGCCAGGTTCCTGCTGTCTTTAAGACTGTGTGCGGCATTCCCCCTTATTATGTTAAATAGTCATGCATTATTCGTATTGAATGCTAATGTTGTTGAGAGGCGGAGCCGAGAGAGAGGTAAAAAAGGTGGAGCCTGAGAGTGAACAGTCAGTCTGAGTCAGAGTGAGAGGAGAGAGAGAGAGAGAGATACAGAGATATTTGGGAGATCTGGGGTGTGATTAGTCAGAAGAGTGTATAGTAAGAAGAGTGTATAGTAACTGTAAGATTAAATAGAAGATTGTTATTGTTGATTTAGAAACCTGAAGAAGATACGTATGGATTATTCCCAAAACATCTGTAATCAATAAACCTGTTTTATTTAAAAGACAGTGATGAATGGACCTTCATCTTTCTTTAGAAAAGTATGTTGAATTAGTGATCAACTGGTGGCAGCATATGAAGAGGACTTTGGTTTGCCTTTATGTGCCCCATGGTTGGAAGATAACCAAGGGTAATTGGGGCAAATGCCACACCGCGAGAACCTGGGCACGGGGACTCGCCCAACTGTTGATTAAGGGGCATTTGGATACCTCTGTGATTTACTTGTTTCCGCACTACAGCAGGCCCCCCCTTGCCAAAGGGATGGCAAATTTGAATTTTCAATCAATAAAGTGTGACCTGTATTTTAACCTATATTAATTGTCTCGTGTCATTATTCCGGGGTTGGAGAGCAAATAGCATTTCTTGTCAGGGGACATTAAAATCTGTTTTATTATGTTTCTCCAAATCCCACCCACATTTTCCTCCTGCCATTGTTTTCATTGTTTTCATTAGGATTATGATTAGTTTTTTTCTTTCTGCACTGAATTTTTTCACATGTTTTTCTTAATATTTAAACATTATTTATACATTTTTCATAATTTAGCTTTCCCTGACTGGCTAGAATATATGCATACATATTGGTCAATCATGTACATTTTAGCCATTCACATTTTAAAGTGTCCACAGTTCTGTGTGTTCTTCATTTCTTGGAAATACCACATAAGCCTTACAGATGTGGACATGGTGAAGGTGACATGCTTTTCTTCTCACAAGGTATCTCACAAAATGCAAAACTGCTGACATCACCACAACTGCCAAACAGAGTGAAATTCTTTCCCCCGATATAGAGGCAGCTAACCTGATCTTGTGACTGTCTTCATCTCCACTTTATTGCTTCTGTAGTGGTTTATGAATTACAGTAATTTCCAGATGTGGGATCACAGTTTATTTATTCATTTTAAATATTTTTGTTACACCTTTCTCCTTTAAAGGCTCATGGTGGCTTACATTATTAAAAGTATGATATTTAAAGGTTAAAAACAATAAGTATACAAATATAAAAAAGAATTAAACAAATATTTTATTAAAGATAATATATAAAATCAATACTAAAAACAATTTAAAAGCAACAATCCAATTTGAGAAACCCCTCTCAGACAGACAGTCACTAAGGAAAAATCCTGTATGTTTATTTATTTATTTATTTATTTTATTTATACCCGCCTATCTGGTCAATTACGACCACTCTAAGCGGCTTACAACATAAAATAATCAGATAAATACAAAAGAATTATTACATAAAACACAAATTCAACAAGATGGCAGATGATAAGAAAAATGGGGAAAGGAAAAGAGCAACATCAGGGATTAACTGGAGGGAAGGCCTGCCGAAACATCCACGTTTTTAGTTGATTTTTTAAAAGATACCCAGCGAGGGGGCCACACGAATCTCCAGAGGTAGGTTGTTCCAGAGGCGAGGAGCCACCACCGAGAAGGCCCGGTTTCTTGTTTTTTTCCTTCCGGGCCTCCCTCGGCATCAGGCTCCTCAGCCTCACCTCCTGACTTGCCCAAGTGACACGGGTAGAACTTGGTGGGAGTAGGCGTTCTGCCAAGTATTGAGGTCCTAAACCGTTTAGGGCTTTGTACATAAACATCAAAACTTTGAAGTCAGCGCGGAAACGAATGGGCAGTGAAGAGTAGGTTCACTGATAGAAGACATTTTCTTTGTTTATGGTCTGTTCAAGACCCATGGCCATGCAAAAACTCTACATTGAGTAAATGGACCAATAAATGAATTAAAAATCTGACTCAGTTTAAAGTGGTGTTTATATAATAATGAGTCTTTGATTAGTGGTTCTGGGATCATTTCATGAAAGGAGGGGCGAGCATTAATTCAAGATGGTAACATGTTTCAAAGTAGGTTGGATTGATTGCCGTTTGTGTGTGTGTGTGTGTGTGTGTGTGTGTGTGTGTGTGTGTGTGTGTGTGTGAGAGAGAGAGAGAGAGAGAGAGAGAGAGAGAGAGAGAGGACCTTTCTGCAGGCAGGATAATGGGAGAGGAAAATTACAGATGGGAAACTATTAGCATTTGTATAACATCATTTTTTGGGGGGCTAGAGCTCAGAATGAATTCAGAATTACAACAGAAGTTAAAAATAATGTAAAGGGATTTCTCAACTATGCTTAAAGCAAGAGTGAGAACAAGGAAGCAGTAGAAGAAATGGTAATAGGTAACAGAGATAAAGCATAGCTTCTGAACATGTACCTTGTCTTCTCTGAAAAGGAAAACAATGCTCAATCTAGCACAAGTAGAATAAAGAGACAGTAAGGGGGTTACTACCACAGGGCAGGTGAAGAGGTTATATGAGAATACCTACCTTCTTTAAATATATTAAAATTCCCTGGACCAGATTGGTTGCATCCAATAATACTAAAGGAACATGGGGATGTACTTGGAGACTCTATTTATAATCTTTGACAATTTCTGGAGAACAAGTGAGACCCCTGGAAGCTAAGGCAGGTAAATGTTGTCACCATCTTCAAAAACATGGGAGGGGGGAGAAGATCAAAAAGTGGAGAATGTTGTTAAAGTAGCACATCTTGATTTCATTAAGTCTTTTAGCTCTGTCATTTGTGATATTATTGTGGTCAAACCAGTAAAATTTGAGCTAGAAAATGCCGCTGTTTACTGAATTAGCAGCAGCTTGATTGGTTGCAGTCAAAATGATCTCACCAATGCTTTCTTGCTATCCTGGACAGAATTGAGAAATAGGGTGCCACAGGGTTCTGATGTGGGCCAGGTGTTGTTTATAGCATCTTGGATGAAGCATCAGAAAGATACTCATCAAAACCCCAGACTGGGGTGAAGGGTAGGTAGATAATAGTTCACAAGATAGAATCAGGACTCAAGATAACCTTAATATATTGTAGAAACAGACCATAACGGGTTTTAATCTTGTTTCAGTGAAGGGAAATGTTACATTCTAAAATTAGGCAGGAAAAGTCAAATGCACACAACAAGTGGTGAAAGCAATAGTATGCGTGAAAAGCATCTGGGGATCTTAGACCACTAAGTGAACATGAGTTAATAGTGTGATGTTGTAGCAAAAAAAGAAAGAAGGCTGGATCAACAGAAATATAATATCTAGATCAAAAGGAGCAATACCATCATTTCATTCTGCTTTGTTCAGACTTCTCCTTGAATTCTGTATCCATTTCTGTCCACCTTAATTTAATAAGAACATCAATAAGTTATAATGTGTCCCAATGAAGGTGACCAGAACTGTAAAGAGTCTGGAAAATAAGGTGTATGAGGAATAGCTGAGTGAGTTTAGCCTGAGGAAAAATCGAAGAGGTGATAGGATAACTATCTTCAAATATTTGAAGGGATGTCATGTGGAAGGTGAAGGCTCTTGGATAACTTGATTCAAGTTAAGAAAGGAAAGTTAATTACATACTAGGAAGAAATACTGTTCTGTTCAGCTGTTCAATGATGTTTGGACTATTTGACCCTTGGGATCTTTTACAGTTTTACAGTTCTATGGTTGTGTGAGGAAACTACCACACATATAAATGCTAACTACTAGACTATTTCACAGAACATATCCTCTTCCCTTCCATCCTCTTATTGTTTGAACACTTCAATGGAGCTGGAGAACCTAAACTATATAATATTCCTCCCCAACTGGGTTGTGAGGCCTACATAATTACAGAAATAACTAAAAACTTAAAAATTATATCACAAGAGGAGTGATGTCAGTAAAGTTACTACTTTAATGTAATTACTAAAAACATTATTTTAGAAACTGAATTAATTACATCTAGCAATTAATTATAAGCAACTGGATACTTTCAATCTCTAGAAAAGGAGACACAATATCTACTCCCTTATCATAGAATTAGATAATAGTGAAGTTGGTAAGGATCTATAAGGCCATTCAGTCCAACTGCCTGCTCTCTGCAAGAATACAAATTGAAGGATGTCTGCCAGGTGGTTGTCTAAATTTCTCTTGAATGACTTCAGTGTTGGAGCACTCACCACCTCATAAGGTCATTGGTTTCATTGTTACTCTGCTCTCTAACAGTTAGGAAGTTTTTTCTGATATTCAACCAAAATCGGGTTTCCTGTAACTTGAGCCCATTCTTGCATGTCCTGTACTCTGGGGTGATCGAGAACAGATTCTGCCCCTCCTGTGTATGACAGCATTTAAAGTATTTGAAAAGTGCTATCATATCTTTCCTTTGTCTTATTTCTCTAGTATAAACATGCCAAATTCTTTCGGTCTTTCCTCATAGAGCTTGATTTCCAGGCCCTCTGATAATCCTTGTTACCCTCCTCTGAACTGGTTCCAATTTGTCAGCATCTTTATGTATGTATGTATGTATGTATGTATGTATGTATGTATGTATGTATGTATGTATGTATGTATGTATGTATGTATGTATGTATGTATGTATGTACGTACGTACGTACGTACTTATTTATTTATTTATTTATTTATTTATTTATTTATTTAATATCCCACCTATCTGGTTAAGCGAGGACCACTCTAGGCGGCACTTCACTTCTTGAAGTGTGGTGTCCAGAACTGGACTCAATACTCAAGGTGAGGTCTAACCAGTGTTGAATATAGGGGAAGTAGCACCTTGTGGGATCTGGAAACTATACTAAACTATATTAATGTAGAACAGTTTTGTCTTTTTTGTAGCCACGTCACACTGTTGGCTCATATTTAGCTTGTAATCTATGACAATTCCAAGATCCTCCGCACTTGTAGTATTGCTGAGCCAGGTATTCCCCCATCTCGTAACTGTGTGTTTGGTTTCTTTTTCCAATGTGCATTACTTTGCACTTATCTCTGTTGAATTTCATTCTGTTCTTTTCAGCCCAGTGCTCCAGCCTATCCAGATCATTTTAAATTTTGTTTCTGTCTTCCAGGATATTAGTTATTCCACCAAATGTTGTGTCACCTGCAAATTTCATTAGTTTTCCATGCACTCCCTCATCCAACTCATGAATAAAAATGTTGAACAGCACCAGATTCAGGACTAAGCCTTGGGGTACCCCACGTTACCTCCTCCTAATTGTAGAAGGAGCCATTAATCATCACCCTCTGAGTATGATTCTGTAGCCAAATACGTGTCCACCTTACACTTAATCTATCCAGCCCACACCCAGTTAATTTGCTAATCAGAATATCATGGAGCAGTTACTCAAAAGCTTTGATGAAGTCAAGATATACTATGTCTACAGCATTCCCTTTATCTGTCAGGGAGGTGACCCAATCAAACAATGAGATCAGATTAGTCTGGCATGATTTGTTCTTGACAAAACCATGTTGGCTTCTAGTTATTATTGCATTGTTTTCTAGATGCTTGCAGAGTGACGGTTTTATAATTTGTTCCAGTATTTTCCCTGGGATTGATGTCAGGCTGACTGGCTTGTAGTTCCCAGGTTCCTCTGTTTTGCCCTTTTGGAAGATAGGAACAACATCAGCTCTACTCCAATCATCTGGCACTTCAGCTGTTTCCCATGACTTCAAGAAAATAATGAACAGTGGTTCTGGGAGTTTTTTTCTTTTTCAAAATTGTAATATACTCTACAGAACACCACAGCTTGTTACTTTTCTCAACAAATGATACACTGTATTACATTATAGAAAAACAGAATGATACTCACCCGCAAAATTGCAGCTATTGCAATTTAGTTCTCCAAAGGAGGGAAAGGAACAAACAGATTTCATCAAAACTAGCTCTGATACAATACTGGGCATGTGGCAGGTGTACAGCTTTAAATTGCTGTACTGAATTCAGGATTGACTTCTCAGCCCTCTATGTGTTATTTGCCACCAAGTTATTTCTGACTTATTGTGACCCCAGGAATTACTGAATTCCAAATGGCTCTGTCATTAACAACCCTTTTCAAAAAGTCATATTTTCCAAGTACAGTGACTTACATTTAGTCATTTTAGTGTCTAGTGAGAGTTCAGTTTTGATTTGAATTAGAGAACCCACTTATTTGTATTGTTAGTTGCTCATGGCACCTTTACAACTTTCTTCTGACAGCACATTTCAAAAGAATCAATCTTTTCCCCCAGTCAGCATTCTCCAGCATCCAGCTTTCACAGCTATACATGATATGTAAATTATCTTGACCACCTTCTCCTCATCATCTTAGAACCACAGAGCTGGAAGGGACCCTATGAATCAATGAGTGCAGTCCCTGTCAAGGAGGCACAGTGGGGAATTGAACTCCCAACCTCTGGCTCTGCAGCCAGATTCCTAAAGTATTGAGCTATCAAACTCCAGCAACACCTTTACTACTAAGGATCTTTTCTATTGTCTTCATGGTTGCTCCTCTAAGTCTAAATCTCATTTTGATATCTTGGTTTCAGTATCTCTTTTGATTAACGACTGGACCAAGGTATAGAAAATCATGGCAAATTGTCATTTCTTTGTCCTCAATAGAGTCATGTCTTTCTTCCATAGTCATTATTTCAGTCTTAATGTTCAGTAGTAATCCAACTTTTGCACTTTCTTCTATAACTACAAGTAATCAATTAAGATCACTGCTACGAGGGGGTGCTGATAAGTATTGAGCCTTTCCCTGAAAAATTTGAGCTAGGAAGCTATAAATTACAGGGTGTATTGGCCAATTTGTCTGTATTCAACAGTGCAAAAATCAACTACCTATGATTTTAACTTATCTTTCATGTTCAGTCCAAATTGAACATGGCAGCACCTCTACAAAAGTTCAATGTGGAAGAGCATAGGACCATAATCAAGTTCCTGTTTCTCCAAGGGAAAGGTGCAAAGCAAATCCATGATGAAATGTCACAAACTATGGGCAATAGTGGCCCTTCGTATGCAACAGTTAAACATTGGGTTGTCAATTTTTAAACTGGCCATTTCAGTGTTAAAAGTGAGAAATCCAGTGGAAGGCCTGTTTCTGTCTCTATGCCTGCAAATGTGAAAACCATCCATGACATGATCATGGAGGACGGCCGAATATCAGCCCAAAATATTGCTATATATCTGAGAATATCACGTGAGAGAGTTTGTGCCATTATCCACAACGGCTTGGAAATGAGAAAGCTTGGCAGCAAAGTGGATCCCCCAATTTTTGACAACTGAACAAAAGAGGAAATGAAATGTGGAGTCATTGTTGGCAGTTTTGGAACATTTTGCAAGAAATGAGTCAGATTTCCTGGGCAAACTGGTAACTGGCAATGAGACATGGATCTACTATTATGATCCTGAGACAAAGGAACAGTCTAAGGAATGCAGGCACAGTGGTTCCCTAAGACAAAAGAAGTTCCAAGTGCAAAGTTTGGTGCTGAAGCAAATGGCAACATTTTTGGGGGATAGGAAGGGAGTTCTGCTGGTGGACGACCTCCAACAGGGTTCAGAAAATCAATGCAAAATATTACTGTGCTTTATTGATGAAATTGAGGCAAACCATCAAGGAAAAATGTTTAGGAAAGCTCTTCAAAGGTGTCATCCTGTTGCATGACAATGCCTTGTCACACACTGCAGATGAAACAATGGCAAAACTGATGTCCTTAGGCTTTCAAGTGATGCCCCATCCACCCTATTCTCCCAACCTGGCTCCTTCTGACTATTATCTGTTCCCCAAACTCAAAAAACACCTAAAGGGACAATGATTTGGGAGCGTTCTGGAGGCAACTAATGCTGCAAATGAGTGGTTACACCAGCAGTCAGAAGAATTTTATTTGCAGCGACTTAAGAAGCTGCAGGACAGATGTCACAAGTGCATAGACTTCCTGGGGGAATATATAGAACAGTGTGGCAGTTACAACTTCCTAACTCATTTTTTTCTGGGAAAGGCTCAATACTTATCAGCACCCCCTCGTATTTTCTGCCAATAATGTGATGATGTCTGCATATCTTCAAACTATTCATGTTCCTTCCTCCAATTTTCAATACTTTATCCAGCATTGCATACAAAATATTCTGTGTGTAAACAGAACAGGTAAGGATGTACCTTGTCAAGTGGAAGCTATTCTGTTTCTCAGTATGCTGTTCCACACAGCTGTTTGTCCAGCATATAGGTTATGTATCATGATACACCCATTTTCACAATGACTAGCCCAAATACAAGATAGTATATGTGACGGCTGCGATGACGTCACCTGCCTATCATGGTTATGCTGGAACCCATCTGCCTATAGCAGAGCAGGAGGTGGGACTCCAGGAGGTGGAGCTGTGTATATAAGGGGGGGAGTGAATGATGTGAGACAGTTTTTAGTTAGTTAAGAGTTATGAAGAGTTAAGGTCTGAGTGATAGTGTGTATGAGGGGATACTTTATTATTACTGATTGCCTTTTTATTTTAGTTGATAAGGTGATTTACCATTCCTTCTGTTGTTATCAATAAAATACAAGTTTTTATTTTTAAAATCATACATTTGTCTGAAGAGTCTTATGAAGGAGTGGTTGGTGGCAGCGTAAATAGAGTGTGAATGAGAGAGTGTCCTGACCATTGTGACGTGAAAGAGGAACGTCACAACATAAATTGGTGCCAGCGTGTGGGATACGAGTTGTCCAGTTGTCCAGTTGTCCAGTAAAGCCTTGGCTAAAGTGGCAAGAGCAAAAGGACTTCAGTTAGGGTCACCTGAAGTGGAAAGTGTGGGCATCTCTAGGATTTGACTCAAGGGGAGCAAATCTAGTGGAGAGGCACTTAAGCTTCAGAGTGGAAAACTGATTTATGAGCTCTGTAGTGGCCATTTTGCGAGGGAGAGTAGCCCCAAAGCAAAGTCTGTGGCGAGTTGGTCAGAGTGTCCTGTGTTAGGTGAACTCTGAGAGGACAGACCAAGCCCAGCAAAGCTGAGGGATCTCCATTTTAAACAGCTCCAGTGAGTGGAGAGAGCTGTGGTGATTCTAAAGGCAGCCAAAGGCAGTAATATAAAATAAGTATCCTTAGTTGGCAAGAGGCCCAGAAAACGGGAAAAGAAGACGACATAGAAGCTTAGTTACAGTTTCTAGTGTCAGATCAGCTGGAACACACTGCAAATATATATCAGACCTTAACACCGAAAGGAAAAAAGTATTTTAAACAGAGGCTTGGAAATAGTCAGGAGCCTTTTGTGTAAGAAACATGCCTTTGATGCGCAGTAAAATGGCTGAAAGTGAGCCTAAATCTCCAGAGATGTCTGAGGGAACTGGAGAGGTGATTGAGGGAGAAGGGGACAGGTTTACCTCAGAGCGGGAGGAAGGAATTAATGGGGAACAGCTATCAGAACTGAGGAAAATTCAATTAGCCCAGGAACATGAATTTAGGATGAAACATTTGGAAATGGAAAAAGAAGAAAGATTAGAGAGAGAGAGAATGGAAAGAGAAGAAAGATTGGAGAGAGAGAGGATGGTGTTTGAGTTAAGAAAATTGGAAATGATGAACCAGAACAATAATAACAATAGAGATTCTGAGATGGGCCAATTATCAAAGGCAGATTTAAAGAAATTTCCATCCTATAAACAAGGGGATTCAGTTGAAGCGTTCCTTACAAGTTTTGAGAGAGCAGCCTCAGATTTTTCTCTCAGAGAAGCAGAGAAAATGGTAGTTTTAAGGTCTCTGATTAGTGGAAAAATGGCAGAAATATATGCTGATATGCCAATAGAACTCAGTAAAGATTACTCAGAGTTTAAAAAGTTGGTTTTTCTTAGATTTGGCATTAATTCAGAACACCTCAGACAGAAATTCAGAAAGCTCACCAAGAAATCAGATGAAACTTTCACACAGCTGGGTTATAACTTAGAGAGATGTTTGGACAGGTGGTTGGAACAGGAGAATGTACAGACTTTTCAACAGTTAAAAAATATTGTAGGTTTGGAGCAGTTCTATTCCTTACTCCAAGGTGAACTTAAATATTTGGTTCAGGAAAGGAAACCTACTGACATTAGACAGGCTGCGCAGATTGCTGATTTTATTTCACAAATAAGGGGGCCTGTAAGTTATGAGGAAAAAGGTATGAGGAAAACATGGGACCCAAAGTACTCCAAAGAGCCAGGTCAGGGTCAGGCTAAAATGGGCAGCCATTTTGTGGGTAAAACTTCTGGGCAGAGCCAGTCCAGGAACCAGATTTTGGAGGGAAAAGAAAAATCAGAAAAGTTCACTAACAGAGGCTCATGGGGAGATAAAATTTGCTTTGCTTGTCAAGGCAGGGGACACATTGCTTCACAGTGTTTTAACTCAACTCAAAAGAAAGAAATTTCTCCTCAGAAAGTGAATTTGAAAGAGGCAAAGTCTGTGTATTGTATACAGAACAGCCAAATGAGTCCCTCTAGAGATAGCCCTGTTGCCATGGGAACGCAGCCAGAAGCAGCAGCTAGCTCTTCAGAAATGGATACTTCTAGTGGCCAGAGTACAGAATATCAGGATGTGCCAATAGCTGAAATAAGACATTGTTTGTACATTCAGATAAATTCTCAGCTACTGGAATCAGCTGGGGACAGAATAAAAATTTTAGGACAGAATTACACTGCTTTACGAGACACTTGCTCACAAGTTTCGATCTGCCACTCTGATATTGTACCTCAGGAATGTATAATTCCTGATCAGAATATGACTCTCAGAGGAATTGGGAAAGAGATAGTGACCTTGCCTGTGGCAGATGTTTTAGTTAATTATCAAGGATGGCAGGGAGTTTGGCGAATGGGGGTTTCTTCTCAAATTCCTACACCTTGTCTTATTGGCACTGACTTAACAAAACATGTCAAGAGTGCCTTGGTGATTACGCGATCACAACCTGAACAAAGGGAAGCTAGTAAGGGTACTGGCTCTCAAGAACAAGAAGAGAACATACCCCAGGCTGAGGCGTTTTTGTTAGAAATACCTCAGAAAAGTGTATTTGCCAGGGATCAGATAGCAGACCCCACTTTAAAAAGCTGTGTTGGAGAAGCGGCTGGCAAAGGATTATCCCTTAAACATGGGTTGCTCTACAAAGAAAAACTAATTAATATTCCAAAAGGAGGGCCTGAGATTAAAAGTCAGTTGATTGTTCCTGATAAATATCGTCCTATGATTCTAGAAAAGGGACATTTAGGTATTGCAGAAACTAAGCAAAGAATACCTCAGAAGTATTATTGGCCAAAAATGGGAAAGGAGATAAAAGAATTCTCTCAAGCTTATGACCCATGTCAGGGAGAAAGAAATAGTGAGGATAAGGCCAACAGGGAGGACAGGAATAGGGATGATTATAAAAATTATATGGAAGATATTGATAAGACTTTTATTCAGCTGAGGCAGGAACACACTGATCAACAGAAACAGGAACACAGAGAGGTGTCAGAACTTAGAACAAGTGAGGATGAGGTGAAACAAGTTAATTTTGTGCATACAAAATCAAAAGAAAATCAGGAAACATCATGCTACCCTGAGATAGTAAAACTGAAAACTTTAGAGGAAAGTGAATTGAAGTCAGCAGAAGTAGTATCTAAGGAAAACATACAGCCAACTGAAAAGGCTGATAATTCTGTATCTACACCCATAGCTAAAACCAAGCAACAAGAAACCCTATCTAAGAAACTTAAGAATAAAGAAGTAGCACTAGAGAAAGTTAAAGATGCATCTAAAATTAAACAAGTAAATAAAAGAGAAATGCAAGGAGTACTAAAGAAATTTACTCTAGTTATAGAAATAAGGAAAGAAGCTAGAGGGAAATCTATGATAAGGTTAGCAGGCTATACCCAGCAGGAGGAAAGAAATGTCAGATGTATAGCCTCTCCTTCAAAAATTATAAAAGTTATAAGAAAAGACAAGAAGATCCAGGGGTTGAGCAGATGTAAAGAGACCCTGGAAAAGTTGCAGACTACATTAAAGAAAAGTCAGCACTGTATCCAGAGAGGTCATGTCCAGAGATGTCATCATATCCAGAGAGGTCGTGTCCAGAGATGTCAACGTATCCAGAGAGGTCGTGTCAAGAGGCATCTTCATGTCGTGAGGGGTGCAGAGTTCCAGAGTGTCTTCAACATCATCGCTGTAGCAGGATTCGAATCCAGAGCCGTGCTGAGCAAAGTAGATGAAGAAGCTCATCAGCCAGCTGAGTTCCTGAGTGGAAAGCTGCAGCCGAGGTGGATACATCGTGCTTCGAGGAAACGTAAGTGGGACAAAAGAGGGTGGTTGTTACAGGAGAATAAGCCGTGCAAAGGAAAAGGACAATTTAGACTATGCACAGACTCAATACTAGTAATGGACGTACGAACTGAGAAAGCTTACAAGAACAAGCTTGCAAACTGGAAGAGAGACTTGCAAGATATGAACTTTAAATTCCGTAAGGAAAGAAAGACTCAAAAGACAGCTGCTGAAGCGTGGGCTCGAAGACCTATCAAAGAACAAATTGTCCACTGAAAAATAAATGTAGAATGTAATAAACTGTTTTAGTTATGTATAAGTAAAAATAAGTAATTATAAATGTAATTGCATTGAAAATGAAAGAATGGTAACTAATGTAGAAATTAATAAGCTGTTCCTGTTATGTGTGACAAAAAGTAAGTAACTGCAAAAGTAACTGTACCGAGTAAGCAATGGAAAAATGTATTAACAAAGAAATTGAAAGTATTGATTGAAGATGTTAATTGATAAAAGTACTGTAAATGAAAAATTGATAAGCAATGAAAAAAATGTGTTAAAACAAAGAAGTTGAAAAGGGTAATTACAGATGATAAGCAATTGAAGATAAAAATGTGCTGTGTTTATGATGGTTATGGTAATGTTGTGGTTATTAATATAATTTGCTTGCTGTTGTTTTGTGTTGAAAAGCACTGTAGCTTTTCATCACAAAACAACTTATTAAGGGGGAAGGTATGTGACGGCTGTGATGACGTCACCTGCCTATCATGGTTATGCTGGAACCCATCTGCCTATAGCAGAGCAGGAGGTGGGACTCCAGGAGGTGGAGCTGTGTATATAAGGGGGGAGTGAATGATGTGAGACAGTTTTTAGTTAAGAGTTATGAAGAGTTAAGGTCTGAGTGATAGTGTGTATGAGGGGATACTTTATTATTACTGATTGCCTTTTTATTTTAGTTGATAAGGTGATTTACCATTCCTTCTGTTGTTATCAATAAAATACAAGTTTTTATTTTTAAAATCATACATTTGTCTGAAGAGTCTTATGAAGGAGTGGTTGGTGGCAGCGTAAATAGAGTGTGAATGAGAGAGTGTCCTGACCATTGTGACGTGAAAGAGGAACGTCACAACATATTTTATGAGACCTTTGGTTTCAGTGTTATGTTGTGGTGCAAGACTTTGAACTCTAATAAGCAAGAAGGAAGTAAACTAAGAATGATATGGGCTTTACGTCAGAAATTTTATCCTCCTATTAAAAGTGGAAGAAACTAATTATTTAAGGATACTAATTATTTAAGGACACTAATTATTTAGTATGGTATGTTTCACAATGTATGCCTGTAGTATTATTTCAGGGTATGGACAGAAATGTTCCACAATCTCCTGAGAAGATTTTGCTTCAGTAAACTGAAAAAAAATCTTATTGTAGCATTAGTCAGTTATTACTAGTTATCAGCTCATTGATTACCTGTAATCAATGGATTCAAATTGTGATGTTGGGGGAGCATTTGACAGATATCATGGACAGCCAGAAGGACAAACAACTAGGTTCTGTATCAAATTAAGCCTGAACTTTCAATAGAAGCTAAAATGGCTAAAGTGAAACTATTGTACTTTGAACCTGTCAGAGAAGACAAGATTTGTTAGAAAAGACAGGAAAAAGTTGAAGACAGTAGGAAAAAATATAACATGAGGTTCTTTGATAATGATAGAACTTTGGAAGTCATTGATACATTCATTGCTATTAATCAGAAATGATATGATGGCACACAATAACACGGACCTGAACATTCCTGCAGAAGTACTCATTCTGGATCTGCCAAGAAAACCTGTCAAGAAATTGATTGCTCCTGCAAAAAAAATATTTCTAGCATGAGGATGAGATATGGGAACATCTTTGAGTTACAGCTTCCTATTTGTTTACTTCTTTCAACTTAGAAGTAATCTAGTTGTGCTTCAAAAATGGAAGGTCAAATTGGGCACTGCCCAAGCCCAAATGTGTTCATAGTCCTCACATACTTTTAGGAAGCTACTTCTGTGTTCCCCGTCTATTTCCTGGCACGGGATTATGGGGGAAGCTGAACTATAATGTCTACTATATAGTACTGTATAGTCTTTTTCCCCTTCATGGATTGCTGCCTTGTCGTGGTGAAGGGGCTTGAGTAATTCAGAGAAACTATGGGCTATGCCATGCAGGGACACCCAAGACAGACAGGTCATAGTGGACAGTTCTGACTAAATGTGATCCAGCTGGAGCAAGAACTGACAAGCATCTTTGCCAAGAAAACCCCATGAACAGAAAGAAAAGGCTAAAAGATATGATGATGGAAGGTGGCCCCCTCATGTCGGAAGGCGTCCAACATGCTACCGAGGAAGAGCGGAGGACAAGTAGCACCAGAGCTAATGAAGTGCTTGGGCCAGAGCCAAAAGAATGCTCAGCTGCAGACACACCTGGAAGGGAAAGGAAAGTCCAATGATGCAAAGAAGAATACTGCATAGGAACCTGGAATGTAAGATCTATGAACTTTGGTAAGCTGGATGGCAAGAATAAACATTGACATCCTGGGCGTCAGTGAACTAAAATGAATGGGAAGGGGCGAATTCAATTCATATGATTAACATATCTACTATTGTGGGCAAGAATCTCATAGAAGAAATGGAGTAGCCCTCAAAGTCAACAAAAGAGTGGAAAAAGCTGTACTGGGATACAAACTCAAAAATGGTAGAATGATTTCAATACGAATCAAAGGCAGACCTTTCAACATCACAGTCATCCAAGTTTATGCACCAACCACCAGTGCTGAGGAGACTGAAATTGACCAGTTCTATGAAGACAACTTCTAGAACTGACACCAAAGAAAGATGTTCTTCTCATTCTAGGGGATTGGAATGTTAAAGTAGGGAATCAAGAGAGAAAAGAAAAAAAAACAGGTAAGTTTGGCCTTGATGTTCAAAATGAAGCAGGGCAAAGGTTAATAATGTTGAGTTTTGTCAAGAGAACAAGCTGGTCATCAGAAAAACTCTTTTCCAACAAAACAAGAGGTGACTATACACATGGACATCACCAAATGGACAATACCAAAATTAGATTGATTATATTCTCTGCAGCCAAAGATGGAGAAGCTCTACACAGTCGGCAAAAACAAGACCTGGAGCTGACTGCAGCTCTGATTATCAGCTTCTCACAGCAAAATTCAAGGTTAGACTGAAGAGAGTAGGAAAAACCACTGGGCCACTCAGGTATAATCTAAACCAAATCCCTTATGAATACACAGTGGAAGTAAAGAACAGATTTAAGGAACTCGATTTGGTGGACAGAGTGCCTGAAGAACTTTGGATAGAGGCTCGTAACATTGTCCAGGAGGCAGCAACAAAAACCATCCCAAAGAAAAGGAAATGCAAGAAAGCAAAGTGGCTGTCCAATGAGGCCTTAGAAATAGCAGAGAGGAGAAGGGAAGCTAAATGCAAGGGAGATAGGGAAAGTTACAGAAAATTGAATGCAGACTTCCAAATAATAGCAAGGAGAGACAAGAGAGCCTTCTTAAATGAACAATGCAAAGAAATAGAGGAAAATAACAGAAAAGGAAAAACCAGAGATCTGTTCAGGAAAATTGGAGCTATTAGAGGAACATTTTGCACAAAGATGAACATGATAAAGGACAAAAATGGGAGGGACCTAACAGAAGCAGAAGACGTCAAGAAGAGGTGGCAAGAATACACAGAGGAATTATATCAGAAAGATTTGGATATCCTGTACAACCCAGACAATATAGTTGCTGACCTTGAGCCAGACAGCCTGGAGAGTGAAGTCAAGTGGGTCTTAGAAAGCCTGGCTAACAACAAGGCCAGTGGAGGTGATGGCATTCCAGTTGAACTATTTAAAATCTTAAAAGATGATGCTGTTAAGGTGTGACACTCAATATGCCAGCAAGTTTGGAAAATTCAGCAGTGGCCAGAGGATTGGAAAAGATCGCTCTACATCCCAATCCCAAAGAAGGGCAGTGATAAAGAATGCTCCAACTACCGTACGATTGCACTCATTTCACACGCTAGAAAGGTTGTGCTCAAAATCCTCCAAGGCAGGCCTCAGCAGTATTTGGACCGAGAACTCCAAGAAGTACAAGCTGGATTTTGAAAGGGCAGAGGAACTAGAGACCAAATTGCTAACATGCACTGGATTATGGAGAAAAACATCTACTTCTGCTTCATTGACTACACAAAAGCCTTTGTGTGTACCACAACAAACTATGGCAACTGATTGGTTCAAAATTGGGAAAAGAATACAACAAGCTTGTATATTGTCCCCCGGCATATTTAACATATGCAGAATACATCATGCGGAAGGCTCGACTGGATGAATCCCAAACCGGAATTAAGACTGCTGGAAGAAATATCAACAACCTCAGATATGCAGATGATCCCACTCTGATGGCAGAAAGTGAGCAGGAATTAAAGAAACATTTAATGACAGTGAAAGAGGAAAGTGCAAAAAATGATCTGAAGCTCAACTTCATGGTCATGGGCTCCATCACCTCCTGGTAAATAGAAGTGGAAGATATGGAGGCAGTGAGAGATTTTACCTTCTTGGGCTCCATGATCACTGCAGATGGTGACAGCAGCCATGAAATTAAAAGACTCCTGCTTCTTGAGAGGAAAGTGATGACAAACCTCAACAGCATCTTAAAAAGCAGAGACATCACCTTGCCAACAAAGGTCCATATAGTCAAAGCTATGGTTTTTCTAGTAGCGATGTATGGAAGTGAGGGCTGGACCATAAAGAAGGTTGACCGCCAAAGAATTTATGCTTTTGAATTGTGGTGCTGGAGGAGACTCTTGAGAGTCCCCTGGACTGCAAGGATGTCAAACCTATCCATTTTGAAGAAAATCAACTCTGCTACCTGGAAGGGCAGATCCTGAAGCTGAGGCTCCAATACTGCAGCCTTCTGATGAGAAGAGAAGACTCCCTGGAAAAGGCCCTGGTGTTGGGAAAGTGTGAAGGCAGGAGGAGAAGGGGATGACAGAGGACGAGATAGTTGGACAGTGTCATTGAATGTACCAACATGAATTTGACCAAACCCCGGGAGGCAATGGAAGACAGGAGGGCCTGGCATGCTCTGATCCATATGGTCACGAAGAGTTGGACATGACTTAATGACTAAACAACAATAATCTTTTTCATTCTAATCTTAAGGTGGTATAAGGGAGTCTAAGTCTTTGCAATAGATGGGGCAATCATTTAAATAAATAAATACCTTTTCAGTTACCCAGCTCATAAAGAACAAGATGAGAACTGTGTCTCATATTGATAATCTCTCCCAAAAACAATTATTTTAATTTCACTACTGCCCAGTATTATTATGCACTGGTGATTTTTTAAGTATCCTTTAAACAAAATAATTTAGAAAACTGTAATATTGCATTATTCAGTATGCATTATTCAGTATTGCATTATTCAGTAGTGTTTGTGTAACCAGATTCAACTGTGAAAATAATAATGAATTTCTCAGAATATAACAGGCTCACATCCCTAAAGCACAATTGTTATTGCAGGAGTTGCTACATCATCCCGAATGAAACAGAAGCAGTATGTGTGTGGGAGATGAAGGGAAACCTAGGAGAATACAACACAGATGTTCAGTGAGGAAATACAGTTTCTTTCCTTTCTGGAAAAAAATTATCAGACACATAAAGGCAAACACACATCTTTAATTCACTTACATGATACCAAAAAATAGCATTGCAGTAGCTTGGGAAGCTGTGCAAATCAGTGCTGGTGCAAGTGCAAAACCACACATGATCTCACCTTCCCTTTCATTAATGAGTAGCTCACAGGCAGCCCTGTTTTAATGGGAGAGAAGCTGTGCTTTAATTTAAAGTGTATCTGTGGTTTCTGCAGTTCTAGCTAAGGTATGACAGCAAAGTGAGAGTATCCAGTTTAGAAGAAGTAGCTGTGTTACTCTGTTCTAGCATACCAGACCAAGAAACAAAAACAAAAGTAACAGAACAAATAGAGAAGACAAAAATGTTGTGGCACCTTAAAGACTAACTGCTATATTTTAATGTGAGCTTTCATGTACAAGTCAGCCTGGACTCAAAGTGGTGGCTGCCATTCCGAGTCATTCGACACATTTTGTTAAGTAATCACTTTTGCTTGGCAAAGAGTGGCAGTTAACTGATGCTAAATATGGATCCAGTGTGAAGACAAAACCCACAACCTTCCATTTCATTAATTTTCACTCCCACAAATCTCACCCAACAAATCCTACCAAAATGTCTTGTAAGCCATGGTTTCCTTGCAATGCTCACCTATTAATTCTTTAGGAAATGGAGCTTTTAAGGGTTAGAGAAGATGTTCTTTAGCAAGTTCTTTTTATGTAATATCCACATGGGTGGAATGTGTTTGTACTTTTGCGGCTGAATCCCTGTAGTTTCACAGCAAACCCTTTGGGGTCATCAAGGACTCTTCCCTATGTTTTCCCACCTGTCTATATACATGCACACACACCTCGCTCCTTGGTATTTTGAAAAGCAGAAAGTATGAAGAGGTGGTAGATATCTCTTGAGTGTTACTATCCTACATGAACATATGTTTGAAAGCAAGATTAAAAAGGGAGATTTTAAAGCTCATTATCTCCCTTCTTTTACCTTGCAAGTATGAAGGGACAGATTGTGTGAGCAAAGTCAGGGGATATCAAGAGATAAAAATATCTAATGCAGAAGACTTCCTTTTCTCTGACTTTCTTTGATTTGTTTACTTGGTTTAAGCAAGCAGGCACATCAGGAGAGATCACATCTGTACATTCTGGTGTGTTTAGACATAAAAAATGCATGCACAACCTGTAGTTGTCTCACCTCTTGTGACATACTCTGTCGGAGTTGTTCCTTAGAGAGATGCAGAAGTTGTGATGTCTCCCATAGCCAGTGTCAGATGCAGGAAAAAAGAAGGGAGCAATTCATCATATGGTACTCTAAAAGAATTTTTCTGAGGCCAAGTTCTCATTGAGTTGATAAACATGAGCTTGAACGATGACACTTCAAATTGCACATGTGAATTCATATGACTAAAAAAGATCCATGTTAAATTAAAATTTCCCACATAGAAAAAAAATAGCAGTTAAAGGAAAAGGCGTGTCTAGAATGTGTCTCTTTTGAAGTGCTAGATTTCTGTGTATAGGTAATTTGCTTATATGAGTCACATGATGCCTGCACTCTGCAGCGAGATAACCCAGAGGCACAAATACTGGCCAATTTAGTGGCTGAAATCCAGTAGTAAGTCAAAACTAGAGTAGGCCCTTTGGATATTTGATGACTTACTCTGATAGTTCAGCCAGCGAGAACAAGGCTAACATATAATATATGGACTAGATACCATTTTCAAATCATACATGTATGATTTGTACATCTATGGCTCTAAAATAAACACTGAGGTATCACATAGGGGGAAATTAATCTCACTAAATTTTCAGTAATTACAATTTAACCTGATTTATTTTGGTGAAACTGATTTTAATATACAGTCAAAAGCCTTAGCCATCATAACAAGATAGTCGTGATGATTAATTTAAACCCCATGGCTTGCTTTTGAGGAGATACCCATTGCTCTACTCCTATGCATGCTTCCTTACCTTTAAGATCCATTGCACTCAGTGAGGTCTTCTGTCAAGTAAGATTACACAGGATTGCAACTTGAGATCTACTGTATAACAAATGTTAGTCAAACCTAGGTCTAATTAAACTGTGGCAAAAGTCTTTTTTGTTGAGACATGTGATTTATTCAAGTTGAAAGCCCTAGTCTGGTTGTGGCACTGCACACCTTCTTCTTTAACCTTTCTCAGAAGTCTTGTGGCTGCTCCCAGACCTATTGAAGGTTAACAGTTGTAGCAAGGAACATTTTTATCCACAAAGGGTCTTCTTCCTCCTCATGTAAAACCCTGATTTTCCAAGGTTCTAAATTTTGTGCAGATTTCCATAGTTAGAAGCTTTCAGCTGAAGGACAAGAAAGAGGATCTTGTAAGGAATGATTAAAAATATAACTTCTCTATCCATGAATCCTACAGTCCCACTGTATTCATGCTGTGACTAACAGTTTAATAGGATTTAAATTCTGCACAGTTGGATTCAACCTCTTCAGTGCTTGGTAACAGCACAGATGTCACCAGATCAAAACTGATTCCTAGGTTTTGGGGATTGGTGCTTAGACAAGTCATACAAGACCTTCTCACTTTATCTCCCATGAAAATCTTCATGAAACCCAAGTGTGTTCAAGTGTTTACTGAGAGAGTGTATTTTTAAAGCAGTTTTAAGTTCGCAACTATTTGCTCAGATTTATACATTTCTCAAGGATGTGGTGGTGCTGCGGGCTAAACTGCAGAAGCCTGTGCTGCAGGGTCAGAAGACCAAGCAGTCGTAAGATCGAATCCACGCGATGGAGTGAGCGCCTGTTGCTTGTTCCAGCTCCCACCAACCTAGCGGTTCGAAAGCATGCAAATGCAAGTAGATAAATAGGGACCACCTCGGTGGGAAGGTAACAGCGTTCCGTGTCTAAGTCGCACTGGCCATGTGACCATGGAAGATTGTCTTCGGACAAATGCTGGCTCTATGGCTTGGAAACGGGGATGAGCACTGCCCCCTAGAGTCGAACACGACTGGACAAAAATTGTCAAGGGGAACCTTTACCTTTTTATACATTTCTCAGAGACCATACACTATATATCTGCACTCTAGAATTAGATAAACATCTTTTGAACAGATTAATAATTCCAACAAATTAAACAAAAAAAAAATCTGTTTGGTCTGATATATATTAGCAATAGAAGATTTTACTGCTATTTTTATTTTGTTTTATACTTGTTGCTATGTAGTTCAAAGAAAATTGAAGATTTCTATATTATTGTTGCATAATATAAATATCATTTTTAAACCTTTGCATAATACAGCTGGTAGAAGGAACCAAGTTCAAATGGTGAAATAAAAACCTAGTTCTCCATCCTAGTGGTCTTTTCCCTCACCTGTCTAGTTGCTCTTTCTCTCCTTCATCTTCCCACCAACCAACTGCTCTCTCCATTCACTCACTGAACAATCATTGAAGAGAATCCATGACTTTCTCTCAGAGCTAAGTGCTATTTCTGTGTCCTCTCTAGAGAGGGACATGAACCAGATAAAAGGCAGTTTGTGATGGTTCATGGTTCATCACTATTCATGAACCATGAACTTTCTGACAAACGATGATTCATGCAATTTGGGGATTCGGGAAGTGCTAGAATGACCCTCACAAGAGTTAGAGATGCAAAACTTGCAGCACATCTTCAGCTGACTCTCCTCTTCACTCACTCCAAGTCTGGCAAAGATTGGATTTAGGATATATGAGTTATAGCCTCCCAGCTGCTAAAGAGCACTTTGGCCCTCTGCTGAAGAGCACTTTAACCAGCTGTTAACTAGCACTTTCCTGGGGAGACCTGCTTTGGTGGTGCTATAACTCGGAAGTCCCAAATCCAATCTTCACTGAAAAAGGGAGTGGGGAGGAGAGTCAGCTGAAGAATTGCTGCAAGTTTGGCATCTCTAACTCAGTCTGTCATTCCCAGAAGTCCCAAATTGCATGAACTATGAAATGTACAAATTGGCAATGCTGATAAGTTTGCTGTTTCATTTCCTTCTGAGCAGGCGTGTTTCCCCAAAATGCCCCCCAGAAGAACCACAGAATGGCCTGATTCATGGATTTTTTTCTTCGTTGTGGTTCATTTTGTGCCCATCTCTAGCTCTCATCC
This sequence comes from Pogona vitticeps, assembly GCF_051106095.1. Classification (NCBI taxonomy): domain Eukaryota; kingdom Metazoa; phylum Chordata; class Lepidosauria; order Squamata; family Agamidae; genus Pogona; species Pogona vitticeps. The sequence continues at coordinate 128,987,185 of NC_135785.1, forward strand.
ATCCAGATGCCTCTTCTGTCTCATCACCTACCAATTAAAATGATCTTTCTTCAGTTGATCCAGTATTATTTTTCTTCCCCCTCTCTTATTCTTTAATTCCCACTGAACTTTCATTCCTTTTACCTTGTGGAATGATAGAATAATGAAGTTGGAAGGGGCCTATAAGGCCATCAACTTCCTGCTCTCTTCAGGAATACAAATCAAAGGATATCTGCCAGATGGTTGTTTAGGTTTCTCTTGAATGTGTCCAGTGCTGGAGCACTAATACCATCTTGAGGAAACTTGTTCCATTTTCATACTATTCTAACAGCTGGGAAATTTTTCCTGATATTCAACTGAAATCTGGTTTCCTGTAACTTGAGCCCATAGTTGTGTGTCCTGTATTCAGGGATAATTGAGAACAGGTCCTGCCCCTCCTCTGAATGACAATCTTTCAAGTATTTTAAAAATGCTATCATACTTCCATTCAGTCTTCTTTTATCAAGGCTAAACATTCCCAGTTCTTTCAGTCTTTCTTCATAGGACTTGGTTTCCAGCCCCTTGATCATCCTTGTTGCCCTCCTCTGTACCTTTTCCAATTTGTTACAATCCTTCTTGATGTCCAGAACTCAACAAAATATTCAAGGTGAGGCCTAACCAGTGCTGAATAGAGGAGAACCAGTACCTCATGGGTTTTGGAGACTATTCTTCTATTTATGCAACTGACAATAGCATTTGCCTATTTTGTATATGGAGTCTTTCTATCATCTCACCTTCCCTGATAGCCAGGTGTTCTCTCTTTCTTATTATCTGGAAGAATTCAGGTACCTTGTAGAAGGAAGCAGAAGTCATATCAAATATATTATTTCTCCTACAGTGTCTACATTCATCCAGATAAATAAATGTATCAAGAGTCAGTGACACTTCCCTTCTGCCAGTTAGGAAGATCTAGTTACTTAAGTTGATATTTATGGACTAAAGATGGCACAACATGGTACAGATTATGGCCAGAATCCTATTAGTTAGTTACAATAATATAAGTGTGATGGCCTAAATTGTAGCAGTGAATTCCCACCAATTGATGAGTGGCTGCTTGTATCCCTTGTCAGACATCAACCCATACAATTGGTATGTAACAAGGGGTAGAAGCAACGATTTGTTAACCAGTAGCAGTTCATCACTGTAGTTTATTCCATTGTTATTACACCATTAACTAGTGGATGTAGCTAATCAATAGGATTCTGACCATTATAATTTAAAGTAATTAATCATTGTAAAAAACTGAATAACTCTGAGGTCTAGATTTCCCTTATCATGTATACCAACTTTCCAGTATTGGGGTTCTGCAGTGTTGAAACTATGATGAATAAAAGCAAAACATGGACCAATGTGTCTTCATTTGCTATTATAGATACAGTCGTGTGGAAAAGAAAGCATACCCTCTTTAAATTCTCCATTTTGGTTTTATTTTTGTGAAATAAATCATGCCACACTATATTATGTCATGTTTTTCATCTGATGTTGTATTTATCTAATTTTCAGATATGCTAAGGACCAAACTCAACATCAAAAAAACTAAGATCATGGCCACTGGTCCCATCACCTCCTGGCAAATAGAAGGGGAAGATATGGAGGCAGTGACAGATTTTACTTTCTTGGGGTCCATGATCACTGCAGATGGAGACAGCAGCCCCAAAATTAAAAGACGCCTGCTTCTTGGGAGGAAAGCAATGACAAACCTTGACAGCATCTTAAAAAGCAGAGACATCACCTTGCCAACAAAAGTCTGAATAGTCAAAGCTATGGTTTTTCCTGTAGTGTTGTATAGAAGTGAGAGCTGGACCATAAAGAAAGCTGACCGCCGAAGAATTGATGCCTTTGAATTGTGGTGCTGGAGGAGACTCTTGAGAGTTCCCTGGACTGCAAAGAGAACAAACCTATCAATTCTAAAGGAAATCAACCCCGAGTGCTCATTGGAAGGACAGATCCTGAAGCTGAGGCTCCAGTACTTTGGCCATCTCATGAGAAGAGAAGACTCCTTGGAAAAGACTTTGATGTTGGGAAAGTGTGAAGGCAAGAGGAGAAGGGGACGACAGAGGATGAGATGGTTGGACAGTGTCATCGAAGCAACCAACATGAATAGGAGGGTCTGGCGTGCTCTGGTCCATGGGGTCACGAAGAGTCAGACATGACTAAACGACTGAACACACACACAAATGTTTTTTAGTATGCCCTGATACGTAAAACTATAAAATTCAAAGAGGGTGCACTTTCTTTTTCACATCACTGCCATTATGTATGGGCTGGTGCAGTCTAAATAAGGTAACTTGATGTTGAGGAGAGACATGATCTTTGCATCCAAATGGCCTATATCCTTCCCTCTCATAACCTCAAGGCTCCCAGAATTGCTTGGCAGTTGTTGAAAGTGGCGATTGCCCAGTCTACCCCTTATTCTCTCCTGAGAGTTTCAGGTTAAGGTCAGGCCAGCAGTGGGTGAATATTCTCCCATGGGATTTTAATTCAGAGTAAGCATGCTGTGGATTTGGCTCTTGCACATTTCCACTGGTAAACTATCCTCTGATGGGTGTAAGCAATGTGGTGGAACTGACCTGCCCCCACAATTCACCAAACACCATGACAATTGCTAGTCTGAACGAGCCCTTTAACTATATATTTATTCTTGATCTGACTGGAATAATTTTTATAGCCATTCCTCACTTAAGGACTGTAATGTAATGTAAGTTAACAGGAAATAACTTTTGAACAGCTTATAAATAAGTGGAGGTGTTTTTAAAAGCTTGATCTTTATAAATATCTCATTAGAAGTCCCTGATAAGCATCTGTCTTTTTACACTATGCAACATTATGAAAGTGCAGTACAGAGAATTACCAAAAATCTTACTTTCTATCTATAGCTTCATTGAACCACATACTGGAATGACACAATAATAACATGCAGTCCAGATCTATAAAAGGAAGGAAGGTTTACAAGAAAGGATCATGGTTAAAGATGATGATTTCTCTTCTGTTTCACATAAGAGAAAATGACTAGCATCTATGTAATGATTCCCATTTGATCCTTATGATCAAGAGCTATGCTGGGGGTGCAGTACAAAGGTCAAATTCTATTCCTGGGTTGTATACAAAAGTCAGATTGTGTACTAAAACTATTGTTTGTTTTTTGTATATAACGGTTATCATGACTTCATAACTTCCTTAATGCTATGATTATGTCATGAATAGTCATGGTCCAATTTCTTTGTTAAGAAAAAGGTTGAATAGCTACACAGTTATTTCACTTTCTTTTGTATCCTGTTATGGATGGCCCTAAACACGCAGATGGTGACAACAGCCATGAAATTAAAAGACGCCTGCTTCTTGGGAGGAAAGTGATGACAAACATTGACAGCATCTTAAAAAGCAGAGACATCACCTTGCCAAGAAAAGTGTGCATAGTCAAAGCTGTGGTTTTTCTTGTAGTGATGTAAGTAAGAGCTGGACAATAAGGAAAGCTGACCATCTCCTGAGAAGAGAAGACTCCCTGGAAAAGACCCTGATGTTGGGAAAGTGTGAGGGCAAGAGATGAAGGGGATGACAGAGGATGAAATGGATGGACAATGTCATTGAAGCAACCAACATGAATTTGACCAAACTCCAGGAGGCAGTGGAAGATAGGAGGGCCTGGTGTGCTCTGGTCCATGGGGTCACAAAGAGTCAAACACGACTAAACAACCAAACAACAACAAAAACTATGTTGTTTGGGGTGACTTTCCTTTCCATGTGGTGCTTATCCTGACAGAATGGCAGGGCACAATCAGATCAGAAAATGTGCTTACAAGCATGTGTGTGCCTTTACAATACATGAAGCCATGTGATTATTGTTTCTCTGATGCCATTTTGAATATCACAAAGAAGGATGGAGATGGGTAAAGGAGTCAAGCTTTTACTAACAGTACCTGGAGAATGACAGCTGTTGGCCAGTGAAAAGCATTGCCCTGCTTCAAAGGTGAGGAGTTTGTTTTCCTTTCCATCCCTGCTGGAGAAAAGTGAAATCCTCAAGCATGGTCTCTCATCAACAGAAATATAAGCTTGCAGTCTGTGCTTGCATCTGGGTCAGGACATCATGTAATTTTTCACTCATTTTCACTGAGTAGTACTTTGAGGGAGGGAAACAACATCACCCATCCCTTGTCTCACATTTCTTACCCTTAGCTACTCCTTATATAGAACAAGTCATGCGTTGGAGATGCAAACACACTTCATAGCTGATGGTTATTTACTGAATCATTATGGTAGCGACCATTATGTTCTTCTTCCACACCATTGCATTTAAGTGCATCATTAAAAGTGCCATAATAGAAATACTGACATGCCACCAATCATGAAGCAGATGTAATGTAACACCCACAGTGTTGCACCAGATTGTGTTGGAATGCACTCACTACTGCAACTGGAGTACAATATAAACATCTGCTACACATTCTCTATCAGTGAGCTATCATCTTTGCCAGTCACCTAGGGAAATGCCTCTCTAATCAGACTGAGGGAGGTGTGCACACCTCTAGTTATCACATACATCTAGAAATGCAGGAAGAAGCCCATACTTTTGTTGAGCAGCACAAAAACCTAGCTCCAATGTGAAAACATTTACCTCAATTGGAACAGGCCCATATATTTTGTTTTGCTTCATGACACATTTTCAGTCACCACTCCTTTCTTTTTTTGAGTCCCACAAACTCATTGCTGACCCATTTGGCCTTGTCATTGTGCTTGCCTCATTTGCCAGTCCACTAGAATGCCAGCCCTACAATGTGGGAATTGCTGCTCAATTTGATACCCTCCACATTCCCAAAAGGCTTCAAATCCCCAGGATTTTCCCCTTTCCATCTGAAGCCTTTTCTTGTTGAATTCCTGAGGGATATATATATTCCCCCTCCCCACCAACACTGAAGCTCTGCTAGTCTTCAGATGTTCTTCTTTTTTTTTTTTTGATCACCTATTCTGGCATGAATCTATCTGCCTTGGATATTTTTCACTAGCTCTCCTGGGAAATTTATGTCTGTTGCTGACATCTGTCCCCCAGGTCTCTGTGTGAACACAGACAAAAAGAATTCATTTGATTGCATTTTAGCAATGTCTGCCTCTTCAGGTAGTAAATTACCCTGGCTATCTCTTTGAAATCCCACTATCTCCTTCAATGACCTCTCATATCCTGTGTACTTGGAAACATGGTTTATTATTTATCTTAACCTCTGCTGCAATTTTTGTTTCATTTCACATTTTCCTTTTTCGGCTGGTTGCTATGCTTGGTACTGCATTATGTAATTTTTCTAAGCTTCCTTATTTTTTTTCCTCCTTAAACACACATGTTTATACTTTGAGTCCCAATTTGAGGATCCTCTACAATGACTCCTCTGCTTTTCTATGAAGTTATTACTAGAAGTGCAAAAATGATAATGACAAGAAATGCATTATTCAGTAATTTAACACTTTTCAGCTTTCCAGCAGGTTTTATCTGTTATTGCCTTATTTTTGCTGAATTTATGCAGAACTTAACATGTTTTATGCTGCACTCAAAGGACCTGTGAACTATTGTACCAAAGAGAAAATTCATAAAACGATAGGCACAGGCAGTTCCAGAGTGTCTCAAGGTTCAGTATTTGTGAGCCTCCTAAAGCCAACTATCAACACAGCTCTGAGGAAATCATTCAGTAATCAAAAACTTGCTTAATTGTGGTCCGGTATCCATACCAGTCCAAGAAATGTGAATGTACTCACAGCCTAATCAGGGTCATATGAAGTTGTCAGTATAGGCTTGACTCAACAAGATATCTCAGTGAGAATTCTAAAAATCCCATGATGTTTCTTGCCTCCCGCCAAAAGCAAGATGGGGAGTTGTTTTTGTTTATTTTTAAAAGTATCTGTCATTTATGCACAATGTGTGTAAAGCTAGTATCCTTCCTCCTCAAGAACCAAAACAAAATAAAAGAGGGAGAGAGAGAAAACATGTGCACATGCATGTGCATGTACATACATGCACAGGCACACACACACACACACAAACAGAATAAGTGCAGAAAAACTGGCTGATGACTAAGAAAGATGCAAATACTGCATTCATGGATTTAAAATGCTCAGTTTATATTACTACAAGGAACAGTTGTTTCAGCTTTGCACAAATTTTGTTAAAAATCATCTGGAAATCTCAGAATGGAACTGAGAATGGCAGGAGAGGAGAGGAGTGTAGGACAAGATAACATTTCTGGAGATAATATTTGGATTTACATGAACTGGTCTTCAATATATAATCAGTGCTCAGTACTCTTTTCCACTTGTTAGTTGTTCTTAATAGTTGAAATGTGTAGTCTCATTTGAGGAAAGCATTAGCCCTATAGGGCAAAGCTTATTACATGTGTGGGAAAATGAGATTGTAAGATAGCAAAATAGGAAAGTGAGCTGGCAGGATGGAGTAGTTTTCAAATGGGCCATACATGTTCAGAAAAGGGGATACCACGTTTACCTTTATGTAAGTGCACAGAAAACCAGAACAACTGAGAATAGTCTGGCTGTTTGCAGGGAAAAGCTTGGAGGAGGTATTCAAATATGGGATTCTTAATATCCTAGTTCAGAACATGTGCCTATTCCACATGCACCCTAAATCCATAGAACTGTAGAGCTGGAAGAGACCTTGATTTATTGAGTTCAACTTGTACTAAATGAACTTCAACAAATCCACAGGATGAGCATCCCTGAGAAATAGCTATCCAGCATCTGCTTCAAATCTTCCAGTGTAATGGAGTCCACAATTGTCTATGTTCCTTGCTCTCTTAAGTAAGTAACTACTTGATTAAATGATACATTGTCATTTTCAGTAAACCTAATTTCCATGGGACTGTGTGGGACTCTACAAAGGCAGACACATTTCCTAATACTTTGGTACACTTCTATTTAGGGACATGTTCCATATGCAGGGGTTTTGCCACATGCTGGGAAAAAGAAGGAGGAGTGACCATATATAATTTGCCTGGTTATTGAGCATCCATACTATCTGTCTATTTACTGGTAGATACAGATTGCCAAATGACTGGAATTCTGCTAGCAGCAGAAGGGGCTGCTTTGCTTAATATTTTTATGAGGCCACTCTTCATCCCTACCTCTATTCCTGATTTCTTAGTTTTTCACAAAGTTACCATTGATAATGGGGTATTGTTTGCTTTCAGGCCACTCCTTTTAGCACAAAAACAGCATGTACTTACATGTAAGAGCTTGAAAAGTTACTTTTAAAAAAAGAATCATTATAGTTGTTGCAATTTCAAGAAAATAAAGCAAAAAGCAAAGTGTGCTGCTTATATACTGCTCCATAATGCTTCAAGCACTCTCTGGGTGGTTTATAAGTTAATTATGCAGGCTACACATTCCGCCCCCCCCCCCCCCCAAGCTGGGTACTCATTTTACCGACCTCAGAAGGATAGAAGGCTGAGTCAACCTTGAGCCGGCTACCTGGCATTGAACCCCAGGTCATGAGCACAGTTTTAGCTGTAGTACAGCAATTTAACCACTATGCCACAAGGCCCACTAATTGATTTAGGTTGAAGATTTTTAATATAGTACCTTACTTTACTTTAATTAGATTTATACCCCGCCCCTCTAGACCAGGTCTACCTGTTGCATTGTTAGTTTTTGTTTGTTTTATTTTTTACTTATTTCTTTAATTTATATACTGCCCCATTAGTGCAATGATTTATAACAATAGATAAAATATATAACGATAAAAAATAACTATATGAAGATAAAAATATTAATTACAGCACAACAGTAGTCATGCCATATATTTTGCGGAAGCACAGTAAAAAGAACTACACAAGCAAAATCAAAAAATGGGGGATCCCAAACAAAAAAAAAATTCTATGAAACTGGACCAGATTTGGCACAGATGTAGCGGAAAGGCTTTTCTTGCTCTGTGCCAAATATGGAGCTATTTGGGAGAAAGGTTTTCAAGTTATGATCTTTTAAATAAATAACACTGTTTTACCTCCAAGTACACACAAGTGACTTTCCTCTACAGCTGAAAGAAAAGAGATGAAAAAACTTAAATAAGACAAAATTCATATATCTGGGGAATGAAAACTCTGATTTAACCTCTCTCTCTTTTTTCTTCCACAGGAATCGGAATATTCATAGCTCTGATCTAGAGATGGGGACGAATATAATAATGGGTTGGTTTTTTCAACAAATATAGCTGATTCATCAATTATTTGTTGATCTGTATTCTTAAAAATATAAATTTAGACAAATATGGCTGGACAAATATTTCCTCGGTTTTATTCATCAATCCGTTGATTTGTTAATATTCATATATATTCGTTACCTTTTTGGGGGTCTCCCTCAGCTTGCTGCTGCCAATTAGAAGTTTTGCTGAATCAGGACAGAGATTTTGGATTGGCATGTCTGGCAGCCAATATATAAGCTTTTCCCCTCCAAGCGTTGCACACTTCTGTTCATGCTTTCCAGAGTGAGAACAGTTGCTGCTGGCTTGCTGTTGCTCTGGTGGTTTGGTTTCACTTTTGTGGCAGCAAAGCACACAAAGACGTTGCTTATATTTTTCTTTTTCAAAATTATTATTCATCGTCATCAACAACAACTGTACTGGGAATTTGGGAAGGGGTTTCAGGTAGCTTAGCTACTTGGAAGGGCTTTTTTCAAACTTTTTTTCTGGATGCTTGTGTCGTGTCATCTTCAGACAATTGGAGGCTTGTATCTGAGGAACAGTGGTAGGGGAGAATTTGTTGGTGTGACTTATGTGTGTGTGTGCATGTTTAGCTGGCAGGACTATATTAGTCATACAGTTTTCAAAAGTTTACTTTGGGACTTGGGAGGCTTGCATCTCAGGCACAGTGGGGGGTGTAGCTGAATCAATCCTTTTTTCTCATTTCCCCAAAAACAAAATTGTTGTGACTTTTGTGTGAGTGTGTGTAGCCGGCCACTCTCAAGCCTATACCCATCCAGGCCTCCAAGAGTGGTCACTACCTCTCACAAAAACTGCTGCCACCAACCTATCCTTAAAATAAAAAAAGGACAAGTGTTTCAAAACAAATAAAGGGATTATTGACTGTACAAAAATAAAAGGGTGAATCACAGGTATAAAACCAATTAGTCGATCACTGTTTCTCAGACACTAGCTCACACAGACTTTTCCCTCACTAACAGGCTTTCTCATTCTCTATCAATCTCTCTAATCACTCATCTTCCAAACTGATCTGATCTCCTCTCACACATCACACACACCTTATATAACCCAGCTCCTCCCACTTCTGCACCACCCTCCGTCCTCTCATTGGCTGCGGTTCCCCTGCCCAGCTGTGACGGACAGGTGAGAGCAGAGCTGTATACCACAGTGTGCATGTCCCTAACTGAGATTTAGCTGGCAGGGCTTTTCTTTTTGGATTGTTTTTTTTGTTTTTGGGGGGGGGGATTTTCATTCAGCCACAGTGGGTCAGGGGGTATTTTTACTAATTACTTTATAATGGGGGGGGGCTTTGTTTAGGTAGAGAGGTCACATTTTAGTAAAAGAATTAGTCTACCACCCCATCATTCAAAAAATAAAATTTGCACAGTCACTCCCTCTCTCCATTGTTTTATTAATTAAATGATGATGATGATCGTTTATTTGGTTTGGTAGGCAGGCAGTAGAAAATAAAGGGATTTCTTCATGGCCAATACAAGGGGGGAAAGGCTGTGAAGCTACGTAGGCTAGGCAGTGGGAGCATGCCCATCACCACCACGTGTATGTCTACTACCACCACCGCAACCACCACTGTTCCTCCTCTGGTGGCCTTGGAGCCAGGCACAGAAGCAGAGCTTCCAGAAGTGCCTAAAGAACTGCTGCTCTTCTTCCTAGAGGAGTCTGAGGAGTTGCTGGTTGTTTCTGAAGATCCCCAGTCTGATTTGGAACCAGTAACGGCAGGGCAGGCTTCACAGTTCTCCCCCACCCTGTCCCCAGAGTCAGCTGTTCCCTCCTCCCAGACCAGCAGCATGCCTGGGACTGAGGGTTCTTCTGAGGCCAGCAGTCAGGGGCAGGCAGTGGGTCCTCATTTGGGCAAACATGGCAGAGGGGCCATGTGAGCTCACTTCATGATGCTCAATGACCCACGGCTGGCACGCTGCAATGCCTGCCTTGTGGTGATCCAGAGGGAGCCAGAGCCCAGCCATCTGTCCTTCACCACCCCCCACGTTGGCCCAGTGGGCGAAGTTTAGTCTTATCATCTTCTCCCTGCCCTCTGGGTTAAGCCCCAGCATGCCAGGTTTATATTAACATCTGGGAGTTCCGCTTCCGGTCTGAGGGAGGAACAGCGTTTGCATCAAGCTCTGCTCCCTTTTTAGTCTTTTTAATCTTCATTTGTAATATTTACAAAGTACTCAGCTGCTCAAGTGACCCTCTCCAGGACACATCCAAATCTGTCTCTGAGGTCAAGCTCTCTCTCTTCCTGGTTGGGAGTTTAAGGTACTTATTTACAAACCTTGAAACTGCTGCTACATTAACAAACCGTTGTTGTCTCTGGCTTTGTTGCTTCCACTCTTCCGTTCAAGATTAATTGCAACAAGGAGATTTTGCTATACTTGCTACACTTGTAGCTCTGAGTTGGATTTTTTGGTAGCTAGTTGTTGAAAAGAGAAGGCTGAACTGTATGGGGGGTAAACGATGCAGATCCAGCCCGGAGCAGCCACTTGCAAGGGCGTTGAAACAACTGAAAATTGATGAGTTTGTAACATCCAACTATCCTGTGAGTAACCTTGCTACATTACCTATAGCTTCCAGCATTATCACTAACAACAGATTTGCTTTGCTGAGAAATGAAACCCTCTCGTCCCCACCGGGTGCTTGTGATTTATATGCAATTTCTACCCCTTGCACTCCCCCTACCCCCCAAAAAGTACAGTTCCCCTCTGAAAGTAACCATCCCAACTTTCTAGCTGAACAATGTCTCTTAACAGCTCAAACAGTAATAGCCATCTTTGAAAACTTACAACGGGTCTCCAATCAAATGAACTCATTTGAAAGTGTTCTGGGGAAACTTGCTGAGACCCTTTTTCAATCAAAGGATAACACACAAACCAGGGGGTTCAAAGAAAGGGCGGTTGGTAGATTTAGCAGTAAAGACAGCATACAACAACCAGCTCCAATTGAAAAGGGAGACAAACTCCTCAAAGATCTTTCTGAGCACTCAGGTGATATTACAAATTGTTCCGATTAACATCAACAGAAAGAGATGGGAGACAAACAGATCAGTGATGATCTCCTTGAGTCAACTGTTAAATATAGAAGTGTGGAAAATAGACCTCAAGGAAATTCGATGGCTCCCGCACAAGTATGGTCATAAAAGAGTTTGTCTTACCTTTGAACATGCTGTGATTCCTCTCATTTTCCTAAGAATGAGAGCTTATCTGGGCAAATTTCTAATTACTCCCTCAAGAGTTTTTTCTGAACCAATGACTTTGCCCCCTTTACGGAGCAGGCCTGCTTCTTTGATCCCTGGGAGCAATCCTCAAAGAGTAACCAGAGAAGACTTCAACTTAAGATCTTATTCTAATGCTGGGAAATCAATAAGGGTACAGGCAAAGAACTTAACAATCTCCCCCTTATCTGATCACAGGACTCCCCTTTGTAATAGAGAAGAAACTCAAGCTCTCTTGATTGACCTTAACAATAAATGGGAGGAAGTCAAAACTAGTGTTGCTTCCGTATGTAATAAGAACAAATCACTTAGAAGTTACCTAATAACGGATGACTCGGGCTTACAAGTCAAAGCTGCACCCCTTAACCAATATCCAAGAACAAGTAATGACAGCAGCTTCATACAAGAACCTAAGCGAGATCTTAAGCACCAGATGGTACCTCAACAGGATATTCCAATTCACATTTCCTTAGATAGTGAAGAAACTGAAAACAACAAAGGATACCTCATGCATGGAGCTAGTTCACAAGAATCATTTGATTCTGAACTTTGAACATTAGCCACTTTGGAGAAGGTCACAACTACTCAGCCATCCAAAAACTGTATCTCAACCTGCACTACTGCAACACAACACAATTCAGTCTGCAGACATGCATCACCTTGGTACGACCAACATGGCTACGCCTTTTAATATAAACACTCAGGATCCTCCCTTATCTCCTGATCTTATGGACTGACAGATAACTATAAATGACACCATCTCTGTTCTATCAGGGAATATAGCAGGATGGAATGCAAAGAGTAATGACAATTACTTTATCAAGTATATTTCTAAGTTCAATATCTTACTGCTGCAAGAGGCTTGGGCATTAGGGGCAATTGAAGTAAATGGTTACTCTGCCCATCAAATAAATGCCACTCCCAGTAAAAAGAGGGGCAGAGCTAAGGGTGGCCTTCTTATATTGGTCTCAACTAAGCTCAATATTACTATTGTGGGCAAGAATCCCATAGAACGAATGGAGTAGCCCTCATAGTCAACAAAAGAGTGGGAAAAGCTGTACTGAGATACAATCTCCAAAATGATAGAATGATGTCAATAAGAATCTAAGGCAGACCTTTCAACATCACAGTAATACAAGTTTATGCACCAACCACCGATGCTGAGGAGACTGAAATTGACCAATTCTATTCAGACCTACAACACCTTCTAGAACTGACACCAAAGAAAGATGTTCTTCTCATTATAGGGGATTGGAATGCTAAAGTAGGGAGTCAAGAGATAAAAGGAGCAACAGAGAAGTTTGGCCTTGGAGTTCAAAATGAAGCAGGGCAAAGGATAATAGAGTTTTGTCAAGAGAACAAGCTGGCCATCACAAACACTCTTTTCCAACAACACAAGAGGTGACTATACACATGGAAATCACCAGATGGGCAATATCGTAATCAGTTTGATTATATTCTCTGCAGCCAAAGATGGAGAAGCTCTATACAGTCAGCAAAAACAAGACCTATAGCTGATTGTGGCTCTGATCATCAGCTTCTCATAGCAAAATTCAAGCTTAAACTGAAGAAAGAAGGAAAAACCACTGGGCTAGTCAGGTATAATCTAAACCAAATCCCTCATGAATACACAGTGGAAGTGAAAAACAGATTTAAGGAACTAGATTTGGTGGACACAGTGCCTGAAGAACTTTGGAAAGAGGCTCATAACATTGTACAGGAGGCAGCAACAAAAACCATCCCAAAGAAAAGGAAATGCAAGAAAGCAAAGCGGCTGTCCAAGGAAGCCTTACAAATAGCAGAGAGGAGAAGGGAAACAAAATGCAGGGGAGATAGGGAAAGTTACAGAAAATTGACTTCCAAAGAATAGCAAGGAGAGACAAGAGAGCCTTCTTAAATGAACAATGCAAAGAAATAGAGGAAAATAACAGAAAAGGAAAAACCAGAGATCTGTTCAGGACAATTGGAGATACCAGAGGAACCTTTTGTGCAAAGATGGACATGATAAAGGACAAAAATGGGAGGGACCTAACAGAAGCAGAAGACGTCAAGAAGAGGTGGGAAGAATACACAGAGGAATTATATCAGAAAGATTTGGATATCCCGGACAACCCAGACAATGTAGTTGCTGACCTTGAGCCAGACATCCTGGAGAGTGAAGTCAAGTGGGCCTTAGAAAGCCTGGCTAACAACAAGGCCAGTGGAGGTGATGGCGTTCCAGCTGAACTATTTAAAATCTTAAAAGATGATGCTGTTAAGGTGCTACATTCAATATGCCAGCAAGTTTGGAGAACTCAACAGTGGCCAGAGGACTGGAAAAGATCAGTCTACATCCCAATACCAAAGAAGGGAAGTGCCAAAGAATGCTCCAACTACCGCACAATTGCACTCATTTCACACGCTAGCAAGGTTATGCTCAAAATCCTACAAGGTAGGCTTCAGCAATATGTGGACCGAGAACTCCCAGAAGTACAAGCTGGATTTCGAAGGGGCAGAGGAACTAGAGACCAAATTGCTAACATATGCTGGATTATGGAGAAAGCCAGAGAGTTCCAGAAAAACATCTACTTCTGCTTCATTGATTATGCAAAAGCCTTTGACTGTGTGGACCACAGCAAACTATGGCAAGTCCTTAAAGAAATGGGCGTGCCTGACCACCTTATCCATTTCCTGAGAAACCTATATGTGGGACAGGAAGCAACAGTTAGAACTGGATATGGAACAACTGATTGGTTCAAAATTGAGAAAGGAGTACGACAAGGCTGTATATTGTCCCGCGGCTTATTTAATTTATATGCAGAATACATCATGCGGAAGGCTGGACTGGAGGAATCCCAAGCCGGAATTAAGATTGCTGGAAGAAATATCAACAACCTCCGATATGCAGATGATACCACTCTGATGGCAGAAAGTGAGGAGGAATTAAAGAACCTTGTAATGAGGGTGAAAGAGGAGAGTGCAAAAAATGGTCTTAAACTCAACATCAAAAAAATTAAGATCAAGGCCACTGGCCCCATCACGTCCTGGCAAATAGAAGGGGAAGATATGGAGGCAGTGACAGATTTTACCTTCTTGGGCTCCACGATCACTGCAGATGGAGACAGCAGCCACGAAATTAAAAGACGCCTGCTTCTTGGGAGGAAAGCAATGACAAACCTTGACAGCATCTTAAAAAGCAGAGATATCACCTTGCCAACAAAAGTCCGAATAGTCAAAGCTATGGTTTTTCCTGTAGTGATGTATGGAAGTGAGAGCTGGACCATAAAGAAAGCTGACCGCCGAAGAATTTATGCTTTTGAATTGTGGTGCTGGAGGAGGCTCTTGAGAGTCCCCTGGACTGCAAGGAAAACAAACCTATCAATTCTAAAGGAAATCAACCCTGAGTTCTCACTTGAAGGACAGATCCTGAAGCTGAGGCTCCAATACTTTGGCCATCTCATGAGAAGAGAGGACTCCCTGGAAAAGACCTTAATGTTGGGAACGTGTGAAGGCAAGAGGAGAAGGGGACGACAGAGGATGAGATGGTTGGACAGTGTCACCGAAGCAACCCACATGAATCTGACCCAACTCCGGGAGGCAGTGGAAGATAGGAGGGCCTGGCATGCTGTGGTCCATGGGGTCAGGAAGAGTCGGACATGACTAAACGACTAAACGAACGAACGAGAACTTGCACTATAGCATACCTCTCTGCCCTTTCCACTCAATTTAGGCTGTGGCTCCCAGACCCAGATTGCTGGCCCAGGCCAATCCCACCACATAGTGTGTGGCCCAGAAGATGTAACTATATCCAGTCAACAGGATATTCAGCCACCTCCTTGCAATCACTGTACCTGCAATGAAAGAAACAGGGCGAGGAAGAAGCCTAGACTTTCGGGATGCCACGTACATACCTTCGATAGCTATTAGATGCTCAATGTCCCAATTTTTAATAGCCTCAGGACCATAACCAAGAGCAGCTACCATGGAAGCTGCACCAATCATGAAAGAATATGTTCGAAAATGACTATCCTGTACTCAGACTCTATGAAGAGGGTAGTCTGTCAACTTCCAAAACTGTTATTTCATCAGAGAACAATTTCAAAAGAGAACAATCCCCATTGGCAAAAAGTATCCTTGGTTCTCTCTCCTAAGTCTGATATAATTCTGAACTGGGCATATCTCAGCAATCGAGCAGGGGGCTAATGAAATGTCCGTTCCCTTTCCTCCATCTGATCCATTTTAGACCTGTGTATGTGAATCATGATGTTATTGTCAGTCAACCACACATCATGCCTCTGTAATGCAACCCCAGATGTGTCACCCTTACCAGCTGTCAATAACTCACTCACTCTCAAGGCTCCAAAAAATGTTAACAGAGTCATTGTCCAAAATAAGGATGACTTATAACTGTCCTTACATATGCTGGGCCACTGCTGACAGATTTTTTTCCCCAATATTGCTGGGGAAATAGGTGCTCTTGTGTCAGGGGCTCAAATTCTTTCTTTGCTACATCCCTCTATCATCTTCTGAATCTGGAAGTAAGATGTGTGATCCTGATAGCCTTGTGCTTTGGCATGGAACATCAATGATGACATCCTACCTGGAAACAACCCCTTCCTGTGGAGGAAAACTATGTATTGCTGGCGATCTTCTACTGGAGCCAGCCATAGTGGATCCAAACCTACAAGGCTTCTAAACTCCTGGAATTCTATACTCACTGTTGCATACCCCTTGTGTGTCTGTGGGGTCAAAGCCAAACCTATTGCTCATTCAGCATCATCCAGACAATTTACCAAACCTTGGGGGGGGGGGGCAGTGTCTCAGGGCATTCGTTGGCTCCTGGGGCTTAAACCTTGAACCATTTGATCTATTGATGAGATAGGGCATCTGCTAAGCTAAAGTCAATGCCCGGGATGTGTCTTGCCCGCATTATAATATTAAATTGCAGAGTCCACATGGTGAAAGCCATTCAGAACTAAAAAGGCAAGGCCCAACAGGCAACACAAGACCCAAGTGGCCCACATGTCTACCAGCATCTTATTCTTTCCCACCTCTTTTTAAAATTAAATTAAAATTAAAAAGTCTTCTTGGGGGTGAGTCCTGAGGCACTCCCCTACTTACCAAACAGTGTGTGTACCTTCTGCTGTTCACTACCATTCACGCTTGTTGAAAAACAGCCCTGACAATTGCTTTGTGTTTGGATGAGAAGTGGTGAACTGATGAAAGTAGGAGTCAGCTTCTGGGATTTTCCTTTACATGATTTCAGCCATTGCCTGATACAGGAAAATGCAAAGAAGTGCAGAGTCATCACTGTAGGCAAACTCCATTTGCCCTTTGTCATCTAGGGCTGGGGTTCAGGCCAGATTTTATCCCGAGTCTTCTCATCCAGATTTAATTAAATCCATTTTGCTTCAAAGAAGTCAGCAATAACCATTAGGAACAGAGCTAGTTCTATACTGCCTAGCCCACAGAGTTTTGCCCAGGATTCTGTTATTAGTTGCAATGCTTGTAGAAGTGTGATATAACCTTCTGGCCTGACTCTTGCAAGGAAAAAAAATCTTTGAAAATATTCTCTAAGCAGTCCTCAAAACAATGTAAATAACATTCCATAAATGTTTAACTGATGTAATTTCCATAAGCTGCTTGATTGCCAGTAGCTATATGTTCTACTAATAACCAGACATCTTTGATTAACTATGGAAACAGATGTTTTGCAAGTGAATATGGTTGACAAATCCATCCAAGTCTGTTGAAAACGATTGCTGTTTTTCAACAACAGGAGCAGAAACAATAATGCTCCTTCCGCGGCTGCTGCTATGGATGCGGGAACTTTTTGCCCAACCACCCTGGTGAGGCATGTACAGGAGGACTGGTTACGGTGGCCTGAAGGGAGGGGGAGTGAAGCTTGCCTTTAAAGGCTGCTTGTCCTCTTTGTGTCACACTCGTGGGTACAAGCTGTGCAGCAGGGAGTCAGAGGAACTTTTGGTTTTCCCTCATGGTCCATGGAAAGACCTCTGGAGTGGAGGTGCACAGTGGCACCCTGACTGTTTGGAGTTCGGGGTGGGGGTGGGTTGAGCTGTTCCACTCTCCCCTGCAGGATGGTCTATTTAAACAAAACAAAACAAACAAGCAAGCAAGCAAGCAGAGAGAGAAGTAAAGAGGAGTGTGGGGAAGAAGCTGTGAGGCACCAGGAAAACCCAGGAGAATATAAATATTAAAAACCAAACAAACAAGTAGACAAAAAACCACACACACCAGTGACAATGTAAATAGAATACAAAGGGGGGGGGGGATAAAGGTGAAACAATTTAAGCCAGAAGACAGAGGAGGGGGTGCTGCCACGTGGGCCATTTTTTTGCCCTCCCAACTCTTGCTTTAAAAATAAATAGATAAATATGCATAATAGATACATAAATAATAAAGAAATAAAAATAAGATAAATAAGAATGAAATTACATATATAAAAGAAAGACAAGGTGTACCTTTCTCTTTAGGCAAGCCTCTCCTTGGTAACTGGCTATCTGTTGTGGGCATTTTTAGAGGGATGGTTGTGCAGTGCTGTTTTGACTGGATTTTTAGTACTTTTTCTGTTTTCTAGTTCTGGAGTAGCATTATATACATACATACATACATACATACATACATACATACATACATACATACATACATACATACATACATACACACACACATATATATATATATATATATATATATATATATATATATATATATATATATATATATATATATATATATATATATATATATATATATATATATATATATATATATATATATATATATATATATATTGATTATCCCTGACTTTAATATTGTCTGTTAATGATGCGAGATGCCCATTTATACTCATTGTTTGGAGTCTTAAGCGTGATCTTTGATGTGTTTAACCACCATTGTATACTCATTGTTTTCAACCACAAATATTATTTCAATATTGTAAACTGCCTTTGGTCCTTTCAGGGAGAAAGGTGGCGTAAAAATATTTGAACTAAAATAGTAAATAAGAGAACAGAATAGGGGATAGAGCTATTAATAGAGTGTAATAAATAATTAAGGAGTTGGTTGTTATGGGACAATGGCAGGGCCTGGTGATAAGGGGTCAGTTGGGCTCACCCCTGGGAGAGTGGGAGTTAATTAAGACGAGCAGAATGGTATAGAGAGGGGGGACGATACTGATTTTTTAAAAAAGAGACTTGCATTATTCAGCATAATATTAGGGTGGGCAGCTAGTCATGGGGCCATAAAAAAGGATATAGGGGGAAAGAAGGGGAAGCAGCCACTGGAGTATAAAGTGCCAGAGCAGCTGCCGGCAGCACCCCCTTCCTCTGATGAGGCAGCTTGTTCTGATTATGAGGCCATAATGATCAAATTCAAGTTGGAAAAGGGTTATGGCTCTAGCTAGGGAAGCTGGGAATAATGGTGTGGTATGTGAAAAATCCAAAGCATATAAAATGGCCAAGTTGAGGCAGTTAGCTGACATTATATTGTCTTGAATTGCAGTCTTAGAAGTATGTGTGCAGGTTCTTCTGGACTGGTGGCAGCTGAAGGCTCCAGTGACCAGAGAGAGAAAGAGGAACAGCATATGGTGATGGAGGTGACACAAGACCAGAGGTTGGAGAGTGGCACCCAGATGTTGATGGTGGAATCCGGGACACAAACAATACAGGGCATGGCATCCGAACCAGTAGAGCGGTGTAGTGCCATCATCCAGGCATGTGTCAGGTGAGCCTGATGACACAACAGTAATCTCTTTGGGTTTGAACATTTGGCCTTTGGGCCTGGCCAACAAGCCCAGTTCATCCCCTTCAGTGGGGCTGGGGATACCGTCCCCTTCAGGAACCAGTACACCACAGTAGCAGGCTGGGGCATGCAAGCACAGCCTTGGAAGGCTCTATACCTGCACTGGCCCTTACTACGTTAGATGCTGGGGTTGAAGCAAAGGCAACAGGGAGGTTTTCCCAGCTGCCACCGATACAGATAATCATTCTGCAAATAGGGATGCTTTCTCTAGCAGGGACCATTCCTTGCCACTTGGAGGCCTCCTCCTTCTGGCATTGGTGGAAAGGATCTGGATAGTGGAGTTCAGGGTGGTGTTCAAGTATTTGTATAAGGAGGTGGATAGGAAAGAATCAGGGTGAAGAAAGGGAGAGGGCATGAGAAGATGTGGCTGTGGAAACCAGACTGGTTATATCAGTTTTGCAGGGACCACTGTGTGGGCACAGCCGAACAGTGTTTCCCTGTTAGAGTATCTCAGTGTGACATAGGGCATACATGGACTTCCCACGTCATACACAGTTGGGCCCATTACTGGAGCCTCTAGTACCTAACTCTAGGGTTTCACCATGGGAGGTGTATCAAAGAGGACAGTGGGTGAATTCGATTTGATTCACCACATCTTATTCTGAAAGGGATTTAGTTAAGGATAGGATCATTCAAGAATTACGTAGTGTCCATTATACATATTTTAAGCAGCAGTGGACAGGGTGTGTGCATGTGGTGTTGGGGATCAGATGGCAAAGTGTGACATCAGGTCTTTGCCCAACGCACCCAATAGGATTTTGGGTTATTGGTGTTTATGTGGAAGGTTCCTTTTACATGGATAGAGTGCCGCCAATGGACAGCTTGACCTTGTGTGGGAGAAGGTGATCAATGCAATACTGGACTTTTGTAGGTGGGGCATTATTTTAATGACTTTTCTTTTGCAGGAAATGGGGCTCCACCCAGTGGGACAGCTTATGGCAGCCTTTCAGAGTTTGAGGGTAGAGTTAGGTGCACCCTTAATGGAGAGAAAGCAGAAGGGGCATCACTGGTGCTGACTTATTTTTGTATAGAGCCAGATAGAATCACGGAAAAAGGAAGTTGGATGGGGCCTATAAGGCCATCGAGTCCAGCACCATACTCATGGCAGGAATACAAATCCAAGGATATCTGCCAGGTGGTTGTCTAAATTTTTCTGAATGCCTCCAGGGCTTGAGCACTCACCTCTTCTTGAGGTAATTTGACACCTTGCAGCAATCAAAGAGGCTGCCTGTGGAGAGGCTGGCAAACATGGAGCACAGTTTCTGGGACTTATTACGCAGGGAAAAGATAGTTGAAAAAGCAGGAAATAGCAGGCACATTGCTAGTGGTCTTGGTGAAGGGAGTTACTTCTGTGGCACCTTTGCAAAGCTAAGCAGAAATCATGACCATGGAGGTTGGAGCCTTCATGGAAGTTAACTGAGCTATGGCTATGGCTTTTTTTTTTGCCAAGGATCAGGGGTATCAAGACTAAATCAGATTTTAGTATTTGGAAATGAGGGACAGGTGGTGTAGTGAGCAGGGTCAAGAAAAATATAAACAGAGCATGGTGACACCAGCCATGTCAGCTCTTTGTTCTCTGGTTGGTTGAGAAGTCCAAAAAGCTAGTTTATCTAAGGTAGCAAAGCTGGTCACATCTTTTGCAGGGTGTTTGTGTCTAGATTAAGCAAAATAGCCATAGTCTCTCGAGCAGATAGGTCCCAGATGCCATGCTAGATATCCAATGTGATGGTCTTCAAAGACCGGATTGTCAAGCTGTGGCAAAGGTCAGAGTTTTATAGAATCAATGGAAGAATGAATTTGGAAGGGGCTAATAAGGTCATTGAGTTCAATCCCCCGCTCAAGGCAGGAATATAAAACAAAGAATGGTGGTTGTCCAAATTTATCTTGAATGCTTCCAGTGTGGGAGAAAACACTACTTCAAGGTAATTGATTCCATTGCTGTGCTGCCTAAAATAGTCCAAAACAGATCAGTTAGGGAAAGGCTTGTCACTATAATTGGCACTAAAGGAGCAGGTGAGTATTTGCCTATCCTGTTCTTAATTTTGCTTATCTGCAGTAGGGTTGAGTGAGATCTCTTATTGTTGGTCACACTGGCAGGAAGTGGCAGAAGGCATGAGTTGGAAAGTGAGTTTAATGGTGTAAGCCATCCCAACTCCCAGTGTTGTAGATCCTGAGGTTTCTTCACTGGGAGGGGGATGAGCTGGGTGTCCCCAGGGGCACAGACTGCCTTGAATCTCGTCAGCCTGCATCCTAGGAGTATCCACTTATTATGGGAAATGAGCCAGTGAAAGTCTGTCTGGGGCAAGGCTGGCCCCAGATACAGATCATGATTCTACCCTACTGTAGGCCCCATTCTGAAAGGGGATGTTGTATTTAATGTTTAATAAAGTGTGGCTTTTGTTTCAACCCACCTCCCGTGCCTCACCTCATTACTCCAGTCTGGTTGGGCAAAGCTCATAATTGCAGTTGACTGTCTGACCACTTCCAATATGCATAATCTAAAGCTAATATGGTCATTCATGTGCAAGGAATAGATTCTTGTAGTTCTGTATGTTGTTGTCCCTAGTAGGAGAGACAGAGGAGGTGTTTTTATCCTAAAATGAACTTTAAATGCCCAAGTATGGCTGAACTAAAAGCCAACTAGATACTGTGTACATTGGAGGAATTATTCTAGTCATACTCCTCGGGCCATTCTGTTATTTCTATTTACTGTCTCTGGCTAATGCTACTTTCCAGGTCAGCTATGAGTAAACACACTTACAAAGCAGATACCTGGATTGGTCATGGCTGCTAAGTAATTGGAATTAACCTACATATTCAACACCAGTTTTGCCTTCTAAGTTGACATGAGCTTTTGATGCAGTAGAATTTTAATCTAAACTATCACTTCATGATTAAGTGGAGTGGATCACATTTCTTATGCAGGGAACTTGGCATGTGATAGGAAGAAAAGTTCCTTTAGGCTTCCACAAACAGTAGCCAGGCAAACAGTTCAGCAGCTTTTGTTAACTATTAACTCCTTCACTGCCTGATACATAAAGGCTTGAAAAGGATTTATCTTTCTACTCAACTAGACTGAAAGGGGAGGAATCATTGCAGGCATTGAAAGGGCAAAGCATTTCATGCTCCTAAAAAGGTACCTTCTCCTAAGCCTTTGTATCATTTCACAAAGAAATGTGAGGCCTTCTGGATGTAAACCAGGTGATCTACCCTGAGTTACAGTCCTTTACTTGATTTCTGCACTCCATCCCTTGCCAGCATAAACATTGTTGAAGTGACTGGGTGCAATTCAGTTCACACTCAAGAAGATGTATGGCCTTGCATGAGGAAGAGTAGAGACAGAAGATCTTCTCAGGTTTCCTAGACTGTCCTCTACCTATCATGCTGTGCTGACCTTCCTTCAACCTTATTCCTAGGGTTGCTGATGTTACATCTTCCCTATTCACACATTTCTCTTCTCCCTACAAGTAGAAACATCTTGCCTTTGCTCTTTAGAGATGAAAAAGGCAGCCATGGCTCCTGACATCTCCAGTTTTAGTTACCTTGAACTAGAACTTCTATCACCTTTCCTATCTCCAGTATATTTCTCTACTAAACATGAGCTTTCTTATTTTCTTTTTTTAAAGGGTTAACAGACTTCCTTTGCAAAGGGAAAAGTATGCTCAGGAAACCATTCCAAGTTTCAAAATGCTGAACCCACAAGTTAATGTTGCTCCAGTATTGCTGTGTGTGTACTCTCAAGAAATGTTTCAGTTTTTCTGCCATCTTCTCTAGCCCAGCTGAATCTAATTCATGTAAATCTTTGAATTCTCCCTCAAAGCATTTTCCAAAGTAGCTGGAGTGATAAGGTAGATCTCTGAGAGAGTGTCCAGGTCTCAGGACAAGAGCTGGAGTCTCAAGAATTGATATATTTGCCTGGATTTCAAGGCAGGATATCTTAGGATAAAAAGCACTGGTGAAGGGGAAGCTGAATTTTTTATTATAATATTTGGGCGCCCATCTCCACCCATTCCCAGGTGATGCCAGGGATGTCAAGCACAGTTGGCCGTTCAGAAGCAGAAACAGATTTAATATTTAGAAGTTTATGCAACAAGCAAACAATTATACAAATTTTTCTCAGTTTTCAATTTTGTCAAGCATCATTCTCATGCATGCAAATATTCTCATCAATGCCAATGCAGAGGAAAGTAAATTGCTACCTCCCAAGAAGCAGCAGAAACAGAAGTTTCCACTTACATTAATTTGAGCTACTGTTCCAGATCTCTGTAATGCCAGCCATCTGCATCACAGCAAATCTATCTTTCCTTCTGGCCTCTCTATTTGCAGAACATTATCAAACTTACGAAGTTCCAGATTGAGAATCTAAGAACTCCAGTATCTGGCAAGAATGTTGTGCTGGTGATAACAAGAAGATTTCCCATGGAATGGCTAGGGGAGATGATTGAACAGAGTTTCTTTTTCTTGGAAGCAGCTTACAAGATTTAGGAAAGTGCCCAACAACTCCAATCCATCAGCAAAAAGCAAAGGCAATATAAATAAGATGGGCTGAGAAATGGGTTGGCTTGGCTTGGTTTAGTTGGTGTTATTGAGTAACAAACCAAACAAGACAGAGAAAAAGCAAAAGGACTTACAGCAGCTACCACAAGCTTGTTACCCCCCTTTCCAATCAATACCACCAGAAAAAAAAATCTTGCCATCTCACAAGCAAGGTTTTGTTTTGTCATGTTTCTTTTGGTCTCTTCTTTTTCTTGCCTGCAAAAATGAGACAAGTGAGAGTTTGGATCCCAAATTCTGGATTCCAAATTCATTTTCTTTCATGTTCCTTTCTCTTTCCCTTATGCTTATTCAGCTTGTGCCAGTTGTGTCTCACATAAAAAATCTGTTGGATAGCCCAGTTCAATTTCATAGATTCATAGAATCATAGTGTGGCATTTACTCATGTGGCCCCTGCTTGTTTCACCCAACACATAGCTCACATGAGTACCCCAACACGTCCTTTACCTCGCTGCCACCAGTTGACCTCTGTCAACACCCTCTCATTAGAAAGATTGAGGTTCAAGCTGAGTATAAAGTTGAACAACACAGGTTTATTGACTACCGTTCGCTTAATCAGGTTCTTCACAAACTTTAAGGTATTCATTAGATTATTAATAACTTGTTTCAGTCTTAACTCTTTTAGCTCCACACTCTTAACTCCTAACTCTGCTACCCTCTCCAACTATCACAGACTAACTTGTACTTCAGATTCTCATCTCTCACTCTCCACTACCTGAGGAAGAAATGCCCCAACAAAATAGGGAGAAACTATATCCTGACCTACCTTCCTCTCAGCACCACAGAAAGAAGAATTCCAAGTGCTAGATCATCAGCAAGAAACACGATTTACCATATAATCTCAGCCAGACAGAGCATTATGCTATATGCAGTCTCAAAAACAAGTCTAACATCATTATCAAAGAGACAGATAAGGGCAATACTATGGTTGTCATGGACAAAATGATCTATGAACAGGAAGCCAAGAGACAATTGCCCAACCCTAAATTTTACCAGCTCTCAATTGCACTGTAAAATGTCCCTGAAAATATACCGTATTTGCCAGTGTATAAGGCAACTGGGCGTATAAGACGACCCCCCAACATTCTCACTCAGAATGTAGAGTTTGTTATATACTTGCTATATAAGACTACCCCCTCTTCCACATGCGTAATTCTGCTTTGGTTGCATCATGGGGAGAGTTCCTTTTGCCCCTTTTGGTTCCTTTTCGGAGAGAGCCAGGGTTTGCTGGAAGAAGGAACAGCAGAGAGGTGGCAGCCATTTTGAGAGGAAGCAGCCATGTGGTCGCATCTCAAAATGGCTGCCTCCTCTCTGCTGTTCCCGACAGTCAGCTGTTCGGCGCTAGAGTCAGGCTGTTCCCAGGCTAGGAGCGGGGCTCTACTCAGTCTTACTACAAGGTAAGTGACTTTGCTGGGAGAGAGGGAGGGTTTGCTGGACATGCACCCGGCGTACAAGACGACCCCCCCCACTTGGAGGCATGTTTTTCAGGGCCAAAAAGTCATCTTGTAGGCCGGCAAATATGGTACATGAACAAATTCTGAAGCATGCTGCAAGAACCAGTCATTTTCTACCTGCTACCAAAAATAAACAAACTAGGGAACTCCAGTAGACCCAGTAGAGCATCAATACTGTCAATGTTGGGGTTTCTGGAGATAAAGACTCCATCCTCAAATCATATGCCACCAACGCACCTAGCTACATAAGAGATACCACAGGCTTTCTAAGGAGACTTCAGTCCACTCACTACTTCCCTGACAATTAATTAGAAGCTCTCTACACTAAAATCCCACACAGAGATGAACTATAGGCTGTCAGGAATGCCACTAAAAATAAGGACAAAGCCAACATGGTTACCAACCTCTACAACAATGTGCTCAATACAAAAATTTCACATTTAACAATAAAACTACCTCCAGGTCAACAGAACAGGAATGGCAATTCACAGAAACATATTGCAATTCATTTCAATTGACCTGGTTACTCTTCACAGAATTAGAAAGTTGCCATTCTGGAGAAGAAAAAATATAGGACAAGGATCCAGAGGGAGACAGCTGAGATAAAATATATGCATACATTTGATACCCATCACAACGGATTAAATATTAGTCAACAGTTCTTAAGCCATTACCAAATGTAAAATGCTAAAATAAGTATTTTATTATCTGCTGTTATTTTCCATAGCCCAGATTTCTTCTTAACTAACCACTTCCACTTGTACAGAATAAGCTTCAAAAGTAAATCAAGGATTCTTAACTCATTACCATATGTGTAATACCACAACAATTATTTTGTTTTTGCTATTGTTATCTATAGAATGAAGTTGCTTTACTCACTAACCATTGTTTTTTTTAACAGAATAAAGCTTCAGAGGACAAGAACTAATATAAAAAAGGGTACTTAAGTCATTACTAGGTGTGAAATGCCACACTGGCCCATGCAATTTGTAATGTGTGTCTACTAGAGATGGGGATATTCATATATGAATAACCCCACACAGCTGGACTTAACAAGGGTCCATCCCCTGGAGCCAGACTGTCCACTCACACATCCAGTAGTGGCAGCAGTCTCAGTCAGCCTTCCAATCGCTTCCGGGGCACCACTTTCTTTCCACACATCTAGCCAACTCCAGGCAAGGGGAGTGAGGATGAGTCTCCCTGCAGGGCTGCCGAGTGGCTAGTTGAGCAGAAAGAGAGCAGAACTCTGGGATCAATTGGAAGACTGACCAAGGCTGCTGCCGCATGTGTGAGTGGATGGTCC
This sequence comes from Pogona vitticeps, assembly GCF_051106095.1. Classification (NCBI taxonomy): domain Eukaryota; kingdom Metazoa; phylum Chordata; class Lepidosauria; order Squamata; family Agamidae; genus Pogona; species Pogona vitticeps. The sequence continues at coordinate 129,013,731 of NC_135785.1, forward strand.
AGCTCCAGGGGCTGGATCCTCATTAAGTCCAGCTGTGTGTGGGTATTCTTATTTGTATATGAATACAAATACCCCATCTCTAATGTCTACTAAGCAACCACTGTCTTTTTATTATGGGAGCATGTATAACTATATAGGTGGGGTATAAATGCAATAAATAAATAAATAAATAAACTTTATAAATATTTGCCATGTAGTTTCACCCTTATGTCTGCAGAGGTGGACTTGATCCACAAAAGCTCACGTTAGCATATAGCAGCTACTTTAAGATGCCACAATGTTTTTGGTCTCCTTTTTTTGGTTCTTGTTTTTGCTTTGTTTGTCTTTCTTGCTTAATATGCTATCAAAACATGTACTAGGTGCTAACATGTAGCATATGTAACATATAGCATATATAACTGCTAACATATAGCAGTTAGTCTTTTTTGTTTGGTTTGGTTTGTTTCCTGTCTGATATGCTTGCATAGACTAACATGACCACTACTTCAAAAATTCAGCTATGTTTTGATAGGTATATCAATAATTCTCATTCCTGGATGGTGATTACTTTGTCACTGTAATCTATACACTGGTGTTTGGCTGCCCTTGCACATGATTTGCAAGTTTCAAATAGTAACACAGCAGCTAAGATCCTCAGTGGAAGACTGAAGTATGCTTTTATTATATAGGTGAAATTACTGTATTGGCTAGCAAACAAGTCATGTTCAGGATTCCACTGTTCACCATAAGGGCCCTAAACATCTTGTGACTAGGATACCTAGAAGACTAACAATCTTGTATATAGTAAGAGATCCCTATGGAAGTGCTTATTGGTTTTGATAAAACCAACAGAATGCCACTGCATAATCTAAACAAGAGAAACTTGTTCAGTGGTAGCTGCTCTCACACTTCAGCACACTTTGTGCTGTGTCAAGTTGTGTCAAGTTTAATTACCAATTAAACATAGCTTTTTATCCAAAATTCCCTGGCTGGTAATTTTTTTTCTCTTTACTATTCTATTTCTATATTGGTTGTCAGTATGCTTTAATATTGTTTCATGTTTTCTTTTTATCTTGTATTATATATTTTCTCCTATTTTTTGTGTTGTGCTATAGTTTAGACAGTCATTGTTTTATTTACAGCCTTGCATGCTATTTGTGGTTTGTATAGCTGGGAGGGACTTTTCTGGTCTGGGTGATCTACCCAGCACTAACCAATGATTCTTTCCGGTCTTTGAATTCAAAGGGAGTCCCACTTCTCTGCTCTCTCCTCTCTCTCATCCATTGGAAACAGGTTTTTGTTTGCTCTTGATCTCTTCAGTTGGTTGCTAAGTACAAAAAGGAAAGCAGCATACATAAGCCTGTAATTCCAAACTCCTATAAGTAAAGAAATGTATTTATTCTTTCGCCTACATAAGTGCCAGTTAATGAGAAAGGGGTGGACTCTGAGGAACTTGTAGCTGTGGGTCTGTGTACTTTTACTGAAAATCAAAAAGAGAATTTTATCAGAAATTGAAAAATCTCCAGAAGTTATTATATTGAGTAGTATATAATGACACATAATATATGTAAGATGATATAAAATAATATAATAGAATAACTAAACAAAGCATTCAGAAATTTGGACTACAAAATGGTTCTTAATTAATGGGGAATCAGGAATTTGCAATCCAAAAAAAGGAACTTTTCCAAGCTCTGACTCAGCATCACACCAACTTCCCGTGTATAAATTTGTTTTGTTTGAAAAGCTTCCAAATGTGGGCGAAAGCTGAAATTTTCAATTACATTCTTACAAATGAGATTAGGCTGTATAAAATGCATACTGTGTTGTTGTTAAAAAATATCAACCGGCATTCAGAAAGGTTAACCCTAATCCCACATTTCAAACACAAAGGAAAATGAGGGCTTTTTCTGGTGGCCTCCCAGTTTCCTCTTAATTTCAGGACTTCAATGGACTTTTCAAAAGCTGACAATAATCCTATATAACCCCCTTTGTAGGATAATAGAAAGGATCCACATACTGTATTCAAGAATGAGAAGATAAATGTAGCAATTACAGTTTAATCTCTCCTGTTACAGAACTCCTATTTGCTTACTTCCTGACACAGTATCGTTACATGTAACACTGCCATCCCCAACCACAGTCAGACTAATGATAAATGCAAAATGTTATGCAGAAGGTTTTAAAAGGATTAAGCCTTTCAAGAATTTTATGAAAGATTTAGGGAAGAAAATGGTTGGTAGATGCTGTTTATGACTCCTTAAAGTGTCATTGAAGAAAATGTAATGCAAATTTCATACAACTTTTTTTATATTGCATACTGTGCCCACAAGAAGTGGACAACATATTGATTTTCAATAACGATTATTGTGTGCTTTCTGGGTCAGTGTTAGCAAGCAATAATCCTGTATTGATGACATTTATTTAAATATAACCTCTGTTATGTCAGAGTAGCAGATGCTAAGCTTGCAGGATGAATCAAAGTTGTCTGCTAATGTAGAAATCCTAACACATTTCCTTAAAATCAATTTTAAGAGGAATGGAATGCATTCAAAGAACATGATGTGTTCTCATTGTGTACAAATCCATTGGGTTATTCTTCCTTAAGGCACAGCCAAATATTGCTATTTCTCAAATTGCTATGGTTAAAACTGCTTGTTAATTATAGAGTAGGTGCCATTATACGTTTAAACATGGGCTTCATTCCCACAGAAACTGAATGAAGAATGGGTACCACTTCCAGTGAGAAATCGCTGCTTCTTTGTGTCATCCAGTTTTCTGTATCCAGATAGCTTGGATTTGTTTAGTACGGTTTGATTTGGTTTGGTTCAGCTGGTCATACAAACTTTCCTTAGCCTGGGGACGTCCTAATATTTTCGGCTGCCAAACTTGGGAAGGGTGGTACAGTCTAGAAGCAGTTTGATCACTTTGGCCTATATGGCAAACACATTACAGTGGTGCCCCGCTTGACGACGATAATGCATTCCAGCAAAATCACTGTTAAGCTAAATCATCGTCAAGCGAAAAAGAATCCCAATTGAAATGCATTGAAAACCGGTCAGTGCGTTCCAATGGGGAAATACCTCATCGTCCAGGGAAGATTGCCCATAGAGAACCGCCGATCAGCTGTTAAAAATTGCTGTAATGTGAAGCTTCCATCTGGAAAGCAGCCATTTTGAGAAGGGAGGGAAGCCATTTTGCGGAGGGAAGCCATTTTGCAGAACCGAAAAACAGCCATTTTGAGAAGGGAGGGAAGCCATTTTGCGGAGGGAAGCCATTTTGTGGAGCCGGAAAGCAGCCATTTTGAGAAGGGAGAGAAGTCATTTTGCGGAACTGGAAAGCAGCCATTTTGAGAAGGGAGGGAAGCCATGTTGCAGAGCCGGAAAAAACAGGCTCCTAATCAACGTAAAGCAGATTTCCCCCATTGGAACAATCTTTTTGCGATCACAATAGTGATTGCAAAAATGTCATAGTCAAGCAATTTCGACGTCATGCGGGGTAAGCGTCTAGCGGGGCACCACTGTAAATTGATTTGTAACATGATAAAAGCAGAGACAGAACTTTACAGGGAAGTTTTCCAAAGGGAGGGAATTGAGTTCTCAGCTCGCATTTTCACATGAAATAAAATAAAATCTTCTGAGAATTCTATTGCTTCAAATAAGAATCCCCATCCCTACTCAGCACCTGAAAAATCTAGGTTCTTAAATCAAGACTTCCACAGGGTTTCTATTCATCCAGGTAGAGTGGGTGGTCTCTGTGTGTTTGTATTTTAACCTTCCCCACTTCTTAAATACCATCATGTTTGTGCCCCTATGTGTGTGTGTGTGAGAGAGAGAGTACTGGATGGTTGCTTGCTTCCTTACTCATGCTTGTGTGCTCTAGCCAGCCCAGTACTAAAGTGTGCTCAATATTGATTTTAAAACTCTTTATTTCTTTATTGTTTTTTTTCATTAGTGGGACACTGAGGAGGACGTATATTGGTGCATGAATTTTAGTTGTAGATTTAGTTGTTTTTTGAGGTGTGTGTTTGGACAGGATGCGTGATCTATGGTGTGTGTGTGTGTGTGTGTGTGTGTGTGTGTGTGTGTGTGTTATCCTAAACCCCCCTCCCGTTAAGTTTCAGAGTGCTTGTGTTGGTGTATGGTTGTACTGGCTGTCTATTTAGTTATTTTTCTTGCTTTTCTGTTGGTTTTCCTGCTCCTTCCCCCCTTACACTTTAAAAATATATTTTAAAAATACAAAAACTCCTTCAATTCCTCCCCCACCATCTTGCTTCTCCTTTAAAAAATAAAATTTATTATTGTCATGATCATGGGATATGTGGTCAGAAGTGTGCCATGATGATGGGATATGTAGTCAGGAAAATGTAAAATGGAGTCAGATAGGTTCTGTGTGAAGATGATTTGAAGGACTATGGAGTGTGTTTTTTCTAAATGCCATGAGAGTATTTGCCCCCCCAGTCCCGGAATAAAGACACGAGACAGTGATATGGATTAAATACGGGCCACACTTTATTAAATCAAATCACATCAATCTATATCTTCAAACATTATCAAAAGAGGAGGCCTGCTGTAGTGCGGAAACAGGATAAGGCGGGGGTATCCAAATACCCCCTGATCCGCCATTGGCCGAGTCCCCGGCCCCAGGTTCCAGCGGTCTACCAGACAGCAGGAACCCGGCAAGCCGCTAATTAAACACCCCCAGACCTCAAGACATCTTTAATTGATGACTGTTGGTCTGGAAGTGGCCCAGCGCATCTTCCCCGCACCGGCCCTGTAATCGCACGATCCGCAGAGCTGGGAGGTCGGATGCGCTGTTGGCTTACCTGAATTACAAACGGGACACACCGAGACTACCTGTTTTTCCGCACTACCCGCCACAGCATAAGGACTAGCCTAGCTATGTCCTATGCCCGCCACAGAGCACCATGAGCTCAACAAGCAGGCCCCCTTTAATATCTTCCAGGAATATGTCCATACCTGCCTCAGACAGGTGGACACTGGTGCTTTGAAAAATTCAGTGTTGCTTAATTGGATCCTATGGTGAAAATTACCGATCTGAGGCCGCCGCCGCAGACACCTCTACAATCTTGTGTTAACGCCCCGCTGGGCCATTGTTAACATTGCTAATATTCTGGGCACCTCATCAGGCTAACCACAGAATGATTGTGGACACGATACGCATTGCAGGATGAGGCCGCCGCCGCAGATACCTCTGTCACATCTGTTAACGCCCCACGGGCCTTGTTAACATTGCCAATATTCCGGGCGCCTCGTCAGGCTAACCACGGAATGATCGTGGACGACACGATCTGCACTGCAGGATGAGGCCGCCGCTGCAGACACCTCTGTCACATCTGTTAACGCCTCACGGGCCTTGTTAACATTGTCAATATTCCGGGCGCCTCGTCAGGCTAACCACAGAATGATCCTGGACGACACGATCCGCACTGCAGGATGAGGCTGCCGCCGCAGACACCTCTGTCACATCTGTTAACGCCCCATGGGCCTTGTTAACATTGCCAATATTCCAGGCACCTCGTCAGGTTAACCACGGAATGATCGTGGACACGATCCGCATTGCAGGATAATGAGGCCGCTGCCGCAGACACCTCTGTCACATCTGTTAACGCCCCATGGGCCTTGTTAACATTGCCAATATTCCGGGCACCTCGTCAGGTTAACCACGGAATGATCGTGGACACGATCCGCATTGCAGGATAATGAGGCCGCTGCCGCAGACACCTCTGTCACATCTGTTAACGCCCCATGGGCCTTGTTAACATTGCCAATATTCCGGGCACCTCGTCAGGTTAACCACGGAATGATCGTGGACACGATCCGCATTGCAGGATAATGAGGCCGCTGCCGCAGACACCTCTGTCACATCTGTTAACGCCCCATGGGCCTTGTTAACATTGCCAATATTCCAGGCGCCTCGTCAGGCTAACCACGGAATGATCGCGGACCACGCGATCCGCATCGCAGGACACCTGCCATTCAACCAGTAAGGCAGAATGTCCAGGTTCAATACCTTACCTGATGATCCAGATAGATCATTGTCTCCAAGGTAAATCATCTGGTGGAGACTGGTCAAATGCCTTCATAGTGCCACGTTGGATCCACTGCTTGCCACACATCCCCATCCAGGCTATGTGTGCATGTGCTCAAAGCTCTAGATCACTCCCACATGGGGATAAGGCAGCATAGTAGTCTGCCCAATAAGCAAACTATATCCCATGGTCCTTATGTGCTTCCACCTTCACACCTTAACGAACCTGCAATGACATAAATGTCCTCTGCCTAGATGTTAGATAGGTTTCCGAGAACTAAAAGAAGACCACAGGCCTAGCTATTGAATTTGGTCAATGCTATACCTTGGGCTGTTGCTGTAGATGCCGCTCCAGTCCTAAAAGAGCGAGTCACCAAATCCTATGCCCTTAACCCGAACCTTTAACTGATGTTTAGTCATGGTGACTTAACAGTGAGTCTGAGAAATTATCCTACTTCTTAGCCCCTAGGTTCAATAAATGCCTACATGGCCGTAACAGGGCAGGTGCTCAATACCGCCATGCCCCAAGACCAAATGCTTCCCGTTGCCTATTTGATCAGCTTCGGATCATCCAATAGTGATTCTAAGTGACTATCCTGGATTCGAATGTCTTGTCTCTGTAAGGCTAATCGAGAGGTGTCTGCCTTCCTTCCTGCCACTAACTCACTGGTCCTGAGGGCACCGAAAATTGCTATTAAGATAGCTTGTCTTAAACAATTGCCATCATAAAATTATCTCTACAACTGTCCCGTTACTCACATATGCGCTCCATAAGAGGTAGGGAAGTAGGTGTTCTGATCAAAAACACCTTCCCCCACTCCTTAGGCCACCCCTACTATCCTTTTCTGTATCCTATAATCCCCTGAAATATCCCTATCCATTTATGTTTGCTTAAAAAGCCAGCACCAACAGCCTACCTTGAATGGTGCCTGGGGCTAACTTTTTCGTATGAAGGAACATCATAAATTGCTGCAAATATTCTACTGGATCTAGCCAAAAACTGCTCCAGTTCCAGCAACCTAGTAATCTGGAATCCTCTTCACGCCACTCTGCCAGACCCTGAAGGAATTCTGGCAGCTCCCTAACATCTGGGGCAAACGCCCTAACTGCTTGATCTACTGGCGTGAGAGAGCCTCGGCCAGTCCGTTATCTAAATCAGGTGCACGTCAGGCATACACTATTATAATTGCAATGCTCATGGAGTAAAAGTAGTAACTAAAACCATCACACTCTCATAATCTGACAAGAGGTTGTATATAAAGCAGACAACCATTTGGTTGTCAAACCAAAACAAAACAAAACAAAAAAAAATGGACCATTTAATTTGATCACTCTTCCGCCCAGAGCCACAAGACCCTTCCTCGTTTACCTGAAAATCCGCTTCCAGGCTGATATTAAATCTACAAAAGGAGGCAGTGTTAAAATTCTCAAGGAAATGTATTCATACAAGATCTTCCTTCATAACTTTGTCACTCTGGTCCTCTGCATGGGCTGCTTAAGGCCCTGCAGCATTGCAGGGACGCCATAGGAAACCATGGGCCAGTGCTACTACTCTGCATGTGAAGCTTAAATGCCCCGCTATCACCTGTAACTCCGTAAAAAGACACTTTCCCCACATAGGAAATCCTAACGCTAACATTAAGATCAACCCCATTTTACCATGAAGCATCTGTGAAGTTTGCCACAGCGTGTTGATATCAATCAAGAGGTGCATCTAAAAGTGTATAGTTCCCGGAGGATGGCATCATAACTGACATTCCCTCCAGATATGACAGCTGATGCATTAATTAAAATCACCAGGTGCCTTGGTTATTATTCCTAAAGTGAAAACGCTCGATTATGCCAAGGGCTGCTCAGAATAAAAAGGGGGCCTAGGACCCTACCTTCCTCCACCTATTTATCAATTTTACAATAGCCTCCAAGCCAGCTATCGATTGGAGGCTTTTAGCCAAAGCTTTACATTTAACTATTGCATGGGTTCTAAACCTGTTTCAATACCCTAAAGTAAGCACTGCACTCCCTCCATGCGAGTTATGTCCGTAACCAAACTTCCAGCACTTCATTCTAATTGGGTTGGTTCCCCTTGCCAGGGGTACCCCCGCCACCGCTAGGCTTTTGCCTCCTCCTATTCCTTTGTTCTGATGCTGGAAATGTGCTTTCATATAGATAATATTTTTAATGTTGCCCACCGCAAGTGATGCATTCATGTCGAAACTTACCTGGCCTTCTGGAACAAAAACCCATGGAGTTGTCTGCAAAACATGGCAGACGGGCAAAACTGCCTACCCTGCTCCAAGGTGGGTAGTTTGCGAGGTAACAATTTTTCTGTTTAGATGGCTGCTATCAAATCTGTCTGCTGTATTGGGCCTAGCCAGTGTCATATGTTATAACTACAAACCTGGCTGTGGCTCATCCCAATGCAAGTTGGGCTGAATGGACACATTGAAGCAGCGCAAAAGTTCTCCAAGGCTGAGCCTTCACTAGTACTCCAGCATAAATAATTAAATCCCCCCCCCCATGACTAGAGTAGTTCCCGCAAGGCAAAGCCGCTGAGGGAATGGTATTGTAGCCTGTCTTTGGCACTGATGAGTATTGCCACTCAATGATGGTAGTCCCTACAATGGATGTACCTACAGCCAGAGGAGCTGTATATGGCGTACTCCATCCACTAAGTGTGTATTAGAAAGGCCAAGCTACATTGGGTAACCCCGTGGGTGTTAGGGTGTGAATGTGGAATGTGCAAGAAGAGAACCACAGGCCCCTGGCCAACCCGGCGGGGTTGTTTGTGTGCAGTGCACAGTTGAAGACTCACCAAATGATGCAGCAGCTGTGCTGGAATCATCCAACCCCTGTGATGTGCTACCACCCGCCTGATCTGTCACCTCGTACCCGACCTGTGGCACAGCAGTTGCTCCAGACGTCCCTATGCTGGATACCCTTCCACGCCTTCTTACACTGAAGACCTTGGGAGTAGCTGAAGCTCCTTCTCATACCGCCGCCTCCTTGACCTAAGGGACCTGTACAGCTTTCAAGGCAACAAAGGTAAAGGTAAAGGTTCCCCTTGACAATTTTTGTCCAGTCGTGTTCGACTCTAGGGGGTGGTGCTCATCCCCATTTCCAAGCCATAGAGCCAGCATTTTGTCCGAAGACAATCTTCCGTGGTCACATGGCCAGTGCGACTTAGACACGGAACACTGTTACCTTCCCACCAAGGTGGTCCCTATATATCTACTCGCATTTGCATGCTTTTGAACCGCTAGGTTGGCGGGAGCTGGGACAAGCGACAGGCGCTCACTCCGTCGCGTGGATTCGATCTTACGACTGCTTGGTCTTCTGACCCTGCAGCACAGGCTTCTGCGGTTTAGCCCGCAGCGCCACCACATCCCCAAGGCAACAAAACGCTCCATCAAATCTTGAGTGAAAGATTTCAAATTAGCCTTCCGCCTGGCCTTAGTGTCCCTAACCAAACTGTGAGGAGAAACCTCGTGTTGCTGAGGTGTTTGTTTTGCCAACCTCTGCACCTCCAGGGCTGAAAATTTTCCTTGTAATTTCATCACAAATCCAGGCCTGAATGCACTGCCAAAGACCTAAACCACTGAGTTATTCAGCAGGCAGCCCCAGCTGCAGCATGCGATTTTACAACTACCAGGTGCTAAAAAACTGCTAGCAAACAAAAAGCTGTTCCTGATAGAAGCAGCACAAAGCACTTGATAATAACAGGACTTTTATTAACTAACCATTAGTTGGCACTGCAATGCCTGTCCCAAATTTTATGAATGGCAATATCTCTTAGAGCTGATTATGAGTCAATATAAATATTCCTATTCTTAAACTAAGTACCAATTATACTATTCAATTTTATCCAATATTAAATATATGTACTCAAATATTAATTATTCTTAGACTAATTACCAATTATAATATTCAAATTTATACTAAATGAAATGCATTTAATCAGACATCACTTAATATTTATTCTAAAACTGATCACGAGTTATAATATTCAACTTTATACTACCTGAAATGTATTCAATCAGATATCAATTAATATCTACTCAAAATTAATTACCAGTTTAAATATTCAAATTTATACTATGTGAAATGTCTTTAAACAATTAATTAATATTCATTCTAAAACTGATTACCAATATAATATTCAACTTTATACTATATGAAATGTATTTAATCAGGTATCAGTTAATATTTATTCTTAACTAATTAACCAACTACAATATTCAAATTTATATTATATTAACCTTATTTAATTAGTTGCCAATTAATATCTATTCTTAAAGCTTTTGAACATAAAATGGCAGAGAGAGAGAAAAGGGCGGGAAAATTCATCCCCTATATGACGTCTGTGCCCAAATACTACCAATTTAAGTTAATCAGTAAAACTGCAAATTAAAATAGGAATCACACTAGCACAATACCACTTGTAAATAAGTGCCCTGGATGTTGTAGTATGCTCTATAAATAATATATTGTTGATTACAATTGGTTACTATTAATTCGTCTGTGATTAAATTTATTAAATATAAACAGGGCAATGTTACACTTACTATTCTTAGCATTCAATCCACTATTAGCTTTATTCTACAATAATAATTGCCAATTAATAGTAATATTATTCTATGCCTATGGCTTATTACCCATATATTCTAACTCCAGCCAAACACCAAATCACCATGGTGGAGAGGGGAAAAAAGGGCGCGAAAATCAGTCAATGAAATTGCATCAGCTCCTCTCTGTAACCCACTGCCAACACTCTTAAACCAGTTAAGCCCTAAAATGAATAAAAACTTAACTGGCTGGCAGAACCCTCATTATGTATAAAGAGAGACCTCCTGCCTGAATATGCTCCGATTTTTACTTTTTATTTTTATCAATAGAACTCGCGCCGCGCCCCGGCGCAGCGGGCGCAATCCCACGCTGCTGCTGCTCCTCTCTCTCTCTCTCACTTTCTCTCTCTCTCTCCCTCTTAACCCAGCTGAACACTAAAGGGGATGAATTAAACTCTAAATCTACAATTAAAATACAGCTAAGGGAGGGAGTGTGAGGCTGCCCTCCCATATGTAAAGGTGCTGCCTCCAAAAAAGCCGAGCACCACCCGCTCTTTGAATCAACAAAAACTTCTTTCAGACCGCCACTCTTTCCTATCAGAGGAAAGCTAAAAACAAAGGACAGGCAACCAGGGAGGGAAGCTAAAAGCCGCCCTCCCGACCACCAACTCAAACCGCTGCTTGTTTGCTCCTCAGCCAGCAAAGCAAAAACGCTCGCACGCCCGAGCTCAACCACTCCTGCTGCATCGGTGCCCAAACAGGAAAGAGGGTGATCGAGTGGGAGTGCTTGCTTAAATAACCTCACTCGCTCACCCAAACTAGCCATGTGACCTGGGACAGTCTCGCGCCATCCAGGACGGTGGGGCAAAACGCCAGCTATGCTGTTCCAGGGCGGCAAACCGTCCGTCCAGCAGCTGAAACATTTTCTAAGGACCGTTACAGCCAGGAACGAGATATCTTGAAGGCCAAATCAAGAGGCCATGGGAGATGCAACATTCTAAGTTTGTTACAGAAGATAAACAACACCTGGACTTTCATGGGAATTAGAGGTGGAGAGAGGTGGTACAACCTCCTAAGTTTAATTGATTAACAGCCAGATGGGCCATGAAGAAGGGAGGAGTTTGGAAAGTAGAAAATGGACGATGGGATATGTGAATGGTGTTCAGTGTTTCCTGATGACTGATTCTGTTCTGATGATAGATTTCATTCCATGATGATGGTATGAACATGTAGTTTGAAGGAAATAAGATGTAAGTAAAGGAGAAAGAAAGAGGTGGGGGCTAGCCCACCATAGCCCAGTATAGCCTACCTTAGGTCAGCTTTCTAGTTTTATTGTTTTAATGGGAAATAGGTATTTTATTTAAATGCAATGATCTTTGAATATGCTCTTAATGCGAATGCTTTTGCAATATAAACTGATTTCTAATGAAACTCTATTTTTCTAATAAAAATTAATTATTAAAAATCCTTATTGAGGACTGGTCTTTTGAACAGCAGGGTCTGGCTAAATCCGGTAAGGGGTAGGGCCACAAACTGGCTACATTTAAGAGTTCTACTTCACTGAGCTGTTGTGAGTTCTAAGGAATCACAAAGCCCATGTGCCTATACTTGTGAAGTATTAAGTTAATGCAAAGTGTTCTTTTTAGGTCAGACTTGTTCAAAGTGCTTATGCTATGCACTGCTTAGCTCTAAGGACTCGAACCAGCGAGAAGGTGGTAGATAAGCGCTGACGGAACTCTCTTGAGTATCACAATTATTACACCTGATATTATCCCACTTATTTTTTCTTTCCCCTTGCCTTTATTTGAAATGTGGTTTAGGAGAGAGTAGGGTACAAAGGAAGGTAGAAATGGAGGGCAATGGGGCCTGGCAGCACTGAATGTGATGAGCTTTGAGGGCATAGTGTGTGTGACACACAAATTGCACTTGGTAGTGTGCAGTTCCATTGGCCTGGGGGCCCACCTCAAGCCGAATTGGGACAAAGGCATGTGGGAGATGCGGATACTCGTGGAGCAATACCTCCAACTGGAGGGGCATTTCTCACACAGCCTGAAATCTGCCTGCTGGCTGCGTGAGAGGCAGGAGGAGTTGGAGCAGGAGACACATGTTCTCTTGATGGACCTACCAACTAGGTAGAACTCCATCTATACCATGGTTGAGCAGAAGACCATTTTGGGGGACATTATGTCCTCCATGTTCATTTGGTCATGGGGAGGAGAGGTAGGCATCAGTAGCACAGATTGGCTGGCCCTCTCTCAGATGGTGGAAGTGCTCAAGCCATTCCAAGAGACCACTGATGTCCTGTGTGGTCACAAGGCCAACCTAGGCCTGGTCACCACCCTGATTCATGCCTTTTACTGGTCCCTGGAATGTGCTCTGGTGCAGAGATCCTCCCTACTTCCACAGACCAGGGTCTTGGTGAAGAGTTGTGAGCAGGCGTGCAGAAGCAATTCCATCCTGTCTGCAGGGACAGAACTTACTGCATGGCTGCCTGTGTGATCCTCACATCAAGGGCAGTTTGGTGGCATGCACTGGGGCTGGAGGAGTGGAGAATAGAGCTCTCCACTGAGGTCCACAGGGCACTGGGAACCTGACACATGCATGGAGAGCCAGGAATGTGAGGGCATGAGTCAGAAAAGGGGGAGAGTAGTTTGCAGGATCTGCAGGCAGGTACATCTGCTGGTGAGGGCCCTAGTCCTCATTACTGAAGCTTGGTGGTGAGTTGGGTCGTAGTTAAAGAGGGCAGGCAGGTGACAGATAAAGAACTGTCAGAGTGCATGGTGCAGGAGTACCTGGTGGAGCCCCCACCCCATCCTCTAATCAGATCCCCTCTTGTTCTGGACTAGAAAAATGAACCTCACATGGCCAGAGCTGTCCACTGTGGCCATGGACCTCCTTTCTATCCGCACTCATCAGCAATCCAGATCAAATCTGTGTTCTCCCATTTCAGAGACATGCTCTGACCCTGCTGTTCCTGTTTGGATCCTATAACGATGGAGAGACTGTCATTCATCAAGGTGAATTTTCCTTTGTCTGGCTTCACCCCATTGAACCCAATGAGGTAGGGTTCCAATGACAGTCTCTCTGTGACCACACCCCACCTGCTTGTCTGCCTGACCCCACCCCCAGGTCTGCCATACCTACTGCCTGCCTTTTTATGTCCCACTCAGGGCAAAAACTGATCTTAATGTCTTTTCCTGTCCCACAGGGAGCACAAACTGAACTCAATGCCATTTGCCTCTGAACCTGGGAACAAAAATGAATTCCACCTATGCCAGCCTGCCTCAATGTCCCTACTATTCATTCTGCTAATTTCCAAACCCAGCGATCAAGGGGAATCACATGGGTACCTTGGGTGCCTGATTCCTAATCTTAACACCTAGTTAGACTGCTAATTAGAAAATCATGGGGCACTTTGTCAAAAGCTTTGCTAAAGTCAAGATATACTATGTCCACAGCACCCCCTCTGTCTATCAGGGAGGTTACCCAACCAAAAAATGATCAGTCTGCCTTCTAGTTATTATTGCATTGTTTTCTAGATGCTTGCATAGTAAGTACTTTATAATCTGTTCCAGAATTTTCCTTGGGATTGACCTCAGGCTGACTGGCCTGTAGTTCCCAGGTTCCTCCTTTTTGCCCTTTTCGCAGACGGGGACAACATTAACCCTCTGTTAGGTCGTGGCGCTGAGCGCCCAAAGAAGGGTCAGGACACAGCAGTTATTCCACATGATTTAATGGATAAAAGAACATGCACACACACACGTGTATATATACATAAAAAAAACCCGCCTCTCATTGAAGGTTTCCGCCCCCACCCCGATTACCCTGCATCCCTGCTAATTGGAGGGAGGGAAGTTATCCGTGACAGCTGCTGTTGCATCCACCAGGCTACTGTGAAAACCTGGAAGGACACAGTAAGGTTGATCCGAAGACACAACACCCCTCCCCCCTTGGTCTAAATGGTCACAATTTACATAGTCCCTAAAATAACCGGGTGGCCTCCTCTCTCGCTGAGAGCACCGCAATTCCCTACGAGGCTCTATTTGCTCTGGGGTTTCCACCATTGGAGGAGCTACTGCTGCCGGAGGTTGTGCTGGGGTTTGTGGCAAAGGTGCTACCACAGCGGCTCCCATTTCAGCCGATCGCGACGTATTTGGCCCTACACTCCCGGCCGGCTCAACAAGATCTTCTAGCCCCTCCTCCTCTTCGAGGGGACTGGTCCCACCGGTCACTGTCTCTTCTGAGCTACTATGTCTTGGCCGCACTATAGCATCTCCTGGCAAGCGACTACACAGTTGCCCTATATGCCTCTTCAGGGTCCTTCCATCTTCCGCAGCAACCTCATAAGATACCGGCCCTGTTACTCGAAGAACTGTTGCCGCCAGCCAAGCGGGATTACCTGAATAATTCCCAGCCCACACTGGGTCCCCACAAAAAAACCCACGTGGTGCCTCATGCACCTCCATTTGAAACTGCCATTCTAAAACTCTATCCGGGTGAAGACGGTCCAAATGGGTCGTTAGGCGACGGCCCATCAAAAGCTCTGCAGGACTATACCCACTCCCCGGATTGGGCGTAGTCCTATAAGATAAAAGGAAACAAGCAAGCTTCCTTTCCCATTCCATCGGGCCAATGCGTCGGAGTGCCTCCTTTGTGGTATGCACCATCCTCTCCGCCTGACCATTGGTAGCGGGATGAAAGGGGGCTGACCTTACGTGACGGATAAGATTACTCTCCACAAACTCCTGAAACTCTCTGGAGGTAAATGCTGTCCCATTATCCGTCACCACAACATCAGGAATACCATGAGTGGCAAAAAATTGAACGTAAAGCCCGGACCACCACTGAGGCTGTGGTTGAAGACACCCGAACCACCTACAACCATTTTGTGTAGGAGTCTACCAAGATAAGAAAAATTTGGCCCTGGAATGGTCCTGCAAAATCTAGATGAAGATGGGACCAAGGTGACCGCGTCAGCTCCCACGACTGTACCGGCCCTTGAGGTGGATCGGGGCATGATTCCTGGCAAGCTGTACAGCGCTTAACCCAAGCCTCAATCTCTGCATCCAACCCTGGCCACCAAACATAGCTCCTGGCAAGAGCTTTCATACGCACAATTCCAGGGTGCGCCTCGTGTAAGGCTACAAGAACTTGTTGCCGCAAGGGCATGGGGATCACTACCCGGTTTCCCCACAACAAACACCCCTTATGGGTAGATAATTCATCTTTTCGAGACACAAACAGCTTAAAGTCTTGGCCATTCTGCACCTTAGGCCATCCCCTCCCCACCCAGTCCAAAACACGGGAGAGGACAGGGTCCCGGGTGGTCCTCTTTGCCACATCTGCCGCATGAAGCGGCTGCTCTGGTAGCTCCTCTATCAACATAATTTGGTGGGCCGGTGCTGGATCTGGACCTATCTCTGACAATGGTAAACGACTGAGTGCATCAGCATGTCCCATTGCCTTCCCGGAACGATGCTGTAAGGCATACTGATATCCTACCAGAAAGATAGACCAATGGAGGACCCTAGGGGAAAGGACCTGTGGTGTCTGGCGATTGGGTGCAAATAACCCCAACAATAGCTTGTGGTCGGTCAAGATGGTAAAAGGCCGTCCGTACAAATAATCGTGAAATTTCTTTACTCCTGCCACAATTGCCAGACCCTCCTTATCAATTTGCGCATAATTTTGCTCTGCCGGGGAAAGAGTCCGTGAATAATATGCAACAGGGACCTCTTTCCCATTGGGGAGTAGATGGCCCAACACAGCCCCAATGCCATAAGAAGAAGCATCGCAAGCTAACACAACTGGTAATTTTTCATCGAAATGAGCCAGTACCGAGTTTGAAACCAACAATTCTTTAACCGCTTGAAATGCGGAAGCCTGATGAGGGCCCCAAGCCCAGGGAACATTTTTCTTTAAGAGACGATGTAAAGGTTCTGCTACTGCTGCCTTATGTGGAAGAAAGGCATGATAGAAATTCAAAAGGCCCAAAAATGCCTGGAGTTCCTGCTTATTTTTAGGGGTGGGAGCATCCTGAATCGCCTTTTCCTTGTCTTTTGAAGGGTGGATTCCTGCCGCATCTATAGAAAACCCTAAAAATTCTACCCGATCAACCCCCAACAAGCATTTCTCCCGTTTCACCTTAAGGCCGGCCGTTTCAAAATGCCTTAACACAGCGGAGGTGATCAATGAATTCCACCTTAGAGGGAGCAGCAATTAGCACATCATCGAAAAATGGTGTAATCCCTGGAAGTCCTTTTAAAAGGGAATCCATCAAATTCTGAAATAGTCCAGGGGCTACACTCACTCCAAACTGTAACCTTTTAACCCGAAAGGCACCCTTATGAGTGACAATAGTCTGTGCCTCTGCTGTACCATCGTCCACGGGCAGTTGTTGGTACACCTGGGCCAAATCCAATTTTCCAAAAACCTTAGCTCCCGCAAGTGTAGCCAGTACATGGCTAACCACTGGTACTGGGTAAGCGTGATCTTGCAACGCCTTATTTATGGTGCACTTGTAATCCCCGCAAATGCGCACATCCCCATTTGCTTTTACTGGAGGGACTATCGGGGTCTCCCACAAAGCGTGGGACACTGGTTCCAGGACCCCCTGCTCTACTAAGTGATCTAACTCCTCCTCTATCTTTCATTTGAGGGCAAAGGGAACTCTTCGTGCCCTCAGATGTACCGGGCAGACCTGTGGGTCTAACTGAAGGGAAACGGGGAGCCCCATTATAACAGCCTAATCTGCCATCAAGAACGGATGGGAACTCCCCACAAATTGAATTCAGGTCCATAACAGCAGTTGTGTTGACCCCCTGTATCCCAATTCCCAGGGGCTCAAACCACGCCAGTCCCAGAAGGCTTGTACATCGCCCTTTTACAACCAGGAGATCTAATTTGCCATTAAATTTACCATATCGCACTTTAAATTTGCCTTGTCCCAAGATAGACACAGCCTTCCTCTGAAAGTCGATTAGGGTGTAGCGAGGGTTTTGAAGCTTGGGTCCGCCCCTCGGACAGATCCTCCAAAGAGTTTCTGCCGAGATGATCGAAACAGCCGACCCCGTGTCTAATTCCATTTCGCAGGGAGAGCCCTCTATAGTAACCGTCACCCTTATTTTAGCAGAACAGGAAGGTTTGGGAAGGCATAAAACCTGGAGTGGACTTGTAGAGGGAGGGGAATGCAATTCTGCCTCTAGCAGCTCCGCTGCATGTACTGATTTCCAGCCCCCTGTGCGTCTCCCAGTGGATCTAGAACCACAGACACGGGCGAGGTGACCCCTTTTCCCACAATATGTGGCAAGAAACATCCCGAAAATGACAAAAACGACGCTCATGCTTCTTCCCACAGCTTGCACCTTCCGGCCGGCACTTTCGGGGCCTGGCGCATTTGCAAGACTTCATCTCCCTCTGAGTCGCTTGTGCTCCTCTCTCGAGCGATCTGATTGGTTCCCAGGTGCCGGGAAGACTGCTGGTAGTCCCCCGAATGGCCCCTCTCCCAGGCTGTAGCAAAATCCACTGCCTTCGCTAGATCACATTGGGGAAGCATGACTATCTTACTTGATAGCTTCTCGCTTCGTAGGCCAAAAATAAACTATCTAAGAGTACCTCGTTCAGTCTCTCAAACCCACACCTGCGAGCAAGACGACGCAGGGCAGTCAAAAATTCCACTGCAGACTCCCTGGCGGCGCGCCAGCTGAGATGGTTGTGGCATCAAATGATCTGCTAAAGCCTGCATGAGTTCTTGGCAAGTAGCCTCTATTAGCTGCTTTGGTTGAATTAAATCTTTCACCGAGTCCAAGACTTCCGCCCCACACAAGCTGACAAACAGTGCTTTTTTCTTGTCCTCCTCTGTAATCTCCCGGAATGCCAGATAATAGGGGAAGCCATCGGCCCAAGAGTCCCACAGCTCAGGGCGGTTCAAATCAAACGGTGGCAAAAATCCCTGCGCCTCCATTTCTTACCAACGGCGGCTATCCCAGTAGCCCTTCTGGAAACTGGAGCTCACGGAATCCTATCCCACCTTCGTCGCCAGTGTTAGGTCATGGCGCTGAGCGCCCAAAGAAGAGTCAGGACACAGCAGTTATTCCACACGATTTAATGAATAAAAGAACATGCACACACACACGTGTATATATACATAAAAAAACCCCGCCTCTCATTGAAGGTTTCCGCCCCCACCCTGATTACCCTGCATCCCTGCTAATTGGAGGGAGGGAAGTTATCTGTGACAGCTGCTGTTGCATCCACCAGGCTACTGCGAAAACCTGGAAGGACACAGCAAGGTTGATCCCAAGACACAACACCCTCCATGTGTCTTTTGGCACCTCACCCATTTCTCATGATTTCAAGAAAATAATGGACAGTGGGTCTGAGAGTTCTTTAGCCAGTTCCTTCAATATTCTTGGATGGAGTTCATCCGGCCATGGAAATTTGAACCCATTCAAGGTAATAAGGTATTCCTTGACTATTTGTTTATCAGTCTCCAGCTGCAATCTTGTCCCCTCCACCTGCATTTCACATTTGTCTGGAGGGTCATAGTCTATCCTTTCAGAAAAGAATGAGCTAAATGCTATGTTTTTGTGCCTGGTAACAAATCAAACTACCTCAATGCTATCTGTCTCTCAACCTGGTGGCAAACTAAAATATGCCTATTCCAAAGACGTCCACGCCTGACTACCTCAAGTCCATTCATCTCTTTTCCTGGTGGCAAACTAAAATACCGCAGTGCCATCCAGCTCTGTGCCTGGAGGCAAACCAAACTACCTCAGTGCCATCTGCCTCTGTGCCTGATGGCAAACTATGCCAGCTGCTTCCATCACTTTCCTAGAAAGACCCATCTGGGATTATATAAGTCAAACATCTGAAATGCAAACTTCACCAAACTTGGAGGGCTTGTAGAGGAGAGTCAGGGGAAGCTTCCCTGCAAATTGGTGTCCCTAGGTACAGTATGGGGAGAGTCATTTTATACCATTTTAAAGTACAGACAAAGTAACAAATGGATTATTGGGGAAAATTGTAAATTTGTGATTCACCAACCTTGACAAATTGCAAATCATGACAAATCACCTTTTTTCCCAATTTGTACCCATCTCTAATGTTGATAACCATCTTTGTACTCCTTGTATCATCTTCTATGCATATCTAAGACAGGATCAAACCTGATAAGCTAATCATAGTTCACCAAATGTCCAGAATACTTTGCCAGAGTAGTAGTCATGACAGTAGAAAAATGAGGAAGTGCATTCAACTCTAATGGACCTCCATATACAAGACTTTTGTGTGGTAGTTCTTTGATGGGAAGTATGTGTTCATGCCCCTTTTTCCTGGAGTGATGTTCAAAGAGAATCTGGTAGGGTAATTCCTTACTGCACTCTTGCACGGTTGGGCTGTTATCTTTAGCTTGGCCAATGCATCTCTAGCTGTGCAGTCACAAATGATTTTTTCAGCACTCAGGTATGGGTATTCCAGAAGCGGAAAAGCTGGATCCTATGAACAGTTGTGATTGATTGCTTAAAGAAACATCTTGTTTTACTTTTAAAAACCTACTGACATAGTAGACTTTTGTAAGTAGTTTCAGAGTTTGATATGAATAAGACTAAATGGAATTTTACTGTCTATAATAGAATATTTTTCTTAATGACTGAATTATCATCAGTATTATGTGTGCTTGTGTGTGTGTGTGTGTGTGTGTGTGTGTGTGTATGTATGTGTATGTGTGTGAGAGAGAGCATAAGAAATAACTTTCATTCTTTGCAGTGTGCTCAATGTCATCTTCCCTTTTTGTCAAAAAGAAATTAAACCACTCAAAGGAACTTTGTACCAATGTGTTTGCTTCTTTTTTCTGTCCCAGGAGGCTGGGAATTCAGATTGCCTCCTTTCTTTGCTTCAATAAGTGTAAGCGCTACAACAAGAGCATAAGAAGAGTTGTGAGCAAATTGTGGTAGCAGTATAGTGATATGCAAATAGACTGTGGCAAAGGGCCCGGGAGGAGAATAACACATGCAAGCATGAGGCATTTTTACATCACTGAAGTCATTTGAATTTCTTAACATTTACGAAAGAGGAATGGTTTTATAAACTCCCATCTTCCATCTTGGCAATCCTAATAGCTAGAAAGGAATGCAGAAAAAATATTTCTTTTTCTTTGCCAAAGCAAGCCATCATGCTTTAGCCAAAAGAGAGCCACCACAATTGCTCATATTGCAGTCACATTACCAATGTCTTTTGAAGTTCAGGTGGAAGTAGTTAGGCTGTCAGACAGGTGGTTAGGAATAGACAGTCTCACAGCAACTCACATGGGACAAAGATAGAGTCAGCAGTCTTCTAAGATTAAGGCTGGGTAGAAACCTATTGGCCCCAGAAGCCTAGTCTTCTGGTGCTTTATGAACCTGTATATACTGCTAGTAGAATTAATCCTCCTCCTGAGTCCACCCACAGTTGTTTGTTCTATCTAACTACAAGCTTTGGTGTCGATAGGATTCTTTTATAACCCTTCACCATCTGTATGCCGAATTTTATATTCCATCATAGTTAGACTGAATTATGTAAGAATACTTGTTACATATTTTGAATTAGAAATTGCAGCTGTATGAAATGACAGTGGGTAGGCCTCATCTTAAGTACTGTGTCCAGTTCTAGACACCACAGTTCAAGAAAGATGCCAACATATTGGAATTTCAGAGTCGGGCAACAAAGATGATCAGGGGGCTGGAAACCAAGCCTTATGAGGGAAGATTGAAAGAACTGTGCATGTTAAGCCTTGAGTAAAGAAGACTGAGGTGAGATATGATCGCAGTTTTCAAATACTTGAAAGGTTGTGATACAGTGGTGGGGCAAAATTAGTTCTTGATCACCCCAGAGTGCAGAACACACAACAATGGACCCTGAGAACAGGAAGCCAGATTTCAGTTGAATCTCAGGAAAAACATCCTTACTGTTAGAGTGGTATGAAAATGGAATCAATTACCTTGAGAAGTGGTGAGTGCTCCACCACTGGAGGCATTCAGGAGAAATTTAGACATTCACCTGGCAGATATGCTTGATTTGTATTTCTGCAATGAGCACGAAACTGGACTTGATGGCCTTATAGGCACCTTTCAAATTCTTGTTTCTATGATTCTATGAAAAATCTCCATTCCCTGTCACACTGAAATTTTCACCACCAGGAAGGCAACTTGCTTTGGAATAAAAGATGTTTGGTGGAGATAAAATGGCTTCTTGGATGGTATGGTGATGCAGTTGGAAAGCAGTGGAAAATGGAAGGTTTCAGTGTTTTCTTCCTGTATATAGTTTCTTTGCTTCACATTGTATCCACTCCATACTGCTCCAGAAGAGAAAAAAGATATATGAGAGTATTGTTTTGCTTAGTATTCTGTGTAGATCCCTGTGAGCCCCATCAACTCACAGGAGAATTCGCATAGTAATTGTGACGGCTGCGATGACATCACCTGCCTATCAATGTTATGCTGGAGCTCATCTGCCTATAACAGGGCAGGAGGTGGGACTCCAGGAGGTGGAGCTATGTATATAAGGGGGGGAGTGAATGATGTGAGAGAGATGGGAGAATTGGGAGATGGGAAGATTGGGAGGAGATAGGGTTCGGTTAGGAACTTGGTTAGGGTGTTAGGGCCTGTTTATTCATGTTATGAGGTACTGTGCTAGTGTAGGTCTGAATGAGAGAGTGATTGAGGGGATACTTTATTATTACTGATTGCCTTATTTAGTTTCCACAGTGATTTACTATTATTTATGTTTACTCAATAAACAATCCTTTTTATTTTGAAATCCATACCATTGTCTGATGAGTCAGATCAATAAGTGTGGTTGGTGGCAGCGTGAATAAAGTGTGAATGAGAGTGATGTGACCATTGTGACGTGAAATGAGGACGTCACAGTAATATATTAAGTCTCAGTTGCTTCATAAGGCAATATATGACCATGACAATGATCAGCATATTTCCCAGTCCGAGGTACTACATTGTCCCCCATTTGCTTTTGGCTGGAAAGACTGAGACATAGTGGGCACATAGAGGGTAAGTTGTGAGCAGCATGATCTATGACACTGTGCACCACTCCTGACTATGGGGGCAAGCCTATTAATGTATAAGTCTTTGCTTTCAAAGTCCTGGCTTTGAGTCAAGATGAGATAGCTTTAGCTCTGTCCTTCAGCCAGCAGGTTTTCCATTCACTGAATCCCTTTTAAATAGCCTTGTATTTTAATAGATGCTAGTATGAGAAATTTCACAGTGAAATGGATACATTTCTTTAACTAGTGCTAAATAAGTAGGGACAAGTAGCTGCCCCTCACCATTCACTGCTGTGAATTGCCATATAATACATCAACCTTCATTGAGACTAAATGCAGCAAATAATTACCATAATAATTATAATAATTATTATAGAAATGGGAAAAATCTTGTAGAATAGATTGGGGTAACATGCATTCCTTTTAAAACAAAGAACTGACTCATTACAACAAGATGTATTTTCTCTCAAGAACTAATTAACTTGTCAGTCAAATATACTTGAACAATGTTTAAAAGTCCCTGTGGAATTCTGGAATAAACTTTAAGAAATACTGAGAGAGAAAACTCTGTTTTCATTCTCTCTCTATCTCCCCGCTTCTTATTTTGCTATATAAAAATAGTGACAAGGAAATTAACGTATGTCACATCACACATTCTGTTATACTACACATTTCAGTGAAAAGGGGAACAAACAGAATGCAGTTGTGGCAATTTCTTAACTCATCTAACATTTCATTCCTCAATTAGAGCAACCCTCTCTCAATGGAGTGCTCTGCAAATGTGATGGACAATATCGCCAATCAGTGATATCTGTCATAGACAAGGATCACGAATGATGGGAGTTCTAACTCAAAATACTTTGAGAGCTTCTGGTTAGGGAAAGCTGGTGCAGCTCTGGGCTTGCATAGTCAATGCATATATTAAGTTCTTACATCTGTTGTACATTTTGAATTAGCTTTTATTTTCTTAGCCTGAATTCTACATAATGTCATCCAATACTTACTGTACTTACTGTATTTACTGTACTTACTGTACTTACTTACTTACTTACTTACTTACTTACTTACTTACTTACTTACTTACTTACTTGCCAGCTTTCTCCCCGATAAGGGACCCAAATCAATTTGCAACAATTAAAATCATACAATACAGTTTAAAATGCCATATAAAATGATATAATAAAACAACTGAACTTTAGAACAATACTGAAATTAGACATTTCAAAAGAGCATCTGTAAGAGATTTCACCCTAGCATCTCTGCTTCAAAATGACCTGGAAACATTCTGACTGAAATCAATGGAAGAGGTCTATGGGTATAGATCCTATATAGATAACATCTGGCGGTACCACCACATTTGAGATAAAATGTATCTTTTGGAGGAGCACGACATTCAAGGAATTGTGATGGAGAATAAAAGAGCTGTGACAAAATTATTAACATTCCTTGAAGGGAATACTGTATATCTTCAATCCTTTATTCTGCCACCAAATTTTATCAAAAATAAAAATCCAAGGTGATTTTCATGTCTGTGCTTCTGTGTGTGTTCAGTCATGTAGTCATGTCCGACTCTTCGTGACCCCATGGACCAGAGCATGCCAGGCCTTCCTATCTTCCACCGCCTCCCGGAGTTGTGTCAAATTCATGTTGGTTGCTTCGATGACACTGTCCAACCATCTCATCCTCGGTCGTCCCCTTCTCCTCTTGCCGTCACACTTTCCCAACATCAAAGTCTTTTCCAAGGAGTCTTCTCTTCTCATGAGATGGCCAAAGTACTGGAGCCTCAGCTTCAGGATCTGTCCTTCCAATGAGCACTCAGGGTTGATTTCTTTTAGAATTGATAGGTTTGTTCTCTTTGCAGTCCAGGGAACTCTCAAGAGTCTCCTCCAGCACCACAATTCAAAGGCATCAATTCTTCGGCGGTCAGCTTTCTTTATGGTCCAGCTCTCACTTCCATACAACACTACAGGAAAAACCATAGCTTTGACTATTCGGACTTTTGTTGGCAAGGTGATGTCTCTGCTTTTTAAGATGCTGTCAAGGTTTGTCATTGCTTTCCTCCCAAAAAGCAGGCGTCTTTTAATTTCGGGGCTGCTGCCTCCATCTGCAGTGATCATGGAGCCCAAGAAAGTAAAATCTGTCACTGCCTCCATATCTTCCCCTTCTATTTCCCAGGAGGTGATGGGACCAGTGGCCATGATCTTAGTTTTTTTGATGTTGAGTTTCAGACCGTTTTTTGCACTCTCGTCTTTCACCCTCATTACAAGGTTCTTTAGTTCCTCCTCACTTTCCGCCATCAGAGTGGTATCATCTGCATATCGGAGGTTGTTGATACTTCTTCCTGCAATCTTAATTCCAGTTTGGGATTCCTCCAGTCCAGCCTTCCGCATGATGTATTCTGCATATAAGTTAAATAAGCAGGGTGACAATATACAGCCTTGTCGTACTCCTTTCCCAATTTTGAACCAATCCGTTGTTCCATATCCAGTTCTAACTGTTGCTTCCTGTCCCACATATAGGTTTCTCAGGAAATGGATAAGGTGGTCAGGCACGCCCATTTCTTTTAGGACTTGCCATAGTTTGCTGTGGTCCACGCAGTCAAAGGCTTTTGCGTAATCAATGAAGCAGAAGTAGATGTTTTTCTGGAACTCTCTGGCTTTCTCCATAATCCAGCGCATGTTGGCAATTTGGTCTCGAGTTCCTCTGCCCCTTCGGAATCCTGCTTGTACTTCTGGGAGTTCTCAGTCCACATACTGCTGAAGCCTACCTTGTATGATTTTGAGCATAACCTTGCTGGCGTGTGAGATGAGTGCAATTGTCCGGTAGTTGGAGCATTCTTTGGCACTGCCCTTCTTTGGTATTGGGATGTAGACTGATCTTTTCCAGTCCTCTGGCCACTGTTGAGTTTTCCAAACTTGTTGGCATATTGAATGTAGCACCTTAATAGCATCATCCTTTAAGATTTTAAATACTTCATCTGGAATGCCATCACCTCCACTGGCCTTGTTGTTAGCCAGGCTTTCTAAGGGCCACTTGACCTCACTCTCCAGGATGTCTGGCTCAAGGTCAGCAACTATATTGTCTGGGTTGTCCGGGATATCCAAATCTTTCTGATATAATTCCTCTGTGTATTCTTGCCACCTCTTCTTGATGTCTTCTGCTTCTGTGAGGTCCCTTCCATTTTTGTCTTTTATCATGTCCATCTTTGCACAACATTTTCCTCTAATATCTCCAATTTTCCTGAACAGATCTCTGGTTTTTCCTTTTCTGTTATTTTCCTCTATTTCTTTGCATTGTTCATTTAAGAAGGCTCTCTTGTCTCTCCTTGCTATTCTTTGGAAGTCTGCATTCAATTTTCTGTAACTTTCCCTATCTCCCCTGCATTTTGTTTCCCTTCTCTTTTCTGCTATTTGTAAGGCCTCGTTGGACAGCCACTTTGCTTTCTTGCATTTCCTTTTCTTTGGGATGGTTTTTGTTGCTGCCTCCTGTACAATGTTACGAGCCTCTTTCCAAAGTTCTTCAGGCACTCTGTCCACCAAATCTAGTTCCTTAAATCTGTTCTTCACTTCTACTGTGTATTTGTAAGGGATTTGGTTTAGATTATACCTGAGTGGCCCAGTGGTTTTTCCTACTCTCTTCAGTTTAAGCTTGAATTTTGCTATGAGGAGCTGATGATCGGAGCCACAATCAGCTCCAGGTCTTGTTTTTGCTGACTGTATAGAGCTTCTCCACCTTTGGCTGCAGAGAATATAGTCAATCTGATTTCGATGTTGTCCATCTGGTGATTTCCATGTGTAGAGTCGCCTCTTGTGTTGTTGGAAAAGGGTGTTTGTGATGACCAGCTTGTTCCCTGGACAAAACTCTATTAGCCTTTGCCCTGCTTCGTTTTGAACTCCAAGGCCAAACTTCCCTGTTGTTCCTTTTATCTCTTGACTCCCTACCTTAGCATTCCAGTCCCCCAGAATGAGAAGAACATCCTTCTTCGGTGTCAGTTCTAGAAGGTGTTGTAAATCTTCATAAAATTGTTCAATTTCAGTCTGCTCAGCAATGGAGGTTGGTGCATAAACTTGGATTATTGTGATGTTGAAAGGTCTGCCTTGGATTTGTATTGACAGCATTCTATCATTTTTGAGATTATATCCCATTACGGCTTTTCCCACTCTTTTGTTGACTATGAGGGCTACTCCATTCCTTCTACGGGATTCTTGCCCACAATAGTAGACATGATAATCATCTGAGTTGAAATCACCCATTCCCATCCATTTTAGTTCACTGATGCCCAGAATGTCGATGTTTATTCTTGCCATCTCCTGTTTGACCACCTCCAGCTTCCCAAGGTTCATAGATCTTACATTCCAGGTTCCTATGCAGTATTTTTCTTTCCAGCATCGGACTTTCCTTTCACTTCCAGGCACGTCCACAGCTGAGCGTCCTTTCGGCTTTGGCCCATCCACTTCATCAGCTCTGGAGCTACTTGTACTTGTCCTCCGCTCTTCTTCAGTAGCATGTTGGACGCCTTTTGACCTGAGGGTCCCATCTTCCAGCGTCATATCTTTTAGCCTTTTGTTTCTGATCATGGGGCATTCTTGGCAAATATACTGGAGTGGAATTGCCGGTTCCTACCCTAGGTGGATTGCGTTTAATCAGAACTCTCCACTATGACCTGTCCGTCTTGGGTGGCCCTACACGGCATGGCCCATAGCTTCTCTGAGTTACTCAAGCCCCCTCGCCACGACAAGGCAGCAATCCATGAAGGGGGTCTGTGCTTCTAGTTAACAAATTTAAAGAAAAAATATTCACAAGACTCACAGTATTAGACTGGCAGAGTTTTGCATATTTCTAGCAACAATGCACACATTCTGCCTTACTTCTTGATTTTCACCAAAATAAGGAAAACAACAGCATAAAACAACAGTTCCTTAGAATGTCCCAGCGAAATGTTTTATGTAAGCTCAAACTTTCATTGATGGCAATGGAAAATATTCCTTTTCCTTCTTCCAAATGTTGGTTCTGTGCATAAACAAGCTGCTTAGATCTTATGTTAGGCACTCTGTGGGAAGTACTTACAGAAGAAAATTGCTGTCATAACCTTTCATGACTTTACACTAAAATCAGTAGGAACACTAATTAGTACTCTCAGGGGGAAAGTATTGTGATTTTAAAAACACACACCCTTCAGTGGGGAAATAAATTTTGTATCACAATGTTTAGAATAATGCCATCCTGGACTCTCAAAATTCAAGGCAAAAGGGAAGAGAAAAGGGGAGAGGCTGATTTCTTTATCTTTCCCTCTCCACCCCATCTTTCACTTCTCCATCTGTCCCCAGTCATGCCCTCCATCCCTTCTAACATTCTCTCCTCCAAACATTATTTCTGAGCTGCCTTTCACATCTAGGAACATTGCTGCATAGAACTGTTTTTATATGCTTAGTGAGAAAATGACTGAATTTTGAAGAATTGCACCTGCCTTTGGCCAATTTTATTTCATCCCATCCTTGCTCCCTGTTGAAATGCACCCCCTGAGATTCTTTCAAAATTGGATCCTGGTTAGAGGGCAAAACTGCTGCCAACCTAGCAATTCGAAAGCATGTAAAGGTGAGTAGATAAATAGGTACCACCTCAGTGGGAAGGTAACGGCGTTCTGAGTTTAGTTGCGCTGGCCATGTGACCACGGAAACTGTCTTTGGACAAACGCTGGCTCTATGGCTTGGAAACGGGGATGAGGACCGCCCCCTAGAGTTGAACACGACTGGACAAAAATTGTCAAGGGGAACCTTTACCTTAACCTTTAGAGGGGAAAAACAAAGCAAAACAACTCCCATCTATGTACTAGAGCAGGGCTTGGTAAAGTGTAAGGGCTCAATCACGCATGCAAAAGAACACCAGTGAATGTTGCTGTCAATTTATTTTTTTTTGTGAACAGGTCAGGTTTTTGCTCATATGCTACAAGTGTAGTGGCCATGAAGTGGCCACAGTGCTCACTAGTTTTTGTGTGTTTTTGCTAAGTGTGGCTTTATTTTTAATCTTTTTAAAAAACTTGTAAGCCACCTTTATATTTTAGTGACAAGGAGGATATAAATATACTTAATAATAATAATGACTAAGATAATGCTATTGAAATAGCTTGTTTCTGGTCAAAATAGTCTAATTGTTTTAATATTTTAATTATTTGGATGTTATTTATATTTTATATATGCTCATAATTTTAAATTGTGCAACAGTGCAATATGAACAAAGAAGAAGGTGACGATGATCATGGTGATCATGACGTGATAACCTGCCACAGTGAGAGAGGCTAGAATTAGTCTCTGAAGCCCACTGAAGTTGCCAAACCTCACTCTAGTGAATCATGAAATACAAGCTTTGTTTTGCACTCATATCCTGTCTTTCTTTCAAGATCAATTTGATGGTAAAAAGAGACTGAGCCCAAGTCCCTTTCTGCTTCAGAGATCATACTGTAGGTGGGGAAGAAACTGAGCTCCACAACTACTCTAAAGTGTGATTCAAACTGAGATCAGTAGAACAAAACAAAACACTATAAGGCTTATACTATATAATAGAAAGTTCAGTGGCTTTGGCATTTGGTTGGGAGTTCGATTCCCCAGTGTGCCTCCTTGACAGGGGCTGGGCTCAATGATCCATAGAGTCTTTTCCAGCTCTGCAGTTCTAGGATAGTTATTATTGTTGTTGTAGAAAATCAAGCAACAGGCCACTGCTTTCTCTCAGTCAGAAAATTCATCTCCAGAAGGTTAACACCTCTGTGGTGCTACCCTTTTAGCAGAGATGCTGTTCTGCATTATGAAGGAAGACAGGGAAATTACTCAGAGCCTATAGATTATTTGGGGAAAATACAGTCATTTCTACATCTAATAGCCTCTCTTGCTCTGTTTGCCTCCTCATTTATCATCTACATCTGCACAGAAATGTCTAATACATCTGGATCTTAATCATAGAGCTACTCTGACACCAACAGATGCAAATTCCATTCATTTTAACAACATTTTTGATCCTATGATTGTTGTGGGTTTTCTGGATTGTTAGGCCATGTTCTTAAAGTTTTTCTTCCTAATGTTTCTCCAGTCTCTGTGGCCAGCATCTTCAAAGAACATGAGTCAGAACTTTGCCTGTACTCAGAGTTCTGACTCCTGTCCTCTGAAGATGCTGGCCACAGAGACTGGTGAAACATTATGAAGAAAAGCCTTAAGAACATAGCCAAACAGCCTGGAAAACCCACAACAACCATAGTATCGAAAATGTTGGTAAAATGAATGGAATTTGCATATGTTGGTGTCAGAGTACCTCTATGATTAAGATCCAGGCTGTGAAAGCCTAGGATCCCGGCCATGAAAGCCTTTCAGAATACATTTTCGATCCTGCTTACATCCTGAAAAACCTAGGAAATTTATTTTGTTAGAGGAACTAAGCTAGGTCTGCCTTATTAAGAATTTTCAGCTGTTATGTGGACTTCAGTTCTCAAAGAGAAGGACTGTGGTTATGAAAACATATTTAAAAACTGATTTAGATTTATAATATGCATGTGATTTATGGGGTGACAGTTTGAAGGCAAAGAATATAGAAGCACTTGCTAAGATGGTCCAGGTTAGTAAACTCAATTGAACTTTTAAAAATGGATTTTGCTGACTCATAAACAGAATATGGAAACAAACATAATGTGCTGTTGGAAAGCCATACATGTATGTGTTGGTGATTCATTCTGTGAAAGAAATAAAGAAATGTCCTTGAAAACATCTATCTGTTTGGAAAATATGCAAAACCACTATGTACATTTCTAAAATGTGTGGAAACATGATTTTAGTCAATTGGGGCATGTGTTCCAAAGCAAGTGCCTGTAACCTTCCCTGGTCCAAGGTTGTGTACCTTATTTGGGCACTAATTATAAAAATGAAGTTTTTTGTGGTATAAGAGACTAAGGGTGCAAGGGTACTAGACAGTAAGGGCACACAAAAACCTAATTGTCTGTGACAATTACCACAGAGAAAGACAGATGCTTCCTGAGATTAGAAGGCCAAAACAGGCCTTGTGTAGAAGACTTCTGAGGCTGAACCCACAGGAAATAGAAGCCAAAGAATCTTCCACAAGGAGTTTGGAATCTGGAGGAGGTAATCAGAAGAAGCAGAACATGACTTCAATCCCTTTATTCCCATTTTGAAAAAAAAGTGAAGCACTGTGGCGATCCCCCTTTGTGCCCTTTATACCTCTGGGCTCCACAAAGGTAAATACGCCCTTTTCGCTGCCACCAGGTATTATACTAATGCCAAATCAAATCCCACACACTCAGGAACTGTCCCCCCAAAGGGTCATACAATTTCAGGAGACAAGGGTTTTAATTAAACATTCTTTTATTATTGAACAGAATCATAAGTATAATCAAATGTAACTGTGTTATATATTCATGTGTGTTAAATTAGGTGTTAACGTATATCAGATCATGTCAATATTTCTCTTGATAAACTGATGAGATCATTCCTGCTTGTCCAATATGTTTTATTCTTTCAATTTCTTTTCTTAACCCTTTTTGTTACTCCTATGCCCTAGCACTGTTTCAATAACTTCTGGTCCCTAACTCTCTCTGAACCTCTCTCTATCTGATTCCAACTCCTAACTGTCTCACCCAGCTATTCCAACTGTCATTCTGGCTCCGCCCCTCCTGCTCCATCCCCTGATTGACAGGCAGGAATGACGTCATACCTTGGGTACCGTTACAAGCACATCTATTGTTTTGCTTGATCCCAGGGCAAGGAGGATCTACTGCTGACCTTTTCACATATGTTCCATGCATGCAAATGTATTCTATGCATGCAACAATTCTTGCATGGGAACCCAGCTTTCTATACATACGCATGAGTTATTGTACAAGTGCAGCGGAGCTGCTAAAGACACACCTAATCCACACCCCAATATTTTTAAACCTACAATGCAGGGGTTTAAAGGCACTTTTTACATATTTACCTTAGATGTACCCTAATTATCTGTCATGTGACATACACAGTGGGATGTGCACAGCACCCATAAAAGTGTTGTATAAAGTAATATACACAGTAACACTGGCCTCTGTGTTAAGCAGCTTCAGTTCTAATAAACAAGCAATATCCTGCCCACCTGCTTGCATTCGGCGCATGTAACATCTATGGTGTGATATAATGCATGTAGTACAATGAATAAGACAGATACAAATGTATAGAAGTTCTGCTTTCGGGGATTATAGGTAACAAATCTGAATGATTAACATGTCATCCATCTGCTGCTGCTTATTTCCAATGGCAGCATAACAAGTCAGAGCATAATGAAGGATCAATGTTGGCATAGTAAGACGAATGTGTCTTACTATGCCAACATTGATCCTTCATTTGCAAGAGGTGGCTGCAGATTTGGGGCATGCTGTATGCTACAGCAGTGTTTACCCAATTTAAGCTTATTTTCGATGAGGTCATTTCAGTCTGTTGGAATAGCTTCTAATGCACATAGGAAGACAGACTCAACAAGAGAAAGAATAAAGATTAAGCAGAAAAAAAAGAAAGGGATTAAATAAAGAGGATGTTCACTCAGAGAAAGACACTCTCTGAGCCTGGGGAAATGAGAGGCTTGATTTACAATGCAATGCAGTCAACGTTGCACATAGCTCCACCATGTACAAATATTGGTAGTGTTGAACGTCCAGACCATTGACACCCCCTTCCAATCTTAACTTGTAGCATTTATCATTCATCTCTTCATATTCAAAGGATATAAAACTGTAATTGAGGAAACATCCCAAAGCATCTTTTCCTTTAAATAGGCAGCACCTGCATCAAATGAAAATGATTTGTTTGGATTGCTTGATTTCCTGACATTAGAGAGACAATTGACAACACCCATGTGGCCATTAAATATATCTGATGAGCATATACACAGGAATTTACAAGATGGTCCATTCAGGGCAGGGAAAGGAGATAAAATATGATTCATTCCTTGGAAAGTAAATTGCCTATGGCAGAGTCATGAAAATATCCTTTCTGAAATCAGCGCCATGGATGGACACGATAATTAAGGCTGTTGTTTTAATGGTTTTGGCTTTCAGAATGTTTAGCATTAGTTCATTCTGAGAAAATTACTTCCATGTCATATGTAGATTATATTTTATTTTTAAACTGAATGTCACAAATTGCATCCATCTTTTTGTTTTCTTCTGCAGCACTGGGTGGCTGTGCCAAAGCATGTTAAATTATCATTGCCAGCCTTTTACACCTTCAGAAATCAACAAAGATGTACATAATTTAAAGAAATGTAAAGGCTTTGCACAAAATGTGGGTGTCCTTCCACCAATAAGCATTTAAAAATTACCTTTTCCAGAAAAATATGATCTATTTGTTCACTTCCATAGACAATATTGTTAAGAGATTATATGACACTGATATCCAGACTCCCATGGCATACATGGTTAACTGCTGCTCCAATAGGATGTACAAACGTTTTTCCTTGCCTTTTAGAAAGGTGCCTCCATATTTGTCCCTTATTAGCTCACATGAGCTGAGACAACTGATAACTAAATTCAGATCTGAATTTGTTGCAGATGAAAATGATTTGGGGATGTAATATGTGTAAGCAGCCCCTTATCTCCAAAGAGATTTATGGGGGTGCCGGAGACTGGGATGAGTCCGAAATCCAGACAAACCTCTGACTGCTGAGCAGAGCCCTTAGGTCTCAGCAAGGTCCTGTCTAAACTTCTTCCTCAAAAGCCAATCTCCTTTATTAAGAAGCAACACACACAGACAAATCCATGAGTTATACTCAGAATAATCTGGCTCTAAATCTTTGGTAGCAAACACCCATGGCCAATTAGACATTCAGCTAGTCTGTACAAGAACCAATGCATGCAGATCAAATCATTACTGCTTTATTGAAAAGGATTGCTTTAGAAAACGTTTCAGTTGATAGTAAAATAGTTCAGTAGGTACATTTTCATATCAAGACAAACAGAATACTCCCCTCCCCACTCCAGCTGGAAAAATAAAGAAATAGAATTATGCTAACTAATAAAAAGCATAACACAGTCCATCTCACGTGTCTTGGGTCTTCATAGGCTGATGCTAGATGAAATCCAGTTGACTTCCATCAGTCCATGGTAGGAAAAATAGTCCATAGCAAAGCTACAAACCATTATGGGAAAAAGCACGTGTCTGACCTTTCTCAGTCCAACTCCATCTTTTTTCCAACTCCTTACCAACTTCCTTCTTCTTCCCAGTATTCTTCATAAGGAACACCCCCTCCTGGGTCTTGTTGTCCCGCCTAACTTTCTCATGAGAGCTTGAGAGTTGTTATCAAGTTTTGTGGCAGAATTATTTTGACTACTAAAGTCTCTGCTCTCTACTCATCTTAGCAACGAGATAATCAGAGAGCGAAGCTTCTCTGAAACAGCATGAAAAACTTTCCTACTACAGAACAGACTTTAAATCAAGATGGATGCTATTGGGACAATCTTAGGACTACATATCCCATTCTAATACACATAAAAACACAAATCATCACATGCCCCCCCTGATTATCGTTAAAATTCAGAGCAGTTAATCTGATCTAATTTTAAGAAATCAAGCAAAAGTAACTAAAAAGTAATTCAAAGTAATTAACTGGTTATATCTCAAAATTCAACTACAGATTAACTATTACAATACTGAAACATAGCACACTGTTGAATACATTGTTTCAACGTTCAGGTTCATAAGAATCTTCACAGTACATTCTAGAAAGACCATCTGCCACAACATTCAATTTTCCAGGAATGTGTTGAACTTCAAAATCAAAATCTTGCAATGCTAGACTCCATCTCAACAATTTTTGGTTGTGAGATTTCATCTTCTGCAACCAAACTAAAGCTCTGTGATCTGTTTGGAGTGTAAACTTACGCCCCCATAGGTAAGGTCTAAGTAAATTTAGAGACCAAAATATAGAAAGAGCCTCTTTTTCAGGTACTGCGTAATTTCTCTCTCTATCCAAGAGTTTTCTAGAGAAGTATGAGATAGGGTAAAGATTCCCATCTTCTCCTTGCTGTAACAATACTGCTCCAAGGCCTAATTCAGAGGCATCTGTTTGTAAAATGAGTGGTTTGTCAAAATCAGGGGATTTCAGTATAGGTGCATCCATAATCTTAGCTTTTAAAGCATCAAAGGCACCTTGACACTCTGGTGTCCACATTACCTTGACAGGCTGTCTCTTCTTAGTGAGCTCTGTCAGAGGTGAAGCCAAATGACTGAAATCAGGAATGAATTTTCTGTAGTAGCCAACTAGGCCCAAAAACGAACGTACCTGTTTCTTAGTTTTTGGAATAGGCCAATCATTAATAGATTGTACTTTGGCTTGCAGAGTCTGAATTTCTCCTTGCCCAATCAAATGACCTAAGTACATGACTTTTCCTTGCATCCATTGACATTTGCTGGCTTTGACTGTCAGTCCTGTTTGCTGAAGTCTGGACAAAACAGTTTCAATGTGAGACATGTGAGAATCAAAATCAGAACTGAAGATGGCAACATCATCAAGATAAGCACTTGCAAAAGGTAAACCTTGTAAAAGTTTGTCTATCATCCTTTGAAATGAAGCACCAGCATTCTTCAAACCAAATGGCAATCTTCGGAAACGGAAAGTTCCCACATGCGTGATGAAAGCGGTCTTATCTCGTGAATCTTCAGCTAAATTGAGCTGCCAATAAGCATTCTTTAGATCGAGAATGCTGATAAACTTAGCCTTTGAAAGATGTTCAATTAAATCATCCATTCTAGGCAATGGGTATGGATCTGGAACAGTAACACTGTTTAACTTCCTGTAGTCAACACAAAATCTTACTTCCTCGAGAATTTCACCCAGAGCGTTAGGTTTTGGCACCAGTACCACCGGAGAAGCCCAAGGGGAGAATGACGGTTCAATCACCCCCAAAGATAACATCTTTTGTATCTCTTGTTCAATCTGGATAGCATGATTACCAATTGCTCTATATGGGCTAGACCGTATGGGCTGGGCATTGTTCTCAGTAGTTATCACATGACTGATCAATTTGGTGTAACCTGGTTTATCTGAAAACACATCTTGGTATTGTTCTAAAATTTGAAACAACCTTTCTTTCTGATCAACGGTACCTGTTAAAACAAGATTATCAGACCATGTACCTGCATCTTGCAATTCAGACAACATATCAATAGGTTCATTTGCAGCATGAAAATATTCACCATGACATTGAAAAACCATTGCAGATCTATCTTTGTACAGTTTCAAACTATTGACATGGTAAAGAACAGGTTTCTTATTAGAATCCAACATTTTGACAAGATAATTGACATTTCCCAATTTTTGAACAATTTCACCTGGACCTTCCCAGACAACTTCTAACTTAGAAGGTCTGAGTGGGTTCAGAACAAGTACCAAATCACCCACAGAAAATTCCCTGTGTCTGGATCTCTTGTCGTGGAAGAACTTCTGACTTGCTTGAGCGTCCAACAAATTGTCTCTGGCCAACTCCTGGACAGCCAAGAGTTTCTCTTGAAGTTTTCTGACAAAATCAGCAACTGGCACAGTACTACTTTTAACCACACCTTCCCAATCGGATTTCAGGAAGTCCAATGGTCCTTGTAGATTTCTTCCAAACACCACCTCACTTGGAGAAAAGCCACCTAGTGAAGAATGAGCTGAGCTACGGTAAGCAAACAAAGCAAAAGGCAAAAGTTCATCCCAAATGTTTCCATATTCTTGGGTCAAGGTTTTAATCATCCTAAGCAAAGTTTGTTGACCTCTTTTCACCATACCATGAGATTGAGGATGATGGGCCGTACTAAAACTGATGGTTATTCCACTTATCTCGCATATCTTGCGCATAAGTTCACTTGTAAAGGCTCCTGCTTGATCACAAATTATTTTGGATGGTACTCCAATACGCGAGCACAAGTCCACGATGATTCTAGCTATGGTGGTAGCTGTAAGGTTGCTAATAGCATAGGCTTCGATCCACGTACTGGTTGAACAGATGAAAGAAATGATGTATTTCTTCTTAGATTTAGTAGGAACAAAAGGTCCTAGCACATCCATTTGCAAACACTGGAACACTTGGTCAGGAATCTCCATAATCTGCATTTCGGCCTTTACGTTGTCAGTTTGATGGCCTGTGCGTTGGCAATAGTCACAAGAACTGACATAGTCCTTTACAGTTTTTGAAATACCAGGCCAGTAAAAATGTTGAGAAATCCTCTTTAGGGTTTTTTGTATTCCCTGGTGCCCACTACTCGGATGGTCATGAGCCATTTCTAGTATTCTCAGTCTATATTCAGTAGGCACGACTAACTGTTGAATAGGTTGGGCATCCAAGTTGGATTTGGGGAAATATTCTCTGTACAAAAGTCCATTTTCTCCCCACAGGAAACTAACTTGCTGATGCGCAGGACGCTCAGCATAGTTGTCTGCTTGTGACCTCAAAGAAGCTAGAGAGGGATCATTAAGTTGCTTCAGTCTAAAGTCCTCTGATCCCTTAGGTATCACCTCCTCTATTGCAGTTTCAGTTTTAGCTGCATTATCAGGTTCGGTCACAAGAGGCTGCTGTTGGGTAAGGTCTCCATCTGAGCTATTCTCAGTGGATTCCTGCTCCAGTTCAGGATCATGCATCTCCCTACTTTGAGAACGTGTGACTACCAGCATCGAAGTTGCATTTTGACTTTGCATGTGATCCAAAAAAGCAAGATCATTTCCAAGAAGAAAATCAGGTTTTCCCTCATGAGTTAAAATATGTTTTGCATCTGACCAGGACTTGTAGGTAATTTTTACATATGCCAAAGGGTCATACTTCTGCTCAGTGTCTATAGACCCATAAGTTTTTACTGGACACCTCAGGTTGTTCAGGATCAAGGTGGGGTCTAGAAAATGTCTGCTTATCGAAGAAATGTCGGCACCCGAGTCACGAAAAGCACTTAAAGCCATATCACCTCCAGGTGTGTGAAGAAAAACCACCTCAGAAAATGTGCGGGTTGCCCAGTCCCTTTGTGTAGCTGGTACTATGCAATCAGGATCCATAACAGAAAACCTCTCTCCTGATGCAGTCTCTTTTACAATTTCTGAGGAAATTGAAGCAATTTGTAAGTCCAAAATTCTAGGCACATATTGGTTTACTGCTGCCTGCATTCCACTGGCTTGCGAAGGGGTTACAGTTAGGTTAACTCCTTCCTGACTCTGTGAAGGCACAATGCTTGACTGGTGAGGCACAGAAACTGCACTACTGGCAGCTGGCACTTGCTGAGTTCCCGCTGGCACAGAACTTACATACACCATCTTGGGAGTGCCTGCTTTAGATCTGTGTGGAGCTGGAACAGGTGTTTTTCTAGCTGGCTCCTTAACTTGGCTAGCTGGCACATTCAACCTTGGGCAATCTCGTCGCAGATGAGAGCCACCACATTCAAAACATTTAAGAGGTGTTTTACTCTGGCTAGGAGCTAGGCTCCTGCGTTGCTCAAATGAACTTTGCCTGGGCTCTTGAGAAAAAGACTTTCTAAAATCAAGCTGACTCTGTCTCTTAGGCACTACTGGTGCAGTCTTTGCCCTAACAGCAGGTTCATGCATTTTAAAGGAGAGAATTTCATCAGTTTTTAAAGCAAGGGTTTGCAAGTCTTTGTAGTTTCTCTCCAACAAAGTACTCCTTATTTCTGAAGGCACTAAATTAAGAAAATGCTCCATGTACAACGCAGTTCTTAAATCCTCAAAGGTACTGACGCCCAAGGAGCTCAACCACTGATCACCTAGATGTTCTATTTTGTCAGCTAGTGCAGAATAACACTCATTAGGCTGCTTTTTCAGTTTTCTAAAGTTCTGCCTCAGTATTTCCGAAGTGAAACCAAATTTTCTCTTTACCACCTCTTTAAAAATAGGCCAGTCAGTGTCCTCATCAGATAATTTGGCTACAATGTTGGCAAGTTGCCCAGAACACTGAGTACGCAATAACTTGAGGTACCAGGCCTCAGGTATCCTAAGATCTCTACATGCTTGTTCATATATAGATAAAAATGATAAGATATCATCGCCATCATGGTAGTAAGGTAGATTGCTTCTATCAACACTGGCTATTGAGTTCTTAAACTCCTCTTTTTCCTTCAGCTCATTAACCAAACGCTCCACCTTTTTCTCTCTGTACTGCTTCAATAACTGATCAGCAATGTTCTGATTATGAATAGATTGAGTGTGAAAAGCAACAAAATCAGCAAACATAAGGGTTAACTTATCCACTGGTGATAGACTCTTGTTAGGATCAGGACCCTCAGCACCGGCTGCTGCTGCTGCCGCTCCTGCTGTTCCATCAGAAATGTCTCTGGCTGGCACTCCCCTCCCTACCGGAGTGCTGGTACCCGCCATTTCCTCCGCCTGATCCATCTGTTGCAACTTAGACCAAGTCTGATCTGGATCAGATCCAAGTAGGTCCTTGATGTCCTGTGCTGGGAGTTTAGCCATTGTATTGCCCTTTTGTAATTCCCTTCTTAGTTGTGAAGAACCATAAGTAATCCTTTGCTTAGCTCCACTTTGAGTCAAAACGCCGTGCTCAACAGCCTCCAAAAGCTCTTGATGCAAGGGCTTCACATCTTTACTAACCAAAGGCAGCCTAGCAGATGCACCACCAATCTTAACTTTTCTCTGAGTCACAAACTGCTCTCCAGGCAAATCAAAAAATTCTTCTCCTTCTAAGTGTCGCTCCATGCAAGCTGCAACTAACGCAGACGCCAAGTTGACCCAAAAGGAAAAATCCTCTCCCTGCCCCTGTAGCCGAAACTGTAGGGCGATGGCAAAGCCATAAAACACTCTGGCAAAAAAAAATAGCCCTACCCTGGAGCTTCAGAAGGGTGACCGCTTACTTGCATGAAAATGTCCACTCATTAAACAGCCCAATTACATAACCAAAGCATTAGTTCTTACAGACTTTCGCTTGAAAGCTAAGTCTTTCTTTAAGACCCTTAGCTGAAAAGAAAAATGCAATATAGCTAATTTATAGCCCTTCAAAGTAAATAGCGTGGAAGAAACCCCTCTGCCAAGGCTTGGGATTTCCCAGCTGTGAAAAGCACATGCATCGAGATGCTTGCTGCTTTCAACTTAAGCCAAAGTAAACGCAATAAATCAAAGCCCGTGTTTCGTGTCACCGCTGCAACCATGTAAGCAGCCCAAAGAGATTTATGGGGGTGCCGGAGACTGGGATGAGTCCGAAATCCAGACAAACCTCTGACTGCTGAGC
Source organism: Pogona vitticeps (assembly GCF_051106095.1). Taxonomy (NCBI): domain Eukaryota; kingdom Metazoa; phylum Chordata; class Lepidosauria; order Squamata; family Agamidae; genus Pogona; species Pogona vitticeps. The sequence goes on from NC_135785.1 coordinate 129,053,596, forward strand.
AGAGCCCTTAGGTCTCAGCAAGGTCCTGTCTAAACTTCTTCCTCAAAAGCCAATCTCCTTTATTAAGAAGCAACACACACAGACAAATCCATGAGTTATACTCAGAATAATCTGGCTCTAAATCTTTGGTAGCAAACACCCATGGCCAATTAGACATTCAGCTAGTCTGTACAAGAACCAATGCATGCAGATCAAATCATTACTGCTTTATTGAAAAGGATTGCTTTAGAAAACGTTTCAGTTGATAGTAAAATAGTTCAGTAGGTACATTTTCATATCAAGACAAACAGAATACTCCCCTCCCCCACTCCAGCTGGAAAAATAAAGAAATAGAATTATGCTAACTAATAAAAAGCATAACACAGTCCATCTCACGTGTCTTGGGTCTTCATAGGCTGATGCTAGATGAAATCCAGTTGACTTCCATCAGTCCATGGTAGGAAAAATAGTCCATAGCAAAGCTACAAACCATTATGGGAAAAAGCACGTGTCTGACCTTTCTCAGTCCAACTCCATCTTTTTTCCAACTCCTTACCAACTTCCTTCTTCTTCCCAGAATTCTTCATAAGGAACACCCCCTCCTGGGTCTTGTTGTCCCGCCTAACTTTCTCATGAGAGCTTGAGAGTTGTTATCAAGTTTTGTGGCAGAATTATTTTGACTACTAAAGTCTCTGCTCTCTACTCATCTTAGCAACGAGATAATCAGAGAGCGAAGCTTCTCTGAAACAGCATGAAAAACTTTCCTACTACAGAACAGACTTTAAATCAAGATGGATGCTATTGGGACAATCTTAGGACTACATATCCCATTCTAATACACATAAAAACACAAATCATCACAATATGGACCAAAATGGTGCAGGCAGATATTGCCCAGCCAGATGCTCTAAGATGGAGGACATGGTACATTTTCTAACAGAATGGCCTCTGTACACATATTTGAGGGATCAGTATCTTAAACACTTTACCAGGATCAAGAATGATTCGTGTACAGTTTTATTTCTGCTAACTGGCACAGAGTAATGTATATTCTAAAGGATCGCTACATTTGTTGATTGATCCAAGGAAAGTCAGAATTCACTGTCTACTTCACAAGCTCAAAAAGTTAATATTATAACTTGATAATTGTCCCCACTTCTTAAAAAAACTTAAAGAAAAGCTTTGTAAAGCTCTAAAAGATTGACATATTGTAAATATTGGCTAGGTATTGTAAAACCACATGTATACTGACTCTGTGAATTTTGTTCTAAGAAACAACAAGGGCTATGTCTTTTTGATCTATTTCCAGAAAGAAGTGCCAGCAGATTGTATCGTGTTCCTTCTCCTAATAAATTATCAACACACCATAAGGCAATAAAAAACAAAATCTCTAACCTAATTTCCATTTTTTAAAAAATACCTTTTTGTAGGTCATCCAGAACCCTGATGAGATCCAAAGTGGCAGCTCCTGCTTATCAGTCTCCTGTCAGAGGAAGAAAGAAAAGGAGAAAGAATAAAGACCCACCTGTGGGTCCTTACTGCTCAGTCAGAGGTGTTTGGTAGTGAATGCTGGGATAGCTGAGGCCTCACTTTTACAGGAGGTTCTGCTTGCTGTCTGCTCAAAAGCAAGTGTTCACAACAGTCCTCTTTACCTATTGCTGCATGGCGGGGTATAAATCTTTGCTTACTGAAAAATTTCAGAAGATTACAAGAGTACAAATGTTTGGTGTTTCTTGTTTGTTTTTTGCATCTTGGTGCTTTTGTGTACAAAAAAAGGAAGCAATTTTGTTTTTGCTTTCAAAAACCCATGGGTTTTGTAGAGCATATCCTGAGTTTTGTGGAGTAAACCTGATATTTTTCATAGAAGCATTTTGATTTTGTTCAAAATGCCATGTTTTTAACATGAAATAGCAGCTTTTCACAAACAAAATTGGGCGGAGGTGTGAATCTTGATAGAAAAAAGTGCTGGTGTTTCTGCTCTCAAAGAATAATTAATCCCACAGCAGTTGTCAATTTTTAAAATAATGAGATGAGAAAAGTCATTATTGGTGCCTGGAAGGGCACCAATACATTGTGTTGACAGAAGGATCCAACATTCTGTAAGCCAAATAAAAAATAGGGCTACCCCAAACCAACAAAAATGAAAGTATGAAACTGGACCTCAGATCAGCACCAAATTTGGCATGGGTATAGAAGAGAGACTGAACTTACTCTATGTCTGTTGTGGATATGTTTGGGCAAAGTGTTCTTGATTTATGAGTTTTTATTACAGCAACACTGTTTTTACCCCATGCAGAACCAAGCAACCTGGAACTCTGTCCAATTTAAAGCAGATCAAATACATTGATCAGACTAAATGTGCATGCCTGGAAAAAAAAGGTCAATCCCAGCCTCTTTTTTTTAATTTGGAAGAAATTCAGCCATTCATGGCTCTAAAGCACACTTTTAAAATAGCAAATTTGAAGCAATAAAAAGTGTAATTTCTTATACATTGCCAACAATCTAAATGTACTGAACGTTTGACCCAGCTACTCAGAACCCCATTCAATGACTGTGAAAGAAAACATTTAACTCTTTCCTGGTCAAATGTTTAACTCATTCCTGTGAAAATATTTAAAAAGATTTTTTTTTTAAAAAAAAAAATAGAGTATATTATTCAGAAGCTCACTCATTTAGGCAGTTAAATTACTGAATTTTTGCTTTCTGGTAAGGAATGATCTCAAAGCAAGATTTACCCAGTTTAGGTTTACCCAGTTTATTCACAAATAAGTTTACCCAGTTTACTGGAAAGCAAGAAGACAGCAGAAACAGCTGCAGCATGAGAGGAGAAGATTTGGGTAAAGGTTAGGAAGACAGAAGTGAGGTAATCCCCTTTTCTCTATCTTTTTCAACTGCTGGAGCACTGCCTTCAAAATAACCCCCTGCTCTACCATTTCTCTCAGACCTTATTCCAAGGGCTGGGATAACTATATGTCAGGGTGGACAGAGGGTGGACAGGCTCCATATGTGTAACTGACATTAAGAGCTCTGCTCAGATCTTGCAAAGCAGCAACAGCTCATGTAACTTCGATCTCTCTTCTTGCTGTTGCCTTGCTTCCTAGCAATTCTGTCTTTTCCAATAAGTTCTGCTCAGATCTTACAAACTAACAACTGTGGCTTCTGATTGTTGTTGTGGGTTCTTCAGGCACTTTGGCTGTGTTCTGAAGGTTGTTCTTCCTGATGTTTCACCAGTCTCTGTGGCCGGCATCTTTAGAGGACTGGAGTAGGAACTCTGTCCATGCTGTTTGTTGGATAGTTGAGTATTTATAGCTGTGGGAACAGCTTTAGTCTTTTTTCAAGAGATAGGGTGATCAGCGTGTTTTTCTTGTGATAAGGGGGGAGAGATTATCTGTCACTGTGATTGATGGGTGTCGTTAGCTGGTCGATTTTGTGTAATGATCCCTGGTCCTTGTGGCTGGGTAGAGTTCATTGACCTTTTGCAGGCTGTATCATTCAGTATTGGAAGCCAGGCCTTGTTCAGTTTCAGACTTTGCTCCTTTTTGTTGAAGTTCTGTTGATGTGTATGGATTTGAATGGCTTCCCTGTGCAGTCTAACATAATGATTATTGGTGTTGTCCAGTACTTCAGTATTTTGAAATAGAATTTCATGTCCAGATTGTTTTAGGGCATGTTCAGCTACTGCTGATTTTTCCAGTTGTTTTTGTCTGCAGTGTCTCTCATGTTCTTTGATTCTGGTGTGAGTCCTGCGTTTTGTGGTTCCAATATACCGTATACCTGTCCACAACTGCACGGTATCCAGTATACTCCTGCAGTGGTGAGGGGTCCCTTTTAGCTGAACATTACCTTTACAAAAAACAAAACAAAACCCCAGGCCTTAAATACACCACTTACTCTTTCAGAAATTTCCCCCATTTAACCCATAAACAACCACCTCTCCTAAGATCTTTCTCCAATCTTTACCCAAGTATTTTAGTATATAAATCAGCTTTTAGTCCAGCAATTCAAGGAACAACCATATGAAAAATGTTCCTTCTTCTCAAAAATCCTAGCAGTGATGTTATCTCTCTCAACCTCTGTTACCAGAGTCCCATGCAATCCAATAAAGAAAATCCAAGCTGACAATTACAGGATTTCGAACCCCAATATTTGTACAGTTCCAGCCTGAATACGATTTCCCAGAGTCCAAAACAACATTCCAGATGCCAAGAAGAAGCTAGGAAAAATCCCCGGCTATCCCACCTCAATACAGTGGTGCCTCGCTTAGCAACATTAATCCGTTCCAGGAAAAATGTCGTTAAGGGATTTCATCGCTAAGCGATTTTTAAAAGCCCATAGAAACGCATTAAAATGTGTTTTATGCATTCCTATGAGCTTAAAAACTGACCTTATGTGAAGATCCTCCATAGGGGCAGCCATTTTCAGTGCCTCTAAAGCAAGGCAAAACAGCGGTCGCCATTTTATTTTTCTGGTGGCCATTTTGAAACCACCAATCAGCTGTGCAAAAACGGGATGTTTGCGATGATCGCTTCCGTGCAATCATTGCAAGTGCCTCATTTTCGCACAGCTGATCAGCAGGGCTTCGGGATGATCAGGGGGAAGCGCTTCCCCCCCCATCATCCCGAAGCCCGCATTTTTGCCCAGCTGATTGGTGGAGCTTCGGGATGATCGGGGGAAAGCGCCTTCCCACAATCATCCTGAAGCCCCGCTGATTAGCTGTGTGAAAATAGGGCATTCGCGATGATCGCTTCCCCGCGATCATCGCAAAGCAATTTTTCCCCATAGGGAATATCGCAAATGTGACAAATGAAGAAGAGGATCATAATGATAATAATGATGTAATATCATGTGTGTATTCCTTTTGTAGAAAAAAAATCAAAAAAGGCAACAGAAAGCCCCACCCTAAGGTTTATGGAAGAAAAGGAGGAGATACGAAAAAAAGAGACCACAGGAAGCAAGGGAGGAGAAGAAACAGAGATAAGAGATGACTAGGAAACAAAAGAAAAAATATAGACAAGGCACAAAAATACTGTTTTGGCTGGGATGCTAATAAAGCTGCTATTATTATTATTATTATTATTATTATTATTATTATTATTATTATTATTATTATTATTATTATTATTATTATTATTATTATTATTATTATTATAAAAAATAGGTTTTGAGAACAGATCTGGTGGAAGAAATATTTGTGACATCTGCCAGTTTTATGAAACATTTCCCTCAATCTCAGGCCAAAATGTTCCTTATTCTAGTAGCAACAGATATTTGTAACAACAACTAGAAAAAATGCCATCTGTTCATATCTAGAAATATTGTGATTTTGCTTGAGAATGGAATGGAATAAAACCATGCAACACAAGAGCCTTTGGATATGTTCAGCAACTTACACAGGCGCCCAAAAGCTGGAATAGACAATAGTGTGATTAGGGTGAAAAACAAAAGGGCATGGTAGTTGGAGCTCTCAAAGGGCTTTCCCCTCGACATTGGAGGAAGCCCTTTGAGAGCTCCAAAGTCAAAAAAGCAGGGAGAAAGGGCAGGAAATTCGAATTTCCAGCCCTTTCTCTCTGCCTTTTTGCCTTCGGAGCTCTCAAAGAGTTTTCCACCTGACATTGGAGGAAGCCCTTTGAGAGCTCTGAAGGCACCGATCATGGTGGCAGGGGCCCCCAGGGAGTTCTCCCATGGTGGCGGGCAAGCCTTAAGATACCTCCCTGGGGGTCCCCGCCACAGCGATCGGTACCTTTGGAGCTCTCAAAGGGTTTTCCCACTGACATTGGAGGAAGCCGTTTGAGACCTCCGAAGGCAAAAAGGCAGGGAGAAAGGACTGGAAATTCAAATTTCCCATCCTTTCTCCCTGCCTTTTTGGCTTCAGGGGTCTCAAACGGCTTTCCCCCCCCCGACATCGGACAAAGCCCTTTGAGACCTCCGAATCCAAAAAGGCAGGAAGAATGGGTGGGAAATTCAAATTTCCAGCCCTTTCTCCCTGCCTTTTTGCAGGGAGCCATTTACGAATGGCTCCATTTGCAAAAAATGGTATTGACTTGCAAACAGAGCCTCGACCTCATTCGTAGGTCGAGCTCCATTCACAAGTCAATGCCAATTTTTGCGAAGGGAGCCGTTCGTAAATCAAAAAGTTCATATCTAGGGATGTTCGTAAGTCAAGGGTCGACTGTACTTCAGGGCTCAGAACTGGGTTTGGTGCTCTTCAACCTTTTTTTGTTAATGACTTGGATGAAGAAGTGCAGGAAATGCTTGTCAGATGTGTGGATGACATAAAATTGAATAGCTAATACCCTGGAAGACAGAAACAAAATTCAAAATGATCTCAATAGACTGGAGCACTGGGCTGAAAACAGCAAAATGAAATTCAACAGGGAGAAGTGCAAAGCACTGTACCTCCAAAAAAAAGAAAGAAAAAAGAAAAGAAACTAAATGCACAGTTATAAGATGGGGAAAACGTGACTCAACAATACTACAAGTAAGAAGATTCTTGAAATTGTCATAGATTACAAGCTGAATATGAGCCAACAGTGTGATGTGGCTACAAAAAAGCCAAATGCTATTTTAGACTGCATTAACAGAAATATAGTTTCCAAATCCCATTAGGTGCTAGTTCCCCTCTGTTCAGCACTGGTTAGGCCTCAGTTCTGGACACTATACTTCAAGAAGGATGCTGACAAATTGGAACAAGTTCAGAGGAAGGCAACTAGGATGATGAGGGGGCTGGAAACCAAGTTGTCTGAGGAAAGAATGCAAGAATTGAGCATGTTTAATTTTGAGAAAAGAGGACAGACAGGTGATATGAAAGCTATCATACAGAGGAGGGGCAGGATCTGTTCATTCCAGAGTGCAGGACACACAACAATGGGCTCAAGTGACAGGAAGCCAGATTTTGGTTGAATATCAGGAACTGTTAGTGCAGTACGGCAGTGGAACCAATTACCTCGAGATGTGGTGAGTGCTCCAACACTGGAGGCATTCACAAGAAACTTGAGTAATGAACTGGCAGATATCTTTTGATCTGTATTCCTGCATTGAGCAGGGGATCAGACCTGATAGCCTTATAGGCCCCTTCAAACTTCACTTTTCTATCATTCTATGATTCCATGAATTCAGGTAGTATAGATCATGTCCTGCGACACATACAGCATCCTACTCCAGTACTCATACTGCTGCCTAGGAGCAGTAAATTCTTATTTTCTCCCCCTGCAGCCAAGAATGATGAGCTGCAATACCATTCTCCTTGTTTATGCTTAAAAATGGGGTTTTTAGCTTGCAGGGGAGAGGGGAAATTCAAATCCATAGTTCATAAAGCTGCCTTTAAAAAATGCACAGTTTATATGATGTCATGAATTGTGTTATTCATACTAAACTAGGATGTGCCCTAAAGTCAATTCTGGCTCATGGTGATCCTTTCCAAAGTTTCCTAGCGAGAGAGCATTCGGAAGTTGTTTACTATTCTCTTCCTCTGAGGCAACCTGGGACCATGCCACATAAGCTTCCATTTCCTCATTGGGAAAGGATATTTTAGGCAAATTACAGAGACTTTGAGGTGGAGGAAAAGAAACATTAGCCTTATATTTGACTGGACATGAGCAATCAGATGGGCTTTAAAATCACTCATCAAGGGGTCATGTCATGTTGAGACAACCTAACTCAGCAAGAAAGATAAATTTATTGAGTATGCTTTCCATTTCTGCTGTTCCCAACTTTGGTGCTAAGGTGACCTCTTTGCTCTGTCATAATTGTAGGACTACTCCTGTGAATGGAATGAAAACAGAATAAGATCCTTGCTCTCATTTGTGCTTGAAATGAAGAATAAGCTCATAAGGAACTGAGAGAAAAGGTCAGAAATATTTACATCCTCTCTATGCTTATTATCTCCTCAGTGAAGGGTGATAACTTCCTTTTCACTGCTAAATGAAAATGTGTAGGAATGGATAAGATGGATAAAATATCAGTCCATATTCCAAAGAAATGTGTGTGGCCCTAGATTATAAAAGTATTGATAGGAATGCAAATCCCTGCTTATCATGTCTTCAAATGGGAAAAGTAATGGCAACATTTTTATCTTCCTGAATGGTGATGATTGTAAGGTGGGAAATTTCTGAATAATAATTTCTGAAAAAAATTTGAAAGAATTCTCCCAGTCACAAGAGTGATGTTATGTGCAAAAATGGCCATTTTGTGCAAATTGCACAATTTGTCCTATAGCACAAACTTTGCAAGCAGCCCAAAACTGGACTGGCTGCTGATTCATTTTTGAATTTGAAAAGTATTATTTTGCAAAGAAGGGCCAAATGGCACACAAAGAAAGTATTGGATTGTAACTACCTGATATGTCAAATTCAAAAATGAAGCAGTAGACAGCCCATTTTTGAGCTATAGGACAAATTGCGCAGTTTTGCACAAAATGGCCATTTTTGCACATGAAATCACTCTTACCATTCACAGTGGTCAGGAGGAAAAAATATTGTCATTGCTTTTGTTCCTTGTGAAGACATGATAAGCAAGGATTTACACTATAAATACTTGAATTTTAAAAAGTTCATCTACCCATTAAGTTCAATATCTTTGTCTATTTCCTGAAGATGAACAGAGAAGCAAATACAGTGGACCCTCGACTTACAGACGGCTTGACTTACAGACTTTTCGAGTTACAGACTTCTCTGGCTGCAAAATTTAGGTTCGACTTGCAGCCAGAGAATCGACCTACAGACTAGAAAAAACCAAAATGGAACAAAAATTGAACAAAAACAGACGGTTACGAGATTAATCGGTTTTCAATGCATTGTAGGTCAATGGAGACTCAACCTACAGACTTTTTGATCTGCAGCCACTGTTCCAACATGGATTAATTCCGTAAGTAGAGGGTCCACTGTATTGTTAACCATTGATGGTTGTTGTGGGTTTTTCAGGCTCTTTGGCCATGTTCTGAAGGTTGTTCTTCCTGATGTTTCACCAGTCTCTGTGGCCGGCATCTTCAGAGGACTGGAGTAGGAACTCTGTCCATGTTCTGTTGCTGTTTATTGGATAGTTGAATATTTATAGCTGTGGGAACAGCTTTTGTCCTTTTCAGGAGATAGTGTGATCAGCGCGTTTTTGTTGTGATAAGGGGGAGAGATTATCTGTCACTGTGATCGGTGTTGTTAGCTGGTCTTTTTTGTGCAATGATCCCTGGTCCTTGTGGCTGGGTAGAGTTCATTGACCTTTTGCAGGCTGTATTTTTCAGTATTGGGAGCCAGGCCTTATTTAGTTTTAGGCCACATTCTTTTTTGTTGTAATTCTGTTGATGTTTCTGGATTTCAATGGCTTCCCTGTGCACTCTAACATAATGGTTGCTGGTGTTGTCCAGAACTTCAGTATTTTGAAATAGAATTTCATATCCAGATTGTTGTAGGGCATTTTCAGCTACTGCTGATTTTTCCGTTTGTTTTACTCTGCAATGTCTCTCATGTTCTTTGATTCTGGTGTGAGTGCTGCGTTTTGTGGTTCTAATATATACATATTCACAACTGCAAGGTATCCGGTATACTCCTGCAGTGGTGAGGTGGTCCCTTTTGTCCTTTTCTGACTGTAACATTTGTTGTATTATTGTGGTGGGTCTGAATACAGTTTGCAGGTTGTGTTTTTTTGAAAAGTTTCCCCATGTGGTCTATGACCCCTTTGATGTATGACAGAAATAATTTATTTGTGGGTGTCTGTTTTTCCTCTTCAGTTTGGTGTTGTTTTCTTGGTTTGATGGCTCTTTTGATTTCATTCTTGGAATAGCCATTCACCTGTAGGGCCCAACTCAGATGGTTGAGTTCAGTACTGAGAAATTGAGCTCCACAGTGTTATGATTATGCCTCTTTTATGTCATGGGTGGTGGTTGGAGTTTTTGTGTAGTAACCAGCCTACAGTATGTGGGTGGGTTGTCTGTAGACCTTGGGTCCCAATAGGATGTTAATTTTGCGTATGACCATGACATCTAAGAATGGGAGTTGGCCCTCTATTTCTTTTTCCATGGTGAATTGAATATTTGGGTGGATGCTGTTTAGATGGTTCAGAAATTTTTCCAGTTTTTCTTTGTCGTGGTTCCAAATTGCTAAGGTGTCATCCACGTATTGGAACCAGACTGTGGGTGTGAAAGGTGCTGAAGCCAGGGCCTGTTTTTAAAAATGTTCCATGTAGACGTTGGCTATAACTGGGCTGAGGGGGCTGTTCATTGTTGTTCGTCATTTAGTCATTTAGTCATGTCCAACTCTTCGTGACCCCATGGACAAGAGCACACCAGGCCCTCCTATCTTCCACTGCCTCCCGGAGTTGGATCAAATTCATGTTGGTTGTTTCAATGACACTGTCCAACCATCTCATCCTCTGTCATCCCCGTCTCTTCTTGCCTTCACACTTTCCCAACATCAAGGTCTTTTCCAAAGAGTCTTCTCTTCTCATGAGATGGCCAAACTATTGGAGCCTCAGCTTCAGGATCTGTCCTTCCAGTGAGCACTCAGGGTTGATTTCCTTTAGAATGGATAGGTTTGTTCTCCTTGCAGTCCAGGGGACTCTCAAGAGCCTCTTCCAGCACCACAATTCAAAGGCATCAATTCTTCAGTCAGCTTTCTTTATGGTCCAGCTCTCACTTCCGTACATCACTACAGGAAAAACCATAGCTTTGACTATTCGGACTTTTGTTGGCAAGGTGATGTCTCTGCTTTTTAAGATGCTGTCTAGGTTTGTCATCGCTTTCCTCTGTCACTGCCTCCATATCTTCCCCTTCTATTTGCCATGAGGTGACGGGGCCAGTGGCCATGATCTTAGGTTTTTTGATGTTGAGTTTAAGACCGTTTTTTGCACTCTCCTCTTTCACCCTCATTACAAGGTTCTTTATTTCCTCCTCAATTTCTGCCATCAGAGTGGTATCATCTGCATATCGGAGGTTGTTGATATTTCTTCCGGCAATCTTAATTCTGGCTTTGGATTCCTCCAGTCCAGCCTTCCACATGATGTGTTCTGCATATAAATTAAATAAGCCGCAGGACAATATACAGCCTTGTCGTACTCCTTTCTCAATTTTGAACCAATCAGTTGTTCCATATCCACTTCTAACTGTTGCTTCCTGTCCCACATACAGGTTTCTCAGGAGATGGATAAGGTGGTCAGGCACGCCCATTTCTTTAAGGACTTGCCATAGTTTGCTGTGGTCCACACAGTCAAAGGCTTTTGCATAATCAATGAAGCAGAAGTATATGTTTTTCTGGAACTCTCTGGCTTTCTCATAATCCAGCGCATGTTAGCAATTTGGTCTCTAGTTCCTCTGCCCCTTCGAAATCCAGCTTGTACTTCTGGGAGTTCTCGGTCCAAAATCCATATCTTGTAGGATTTTGAGCATAACGTTGCAAGTGTGTGAAATGAGTGCAATTGTATAGTAGTTGGAGCATTCTTTGGCACTGCCCTTCTTTGGGATTGGGATGTAGACTGATCTTTTCCAGTCCTCTGGCCACTGTTGAGTTTTCCAAACTTGCTGGCATATTGAATTTAGCACCTTAATAGCATTATATTTTAAGATTTTAAATGGTTCAAATGGAATGCCATCACCTCCACTGGCCTTGTTGTTAGCCAGGCTTTCTAAGGCCCACTTGACTTCACTCTCCAGGTTGTCTGGCTCAAGGTCAGCAACCACATTAGTTGGGTTGTCCGGGATCTCCAAATATTTCTGATATAATTCCTCTGTGCAATCTTGCCACCTCTTCTTGATGTCTTCCGCTTCTGTTAAGTCCCTCCCATTTTTGTCCTTTAGCATGTCCATCTTTGCACCAGATGTTCCTCTAATATCTCCAATTTTCCTGAACAGATCTCTGGTTTTTCCTTTTCTATTATTTTCCTCTATTTCTTTGCATTGTTCATTTAAGAAAGCTCTCTTCTCTCTTCTTGCTATTCTTTGGAAGCCTGCATTCCATTTTCTGTAACTTTCCCTATCTCCCTTTCATTTTGTTTCCCTTCTCCTCTCTGCTATTTCTAAGGTCTTGTTGGATAGCCACTTTGCTTTCTTGCATTTCCTTTTCTTTGAGATGCTTTTTGTTGCTGCCTCCTGTACAATGTTACAAGCCTCTATCCAAAGTTCTTCAGGCACTCTGTCCACCAAATCTATTTCCTTAAATCTGTTCTTCACTTCCACTGTGTATTCATGAGGGATTTTGTAGGGCAGATTACAGTAGTCTAATTTTAAGATTCAGTACTTCAGTCAGCAAGGTTACATCAATTTTCTCTAGATAAGTAGCAAGTTTTTAGACTAGGGATATATGATATCATGTTGATCTGGCCATGGTTCCCAGGAGTAGCATTTGGTCTAATAAGATACCCAAACTCCTTACTCTGTTCACAAGAGGAATTTTTTCCCCATTAATCATCAGGGAAGTGACAGCTGGATTTGTCAGTTGCTGAGTGACCAGCATCACTTCCGGCTTGTCTGGATTCAACTTCAGTTTGTGCACCCTCAGCCATCTGACTACAGCCTCCAAACAATGAGTAAGTGCTGTCATAGCTGCCTATGGCTGCTTAGTTAATGTAAGATATGGCTGCATGTCATTAGCATATTGATGGCAACCACATCCCAAACCATGGATGATGTTTTACAGTGGTTTCATGCATATATCAAAAAGCATTGGAGCTAAAACTGAGCCCATATGACAATTCCCAGGGAGCTAATAGACAGCCCTCTACCACTAATCTCTGGCTCCTCTTGTGGAGTAAATATGAAAACCACTGTAGTACTGGTCCAGAAAGACCCAGATCTCTCTCCAATCTTCCCCCAAAAATGTCATGATCCACTGTATCAAAGACTGCTGATGGATGATTATATTTTCCAGGTAACAGATAGGTAAAGAACTTGTTGAAAACCAACTATGAAAATTGCCTTGTGTCTGATTGAGAAATAATTAACCTATTCAAAAAGGAGTCAGTTTCTGGGATTTTCTCTTGCTTGGTGTCTATTTGTGAATGGTAGTAACTGTGAGCACAAGAGAGGGTCCTGTAGACTATCTTGACTGCTAATATTGGTGTTGAAACATGGGCACAATATTGCATGACAAAGTCAGTCCATTTCCTGAAGTTTTGGATCATGAATACAGAAGCAGTATTCAGTTTTTTGGAAGAACTGAATGTAGAGAACAAGAACATTGTGGGGACTATTAGTTTATTCTGTCCTTGATGTGTTCATTTACTAAATTTAGAAGACTTTTTATATTGACACACGTTCTGAAACATGATGCATGTAAGGACACACTGACAGACACACACATATTCAGTCCCAGATTCTACCAGCTCAATCTGCTGCCTCAGTGCACATAATGCGGAGAATGGCTCATAAAGATGATGGAGCAAGTGTAAGACAAATCTTATATTCAACATACAATCACCACCACCCCTTTTTACCTCAAAAGTACAAACCATCACAATGTTGCTCACTTCCACTTCTTGTGGGGCTGGATTTTCATGTGAGCCCTTTAGATGCGGACAGATTAATGCAAGTTCCTTTTTTTTGTGGTCTTTTAATATCCACAGTGTGGAATCATCCCATCTCCCAGAAGGCATCCCAGCTTTTCTTTATCCCTCTGTCTGGTACTGTTTGAAGGCACACATACTTTATGGTCAGTTTGTCTGATTTCAGGGGGGAATTAAATTATGAACATCAATTTTAAGCATCAACATGCATTAAATCTCAAGGAGGAGGAGGAAAAATTATTGTTCTAATTTACCCTGCATAGTTATTTATATTTCCATGGACCAGTGTTCCCAGAAACAAAGAGTGTAAAATGTGTTCCCTGGACATGTGAAACTCTGTTAGGGATAGGATAAGAAACCTTGACTCTGTCGTTCCAAGCTTTAGATGGATTATTTTTACACAGCTTTTGTATTTAAGTAGGATTATAGCACATATGGTCAATAAGATCACACAAGTCTTTTCAGACCTCTGTAATACTTACAGGTGCCATGAAATGAGGATGGAGAGGAAAGCTACTGATCTGAGTTTCATGGCTTTTGTGAGGGTAAATGAAAACCTGTTACAATTTTTAACAATGTCCTTCCCATTATGTTTGACATTGATAGAAGAAAAAGTAAAGACTGGGGAGAAAAAAAACTCTCAGAAACCTAGACAAGACCAAAGATATTCTTGACATTGAAACAACTTGGACATATTTTAATGGCAATCATATTTCCCATTTTTCTCTCCTGATCATGAAGCATTCCTACATAGCTATGAGGAATGTATTCATATTAAAGATGTGTGAAACTTTTCCTGTTATTTGTGCTGATACTTCCATTTTGCTGAAAAGTGACTTTGCATGTTTGTGGCATTTATCCAAGGGGGGGTGGTGGAAGCATATATGCAATTTTTTGCAAGGCAGAGTTTTCTGATTTCTTGCTTAGTGAGTTATAGCAATAGTCTGTATTGTTTTCCACACACTTAAAGGGATGGAGACTTTTAACATTTCAGCTTTTAAAACAGAAACATAAATTCTTCCCTTAACAACATTTAAAAAATTATTCTTGATGGGTGGATGGAAAGTAATTTACTTGTCCATGGTTTTCTACTAACGGCACATCCTGCTTGTTATTGCTTGTCTAGTTCCCCATTCTAAACCCCAGCTAACCCACTAGAAGTATTTAGTAGTACTTAATTTGAAGCAAACTCTTCAAAAACTGTTTACTATGTTCAGAATATACAGCTGCAAATATGTGATCTTTGCCTAACAATGAAAAGGGCAACTGCATCCCTGGCTGAGAAAACAGCCATTAAATTTTATGGAGCCCTTTAAATGAACTTTTGCGATGTCAGGAATAACAGATACACCCATTTAAAGAAAAGAACACACAGTGAATTCTACTTTCTTCTGTGGACCTCTGCAGAACTCTGAAGAAGCTCAGGCTGTATTACCTTCAATATCCCACTAAAGGACTGGTCCCTCAATTTGTGCCTAAAGATATACAGAATGATAATGGCTTCAAAACAAGCATGATGATTGTTCTCCCTAAGAGCCACACTGTTTTGTGACATACAGGCCACAAAGCATTCCCTAGTGGAGGATGCTCTTCATTCACAAGGATTGAATTAAGGTCAGCTGTTGATCCACTTCGTTTTTCTGTATGGATTGGTGAGGGAACATAATTTTGTCCTTCATCTCAAGCTGCAGCATCTCTTGGGCCAGACCTGTTACCAACATGACTTTACTATAATGGGAGAGGGGAGGGGCTGTTCCTTCATCCACCAACAAGTACTGACTGCCCCTTTACTTTTCAGGCTATTTGCTATTAGTCTAACCCTGCTAAATCATACCAATTGCTCATTGAGAACATTGTCCTTAATTAAGGAAGGAAGGCCAGAGGGAGTGAGAGAGGGAGGGAGCGAGAGATGGAATCTGCTATACACCAAATTTTAAATTATATATATATTAAAAATAAGTTCTAAAATTATTTAACTTGAGATTTGGTGTGAATCATGTCCTTTGGCATGAAAGATAAGCCTGAATGGTAAAACCCAGGCTGTAGTAGAAAAGCTTTGACCTCTTTAGTCAAACTAAAGGAAGAGTAACACTATTGAAATAAATTGGATGATGTTACATGGTTTTCGGATTGGTGTGTGCATCGTCTTGAGAAAACTTCTGATCTGTTTTTAAACTGTGTTATGCATCTGTTGAGAGGGTTACACAGACTTTTAGAATTATTGGATTTGAAGCTTTATCCTGCGCCCACCCACTCTTGTGCTGGCTACCTTTCACATCCACTAGCCACTACTAGTACAGAATGACAGATAGAAAAAAACCAGACATTCCCCTGCAGCCTGACACATGTACATGGAAACAGACAGGCCCATAAAAGGAGTGGAGAAGGAGAGGGAGCAACTGAGCTTCAGGATGGAAACTGACCAAAGACATTGAATAGGCTTGCAAAGGAGGAACACACACACACAGAGCACAGACTCAAACTGACCAGAGACATTTTGAGTACATCAACTAGGCTTGTGAAGGAGGGAGACAGGGAGCTGGAGCTGAAACTGACCAGAGACATTGATTAGGCTTGGGAAGGAGGAGCACAAAAACACACTCCTGGTGGAGAAGGAGAGGGAACACAGACTTGCCAGCCTGTCATGAATTCAGCCGAAGATCCGAAACCTGAGGGGTTAACTACAGCTGAGGAGAATGCCGAGCGGTTAGAAGCACAGATAGCTGAATCACCACCAGATTCTCCTCCACCAGTAGCCAGGGTAAGGGCTAGACTTAGGCAGAGACTCATGACACAAAGGTCAGAGGATTGCTTTAATGCTGCCCGCAGAAACATCAGGTCAGCTAGTCCTGAGTATTGACAGGATGAAAGGCTTCCAGCAGTTCAATGACTGTTTTGCTATATAATCAGCTCCCAGATGGCTGAGAAGCTTGTGGAAGCAACAAGTCAAATCTCTGGCTCGCATTCAGGCTCCTGACTACCTTGAATCTTGTTCGCTGGACCCTTGGCTTTGGACTCTGACCCTGGACTATGTTGTGTGCTTTGGCTTTGGACCCTGACCTTGGATTAAGATTTGTGATTTGGCTTTGGCATTTTGGTATCGGCTCTGCATTCTCTGAACTTCTGATATTGGACTGCCTTATCGGACTTTGCTGTTGAAACCCCCAGGAACGTGACACAGCCAGGGCTGAAAATGACCAGGGACATTTTGACAAGAGAAGCATTTCTAGGCTTGTGAAGTAGGGAGACATGTTTGCACACATGGAATCATAGAATAGTGAAGTTGGAAGAAGCTTACACGACCATCCTGCTTGATTCAGGAATACAGATCAAAGGATATCTGCCAGATGGTTGTCTAGGTTTCTCATGAATGCCTCCAGTGTTGGAGCACTCACCACCTCTCAAGGTCATTGGTCCCGCTGCTTTACTGCTCCAACAGGATGTTTTTCCTGATATTCAATCAAAATCTGGCTTCCTGTCACTTGAGCCCATTGTTGCATGTCCTGCACTCTGGGATGATCGAGAACAGATCCTGCCCCTCCTCTGCATGACGGCCTTTCAAGCATTTGAAAAGTGTTATATCACCCCTCTGTCTTCTTTTCTCAAGACTAAACATGCCCAGTTCTTTCAGTATTTCTTCACAGGGCTTGGTTTCCACACACAGAGTGTGGAGAGGGAGAGGGAGTAGAGATGGGCATGAATGGGCCAAATTGTGATTTGTCTTGATTCATGATTCAAGGTACATAAATCACGAATCATAAATTTGTGAATTCTTGCAAAATGAATCATGAATTGATTTGTTGGGGCCATAAAATAGCTCCCAAACATCTAGAGATACCAAAATCACAGAGCTGCTTTCCCTGACACTTTGCAAACAACTGCTCCAAATTTGGAGACGTTTGGGTTTCAGACGTCCAAGTTATATATGCACGAAATAGTCCCTGAAGGAAAGTGCTGTCCAGGCATCTAGAGACACCAAAATTGCAGAGGAGCTTCCTCTTACGCTGCTCTACATTCCCTACTCATTTGGTGAAGTTTGGATTTCCAATGTCCAAGTTATAAAACCACAAATCTCCCCTCCCAAAAAAAGTGCTTTTTAGTAGCTGGCTGGGAAATTCCAGCACTGGTTCATGCCTGGGAGCATGACTAACAGAGTTTGCAGAGATGCAGGTTTGTACCCATGGGTTTCAGAGGTAGCAGGTAGCCAGGTGGATTTCTTTTGTCTGGGTTAGAGAGGCAGCTTGCTGGTGGGTGATTTTTTCCCCGGGTTGCAGATATAGCTGGCATTCAGGTAGCTTTCTTCCCTTGATTTACAGAGGCAGCTGGCAGTCAGTTAGATTTCTTCCCCTGGGTTACAGATGTTGCAGATATGTAGGTTTGTTCTTCTGGATTTTCTGAAGTAGCTGGCAGTTGGGTAGATTTGTTTCCCTGGGTTTCAGAAGTGGACGGCAGTCAGATAGATTTCGTCCTCTGGGTGGCAGAGGTTGCAAAGGTGTAGATTTGTTCCCTTGTTTTATGGATGTGACTGGCAGAGAAGTAGGTTTCTCTCAGTGAGTGGCAGAGGTGGTTGTCAGAGTGGTTGACTTCTTCCTCTGAATGGCAGAGGTGGGAGAATGGTTGAAAGGACTGACAGAGGTAGATCTGAAGTTAGTAGGTAGAGGAGGCAGAGGCTGGGATGAGATCTCTATTTCATTGGGTTCAATGAAGGGAAGCCCAACAAGGGAATGTCAGCCATTCTATGGTTAATGGATCCAAATGGGTCAGAGCATGTTTCTGAGATGTGAGAAAACACACTCACTCTGGACACGTAGAGGGAAAGAAAGGGGGGTCCATGGCCATAGTGGACAGCTCTGGCCATATTTCCATTTTTTATGTGTGTCCAGTATGGGAGGGTGTCTGATCTGGAGGGCTGGAGGGCTCTGCCAGATACTCTCACACCATAGTCTCTACAGAGTCTTCTTCCACCTATGTGCCCTCCCCTATTGTGGTAACTGTCCAGCTCTCCACCATAGCATAGGCATCCTTCAGTCTCGAGAGACTATGGTATCGTGCTCTGCATGGAAGACTTGGAACAGCATCTAGTGCAGCTGAGAAGGCCAATTCGAGAGTGACAAACCCTTCCACACTGAGGACAAATACAATCTGTACCCCGTCTAGCTCCCTGATTTTGCTGCTTTCATGACTACCTCTTTGCCTCAGTCTGCTGGGTGAGGGTCTTTTCAAATTGGGAGAGGCCATGATGTACCGCATGCCTCCAGGCTGAGCACTCAGATGTCAGGGTTTCCCATCTGTTGAGATCCATTTCCAAGGCCTTCAGATCCCGCTTGCAAATATCCTTGTCTCGCAGCTGTGGTCTCCCTCTGGGGCAATTTCCTTGCACTAATTCTCCATACAGCAGATCCTTTGGAATCCGACCATCAGCCATTCTTACAACATGCCCGAGCCAACGTAGACGTCACTGTTTCAGTAATGTATACATGCTAAAAATTCCAGTTCCTTCTAGGACTACTCTATTTCGAACTTTGTCCTGCCAGGTGATACCAAAAATGCGTCGGAGGCAACACATATGGAACGTGTTCAGCTTTCTCTCCTGCCATTCATGAAGGGTCCAGGATTCACAGCAGTACAGGAGTGTGCTCAGGACACAGGCTCTATAGACCTGGATCTTGGTGTATGCTGTCAGCTTCTTATTGAGCCATACTCTTTTTGAGCTCTCCACCAAGCTCCAGTAATATGGACTGGATCCCTTGCCAAGAAAAGAAGTCCCTGCACATAGTTCCTGGGAACCACCCTCCCCCACATCTTCCACATGCCCTCGCATACCTAGGTCTCCATGCATGCATCACCCTCTCATCTCCCTGCACACCTCACTGGAGAGCTCACTTCTCCACTTTTCCAGTTCCACAGTGCATGACACCAAGCTGTCCTTGGGACTGTGGCCTGTCTCAAGTTCCCACCTGCAGCAAAAAAGACTGGGGCGGGGGGAATGAAGGAGTAAGAAAACTATTACAAATACCAAGCCACAAAGTGACACCACACACATACATGCTGCCTCAAATTCACTAACAGAATAGAATAAAATAAAATTCACTATCTGGAAATAATGGAATAAAAAAATAGGTAGGGAAATAAGGTAAGTCACTTAAAGCAAAGCCTAGTAGGGGAAAGGACAGGTGGGAAACCTACCGAATAAACACACACACACACAGTTCAGCCACTCTAACACATACCTTAAGAAATAACTGTAAATACAATATTACTATCCAAAGAAAGCCATCCCCAAAGTCCCACTATTTGAAATAATATGAAATAAAGTTGTCAAATGTGCTTTGCTGCAACTACTAACTTCTGCCTGACTACTCAGCAGCAACCACTCAGAGGAAAACTCTAAGCAAAAGTGCAAAATGGCTGCAAAGAAACTGCTTATAAAGAATCTTTAAAAAAAAAGCCCCCAGAGCTCTTTGAGCCATGCATTTGGCTGCCTGACCTGTAAATCTAGGAGTCTCTAGGTCCCTCTCAGGGTTATCTAGAGCTTCTGACTGACAGGAGCAGGTTGCAGATGGCATGGGGGTGAAAATACAATGAAAATGGATAAAAAACTGGGTAAATGAAGTGACAAATCGAAAATTGCTAAAAATTCATTATTTCACATTTGTTAGGGCCATCACATTCGATGGATACAAAGCAATGAATATTTGATGAATCAACATTTTTCAATATATTTTGCAATTCATTTTTTAATTCTTGCCCATCTCTAAAAGGGAGCATGGAAGGCATGCCAGAGTATAAAATTTACAGGCCTGAGCAGAACAAATGTACTAATGAGCAGCCATGATGTTCAGGTGTGTCAAAATGCTGAGTCACAGTGACCCAGGAGGGCTGGCTCAAAGATGATGCAACATCTGTGCTGCTTGGATACAGCCAGATGCAGAAGTGTATATATGTGAACTGTGTAGAGAAGATGTATTCCTGCTATTCTGATGAATTCATAGTGTCATGCTGTCGCTCTGTATATTTGTAAATATCCTGTAAATACACGTCTGGTGCTGGAAGAAGCTGATCGTGTCTGAGTGAGTCGTTTTGCCACCGGGACCTTGAAGTTATTCTGCTAGAATTTTCCATGTATTCACGCACTAACAAGGCACACCAGTAAGTGGCAAACCCTCAGCTACTATTTAGACTGACAGAGGCTTTCACTTATGCCAAAATGATTGAAAATGAATCAGTTTCACAAGTGATATAAAATAAATGACTCTCTCACAGCTGAATAAAGTACCTCACTTTCCAACCCAAAAACATGCTTCCTAAGGGGGAAAAATCCATAATTCCATGTCTGCCATGTAGTAACCTTTTAAAAAATCTATTTCCAACATGTGAAGCCCAATTCAAATATAGGGGTTTTTTTCCATGTGCACTTGAAGATGTGCTAAATTCTAAATATTAAGAGAGGAAAAAAGTCTTTGTTGGGAAATGTTTATGTCATAATTTAAATTATTAAAATTAAATAAATAATAATAATAATAACAACTGAGATATATAGATTTCGGTCCAAAATTGAAAGAGCCTTCTGTACCAGTACATCAAACCTCTAGGATATCCAAAATCAGGAGCATCTGTAAATAATGATACTGTATCTAGTGACATGAAGTGACTTCAGATTCTGTTTGCACCACAACATATAAATGTGGGAGTTGCCTGAGGTGCAGAATTCTGCATTTGTAGTTATGCTTGAAGTAATTGAACAAATGTTTATTTCTTAGGAATGTCAGAGAGTTGAAAGTTTTGCTAAGGCTATCAAACTTCCTGAGAGTTTCTTTATTTCTTTATTTAACTTATATGCCACCCACACTACCCAAAGGTGTCTGGGTGGCTTACAACAATTCAGATGCAATAAAAAGATAAAAAGGTAAAACAATTTAAATACAATTAAAAATGCAGTATGCTAAAAATTGCCATCAGGACCCACAGTTGATATTATTTCAGTTAAAAATCATCTGGAACAGGAAGGATTTGACCTGGTGCTGAAATGTCATCAACGTTGACATCAGACAAATTTCCCTTGGGATGGTGTTCTATAGTCTGGGGGCAGCTGCTGAAAAGGCTCTTTGTCTACAAGCCATCCATCTTACCTCGTTGAGGGATGGCTCTTTCAGGAGGGCCCCCTGGTTAGATCTTAATTGTCGGATAGGTTTATATGGAAGTTGACACACAGAGGACAATTAATGATGTTCTTGTTCTTAACTGAAGAATAAATTTTAGATGTAAAAAGAAAGCAGCCTGCTTCTTACCCTATATCATGCCTTTAACAACTAGAGAGCAAAATGAATCTTGACATGCACAGCTTGCAATGCTGAAGAGAGGTGTCAAGGTGGAATTCTGAATTCTCTATAGGCTGCACACCTATAAATGGAAGAGTGAATGTAAGGAGTCATTTTCAGATAAATAATTGAGAATACTAAAGTTTTTTTTTTAAAAAATTACTTCCACTATGAGCAATGCAGTCTGTAGTTAGAATCCACTGAAACTCTATATCAAAGCATGGGTATCACATATTAGGAACCAGTGTGAATGAATCGTAATTTTCAAAGTGGTACCCAAATTAGTCTGAGCAAGGATGTATAGTTGGCCTACTAATCACCCACAGTCTCCTTATTTGGGGGCTATGTATAAATATTCATCATATAGTTTGTTTCTGAGTAGGCTAGAGATGGACATTGTTGTCCTGCCAGAGATGAGATAGCCAGACCTGGGATCTGTCAAAGGGAAAAAAAATCTCATTCTTCGGGCAGGGGAAACCATTGAATGAGACCAGGGAATATGGTGTTGGCTTTGCGGTCAGAAATACTTTGATGAGATCTGTTGTTCTACCTAATTTGGGAAGTGAAAGAATCTTGTTTCTGCAGCACCACTCATCAGCTGAACCAGTCACCCTCATTAGTGCATATGCACCAACACTGTCATCTACAAAAGAAGTCAAAGACAAATTCTATGCCAATTTGGCAGCTCCCATGAAAAGAATCCCCGAGAGAGAGCCACTGTTCATTCTCGCAGACTTTAATGCTAGAGTTGGTGCTGATCACAATTCTTGGCCCACTTGTTTAGGCCATTTTGGCAGTGGGAAGATGAACGAAACTGGCCAATGCTTGCTGGAGTTTTGCTGTTATTATGGTCTTTGTGTCAGCAATACGTTCTTAATACAAAGCTTCAACACAGTTTCCTGGAGACATCCAAGATCCAAGCATTGGCATCAGCTCGATTTGATCCTCACTAGACGCTCTAACCTTCCTAGTATTACGATCACATGCAGTTATCAGAGTGCTGATTGCAATACTGATCGCTCCTTGATGTGTAGTAGAGTAAAACTGCAAACAAAGAGATTGTATTACACGAAAAAGGAAGGAAGACCATGTATTGACATGAGAAAGACTTGTGATCAAAGAAAAGTAGAGGAATTTGCCCAAGCGCTTGAGGAAACCCTTCCAGGCCCAGTTGATGCAAATGCACCTGAACGATGGGAACATTTTAAGAACACTGTTTATAACACCGCCTTGTCCACATTTGGCAAGAAGACCAAAAAGACGGCCAACTGGTTCAAAGCCCATTTAGAGAAGTTGATGCCAGCCATCGAGAATAAGAGAGCTCTAGTAGCATACAAAGCCTGTCCTAGAGAGTACAACATCTAGGCTCTTCCAGTTGCTCGTAATAAAGTTCAACGGACTGCCAGGAGATGTTCCAATGATTATTGGCTTCAGCTCTGCTCTCAGATACAGATAGCAGTGACACAGGTAACGTCAAGGGAATGTATCATGGTATCAAGCAGGCTTTAGGTCCAATACAAAATAAATCTGCTCTTTTTAAATTTGCTACAGGTGTGATCATCCAGGACTGAGCATAGCAGATGGAATGCTGGGTGCAGCACTACTCTGAGCTATAGTCCAGAGGGAATGTAGTAACTGAAGAGGGACTAAATAACATTGAGTGCCTGCCTGTCTTGGAAGAGTTGGACAGCGAACCAACTTTATCAGAAATAAAAGCGGCCTTGGATTCCCTCAACTCCGGCAAGGCTCCAGGGAAGGAAAACTTCCCTGCTGAAGTGCTGTAAAGACATCATCACCACCAAGCTGTATGAAATCTTTTGTCTTTGCTGGAGGCAAGGTGTTGTATAAGAACAAAGGAGACAGGGGTGACTGCAAAACTACTGTGGCATCTCTCTTCTCAGCGTTGTAGGGAAGCTGCTTGCCCATGTTGTGCTGAAGAGATTTCAGGTGCTTGCAGACAGAGTCTATCCAGAATCACAGTGTGGATTTTGAGCTAATAGATCCACTACTGACATGATATTTTCCCTCCAACAGTTGGAGGAGAAATGCAGGGAACAACAACAGCCGCTCTTTGTGGCCTTCATAGATCTCACAAAGGCCTTTGATCTGGTTAGCAGGGATGGCCTTTTTAAAATACTTCCCAATATTGGATGTCCACCTCAACTTAATATCATCAGGTCCTTTCATGAGGAAATGAAGGGCACTTTAGTTTTTGTTGGCTCAACATCAGAGCCCTTTGATATCCGGAGTGGAGTGAAACAAGGTTGTGTCCTGGCACCGACCCTGTATGGGATCTTTTTTGCTGTCATGCTGAAGCACGCCTATGGAACTGCAACAGAAGGTTTTTATCTCTGGACTAGATCAGATAGAATGCTCTTTAGTCTCTCTAGATTCTGAGCGAAGACCTAAGTCCAAGTGAAATGCATGCGGGACTTCCTCTTCACTGATGATGCAGCTGTTGTTGCCCATTCTGCTGAAGACCTCCAACAACTCATGAATCATTTTAGCAAGGCCTGCCAAGATTTTGGACTAACAATCAGCCTGAAGAAAACACAAGTCATGGGCCAGGGTGTGGACTCACCTCCCTCTATTACCATCTCCACACAAGAATTGGAGGTTGTTCATGACTTTGTGTACCTTGGCTCAACAATCTCTGACACACTCTCTCTAGATGATGAGCTGGATAAACGCATTGGCAAAGCAGCTACCATGTTCTCTAGACTCACAAAGAGAGTATGGTTCAATAAGAAGCTGATGGCATATACTAAGATCCAGGTCTATAGAGCCTGTGTCCTGAGCACACTTCTGTACTGCAGTGAGTCCTGGACCTTTGTCCAGGACTCACTGCAGGAGAGGAAGCTCAACACCTTCCATATGTGTTGCTTCCGACGGATTTTTGGTATCACCTGGCAGGAAAAAGTTCCAAATAGAGTAGTCCTAGAACGAGCTGCAAATTTTAGCATATATACATTACTGAAACAGTGACTTCTACATTGACTTGGGCGTGTTGTGAGAATGCCTGATGGTTGGATTCCATAGGATCTCTTGTATGGAAAATTAGATCTGAAGATCTTAGGAATGGACCTCAACAGATGAGAAACCTTGACATCGGAGTGTTCAGCCTAGAGGCAGGTGATGCATCTTGTCTTCTTGCATTTTGAAGAGACACTTGTCCAGGAGGTGGAGGCAAAGAGGCAGTCCCGAAACCAGCAAAATCAGGGAGCTGGACAGGGGACAGATTGTATTTGTCTTCAGTATGGAAGGAATTGTCACTCTCGAAGTGGCCTTCTCAGCCACACTAGATGCTGTTCCAAGTTCTCTGTTCAGAGCACGTTACCATAGTCTCTTGAGACTGAAGGATGTCTAATCTAATCTTTATTCTTATGTCTGACAAAGTACGCTATGTACATAAAAGCTCACATTAAAATACAGCAGTCAGTTTTTAAGTGCCATAACATTTTTGTCTATTTTATTTTTTATTTTTGTTTTGATTTGTTTCTTTATGATATGTTTTGTTGTGGCATCTCAAAGACTGACAATTGATATTTGGTGTGAGCTTTTGTGGACTGTAATCCACTTCTTCAGATGTTTGCACTGGAAGCCGTGGGCTACAAACAATGAAAGGTTTTCACAAATAAAACTGGCCTTCTTCAAAATGGCTTAAGAAAAGCAGAAAATATGGCTACCCCCCTGGAAATTTCTACATATTATGTTTTGGGCCTCCTCCCCTCCACTACTTTTTAATTTCACCTGGAAGGAATTTCCAGAGTGCAAGACTTCATTTGCTGTACTATCTCACTAAATGCTAGATTTTTGTGTATTGTTTTATACCATGATTAATAGTTTACTTCTGTAGTTTCTCAGATGCTTCAAGTGAAAGTCATGGCTATTCCTTTGACAATTTCCTCATACCTTTCACGACATTACGTGCATATTTGTGTCTGAGCAATTTGCTTGACAGGTAAGCAGTGGATGTCATATGTAGCTATAGTTTTCTCTTTTTATTGTACTGTCATTTCTTGATTCACTCCTTTTGAGGAGTAAAATCTCCTGCCTGGCTGGCAGACTGATTGAGGATAGAAGGAAAGGGAATTCATCAGACTGCAAACATGGGAATTTACTCAAATGAAAAGAATATTTAAAAAATAGGATTTTGTTCTACACTTGAGTAATGGCTAAACTAACTGGTCCAACTGCTACTCCACTTTTTTCTACAGTTCACAGCTTTGTGTTGATACCGTAATCAAATCAATATAAATGATCCTCTGAGCTGGGACTCCTAGAAGGAAAGTGTGAAGGAATTATGGCTTATGGTGTCGACATGAAGTTAGCAACATCTGGTTGCTCTGCCGGTGAGCTCTCTTCACTGCAGAGCTTCTTTGTCTCCCCATTCAGAATAATGTGAGACTACTGGGTCTCACAAATGCAATCTGGAGGGGAGGAGGAGTGAGCTCCCATTTAAAAGGGCACTCCTTCCCCATTTCGGCCTTTTTCGAGGCTTGAAACTGACAGAGTTAGCAGAATTTTACCAGGATTTTCCCAGGTGGTGATAACCAGCAGAGTTCCCAGTGAAGTGCAGACACAGTCAGCAAACACTCTTGTAGCAGAAATACTTGGTTTATATTTATTTATTTATTTATTTACAATATTTTTTAGGGGCACCATTGCCAGTGGCTTCTGGGCGGCGTACAACATTAAAACCTAAAAACATTTCAAGAGACCGTATAAAATACCATATATTAAAATATTTCTTAAAACATTAAAACATTAAAATTAATTAATTAAAATGCTGGGTGAACAGAAAGGTCTTTGCCTGGTGCCGAAAGGCCAAGAGTGTCGGAGCCAGGCGGATCTCTCTAGGGAGGGTGTTCCAAAGTTGGGGGGCAACAACCGAGAAGGCCCTATTCCGACATGCCATCCCCCTCACCTCTTTCAGGGATGGCACCTTCAGAAGGGCCTCCTGGCCTGATCTTAGAGGACGGGCAGGCACATATGGAAGAAGGCGGTCCTTTAGGTAACCAGGTCCTAAGCCGTTTAGGGCTTTATATGTCAAAGTAAGCACTTTGAATTGGGCCCGAGCAGCAACCGGCAGCCAGTGTAAATTTTTCAGAACCGGCGTGATATGAGTCTGTGCGGCGGCACCACTTACCAGCCGCGCAGCCCGGTTCTGTGCCAGTTGCAGTCGTCGGACCGTCTTCAAAGGTTGCCCCACGTATAGCGCATTGCAGTAATCCAGTCTGGTTGTTACCAGTGCATGAGTGACTGCTGCCAGGCTCCGCTCATCCAGGTAAGGGCGAAGTTGATATATTCTCCGCAGCTGTAAGAAGGCACCCCTGGACACCGAGTCCACCTGGGCTTCCAAGGTCAGACTGGGGTCAAGGAGCACCCCCAAGCTGCGGACCCTATCCTTTAGGGGGCGTGTGATCCCGTCTAAGGTAGGGAGATGGCCCTTTAACCTATCTGGCGGGGCACCTACCAGCAGCACTTCAGAATATTTACAGATATTTACAGCTTCAGTCCTTGTTCTATACACGGCAGTTTCACAGTCACAGAGCCTTAAATCAGTGTCACAGTCCAGTAAATAGTCATATACCATATAGTCAGTCCGTTCAGCCAGAGTTCCACTCTCCAAGCACGTAGGTACGGCTTCCTCTGAACTCTCAGGCTTGGCTCCACAGCTACAGCACTTCACGACAACCCAACAGCAACCCACAATGTTGTGTTCTAGTTCTCTAGCTATATACTAGAGTTAGCCAATCATATTCACCCTTCTGGCACATTCCAATACAGCTGTTTTTACTCATGCTTGGGTCTCCTTTACAGTGCTGGTCCTTGTAAATACTTACATCTTGTACTGAACTGCATTTAACAATTTTCCAGGTTTATCCAAACCCTGTCAGAAACCCACCTGCCCACCCTGTAGCCAGTGTGAATTCTACTAGTTGCCTTTAGGAGCTGGATTGGAATTCTTGACCTGCTGCTTAATAGGCCGGTAGCTGTGGGGATTGATTTTTTTGCCTATCCTACACTGCTCAAAATGTGAGGCTGTTAAATGGTGGTTATTAATTCGGTCACGCTGGCGAGTAGTGCAGAATAAAGTTGCATTGGCGAGTCTCTGTGAGAACACAAGTTAAGGTTATAGCTCATCCAACATCCCAGCACTACAGATTGTGGAATTACAGCATGGGGGGGAGGATGCACAGAGTCACACCTGGACTGAGGGCCACCAATAGAACCAGGGGCTTGAGGCCTGGGGGTGGTCAGAGCAAGGCCAGCCAGGGTTCTGCTGTCTATAGGACCCTGCAAACTCAGGGCAGGTGACTTACCCATTTCCATGAGAAAGGAGTCTGGTGAGACCCAATTATACTCATTCTGCACTATGACAGGCTCATTTCTCTTGTTGGAATTAATAAAATGTGGCCCTGGTTTACTCCATCACTTTGTGTCTTGCATCATTATTCTGCAGTGGGGTGGCAATGCAAAGTGGTAATAGGGTTAACATCCCTTTGATGATAAAGTCTGTAAAATGCTCTTGATGAGTTACCCAGGCATGAGTGCTTTGGAGAACTGTAATCCTGGCATGCCATCCCGAGACAGGTAAGTTAGAGGGAACGTCCTGACCTTGATATGGGTGAAATGGAGTTTTGTTTACTAGTAGCAGTTGCATCTGGAATTTGGTTAATTGGCCTTGGCTGACATTGCTAAAATCAATTAAAAGCTGCTCCCTTATTGGGGGATCTTTACAGCAGTGAACTGCAGACTGATGGGATTTAAGGGAGATGGTTAGTTACCTTTTTCTCGCTCTCCATCTTGGATCATCACCAGGACTCAGCAAGCTCATGTTTATGCTCATACTATGTACTATGAAGAATTCTATATCTGCCTGTAAGTATTGCTTAGAGCCAGATTTTCTTTATTTTCTGTGGGGACTATTTCATCAGGCTTTGTGCTCTGTAAGATCTACTTATGCTACCAAATGATGTTTTTTATACTCGCTGCTGAGATAATGGAATTTTATATCTTAGGCTTTGTCCTTTTAATGGAACAAATTTTATTCAACCTGTGGTTTATTCAGACAGCTGTGAGGAGGGATTGAAAGTACTTTTTCCAGTGTCTGAGGGTGCTTGGACATCTTGAAGCATGTTGGGTTACTTTAAGTTCTATGCAGGGTTGGGTTGCACTTAAGAGCTGTGTGTGTTTGTTTCTTGAGCACCTGCAAGTGGGAGACCCAGAATGTGCTAAGGAAGGCATGGACCCTCGGGAGGCTTTCCCAACCATTACTGCAGTGGCCTTCTGGACCTAACCTAGCCTGGCACAAAAGCTAGTGGGCCTGAATGATCAGATGATCCCCTCTGAGTAACCCATGGGTAAACACATTTTCCTTCACTGAAAGATAGAAATCTGGAGATTTTTCCCCTCATCGAAAGGGGAGGAAGATCTTTTCTATAAAGATTTCCTGTAACTTAGAAGCAATGTCTCTTTTCTAAAGCAGACAGAAAAATCTGACCAGCATTCCACTGGAGTATAACAGTGGCAGCAGTAATATAGAATGAGGAGACCAACACAAATCAAAATAATTGATAACTTTTCTTCTAAATATGATTAAGTATCAAAGCACATGCATGTGTAATGTTAAAACATGTCATCTTTTGGACAGAAGAGAAGTTAATGTTATGTATAAATTCCCAAACTCGATATCCTTCATGTATTCTGAAAACAGCAATTGCCTAACACTTTGATGTTAAACCACCTTCTATCGGAACCATTTAAATCAGTGACAGAGGAACATATTTTCTCACATGCTTTAAGACAAGTTGTTGTTTGGAGTATTGTTTGTGGGTTTTTGGTGGCTGAATATCTCTTTCTACCTCATTGAAGTGTGTGTGTGTGTGTGTGTGTGTGTGTGTGTGTGTGTGTGAGAGAGAGAGAGAGAGAGAGAGAGAGAGAGAGAGAGAGAGATACTGACAACCCCCACTGGAGACTAATTTGGTTTTAAATATATGCTATGAACATTCTGGGCAACATTATTGATGATTTTGGACTAGTCATTGTCATCATGATGGGATATGTGGTCAAAAGTGTGTCATGATGATGGAATATGTAGTCAGAGAAATATAAAATGGAGTCAGATAGGTTCTGTGTGGAGATGATTTAAGGGACTTTGGAATGTGTTTTTCTAAGTGCCATGAGAGTGTTTTTCTGAGATCGTTACAGCCAAGATCCAGATATCTTGAAGGCCAAATGAAGAGGCCCTGGGAGACATTCCATGCTTGTTACAGAAGAGATAAATGACACTCATGGGAATAAGGGAAGGAAAGAGGTAGTATAACCTCTAAAAAGTGAATTGGTTAACAGCCAGAAAGACCATGCAGAAGGGAGGAGTTTGGGAAGGTAGAAAATGGATGATGGGTTATGTGAAAGGGCTCGATGATGATTGATGTAGACTCATGTGGTTCGTGTGGTTTTCTGTTCTATGAAAGAGAAAGGATGTAAATAAAGGAGAAAGAAGAGGGGGACTAGCCCACCATAGCTTACCCTACTTTAGCTTAGCTTTTTTGGTTAGCTTTTTTAGTGTTTATTATTTTAAATGGGAAATACTTACCTTATTTAACTGCAATGATCTTTGAATATGTTCTTAATGCTGATGCTTATGCAAGATAAACTGATTTCTAATGAAACTCTATTTCTCTAATGAAAATTAATTATTAAAATCTCTTACCAAAGGTCTGGTCTCTTGAACAGCAGGGTCTGGATAAATCCAAGAGTGGAGAGGGCCACAAACTAGCTGTCATTTAAGAGTTCCACCCAACTGAGCTGTTGTGAGTTCTAAGGAATCACAAAGCCCATGTGCCTGTACTTGCAAAGTACTAAGTAAATGCAAAGTGTTCTTTTTAGGTCAGACTTGTTCAAAGGACTTACCCGTATTTGCCGGCGTATAAGATGACTGGGTGTATAAGACGACCCCCCTACATTTCCACTCAAAATATAGAGTTTGTTATATACTGGCCATATAAGACTACACCCTCTTCTGCACACCTTCCACACACCAAATAAAAGGTGCTATTCATTGTCACCATTGTATGGCCACAGCGTGACCACAGTGCCTCCGGCCTGCCCCTGCATCTCCCTGTGACCGGCACTAGTGCACAAGTGTGCATGTGTGAGCTCTGCGTAGACAAGGGGCGGGCCGGAGTGCCGCTGCTTCCCACCAAGCAAAATTGGCTGGTCACATCGAAAAGGCTGGCACCCCTGTCTTGCTGATGATGCTTGCCACGGCCGCACTGGATACCGCGTGATACTGGACAGTATGTAGAATGAGGTGGGCAGGCATCGGAAGGCCATTATGGGCAGCTATGTCTATACCAACTGAAGTGCACCTGGCGTATAAGACTACTCCCCCACTTGGAGGCATGTTTTTCAGGGCAAAAAAGTAGTCTTATACGCCAGAAAATACAGTATGCTACATACTGCTGAGGTCTAAGGTCTTGCCCCAGTGCAAAGGTGGTAGATAAGTGCTGGTCAAACTCTCTGGCTGAATGCCCAGTGGTCCTTTAGGGGGTACGGTGCATCACAGTCATTAACTCATTCTCTGATCTATCCCACCATGTAGGACTGTAGTATAAATAAAGTGGGGAGGTAGATAGTCATATTTCTTAAGTTTGAGGAAATGCACAATACAATTACAATAACTAACTAACTGGAGGTGCTAAGAAGGTTTCCTCCTAATATTTATCTTGGTTTCATGGCAACAGACACAGACTAGTGGTTAAGGAGCTGAGCAAATCAAGGTTCTCTAATTGCCACCTTGAAGTCTGTACATGCATTGGTTTCCATATATATGCAAAGGTGTTCATTTTTGTGCATAGGCATCCACTACCCAAAAGTAAGTTTTTGTGCACTGTTAAATAATATGCAATTTTGTCTGCAGGCTTTTCAGATGCGTCCAAAGATGTGTATGTTTGACAAATGTACAAACCTGGCAACAGTAAAAGAAATTCACCTGTGTTGAACCAAAAGTGGCAACATTGGTCACTCTTCCTTAATGTTTATATCTCACTGGGGTCATGTTTCATTAATTTATGTCAGTTTCGCAGTTCAATTCCAACTAGGAAACTTGTCCTAGGAAATGGCCAATGGTCTTAACTGAGTGATTCAATCAATCGACTGAAGTCACACCTTATGAATTAGGTCTGAGACCATTTTAGCCAAAAGTCAATATATGCAAATTTGCCTTTTATGATATTCGGCACCAAAGGTTAGTAATGTTATCTGGTCAAAAAAAGAGGATGGTTTTTTTAAATCCCTTGTACTCAAGTATAAACTACCTACATTTACCCACAACAATAGAATTAATTAAAGAGCACTAGGGAAATTCACTGAGCAGGAATTCTCTAGTATGTATTTTGTATTCTTTGTGACTGCAGTCACACTAGCAAAATGCTTTGGAGTTACTTCTCATGAATTTTGACCTTTTAGGGGAGTTCAGATGACACAAAGTCAATTCTTTTGTTCTTCCTCTGTGTTATCTCTGCATCAAATACAGCCCACTGGGGGGCAAACACAATATTTGTTCTGTGATTCATCACACAGTACAACCAACATCCCATTTAATGTGTGCTCCAAAACTGATTCATTTCCTATGCCTCTGGCGTGTGGTTGCACCTCCCTCACCTGCTGTCATTCAACTCCCCTTTACTTTTCAAACAGGAATGTTGGTATACTTCTGTCAAATATGGAGCATCAGTCTCCCTACTGTCTTCTGACCACCACTACAGT
This sequence comes from Pogona vitticeps, assembly GCF_051106095.1. NCBI lineage: Eukaryota > Metazoa > Chordata > Lepidosauria > Squamata > Agamidae > Pogona > Pogona vitticeps. The sequence continues at coordinate 129,086,151 of NC_135785.1, forward strand.
GTGCTGTAGGTTCTCTTCCATAGAGGGCAATGAAGCTTGGAAAGAGGAAGAAATGGCCCAGGTCAGTATATGACCAGCAAGGACATTTTGCCAAGACAGTGATGTACCCACACAAAATTTAAAAAAGAAAAGAAAAGGGGCAGAGAAAAGCACAGGAAAAGAAAGGGGATATGTCCCACTTGCAGAGTGTAGATGAACATATCACATCTAATTCACCACAAAAAAGCAGAATAGTTCAAAAATGTCTAAACCACTATATGCCACCTGACCACAATGTGCAACTACACAGGAAGCAGAATACATGAGAAAGGAGGGGGACATTTCTCTTGTGTGACAGTGGCCTTTGTTTCATGATATCACAACATTGGTAAAGATAAAAGTACTTTGAATATACTTTATGTGCATTGTAAAAAAAATCATCCTTGCCAATAATAAATATTGCTGTTTTTCTCTTGTGTTTGTAGTCAACAGAGAATATTTGCACTAAAATCTTTTTCCCCTACCTTTTCCCTTTGTATGGGCAGAAGAACCCAAGTTTAGTCTGTGACCACTCTGGGCAGGAGAGGGAAAGAATTTACACTGAAGACCCATTACAAGTCTGTACAGTAATATTGGGCTAGATAAAGCAAAGTGTTCTGCTTATATACTGCCTTATAGTCCTTAAAGCACTCACTGGGCAGTTTAAAAGTTAATTAGGCAGGCAACACATTGCCCTTTCCCAGCAAGCTGGATTCTCATTTTACTGACCCTGGAAGGATGGAATGCTGAGTGAACCTCATGCTAGTTATCTGGGATTGAATCCCAGGCTGTGAGCACAGTTTTGGAGCTATGAGGCTCTTTAGGATAAATAGTTCCCAATATTGGGTTCGCAATATTTTCTTGGACTAAAACTCCCAGAAGCCTTCAACACTAGATTTTCTGGGAGTTATAGTCCAAGAACATCTGGGGGACCCAAGGTTGAGAACCAGTGGGCTAGATGAATGTATGGTCTAACCCAGGAAAAGGCAGCTTCCTCTGTCCTCATTCTCCGTGTCTCAGTTATGATAGGCTCCTTCTTAATCCATGACTTTAATTCTTTTAGTTATATGCGTTGGATAGTTCTTTACACCAAAGGATTCCTTCTCTTCCCTTTCTTGCGTCCTTTACACACCTCTCACTTTTAATCATACTTGTGGTGGCTACTTGCAGTTTTGATAATCACGATCTTAACCATGACAGACACAGAGAACTTGACAAAATACATTAGGCTCCCTAAATCCAGGTGCTGGCAGCCATTGGGCCATTGAAGGAACAAACAAACAAACAAACAAAACAGTTTGTATTGAATTCAGACTTTGTCATGTTTTGAGTAAAATCTCTAAGATCAATTAAATGGGTCTTTATATTTTCTTGGAGATTGAAAATATGAGATAATTTTTGTTGAGTTGTAAAATCAGTAAATCCTTGTTACCATCTTATCTAGCATTGTAGTATCAATTTTGCCCAGACATTTATTTATGGGAGTTCTCAGAAAGTTGGAGACACCCAACATCTGCTGTTGCTCGCCTTGATTGATCAACCTGTCCTCCATGTCTAATTACTTAGACAAATTAGAGATGAGTTTTTAGCAACCCTCTGAATAGGTGTGAGCCTGCCCCAGTTGCAGCTGGCCAACATAGTGGGCAAGCCACTCTGTCAGACCCAGCAGGCATGCTTTCTCAAAGTGTTACATCTGAATCCTGGGGTGAAGCAGGGGAGAATGCCAACACCACCTTTGCAGGCACAGCTGGGGAGAGGGGTGTTGCTGTACTAGAGATAAAAGGCAAACAGGAAGACTCCAAGGAGGAAGAACTCGGGCAGGATGCTGAAGACTGGTCTATAATCAGGGGAGGAGAAGTCTGTTCTGAGACACCGCCAGGAAGGAAGCTGGCTAAAACACATTAAGAGACAAAGCAAGGCTCCAAGAGCCAAGGTTCCTGGAAAGCTAGAGAGATGCCAAGCACTGCTGGAGACAAAGCAGGTGGTCGGTCAGTCCCCTGTCCTCTTGCCTTGAGCCCTGATCCTCCAGCTATCACACACATTCTGATTTCTTCCTTCATGCCCTGTGCTCAGCCATTTCAGTTTCTGCTCTGCCTCCTCTAATGCCACCTAGGAGGGGGGTGTATGAATGTTCTTCCTGTCAGGGACAAAGAACTAATGGAACCAATTACCTTGAGAGGTTGTGAGTGCTCTAACACTAGAAACATTCAAGGGAAATGTAGACAACAACTTGGCAGATATCCTTTTATTTGTATTCCTGCAATAAGCAGGGAGTTGGACTCGATGGCCTTATAGGCCCTTTCCAACTTCATTATTCTATGATTCTATGACTAGGGGGGTGCAGCCTCAGAAGGGCAGTGTGCTTCCTGCCTGCAAAAGCCCCCGACAGCTTTAAGAAACATTCTGATCAAGCTGTACTTATTAACTCTGGGAGTGAAATAACTCCTTGGTCTTCATAGGATTGTGTTGACATGTTGGACTGGGGTCATTGCAGAAGCTGGATCTAGTTGGGGACTTGTCTGCTATGCACCTGTCTAAAAAGGCCTGATTCCACAAGAACTTTTTCCTTTCCTAGTTTAACAGAGCCAAAGTCTGACAAGAAATGTTGTGCCTGGCCCAGAAGGGCCCGATCCTGCTAAGGAATTTTTAGTTTGGGCCTAGAACAGCAATGGCGAACCTATGGCATGTGTGCCACAGCTGGCACACAGAGCCATCTTTGTGGGCACGCGAGCAATAAGTTGCTGGATCACTACCCCCGGCAGCCAAACCTGAGGAGGAGGCTGTAGCCACAGTGCTAGTGTCTGGACAGGGGGCAGACCAGGATCCGGAGCAGCTGGCGCTGGCAGGCTGGCCAAGCTATAGGCAGTGGCGGGGTTGGCATAACTGGAGATGGATCCAGAGTGGGGTCTGGAGGCACCTCCGTGCCCGGGATTCCCCCTTCTGCCACCGCCACATCTGCTGCCACTCACCACCCGCTGGTTTGTTTTTTGTTTGCTTGCTTGTTTTCTCAGTTTGGGTACTCCGGCTGAAAAAGGTTTGCCATCACTGGCCTAGAAGATCCTGAATCTAAAAAGGATCATGTACTCAATGTATGTTGGGACATGAGTCTGTCAAAGCCTAATTTTGTTCAGGAGCAAGCCAGACCTAATTCTGTAAAAGACTTTTGGTGCAAGTTGTTTTCTCCCTTTAATAAAGCTTCTTCTTCTGCAAAGACTATCATAATGGAAGGGTCAGCTGTAGAGGCTCACAAGAGGTTTTTTTTACTGCCACTAAGCCATCATTGTTCTTGTTCTTATGTGCCATCAAGTTGTCTCCAACTTACGTTACCATATGATTATGTGACGTCCAAGATGTGCTATCATTAACAGATCTGCTCAGCTTTTCCAAACTCAATGTTGTGAGTTCCTTTAGGGAGTCAATCTATCTCATATCTGGTATTCCTCTTTTCCTGTTGATTTCTAATTTTCCTAGCACTTTTGCTTTTTCCCCCAGCAAGTCTTGCCTTCTAATGATATGCCTACAATAGGATAGCCTCATTTCCACCAACTTTTGCTTCTAGGGATAGTTCAGGGTTCATTTGATTAAGAAGACTAACCCACTTGTTAATCTTTCTGATGGTCCATAGCATCTGCAAAGCTCTTCTTCATCACCATATTTCAAATGAATTGATTTTTTTCCTCTCAGCTTTCTTCACTGTCCAGCGCTCACATCCATACATTATAATTGGGAATACAATAATGTGGATGATCCTGATCATGTTCTCCAGTGACACTTCATCATATTTTATTATATTTGAGTTTCTTCATCGCTGCTCTTCTGAGTCTCAGTCTTCTGTTTTCTTGGCTGCAGTCTCAATTTGGGTTGATGACTGAATGAAGATATACAAAAACTTTTTAAAAATTCAAATTTGCTTTTGTGTTTTTTCTTGTGATTTTCAACTGCAGATGTTGATGGAGTGATATTTTGTGTATGCTTATCTGTTTTTATAGGATTCCATGTGTTGGCAAGGATGGATCTCACATAGAGTGAAAGGACAGAATATGCCTGTTTGGGAATATCCTCATACTTTTTCTCTGGCACAGCTGATGTTTTTATACAGTCTCTTAACTCCAAAAAGCAGTCCTAATAGCTTGACGGCAAGTAAGTATGTCCTTGAGACTCAAAAGTGCTCTCCACCCCTTAAAATTACAGCAATGTTATTTTAACTCAGGACTCCTTAAGGACCAGCTGCAGAAACAAACAACCAGAAAGGAAACAGAGGAATGATCTAAGATAAGTTTCTTCTGATGTCTGGAAGCAAAGTTGTTTTTGGAAGGATGAGCATGAAGGTCTAATTTAAGTTAAACTGGCTTGAGGAAGGAAGGGCGTAAGGGAAATATTTCCTCATTTCTCTCTATAGGGCAAAAGTTTTACTCTTTTCCCTTTCTTCAGCAACAGTCAGTGAGTAGAATCAGAAATGTTTGTCACAGCTGCTCTCTACTATGACTATCCTTTCTTGTCCACCCTGCAGAACAATACCAACATGCGGTACTCTTTTTCTGGTTTAGATGAGGAGAACATAATGCAAATAAGGAAGGTGCTAGCAATCTTTATCTGTTTGCATCTACGTGTAAGGGCACTAGGAAACAAGGGAGAAAATACCCATTATCTGGTCACACCATTCATGGTGCTATCAGGACAATAACACTCTCTAAGGAAATGATTGTTTCACAACAAGGAGTTCATGCATTTCAAATTGCTCAGCATCTGGGCTTGAAATCGGTCTATTCTCCTGTTGGTTCAATACTGGTGCATTTTGATGCAGAAATGAGCCTGTCAGCGTGAAGGGTGATTCTCATAACCAGACAGCATGTAAAATCTGGAAATATATGTATTTTCTTTCTTCATGGCTGGATGATATGGAGAAAACTGGCTGCAAATGTCTAGATGTACATCTGGTTGTTATGACAGCCTGGCACCAAAGTTTATCACTTTTAATTTGTTGTTTTCAAGGAGACAGGGGATGCTATGGCTTCTTTGGAACTTGACTTAACTACTATGTGATAGCAGTTTCCTCTATAGACATATTAATAATTAGAACTGAATGGCTTCCATTTTGGAAAAGGTTTGGAAGAAGATTGATGAAAGATTCCTTTTAAAATCCTCTCTGGGTGTTTTTATAAATAAACTTAAAACCTGGCTATTTGGTCAGGCTTTCCCTCCTGCCATATCTTAATTTCTTATACTTTCACCACCTTGGATCTATAATATATGTTTTTGGTTTAGTTGTTTTTAAATTTGCAAACTGCCCAGAGCAGACCTTTGGTCTAGATGGGTGGGATAGAAACCAAATAAATAAATAAATAAATAAATAAATAAATAAATAAATAAATAAATAAACCTGCTAACAGAATATAGCAGGATCCAATACAGGTCAAAACTAATCAGTTTGCCAGGAGAATCTTGTGTTTTACAGGATCACATGAATATCTGTTGTATTTTCATGCTCCAGCTATAATAATATGAAAAAGAGATTTGCACATCTATTCCATGGGCCAGTTTTCCATATTTGAAGCTTAGAAATCTCCTCATGTGAGAAACTGGAGAATTCCTCTGTAGCATATTTTGTTAAACTTCCACAGTCACAAATATGACTGTGGAAGCCTATATTATTCCTACTGCTTCTCTCACTTCCCCTGGTAGTAAGGAAGCATGGAAAATAAATTTACACTGATTGAACTTTTTATGAATTTCTGCAGCACATGGTCTATGTGAGTGTTAACAGATACGGACATGTATTTTTTAGTTTCAGTTCTTTGGAGGCAACTGCCAACACTATATTTTTTTCTATTAATATTCAGAAATACCAGGCACAGTCAATCAAAATTACAAAAACTTTGACTGCTTTTATATAACAGGTACAAGTTTCAACCAAAACCCTAAGTATCTGTGAAATATCGTTGTATTAAAAAATACCAGAAAAAGTCAATCAAAATCATAAAGACATTGACTGGTATTAACAGATACAAGATTTAACCAAAAATCTAAGGATCTGTTAACTATTAGCAGAGTGTGTATGCTGATATTGATATTGCTGGTTTCTGTAGCTCAGATGGTGTAAATTCTGAGATCCGCAACTGCTTATAATACTGTGTGAAATTTCCTGATATTGTTCCCAAAGCCCCAATGACTATGTGGACTACTGAAGTGTGTTTAATCCACAACCAAGATGTTTTGATTGCTAGGTCTCTGTATTTTGTTAGTTTTTCCAATTCTTTATCTTCAACTCTGGCATCCCCTGGAATTGCAATGTCAATGATCCAGATATCTCTTCATTCTATTATTACTATGTCTGGTGTGATATGTTCAAGGTATCTATCAACTTAGATCCAGACATCCCACAAGATCTTGACTTCCTCCTTTTCTGATACCTCCTCTACCAAATTTCCCATGGGTTTTTGGAGGCTGGCAAGTTATATTTTTTGCATAATGACCAGTGTATTAATTTTGCCACTCAGTCATGTCTAATTTTGTAATCTGTTTGTGCAATCTTTGGACATTCACAGATGAGGTATAGAAGAGTCAACATTTGTTTTAGCACCAACCCCTTGGATCTTAGCTTTCATCACATTGGTTTGGAGTGCTTGTTCTTGTGCAGCAAAAATCAAGCCTTTGGTTTCTTTCTTAAGGGCCTCCAGTTTTAGCCATGCCCATGTTGAATTATGGTCATGCTTTCCATGAATATTTCTCAGCTGTTGCCCATGGAGTGGTTTATTTTTCCAACCGTTTAATTTATTTTCAAATTGTTGTGTCATATATTGAGTCTGTACTATCTGCTGTATTGGCAGTAATCCACAGCCTCAAATTTTTCATGGTAAAGAAATCCATCCACATCACATTTTGGATGCAATACATGTTGCTTGTTCATTAGTTTCTGTGTTTTTCAATCCAGTACTTTTGATTCATTTTGGGTCCAGTCTATTATTCCATCTGGGTATCTAATTACTGGAACCGCCCATGTGTTTATGGCTTTGATTTTATTTCCACCATTTAATTTTGATTTCAAGATTTTCCACATTCTTTCAATATATTCCCTTTCTGTCAGGCCTTTAATTTTTGTGTGCAGGATGCTCTCTGCTTCTAGTATTCAAAGGTATTTATAATTTTCATCATTTGATAAGATTTTATAGTATTACCAGTTTTTAACTCTGTTCCATCTATTTTTGGATCTTACCACGGTGTACAGACAGAACCGCACATTTGTCAATTCCAAATTTCATTTGAATAGCTTCACTAAATATTGGCTTGGTGTTTAGCAGTGATTCTATCTCTGTGGAACTTTTTGGATATAGTTTTAGGTCATCCATTTAAAACAGATGATTGATTTTTCCTGATTTTTCTGAAATATGGTAGCCCAATCCTGTTTTATTTTAAATTATTGACATGAGGATTAGTGGAATGTTAAGCAGCAGTGGAGAAGAATTTCCTTGAAATATTCCTCTTTTGATGTGAAATCCCCTAGTTTCTTCACCACAGGCTATTAAGACAGTTTTCCATTTTTCCATGTTTTTCTAGAGGAACTTCTGAATATTTTTGTTAGTCACCAAAAGTTTTAGGCAGATGTTAATCCAGCTGTGTGGCAATATGTCAAATGCCTTTCTACAGTCTATCCAGGCCATGTTAAGATTTGTTTTTCACCTTTTTGCATTCTTTAGTAGCATTTTATCAATAATCAGCTCTTGACTTTTTAAAGTTCCTTTTCTGCTCAGTTGGGTATAGGGAATTTTCAATTAAATAATTATATATTGATCTTGCAAATACTCCTTTGAGGAAATTGAACATTGTTTGAAGGCATGCAATTGGTCATTAATTACTGGGTTCGTTGCCTTTTAGATTATCTTTTATTATCAGAAATGTGTGGCTTGTTGTCATCCAATCTTCAGTTGTAGAATTTTCAAGTAAGTAATTAAACTGCACTGATATATATATATTTTTAATAATTTTTTTTATTTTTAACAAGGGGGTGACAAAAAGGAAAAGGGAAATTGAGGTTGATAGGGAAGAGGAGAAACAATTACATACTAACGTCCATTCTATACTTATTGCCATATCAACATTCCAAGTTACTCTATTTACTCTTTTCTGCCTTCCAGGTTTAAGTTCTCATTTCAATATATGCTATTCATGCACTACCTATTGATTCAAACCACTTGTAGAGTAAGTCCCATCTTTCTGCTGCCTTTTGTAAAGGACAGTCCTTCATCACTTCTGATAAAATGTCCATTTCCGCTATTTCCCGTATCTTCTCTATGAGATCTTCTTGTTTCAGTACTGTCGGACTTTTCCAATTTTTGGCATAGAGAATTCTGGCTGCAGTAACTATATATATAACTATATATTCCTTTGATTTATCTGTGTTATCAGGTATCATACTCAATAGAAACAATTCTGGGGTTAATGCCATCTTACAGAGCAATATTTGTTGCAGCATAGCATGTACTCTTTTCCAATACTGTTTCACTACTCTACATGACCACTACATATGATAATAGCTTCCCACTGGTGCTTCACATTTCCAACACAAATTTGATACATCTGTATACATCTTTGATAGTTTTTCTGAGGTCATATGTCACCTATAAAACATCTTATATATATTCTCCTTAAAATTAACCGATCTTGTAAGCTTTATATTACTTTGCCATATTTTCAACCATTGATCAATATCAATATTATGCCCTATATTTTGTGCCCACTTAGTCATACATTCTTTAACCATTTCATCTTGCATTTGAATTTCTAACAAATAGTTATACATTTTCTTAACAATTTTGTCTTTTGAACCTAATAAGAGCTTATCAAACATCATTTGTTCTGAGTAGAAACCTTCTATTTTGTCCTTTGTGTATCTAGATTCCAGCTGTGCTCTGGACCACCAGTCTATATAAATATTTGGTGACTCTAGCTCTTCTTTAGACCTTAATTCACCATCCTTTTTAAAATAAATCTTGGTATCTTAAAAGTTTTGCTTTTGTCATGAGATTAGATTGTGTAAAGGCCTCTGTAGGTGACACCCATACCAGTGTTTTATAGTAAATTTGTTGTATAATCTTTCTCCACATTCCCAATAGAGCTTTTCTTATCATATGTAAATTAAAGTGCTTTTGCTCTTTATCTTTTTTATACCATAGGTAAGTTAAGTAATCTATCATTTTCCAAAGTTATCCATTCTTTCCAGCAATCTAAAATACAGGATCTATAATACAGAACCCAGTCTGGAAGACCAAAGCCACCCCTCTGTTTAGCATCTTGCATTGCCTTAATTTTGATTCTTGGTTTTTTTTTTCCTTGCCATAAAAATCTCATGATTATCTTATTAAGTTCTTGGAAAAAAGACTGTTTTAATATGATAGGAATTGTCTGGAATAAGAATAGGATTTTTGGCAAGATGCTCATTTTAATCGTCGCAATCCTTCCTAACAACAGTAATTGTAATTTATCCCATTTCTCCAAATTGTTCTGTATCTCCTTCATCAATTTCATATAATTATCTTTGAATAATGTGCTCGTCTTCTTTGTAATTTGTATCCCTAAATATCGAATTCTCTTTTCCTCTTGGAAGTTCGTCTTCTCTATTAACTTATGCCACTCTTGTTCTCTCATATTTTTAGTAAGTATTTTTGTTTTCTTTTGCTTTATTCTCATTCCTGCCATGTCACCAAAGTTTTTCAACATTGCCATCAGGTCTTCTATTGAATGCACTGGGTCTTCCAGTATAATGACTAAGTCGTCAGCAAAAGCCTGAAGTTTATAGATTTGGCCTTTTATTTTCAATCCTTTCAATTCCTTCTTATCTCTAATTTGTACTGTTAATATTTCTAGAGTCAAGATAAATAGTAATGGAGAGAGTGGACACCCCTGTCTAGTACCTTTCTGTATTTGTATTTCTTTCAACAACTCACCGTTAATTCTCACTTTTGCCTTTTGTTGGGTATATATTGCTTCAATTAGCTTCAAAAATCTTTCTCCAACTTGCAGTGTTTCCAGCAAATATATCATAAAATTCCAATCGAGATTATCGAAGGCTTTCTCCACATCCAAGAATATCATGGCCATCTGTTTCTCCGGGTATGCTTCATAATATTTAAACTGCACTGATATATATTTTGATAGTGACTTGTTAAATGCTTTAACCAAAATCTGTGCAGCTCATCCGGACCAGGTGCACTCCAGTTTTTCACCTCTTGTACCTGCCGCTTAATCAGTTATTACAATATCATCCATTTGTTTTCCTTGAGTTTCTTTACAAATGTCTTTAATCCATACAGTGATTTTGTTATCTCTGGTTGGGATTTCCCAATTTTCCCCCCAGAATTTTAGAGCATCATCTTTACATAATTGTGATTTATAGAATAATCGTTGGGTTTTTGTGCTATTTATTTATTTATTTATTTATTTATTTATTTATTTATTTATTTATTTATTTATTTATTTATTTATTTATTTATTTATTTATTTATTTATATGCCGCCCACTCTACCCAGAGGTCTCTGGGTGGCTTACAATAATTAAAATTCAATACCCTTTGACATCCGAAGTGGAGTGAAATAGGGCTGTATCCTTGCACCAACCCTTTTTGGGATCTTTTTTGTTCTATTCATTTAATTTATATACTGCCTATCTGGTTTCTAACACCACTCTGGGCAGTTCACAACAAAATAAATCAAGATTAACAAAATAAATAATAGCCACAAAACATAGGCATAATATAAAAATCAAATAAATGTATCTGTCAATTAACTTAAAAAGTAGTCATATTGATGGGCTACCACTAAGCCAGCAGGGTTTATGGATGACTGGCAAACAGAACTTAATTGGGATCACAATGCCACAATGTTATTCATTACAGCAGCAGTAATTCTTACCATCTTTTTTGCTGTCATGCTGAAGCACGCCTTTGGAACTGCAACAGAAGGTGTCTATCTCTGGACTAGATCAGACGGAAAGCTCTTTAATCTCTCTAGATTGAGAGCGAGGACCAAAGTCCAACTGAAATGCATATAAGACTTCCTCTTTGCAGATGATGCAGCCATTGTTGCCCACTCTGCTGAAGACCTCCGACAACCCATGAATCATTTTAGCAAGGCTTGCCAAGACTTTCGACTAACAATCAGCCTGATGAAAACATGGCCCAGGGCATGGACTCACCTCCCTCTATTACCATTTCCACACAAGAATTGGAGGTTGTTCATGACTGTGTGTACCTTGGCTCAACGATCTCTGACACTCTCTCTCTAGATATTGAGCTGGATAAACGCATTGGCAAAGCAGCTACCATGTTCTCTAGACTCATAAAGAGAGCATGGCTCAATAAGAAGCTGACAACATATACCAAGATCCAGGTCTATAGAGTCTGTGTCCTGAGCACACTCCTGTACTCCACTGAGTCCTGGACTCTTTGTGCATGGCAGGAGAGGAAGCTGAACATCCATATGTGTTGCTTCTGACGGATTTTTGTTATCACCTGGCAGGACAAAGTTTCAAATAGAGTAGTCCTAGAATGAGCTGGAATTTTTAGCATATAGACATTACTGAAACAGCAATGTCTACATTGGCTTGGGCATGTTGTGATAATGGCTGATGGTCGGATGCCAAAGGATCTCCTGTATGGAGAATTAGTGCAGGGAAATCACCCCAGAGGGAGACCGCAGCTGCAATACAAGGACATCTGCAAGTGGGATCTGAAGGCCTTAGGAATGGACCTCAACAGATGGGAAACCCTGACTTCTGAGCATTCAGCCTGGAGGCAGGCATTGCATCATGGCCTCTCCCATTTTGAAGAGACCCTTATCCAGCAAGCCAAGGCAAAGAGGAAGTCACAAAAGCAGCAAAATCAGGGAGATGGACAGGGGACAGATTGGATTTGTCTTCACTGTGGAAGGGATCGTCCCTCTCAAACCACACTAGATGCTGTTCCAAGTCCTCCACACAGAGCATGTTACCATAGTCTTTCAAGACTGAAGCATGCTACCCATTGCTTTAATTCTTCCATAATTTCAACAATTGTTTTCTAGTTCATATATTTTGCATAGTCTGGCTTTCACATCTACATTTTAAAGTTTTGAATTTTTCAAGTGGTTGAAGTTTCTAATGTCTGCATGTCATGTATTTATATGTGTTTTTTTTCAGTCAAATTTTCCATTTTGGAGTTCCAGGAGTTTTCTGCATTTTTTACAGCTTGTAACCAAGTTCTATGGTTGTTATCATAGCTGTGCTACATGAGCTGTTTTATTTCCTTTAGTGTGTTGGTTGGTATTATTCTGATTACTACATTTGTATCTGTCAATAAATATTTTCCTGGTTTACTTTATGATTGGTGCAAAATGGGAAGCCTTTGTCTTTCTGTGTTTTGGCTAATATGGTTTATGATTTTTTTTCCCCTCAGTGCTGTCTGCTGTTCTGTCAACTCATAATTTCTGTGTTGTTTCATAAGTTGTTTCTCTATTGATACATTTTCTTCCACTCCTGTGTCTACCTCTACATTGTCTTCCATACTATGGTCATTGTTTTATGTTCATTTTTCTTTTGCCATTGTTTCCAGTTCTTGCAAAATCATGGGGTGTGGGATTTTCCTCATAATAGAATTTCATAATTTCTCAATTTTTGGCAAAACAAATTTTATGTTTACATTGTTCCTGTAGCTTTGCAGCAGCCTGTCCTGGTTCCTTATCAGGGACTGCTGAGCCCTTTAGCCTATTACCAGATATCAAGAAGCTATCTTTTGTTGACTAGGGCAATGACTGATCTGGTATGGATTTCTGTTCATTTCCCCTCATTATAATTGATGGTTGGTGGATACAATTGGTCTGGCTTCTCAGTTGAGACCTGTTTGGTTTGGGAGCCTCTTCGGGTACTGACACTATTGCCAGCATAGTTCTCAGCCTCAATGAAGCATGTGTCCAATTGATAAGTTGTTGTTTTCCTCTTCAAATTATACTGCAATACACACCATTTTGAATCAGGTTTAGGGTGATTTAAGTCTATATTTAAAAAGGTGACTGCACAACATATGTGGAAGCATGGATTGTTTTGTCAAATAATTGTTTTAAAAATACAACAGAAGCAAAGTACTTTAATTTTCCACCATAAGGATGTTTAATTTAATATTTATGTCAAATCATTGTAGCTTAAAATCAATGTCACATATGAATACCTCTGTTGGTATAAATTTCTCCTAAAGAAGGACATGGCTGAAGGAACTGATCCAGAGACAATGCCCAGGCAACGTGGATTTGGTGTGGACAGCAGGAAAAAAGGAAGGGAGAGCACTAGCTTTGCTATTCACACCATGTCATCCCCTGGGGCTGATCTGGGAAAGGGGCTGGCTCCTTCTCAGTGACTTCTGTCACTGCTTCCCATCTGGCTTCTGCTCAGAGTAGATGTCGGTCTAGATGGTCAGGGTATTAAATAAATAAATAAATAAATAAATAAATAAACGGACGGACGGACAGACGGGCAGACGGACGGATAGATGGATGAATAGATAGATGTCCCCCAACTGGGATGGGGAAATAATCTGATGGGCCAGGGGAGGCTGTGAGGCCAGCACTTCCCACTTTGCCTTTGCCACAGCCAGCCTTGTGCACTGCACAGGGATCCAGAGTGGTTTTGACCTGGGAAGGGCAGAGGGAGGGATATCCAGCTTAAGTTTCTGGGTGCATTTATGTGGGACAAGACTCCAGTGGAGTCCATGCAGTTTTGTATCCTTTGAGCCATTTTTAAATATTATTTTGTTTTTGGAAGAGAGAAAGATCTGCCATATGGTGCCCAATTCCCGGTCCAAGTCCAAGTTCAAGTTTAAGTTTATTATATTAGCTAAAAGCCGTCACAATTGTTTAAAATACAAATATAATCAAATAAAATCAGAATAAAATCACTGACATATAAAATAATAAGAGAACCTTCATATCTGGGAGTCTCCTGCACAATGATCACAATGGCTCTCAGGAAATTAGCATGAATGTTTTTGGCCCCCTTTGCAAACAGCGCTGTCCTGTATGTAATATATGGGTCACAATCCAAAAGTAACCTGACCACCTTTGTCTGAGGGCTTTCCTTCTGTAGAGCAGCCAAAATGTTACCTAGGAATTTTTGTCTGGGGTTTTGATAGAGTTAACAAGTAAATAGTGGACAACATCCTCTATCTCACCTGCTCAGCAAATACACAGCCTTAGATGCTTGGGGACATTCATGTACCTGCCGTCTAAGACAGCGGTTGGCATGGTTTGGAAGTGGAGTTCTGTGAATATGGTTCTCAAGGAGGTAATAGTAAGTGTATGTAAGTATTGCACCCTTTAGTGGTTTGTTTTCAGCAGATGGTACCAGTGAGAGAAATTTGAAGAGTGGATTAAGGATAAGCCCTGGTCATTATCCAATTTGTAGAGCCAGTCCCTCAACATTCTTTTAACCCCAGAAAAAACAAAAAAATCTCTAGAGAGGGATTTAGATTTTAGTAGGGTTTGAACTGAAGTTGCCCAGCCGCCACTCTTCCATCAATTCCCTTTCCTTCCCACTGTGTCCTTCTATTTCTGACACCCAAAATGTCTTTGTAGCATCCCCCCTCCAGCCACATCTCCTCAAGCAAAGAAGTAAAAGTACCATCAAGGGAACACAAACAGTGTTTCAAATACCATGTGACTGCCACATGACTTCAAATCATTTTTAGTAACACCACAGCTTATTGAGAGGCATTTCAATAATATAACTGTGCTCTTTAAACAACGAATTCAGCCTCTAAACATGATTTCATTTCAAAATAATGAAACATGTGCAAAAGAGCTTTCTTATAGACAAATGAGATCATAACACAAGATTGCTTATTATAGTATATTGCTTTCTGTCCGAAATCTTATAGTGTCTATTTTCTGTGAATCATCAGCTAACATTTATAAAGTTTTCATGTCCTTCTTGTTGCAGATCTGCATTATTAGCACATATCTTATCCATTTGTTCACCAGGGAGACCTGGAACATTTACCCAAAGTGTGTATCTTGACTTAGTGTATTGTTAACAGGATGACATATTTAAATACTTAACCATCTGTAGATTCATTTATAGATCATAAACAATGGTGCTGGGCCAGGAAAGAGGATGGGATTTTAATTGCTGCTATGTATAAATAAAATAAAAATGAAGCATTTCCTTTTTGGTTCAAAAGGCATCATTCCATTGTTTTGATTGAAGGTCAACCCCAGAGCACTCTTCATCCTTAAGGAAAAACAGACTAGAAAGATGAGTCATAAAAATTAAAATATGATTTTAAATTTGCTACTTTAAGCTTTGTGTATCTTTTAAAAAGCTATACAAATGCTAAATGTCCCCAAGAAGCTACCCACTCTTCATTTACATATACATATATGAAACAGTTGTGAATTTATACAAACTCATCTTATCTAGGTTTACTCTTAAGTTAATGTGTTTAGAATTAGCATCAAAAAATAATGCCAGAAAAAAAACTGGGCAAGATGTTCCAAAATTAGTTCTCTGCCTACCTATGTGCTTCATCTAAAGTTTCATATATGACTGAATATTATACAGTATTTCAAAAACAAAGGCATCACTATTGCAGTTTAATTTTCCCAACATCCTTAGGTGGAACTTAGATCCTCTAGATCTGCTCATCTTCATCATAAAACTTCAATCATACAAAATTTTAAGACCTCAATGTGAATTAGTCCATTTGCCAAATCTGTTTCACATATTTTGAATATGATGACATCTGGAGATCTTAAATGCTTGCCACAATTGTAAGTATAGTTGGCTGTTATTTGACTAATAAAGAATAGAGTTGGACATGAAGTACTTAATGGCCCTTCATTCTGAATTATTGGTTTGGTAGCACAACTGTAAAGGGACGTGGTGGCGCTGCGGGCTAAACCGCAGAAGCCTGTGCTGCAGGGTCAGAAGACCAGAAGTCGTAAGATCGAATCCACGTGACGGAGTGAGTGCCTGTCACTTGTCCCAGCTCCCGCCAACCTAGCAGTTCGAAAGCATGCAAATGCAAGTAAATAAATAGGGCCCACCTTGGTGGGAAGGTAACAGCGTTCCGTGTCTAAGTCGCACTGGCCATGTGACCACGGAAGATTGTCTTCGGACAAACGCTGGCTCTATGGCTTGGAAACGGGGAGTCAAACACGACTGGACAAAAATTGTCAAGGGGAACCTTTACCTTTACCTAGCACAACTGTCATACATTCCTTTCCCCTACCCCCTTTGCTGACACTTTCACTTACCAGTGCACACTGCTCCTTCCTGTTATGTGGTCTTCCAGTTCAAGCAGGAGCCTAGACTTCCCTTCTTTACCTCCTCCAACAGCTGGCCACTCAAAGACAGGAATCCCTGTTTTGTCTCCTCATCTAAGTGGCCAGCTGCTGGAGGAGGAAGAGAGGGAAGTCCAGGCTTCTGCTTGGACTGGAAGATTGCAAGCCAGGGAGGGATAGAGCAGAAAGCTCTGGTGAGTGGAGGTGCCAATGGGGTGGGGAAAAGAAATGTGCATCAGCCGTGGTGCCACACCAATGACTTAGGACAAAGGAGCATGAAGTAGTTTGTGTGTATCTTTAATAAAGAATATTGCTCAAGTTTCAGGATTTATCTTCTGGATCTGTAAAATAACTTTGTTTTAAGCCATTGTGAATAGAAGGGATGAATAATGAATTTTGTGTAAGGTGGGGAACAAACACAGATGGAAAATAAGTTTGCATTCACTATTTTAATGAGTTTGTAGAAATCATCATTTGCCTAAATATTAGCAAAAGGATATGCATATTGTTCCGTTTCCCATCTCTGGGAAGAAAACACGAATAGAAAATTATGCCCCCATTTCCAATTTGTATTCAAATAAATCCACAGAACTCAAAAACTGTATCTTTGAAAAATGTGTATGAAATGTTTCAGTCTATGTGGAAAATATGTATATTAAGAAAACCATGTAACATGCATACATTAGAAAAGCTGTATGCCAAAATACAAATTTCCATGAATGGAAGAGAAACCATATAAAGTCTTAAAACCCAGTATGAAATAAGGACAAGAAATCCATGTAGATGGCATTCATGGAAACACAATGAGAATGAGTGATCTGAATTCTGCACATATTGAAGTACAGACAGAGGCTTCTGCAAAAACCATATAGAAGCAGGTTCCCCCCCCCCCGCCATATATATTTCAGCAGTAGCCTTTAAATTTCTTCTAGCTGCTCTTGGCCTTATTGTAATGAAAATGGGAAGGCTTCCCCTGTAAATCACATTGAAGGCATTGTAATAAATTAGTATCACTTTAAAAACAACAGTAATGTATGACAGCTAAGTTTTAGAAGTGCTGGGGCTTGCTGGTAACCTCCATAAACAAAGGTATGTGGTTCTTCTGAGTGAGAGCCTGTCAAGGAAAAAGTTGTTTGCTATAGACTTGTCACACAGCCCAGCCCTGTGGGGTTAGAGTAGAATATACAGTAGTTATAAAAAATAAATCATTCATTCTGAGAGTGTTAGGGAAGCCATTGCACCCCTTTGTTTTGTTTTCCAAAGAGTCACTGGCAGGCACAAGCATTCACCCTTATTAGGTTAAATAGTTATGAATATTCATGTTGTAGGCTAATATTGTTGAGAGGCAGAGCTGAGAGAAAGGTAATAAAGAGGTGGAGTCAGAGAGTGAAAGAAGTCAGTAAGAGTCAGAGTTTGAGTAGAGGGAGGGAAAGGAGAAGGAGATACTGTAAAGTGTGGAGTTTGGGGAAATCTGAGAGGTGCTTAGAAGTAGGAGGGTATTATCAAATAGAAGATAGTTGTTAATAATAAATTTACCTAAAAAAGATATTTATGAATCACTGTCAATCTGTAATAAATAAGCAAAAGTTCTATTTAAAAGATTTTGAAGTGTGAACCTGAATCTTCATTTTCCTGAAGTAATGGTGATTTAGAGATCACCTGGTGGCAGCAGTGTAAAAGAGAGGATTGTTTGCCTTCCTGTGCTCTGAGTTTTGACGGCCAAGCAAGGGGCACGAGGTTGAATGCCACAGTTTTGTTTTCCAAAGAGTCACTGGCAGGCACAAGAAAATTCAGTACCATACAATTTCTTGCAAGTAGAAACAGATCTTAAATTTAATAAGCAATTATCCATCCCAATGCTTTACATTTTTTTTCACCCTACATCATGTCAAAACTATTCCATTTGTCACTGGGTTCACAAACAACAAATGCAACACTTGATCTCAAGACATTTAGTAAAGTATGCCTTATAGGTGCTTATTATATTTCTCATCTTTAATTGCCTGCAAATTTTTCTTTTCCCTTTTAAAAATCCTCTGCTATTTCATTCTCTCATTGAGAAACACTGTGTCCCTTCTGCTTGTTGCCTTTATATTTTAGATATGAAATTGCAGGTTTATATGTGTTTGTAAGGCACCTGATGTCATTGGCAGCACTTGTAAATTTGTTACTTTTTCAGCAAGATGACTCAAACTATCTTCAATCAATGTAGTGCTATGAAAATAAAATGTTAAAAAGACACAGTAACCACAATTTTAGTAATTAAACATTGCCTGAAATCCTGCTGTGTAGCTACCCCATGTGCAATGGTAATGATGTCATCATCAGGGTAAGCTGACACTGATTAAAGCTATCTGTTGCTGAGCTAAAGTGTAAAGTGGACTTTTACATAAAGCAACAAAGTCTCATTAATCCAAAATTCCCAAGGGAAGCCCTGGCTTGTTGCTACTGCTGATGTCATCACCTCTGCACACGTAGAGCTGCACAACAGGATTTCAACCATTAATGATATATGTATATACAGAGTATAGTGAATATATATCTAAACATTCTCCCACTTGAATAATATAGGTTTCTTATCCACAGAATTTCCAGTCAATGGGGAAATGAACAAAAGATTTGGAAGTTACACCACAGGCTTGGGAGCCATTGCTCTCTATAGATCTGAGAACCCATTGTTCATTAACTGTTTTCACTTCCTACTCATCACAGAGCTATTCATATTCAAAGTTATTCTACCAAACCAATTCTGTGTAGGGAAGGGTCCATGCAAGTCCTCCCAGCTGCCTTTTCCAGTCTGAATCACAGGCTATGTTTTGCTTCAAATTGCTTCAAATGTTAAAATAGTTTTTTTTTACTTCAGACGGCACTTTGAAATTACAACCATGGGTGACTGAAAGCATTATATTTCAATTGTGGTGACTGTTCCATGGAGCTGTGTTAGGAAACTGATCACTATGACCTGAGGAGTGTCTTGCAGGAAGGAATTGAGTATTTGGGGATGGGTTATTTATTCTGCTTTGATGCTGGCTATACCAGAGTTTATCCTGCTCTGTAGCCCCTTGCTGGAATGGTTTGGATTGATCTAAAAACATTGTTAGTGTGCAACTCTCTTAACATGTAGTTGACTGGATCACTCTAACATATGGTTGACTAGATCACAACTACTGGAGCTGCAGGAGTTATTTCCATATTAAAGGAAAGAGTGATCAAATGAAGAACCACCACTGTACTTTTCCAAAGCAAACCAGACTAGATTTTCCTTGTCACTTATGTAGTTGTTGTGAGCAAACACGAGTCCAAAAACACGTGTAAGCCTGGACAGAGAGCAATCAGGAGTTTGCACATGCTAAAATGGGCTGAATGAGTCCAAACTCAGCTAGCCATGATACAACACTCCCTCTTACAGGTCTGCCCACATAAGAACACCCTGGTACTCTTAGATATTATTATGAAAAGGTCAAGTGGGCTTTGTAGTCCTTAGACTTAACTTGCACCACTGACAGGACTCTAAGTAAGCTAGGCCGAGGCAACACTCTCAGATGACCCTATGACAAGTGTACTGTTCAGAAAACCAATTGAGTTTTATAATCTTTATTTTATTAAAGAATAAGCATGTTACTAAGTATCAAAGCCAAATTAAACCAAAACAAATAAACTAGCATTGTGCTGATTAGTTACAAAGATGTAGTGAGGCAAAGAAAACATGAAAAATAGAAAAGAGTTCAAAAACCTTACAAAAACACAAAAAGCCATTAAAAGGATAAAAACAATTCCAGTCCAGGAAATCATTAGTAAAAACAAAATACACCAAGTAGGTTATAAAAAGGCTATAGTCCTCAGTGATACTGTAGAACAAGAATCCCTTAACAAAAGTAAAAATCCATATGTCCCATAGTCCTTAGAAAAGAAAAATCCAGTAAATATACTATAGTCCTTACAAAATTACAAGAGCATAGTCCATATGGAGTATTCCAAGAAAAGAAGTTCATAAAGAATATTCTATAGAACAGTCCATAGAAAATAGTCCATGCACAGTCCTTAGGAAAAATCCCATAAGTCCAAAAGTAATCCAGCAAAGCATAGGAACCAGTCCATGTAGGTAGGCCACCAGTCCGTCTCGAAAGACATTAGGGTGAGTCCCAAATGGCTGAAGAGTAGGTCACGAATGACTGAAAGATCGGTCTTGAAAGACAATGTCCATAGGCAAAAAGTTCCTTTTTCAAGAGTAACTGGCAAGGGCTCATCGCACCTTCCCACGATGTCATCCAATCAGAGTTCGTTACTAGGCAAACAGTCCTGTTGCACCACATGACTTCTTTCTCATACGCACCAGATGTTATTTGGGTTACGGTGGTTTATCAAAGAGTCACAACAATTCCCATCTATCTAATCACACCGAGTCCTTTCTCAGGCTCTCAGAATAACATTCTCTCTGCTCGCCTAGAAAACAACTTGTCAGCATAGCAAAGATACTTTATACAAAGAAACAAGATGGAACCTCTCTGGCTCTTTTCTTAATTACAAAACCCATATGCCTTAAAAGATTTTGACTCAAAAACCCATCTCATCACAGTTGTACCCTTTTTCTTGTGGTTTCTATAGTAGTGTACCATGTGCTAAGTTTTTAAAAATTATTAGCTGTTAGTTTTGTCACCATCCAACATTGTTGTATTATACAAGTGTTAATTTTTCTAGAGATACATAGGCCCATGTTCTAGGAGGACTAGTCTCTCCTACCATCACAATTTTAAAGACATGTTAACTCTAATTAATTATCTACAGTTCAATACTTGCATTGTGGGATTTGTTTTCTGTTTAAATTGAAGAGGGCAATCTTGAAACAAAAAGATTCCTATTGAACAAGGTAATGACAAATGTGAGAGAGCTGTGTTAATCCTACTGTTTGATTTAGAACCAGTGATTTAAACAGAGAATTAATTATGATATAACGTTTCCAGCTTTTAATGCTAGCAGTGAATTAATTTTCTGGTTCTTAATTTAATGCAAAAGAATTATTTTTCAAATCTAACTTCTAATTCCTATTAATAGGTCATGAAGAGATTCTCACATGCAAACCTTCCACACACACAACACTGGGCAATGTCATCAAGAATGTGACCAGCATCTATTGCTAGTCCCAACTACTGTAGACCCATTGAGCCACCAGGATTTACATAAGTGTTGACATAGCATGCAACAGTTGATTCAGTGGGTCTGCTCTTTAGCTGAAATTAGCAATAAGAATAATACTTTTTAGTAATAAATTTTTATGTCTGAGGAGAACAAAGTTATTGTAGTGATGTTCCTTCCTTCACATCATGTGGTTGAGATTACATACCTTGTCAAGATTGTGCTGAGTCAGAGAGGTCTGCACTAATCATTCAACCACACTACCTTAACTTTTCTGTTGTGGATAAAATCCAGAAGGGCTGAATGGCTGGGGTAAGTCTTCCTGCCCAATATCCTCCTGACACATTAGTCCCAGGGAGTTAACAAAAATCCACAAGTTTAAGCACCTTGATTCTTATGCCAACCTTGCAAGGTAGGAATAACAAAAATACAGTGGTGCCCCGCATAGCGACTGTAGCAGGCCACTCTCATGCCTCTACCCATCCAGGCCCCTAAGAGTGCTCACTACCTTTCACCAAAACTGCTGCCACCAACCTATCCTTAAAACTGAAAAGGACAAGTGTTTCTTTCAAAACAAATAAAGTGTTTATTGATTACACAAAATAAAAGGAGTAAATCACAGGTATAAAATCAAGTTGTGAATCACTGTTTATAAGACACTAGCTCACACAGACTTTTCCCTCACTGACAGGCTTTTTCTCACTTTCTATCAATCTCTCTAATCACTCATCTCTCAGTCTGAATCTGAACTCTTCTCACACATCACACACCTTATATAACCCAGCTCCTCCCACTTCTGCACCATCCTCCGTCCTCTCATTGGCTGAGATTCCCTTGTGACGGACAGGTGAGAGCAGAGCTGTATGCCACAGCGACGATAATCCATTCCAAAAAAATTGTCGCTATACGGATTCGTCGCTATGTGGGGCAAAAAAGCCCATAGGAATGCATTAAAACACGTTTAATGTGTTTTAATGCGTTCCTATGGGGGGAAACTCACCTTTAAGTGAAAATCCTCCATCTGGCCGCCATTTTCGCTGCCCGGTAAGAGAGGAAAGGGTGCAAAAACACAGCGGGCGACCATTTATTTACCCGGCAGCCATTTTGGAACCGCCGATCAGCTGTGCAAAAATGGGGCGTTTGCGTTGATCACTTCCACGCGATCATTGCAAATGCCCCATTTTTGCCCAGCTGATCGGCAGGGCTTCAGGAGGATGATGGGGGAAGCGCTTCCCCCATCATCCCAAAGCCCCGCCAATCAGCTGGGCAAAAATGGGGCGTATGGGGAAAAATCGCAAAACGATTTTTCCCCATAGGGAACATCGCAATGCGATCGCATAAGCAATCGCAAAATCTTCATCTCTATGCGGATTCGTCGTTAAACAGGGTGCCCGTTAAGCGAGGCACCACAGTACCCACAAACACACAGGCTCCCACTAGATGATCAAGGCAGGGACTGGTTTTAAGGAACACCAACCCTCTTATTCCAAAGTGACCAAATAGTTAGAATATATATATTAATATATATATTATTAAAGGTGGTTAAAAAAAGAACAAAACTTCAAAATGAGTTACAACTATTGCATAACTGTCGAAAGTCTGTGGAGCAAAAGTAAGCAACCAAAAGGTTTGAGGCAAGAACAATTCCAGATCAATCCCACAAGAAAATAAGAAATAACTAACCTAAGCTAATACTTATATCCTGGCATAGCTTCAGCATAATCCCACAGCATATGTAAAGTGCATGATGTACAGCACGGTAGCAGATAAGCATAGCATTCTCCTAAAAGATAACTATGATAAACTTCTCTGCCCATTTTATACCCAAATTCCCAGTTTCCAATCTCTTCCAGGGAATCTGCCAATCTGTTAAGTTGCTCTAAACATTCACAAAGAAATTAGTAACCTCCCCCACAACATACATTCACCTGCTTCAATAACATGTACAAAAATTTTATGAAGGAAAATGTTTTCTAATATTTTGCTGAATGTTAACCAGTATGAAATGAATTTAAGGGTATAATGAAATCAACAAACAAATTTGTCTACTTCCTCCCCCCCCCCCACAATTAAGATCTTCCAAGGCTTCAATATAAAAGAAAAGTAATTTGACCAGAATACGAATAAAACACGTTGAAATGTTCCAAGATTATCTTATTTGTTGACAATTTACAATTAAGTAATATATTACTTACTAATGAAGTCACATACCTTACAGCCCTCTAAGGAATTTCTCTTTTTATAACACTTAGATATACAGTACTTTTATAAAAATGAGTGCTTCAGCTTTCCCTGATTTGCAAATATATTAAGCTCTCTGAGGGTTGTGGGGAGAATAAACATAAATAACATCACTGAAAGTTTTATAATTATTCTGAAGAATAATTCTTTTTCATTTCTTCACTTAAAAGATAATGTAGGGAGAAGGCAGCCATTCTAAAATGTAGTGGAGGCCGTTCAAAGACACAGTTCTTGTCCTAAGAGCAGATACCCTGGAATGCATTAGATTAATGTTTAACATCACTGGTGATACTGCTGTTGGGGTTTTATTCACAACCTCACATGCTATCTGTAGTTTGTGTCTGGGAGGAATTTTTGGGGGGCTGAAGTGACTGTATATCTACTCAGCACTAAGCTATCCTTCCTTCCAGCCTTTGAATTCAAAGAGAGCCTTGCCTCACTGCTGAGTATTCTTTCTTTCTCTTATCTTTGATAAGTTGGTGGCAGTTTATTATTTATTTATTTATTTAAAATATTTCTATTCCTCCTTTATTCCCAAAAGGACCTAAAGTGGATTAAACCCTTAAAACAGTATTTAAAAGCTAAAAAGAGTATACAAATATTTAAAAAGAATTAAACAAGTATATTACAATGGTAACTAAGATCAATATTCAAACACATTTAAAACAACAGAGAACAATCCATTTAAAACTCCTCTTATCTATCTCCTGAGAAACCTATACGTGGGACAGGAAGCAGCAGTTAGAACTGGATATGGAAAAACTGATTGTTTCAAAATTGGGAAAAGAGTACGACAAAGCTATATATTGTCTCCCTGCTTATTTAATTTATATGCAGAATACTGGATGAATCCCAAAACGGGATTAAGATTGTCGGAAGAAATATTAACAACCTCCAATATGCAGATGATCTCACTCTGATGGCAGAAAATGAAGAGGGATTAAAGAACCTCTTGATGAGGGTGAAAGAGGTGAGAGCAAAAAATGATCTGAAGCTCAACATAAAAAAACACAAAAAACAAACTAAGATCATGACCACTGGTCCCATCACCTCCTGGCAAATAGAAGGGGAAGATATGGAGATAGTGACAGATTTTACTTTCTTGGGCTCCATGATCACTGCAGATGGGGACAGCAGCCCCAAAATTAAAAGACGCCTACTTCTTGGGAGGAAAGCGATGACAAACCTAGACAGCATCTTAAAAAACAGAGACATCACCTTGCCAACAAAGGTCCACATAGTCAAAGCTATGGTTTTTCCAGTAGAGATGTATGGAAGTGAGAGCTGGACCATAAAGAAGGCTGACCACCAAAGAATTGATGCTTTTGAATTGTGGTGCTGGAGGAGACTCTTGAGAGTCCCCTGGACTGCAAGGAAAATAAACCTATCCATTTTGAAGGAAATCAACCCTGAGTGCTCCCTGGAAGGACAGATCCTGAAGCTGAGTCTCCAATACTTTGGCCATCTCATGAGAAGAGAAGACTCCCTGGAAAAGACCCTGATGTTGGGAAAGAGTGAAGGCAAGAGGAGAAGGGGACGTCAAAGGACGAGATGGATGGGACAGTGTCATGGAAGCTATCAACTTAAATTTGACCAAACTCCGGTAGGCAGTGGAAGACAGGAGGACTTGGCATGCTCTGGTCCCATGGGGTCACAAAGAGTCAGACATGACTTAATGACTAAACAACAACAACATGAAAACCAGCACTTTGAATTGTGCCCAAAAATAGATCGGCAGGCAGTGGAGCTGCTGTAACAGGGGACTTATATGTTCCCTGTAACCAGCTCCAATTAATCTGGCAGTGACATTTTGGACCCTTTGAAGTTTACAAACACTTTCTAAACACAGCCCCACAAAGAGTGCATTATAGTAATCCAACTGAGATGTGACTGATCACTGTGGCCAGATCAGACGTCTCAAGAAATGGACGCAGCTGGCACACTAGTTTTAACTGTGCAAAGCACTCCTGGCCACCTCTGAAACCTGGACATCCAGGGTCAGAGATGAATCCAGGAAACACCTCCAAACTGCCTGTCTGCATTTTCAACTAGAATATTCTCCTGAAGAAAGCCACACTGCTCATTTATGGGCTTGGTACTGAGATCTAGAACAACTACTTCACTTTCTCCCCCTGCCCAAGACACACTTTGGGCATCACTCTGGAAGAAAGCACCTCTTCAACATCTTCCACTGATCTTTCCTTTGGACAAAATGTTGCTGTTTGACTACAACTCCCAGAATCCCCCCAGCCAATATGCCAAAAAGTAATATTCCCAATCTCTGAAATGTTAGCATATTACTGAACACTTTGCATACTTGTCCTACCTACATTTGGCCAATGGCAGCCTTATGACTTGCTCACCATGTTTTAGACTCCAGCCTTCATTTCAACAATTATCAGGGATGGTAGGACCTGAAACATAGAAGAGGTAGAAGTCATGATGAGCATATTGTTAAGAAAATTCATAAGATTTCATCTTCTTTGCTTTCTACCTCTTCTTCAGTTTCTGTCCTTTTTGACATAAATAAAGCTTGATTAAGGAGCCTAAAATGTTGTGAGAAAGGAGACAAGGAAGGTATTAATCATTTTGGTGTTTCATTTCCTCTCCCAGATACATCTACAGAAATGCTAGCATTTAGTTCCCCTGTCAGGGTTTCATACCTTGAAGAATTAAAATCATTACAGAGGGTATAATGTACTTTTAATTTTACAGCATGAAAAAATTGTTTACTACAAATGGCACTAATAATATCATTTAAAGAATAACACTTTTTTTGGCAACCAACTGTTCCATTTTGTTTTCCAACGCATATAAAAGATATGGAAATAGTGAATACTGACAACCAATGGTTAACTGGGGTGAATACATTTTGTTTTTCTTCTAGGCATGTTTGATATCATCATTGTTGACAAAGGAGACACCAGTCTCCTCCCAAGCCATTATTGTGGGGAGAGAGAGAAAAGCAAGAAGTGTCAAAAGGAAAAAAAGGGAACAGAAGGAGAATCAACCCAGTGTATGGGGCAACTATGGAATCTGACAGAGGTGCAGCGTTACCAGACTACACCAGGGGGCGCTATGGTGAAATGAACTGCTCAGAGATGAAACCAAACAGACACTGTTGTAGTGTAGGTAGAATTATTTACATTAAAGTTCATATATACAGGTACAAATACAACTTCTCTTGGTCTTTACACAGTCCTGGTCTTTCACGGTAGTTCTTCAGTTTGCAATAGTAAATTACAGGTTCAGTATCCAAAGATTGTTACCAATGTAAATAGTCCAGCATCCACGAAGTCTTCTCCTCTCACCACGGAGATAGTCTTCCTCCAGGACCTTCCACTTTGCAATGTAGCAAGTCTTCATCCAGCGATGCAGCATAAATTTCTTTCACAATCAACCAAATAAACAGCTCTCAACTACACAACCACCAACTACCCAAACAACTTGTATCTGCTAGCTTGGCTAGCTTTATTCTTGGTTGCTCCAATCAATTTGGTTGTCCCACAGCTGTCTCAATTAACCCAGCTGTATTACTTTGGTACATGTTGTTCACTAAATTCTGATCCTGTTGTAACTTATCTACTGAATTGCAATGAACAATTCCTAAAGGTTGATTTGAGACCTGTCAATCTCCTCCAATTGTTTAGAGCAATTCTGTTACATATTTACTTACATTGTACATTGCTTCTAGCATATACAGAGTTCTTTTTACATTCATATATATATTATAGCATTCCCAACATTTCACAAGCTTTGTCGTGTTTAGTTGGCCCCAATACTTTAGTCAAACAATCAGCTTTATTATTTTCTGTTCCACAGTATACTAGTTCTATTAACCCATTTTCTATACTTTGCTTAACATTTTGGTACCTGATATCCGTGTGTTTTGATCTGCTCCTTACATTTGGTGAGTTTGCCATTTGTATGACCGCTTGATTATCTTCAAACACTTTAATTTGTGATTTTATATATACTCCCAGATCTTGTGCCAATTGTTTATAGAAAATTAAATCTGTACA
Source organism: Pogona vitticeps (assembly GCF_051106095.1). Classification (NCBI taxonomy): domain Eukaryota; kingdom Metazoa; phylum Chordata; class Lepidosauria; order Squamata; family Agamidae; genus Pogona; species Pogona vitticeps. Next base: position 129,113,863 of record NC_135785.1, read on the forward strand.
TAATTCAGATAATGCTGCATATTCAGATTCAGCAGAAGACAATGATATAAATTTTTGTCTAGCTGTCTTCCAGCTTACCAAACTTCCTCCCAAATGCACTGTCACGCCTGATGTTGATCTTCTGGTTATTAAATCACTCCCATAATTAGCATCGGCATAAGCAGTAATAGAAAGTTCTCCCTCTGGTTCTAAATTTAGCTTTTTATTTTGTGCCTCCTTTAAATACCTTAGTACTCTTTTTGCTGATTGCCAGTGCCTTTCATTCGGTTTGCTCACATTCCTTGATAATAAGTTCACAGCTATAGATATATCTGGCCTTGACCATCTACTCAAATATAGTAAGCTGCCTATCAGTGATCTATATATTTCAATATCACATTCTGGACCATTAATATGTTCTTTGTCAAACTCAATGTTCATAGGAGTTGCTGCACCTTTACAATCTTCCATCTTGTATTGTTTTAGGAGTTTTAATATTTTGCTCTTTTGAGCTATTTTAAATCCTCTCTCACTTCTTTCTATTTCTACTCCTAAGTAGTTACTTATTTCTCCTAAATCTCTTAATTTGTAGTGTCTCTTTAACATTTGAATTGTTTCTTCAGCTTCTTTCTTATCTTTGGTAAATATGGCTAAATCGTCAACAAATACTAATATTATAGCTTGTGTTTTCTCATTTATGAATAAACAAGGGTCTGCCTTTCCTTGCACAAAACCATTATCTTTTAAAGTTTTGGTTAAATGTTGGTTCCATTCATGGCCACTTTGCCTCAGACCATATAAGCTTTTCTTCAATATCCAGCATTTACCTTCATTTTCAATGCCTGGTGGTATTTCCATATAAATTGTGTGTTTCAGGTCAGCATATAAATAGGCTGTTTCTATGTCAACATGCCTGGTCATGAGATTATGTTTGGCTGCATAGGTTAAAACAAATCTCAATGTCTCTGGTTTTAGAGCCGGTGCAAAAACTTGATCATAGTCGTTTGATGTTTGAGCATACCCTTTTGCCACTAGCCTTGCTCTATACCTCATATTACCATTGGCATCCACCTTCCTTTTAAATACCCATCTGGATCCAATTACTTTTGATTTTTCAGGCAGTTTCAGCTCCTCATAAACTTTTAGTTGTTTTAATGAATTTAACTCTTTCTCCATTGCCTCTTTCCATTTTATTTGTTCCTTCTCAGGCATATTGCATATATCATCATATGTCTCTGGCTCAGCTACACTGAGACAGTAAAAGGTCTCAGGCTTGTACCTGTCTGGAGTTTTTTCTCTCTCTGCTAGACCTCCTAGGTAATTCCCTGTCCTCCTCGAGAGTTTCCCTCTTCTGAGTTGGATGGAATTTCTGTATCAGATTGCATTTCCACAGGTTCTACTTCTCTTTTTATTTCCTGCTCTGTTTGAGAATCACTATCATCTCCACTATCCTCACTATTTTTATTCCTTTCAGGCAATTTAATTATTGTTTCTGGGGGTTTACATATTTTGTCCCAGTTACTGTGCTCGTTAAATGAAGCACTGCTACTTATTACGAGTTTGTTGGTATTTGGCAATCCAAACCTAAATGCTCTCCTATTTTGTTGGTATCCAAGGAAATACATTAATTTGGCTTTCTTTTCTCCCTTTCTCCTTATTTCTTTTGGGATGTGAACCCATGCAGGAGATCCAAAAACGTGTAAAAATTTTAAATTTGGTTTTCTCCCAGTCCAAATTGTGTAAGGTATGTTGTCTATTCCACTGTGCCAAAGAATATTAATATAAAAATTTGCGCACAGTATAGCTTTACCCCAATATTTCTCAGACAGTTTACTCCCCCTAATCATTGCCTCAGCCATGTTCTGCAGAGTTTGGCCCCTTCTTTCAATAAAGGCATTCTGAGTAGGTGTATAGGGAGCGGCTCTCCTGTGAGTGATACCATTTTTTCTTAATATTGCCTGAAATTTGGCATTGGTAAACTCCGTTCCATTGTCAGTTTGTACCATCTTAACCTTTTTTCCCTGTTTTGCACTCTACAAATTTGAGCCATTTTTCAAACTCTACATGTACTGTACTTTTATCTTTCATGAGATAGCAGAATCCAAACCTGGACTTTTGGTCTTGGATAGAGAGAATGTATCTAGCTCCTCCTAATGATGCACATTTGGGTCCTATTACATCAATTGACACCAAATCTAATATATTTTTCACTTGTACATCACTATGTTTCATTATAGGAGCTTTCTTACTCTTGGCTAATTGACATGCTTGACAATTTACATATTCATTACATTGCCTTAAATTAACTCCTACTGAGTTTTCAATTGTTTTTCTCAGTGTTTTGTAGTTTGCATGTCCTAGTCTTTGATGCCATAAATGAATACAATCTTTGTGTATACATTTGTTCTCATAGACATTGTTAGTCCTAGTACAGTTTAGTCTATATAAATTATTTTTAACATAGCAATTCAATTTTTCATTGTTCTTGCTAGTTATTATACATTTATCCTCATAGAAAGTGCTGATAAACCCATTCTTTGCTAATGAACTCACAGAAAGTAAATTATGCTTCAATTTTGGAACATGTAAAACATCTATTGGTTTAGCTATATAAGGCAATTTAACTTTACCTCTTCCCAGTATTTTAGCACTAATACCATCTGCTAAGCATACTTGTTGGTTGAATACAGGTTGGTAGTTAAATATTAGCTTTTTGTTCTTACACATGCTGGCTGTTGCTCCAGAATCAACAATCCACTCTTCTTGTTCAGAGTTATAAATTTCCTCAGTTAGGTTTAGTGTTTCTCTCTTGCGTCTTGTTTGTTTTTCTTTTACTTTCTTAAATTTACAATCTCTTATCAGATGTTTTCTTGAGCCACAGGAAAAACAGCGTTTTCCAGAATGAATGTTTGCAGCTGTGTCCACTCCTCCTCACTTTCTTTCAGCTTATCACGGTGATTAGTGAGTTTGGAGTCTCGGAGTTGTTTGTTATCTTTCCTCTTTTGCTCTTCTTCCAAAAGTTTGCTCGTTATATTAATTACTGTCAGCTCTGCTTGAGGAAGAATTTCCAAATTGGTCACCAGCTGATCATATGACTCATCTAATGAAGACAGAATAATACATGCTTCCTGTATTTCTGTAAATGTGATGTTCTTTTCTCTTAAGTCCATCAGCATTGACTTCATTGCCTCTAAATGTTGAAGCATACTCCCTCCAGCTTGCAGTCTAGTTCGAAAAAGTTTTCTGGCAATTTGTATCTGGCTTCCAACGTTATCTCTTACGAAGAGTCTCCTTAAATCCTCCCATGCCTTCTTTGCTGAGTTTTGGCCTCTCAGGTGGATAAGAAGACGGTCCTCTAGAGTTAACCCAATAATCGCCAGTGCTTTAAAATTTAGTGCTCTTTTTTCTTCATCTAGCACTGCTGGGGGATTTTCTACTATGACCCACAATGCTTCCTTTTGTAATAGCAATTGAACCTTCTGCTGCCAAGTTGAATAATTCTCCCCATTCAACTTCTTTATGCACAGTCCAGCCATAGACATTTCGTTGGCCATTTTTACCACAGACTGTAGCCACACTACTTGGCTCTTTCTCTCTGGTCAGCAGTTTCTTCAATAGATTCTTAAATTTATACCTGGATGCAGTCTGGTGCGCTGTCTGGGCCCATAACCAATTGACAGAGGTGTGGCGTTACCAGACTACGCCAGGGGGCGCTATGGTGAAATGAACTGCTCAGAGATGAAACCAAACAGACACTGTTGTAGTGTAGATAGAATTATTTACATTAAAGTTCATATATACAGGTACAGATACAACTTCTCTTGGTCTTTACACAGTCCTGGTCTTTCACGGTAGTTCTTCAGTTTGCAATAGTAAATTACAGGTTCAGTATCCAAAGATTGTTACCAATGTAAATAGTCCAGCATCCACGAAGTCTTCTCCTCTCACCACGGAGATAGTCTTCCTCCAGGACCTTCCACTTTGCAATGTAGCAAGTCTTCATCCAGCGATGCAGCATAAATTTCTTTCACAATCAACCAAATAAACAGCTCTCAACTACACAACCACCAACTACCCAAACAACTTGTATCTGCTAGCTTGGCTAGCTTTATTCTTGGTTGCTCCAATCAATTTGGTTGTCCCACAGCTGTCTCAATTAACCCAGCTGTATTACTTTGGTACATGTTGTTCACTAAATTCTGATCCTGTTGTAACTTATCTACTGAATTGCAATGAACAATTCCTAAAGGTTGATTTGAGACCTGTCAGAATCCCTCCTTAGAAAGTGGCAGATTGACTTGCTATTATGAGGGGGAGAGGAAAGAGGTGAAGAAAATGAGGGATATGGAGCAAAGTGGGAGGTTGGCCAGGTACTTTGTTGCAATACTCGGGAGGGGGGTTGCTATCTTTCACTCCATTGAGCCAAGAAAGATCCATCTGGGAGCTATGACAGGAAATAGATATGAAGGAATTGATGATGTAAGGAGACACTAGTATTAAGCCTTGGTTGCCAAATATTGACCCTAAATCATTAGAAGCTACTGTTGAGAAGCTACATTTGGTTAATAAAAGCAGTTGATTTTTTTTTAAAAAAAACCTTCATCTCCTATCATGAATGAAACATCACAGACTGTTGGTCTGGAAGGAATGAAAGGGGATCACAAATATGCTTCTAAATTCTGCCTGACACCTAAACCAAGAAGATTTAAAAGAACTTGTTGGAGAAGGCCTTAACTTTATTATATTTTGTGCAACATTTTCTATAATAATAATAATAATAATAATAATAATAATAATAATAATAATAAGAATAAGAATAAGAAGAAGAAGAAGAAGAAGAAGAAGAAGAAGAAGAAGAAGAAGAAGAAGAAGAAGAAGAAGAAGAAGAAGAAGAAGAAGAAGAAGAAGAAGAAGAGGAGGAGGAGGAGGAGGAGGAGGAGAAGGAGTTGTTGTTGTTGTTGTTGTTGTTGCTGAATGGAATATTTTGCCTGAAAAATATGAGGTTTTGTTCATATTTTATGCAAGACTGATCTCCTTTATACTTTCCTAAAGAAGACCTTATGCCCAAGTCAGTTCAATGGAAATAGTGTGGGATTGTGTTGGGTTTGCAGAGCAATGTTTTGTTCCCAAACTTGCCTGATTAAGAAACAGTATTTTCTAGCAGATGAAGATACTGTACAAAACTGCACTCAGAGGCTACTCTTATAACACAAACTTGGGAATTAAAAGTACTAGAGAAAAATCATTGAAAGAATAGATGCAACAGTTAAAAAACAAAATTAAGGTAATTCCAATTCACGTTTGGGACGTGGTGGCACTGCGGGTTAAACTGCAGAAGCCTCTGTGCTGCAAGGTCAGAAGATCAGCAGTCGTGAGATCAAGTCCACGTGATGGAGTGAGCTCCTGCCACTTGTCCCAGCTTCCCCCAACCTAGCCGTTCGAAAGCATGTAAATGCAAGTAGATAAATAGGTACCACCCTGGTGGGAAGGTAATGGCTTTTTGTGTCTAGTTGTGCTGGCCACATGACCATGGAAACTGTATACGGACAAATGCTGGCTCTACGGCTTGGAGACGGGGATGAGCACCGTGCCCTAGAGTCGGACATGACTGGACTAAATGTCAAGGGGAACCTTTACTTTTACCTAATTCATGTTTGAGTGGTGTACTGTATTTTCTTCTCCAAGAATTGTCTTAAGAATCTTCAAATCCCACTACTAGAAATTGATTTTCTTTTCTCTACATGAAGTGATGGAGCCTGTTCAGCATATCAGTTTAATATACCCAAGTTTTGCTGCGGTGAAACTCCTCATTGGACTCTTTTAAGGGAAATGGCCACTTTTTTCTTTCTTTTTGTTTATGTGTTTGAACCCACATCCGAAGTAAAAGTGTGAAAGGTTTGTTTTCAGCATTTAAGGAATAGTAGATACTTGATTTCTTCAGGTACCAAAACAGCTCTGGCACACTCCCATAGCATGGGCAGCACTAAATCTGCCATATGCCTCCTCTGGTCTCTCCATTCTCTCACCACCACCACCACCACCCCAGATCTGAGAGGAGTACTGGGAGGCAGCTGGTGGTTATTTCCACAGAAAAGCTTTTAAAATCCTTCTCCAATTCCCAGGGAGGCCCCCAGTGTCATGTGACTCTGTGTCAAAACCAGCTGGGAAGCTATTCAGTTTGCTGCTTAGCTGGAGGCAGCAGCTGCACAGCCCTTTTCTCAGCAATCTTTCATCTCCCTCACAACTGTGATCCCCAGGGCTGCCCAGAATTTCTTTTATGGCCCAGGCCAGTTAAAAATAGAAAGAACTAGAGGGTGTCTGAGTGGATGAGAAGCTGAGAAGCAGAGTGGTGATGGAGAAGTAACAAAAGGTGAAATAATCAAGCCAATTAATGAACTGACCTATTAAGGGCTCTAATTGCTAGGTTGTTGCACTTTACTTCTAGTCTTGCAGTGATGCTTGTAGGATCTAATCTAGCAAAGAAGGAAAAGAAACATTAAAATTATAGCTGATCCCCACATTTACAACTTAATTGGTTCTCTTTTGACAGTTATAAATTGAGCCATCCTAAGCTGAAATGTCACTGAGGTCAATATTACAACATACTCTTGGTTTTCAGACAATTCTTATACTTCCACCCTCTTATTCTCTTCCTTCTCTCCTCTGCCATCTTGCTTACTCTTTTTAATAAGATTTTTATTTAACCACAAAAAATCTATCATTCAACATACTACAACAAAGTACAAAAGAAAAAAGAAAGGTAGACCCACCCCTCCCCCCTTTAAAGGACAGAGATGCCAACTTCATTTGGGTCCCAGATTTCCCAGGTCTTCAGTGAGCACTGAAGAGAAAAAGTAAACATGAAACATTTTGCCTTAAACTTTTGTTTTTTCATGACCCCAAACATATATTAAGTTCCAACTGTGTTTTACATAGTCTCTTGGTTGTTCTCATAATGCTTCTGAAAGTGTGTCTAATTCTGTGATATCCAACAGCTTCTTTAGGAACTCCTCCATCGTAGATATTTCTTAACTTTTCCATTTTTGGGCCCAGAGTAGCAGCTACGAGTATATACATTAAACAATATTTAATTTTCTTATCAGTAATTTCTGGCATAATATTTAATAGTGCTATTTCAAGTTTGAAATTTAGTTTCTGTTGAATGATTTCTTTTATTGTTTTCCACACCTGTGTCCAATATCTCTTGGCTTTTTCACATGTCCACCACATATGATAATAAGTTCCTGCAATTTTTTTACATTTCCAACAAATATTGCTATTACCATCTGACGTTAGACGGGTATAGTGCCATCTATAAAACAATTTGAGGATATTTTCTCTTAGATTTACCGCCTTAATCATTTTGTGACACTCTTTCCACATCACTGTCCAGTCATCAATATCAATATTGTGACCAAAGTTACTTGCCCATTTTATCATCATCTCCTTCACCCTCTCATCCTCCAAGTCATATTCTAATAGATATGTATACATTTTTAAAATTATTTTCTCACCAGCATAAATCCACAGTTTATCCACCTGGACTTCACCCTCAAAGAAGCCCACAATTTTATCTTTTTTGTATCTCGATTCTAATTTGTTCATTGACCACCGGTCTGTTGCCACCCCTAGTTCCTCTAGGTAAAGGTAAAGGTTCCCCTTGACAATGTTTGTCCAGTCATGTCCGACTCTAGGGGGCGGCGCTCATCCCGCTCTTCAAGCCATAGAGCCAGCGTTTGTCCGAAGACAATCTTTCCATGGTCACATGGCCAGTGTGATTTAGACACGGAACGCTGTTTACCTTCCCACCGAGGTGGTCCCTATTTATCTATCTATTTGCATGCTTTCGAACCGCTAGGTTGGCGGGAGCTGGGACAAGCGACGGGTGCTCATTCCGTTGCGTGGATTCGATCTTACGACTGCCGGATCTTCTGACCCTGCAGCACAGGCTTCTGCGGTTTAGCCCACAGTGCCACCACGTCAAACAGTTCCTCTAGCTCTTGCTTATTTTTTATGTTTTGTTCTTTATTAAGTAATTCTTTATATGTTAGCAGCACCCTTTTCTGAGTCAACACTTTCAAAGTAAATGCTTCTATAGGTGCTACCCATGTTGGGATTTTCTTATAAGTTTGTGCTTGAAATTTTTGCCACACTAGGCATAGTGCCTTCCTCACAATATGTTTCGTAAAATGTAATTGCTGCTTGTGTTTCCCATACCACACATATGCATGCCAAGCCTTTCTTAAATCATGTCCCTCCAATTTCAGTAATGTTTGGTTTACAAGAATTATCCATTCTTTTATCCACATCATAGCACAAGCCTTATAGTATAATAGCCAGTTTGGTAGTTCTGAAAACCCCCCCCCTTTCTTTCAGGTCCTGTAATAGTCTAAGTTTTATTCTTGGTTTTTTAGTCTTCCATACAAAAGTTGCTGTCAAATGATCCAAGTCCTTGAAGTATTTAAAATTTAATAGTATTGACAGATTTTGAAAAAGAAATAAAAGTTTTGGTAATATAATCATTTTTATCATTGAAATTCTTCCCATCAGAGATAATTGCAGCTTACTCCATTCTTCCAAATTTTTCTGGATTTCCTTCTGTATTCTAAGATTATTCTCTTTCATTAAATTCTTGGTTTTTTGGTGATGGTAAATCCTAAATATTTGATTTTTTGTACTGCTTCAAAATTAGTTTCCCTCACCAATTTTTCCACATCTTCTTTATTTTTTTAGTCATAAATTTGGTTTTTGACAGTTTATTTTAAGACCTGCCACTTGTCCATAATCTTCTATGATTCTCAATAGTTCCTCCAAATTTCCATGAGGATTTTCAAGCATTATTACCAGATCACCTGCATAAGCTTGTACCTTAAATTCTTCACCTCTAAGTTTTAGTCTTTTAACTCTCTCATTAGCCCTTATCTGCCTGTTTAGAATTTCCAAAGTTAATATAAATAGAAGAGGGGATAACAGACATCTCTGTCTTGTGCCTTGTTCAATTAGTATGCTCTCCATTAAATTACCATTGACTTTAATCCTGGCTTCCTGCTTGGAATATATTGCAATAATTGTTTGTAGAAAGGTTCCTTCCACTCCCATTTTCTTTAGCTGTAACAACATAAACTCCCAGTTGACATTGTCAAAGGCTTTCTCTGCATCTAGAAACATTAACTTCATCTGTTTTTCTGGATGCAATTCATAATATTCTAAAATATCTATTATTGTCCTTATGTTTGATGAAAATTTCCTTTTAGGGATGAAGCCTGTTTGATCTTTATGTGTTATTTCTCCCAATATTTCCTTTAATCTTGATGCCCAGATGGTTGTGAAGATGTTAAAGCCAACATTTAAGATAGAGATTGGCCTGTAATTCTTTATTTTTCTCCGTCCCCTCCTTGTGTATTAGAGTAATATGTGCCTCTTTCCATGAGTTTGGAATTTCCCCCTTAGACTCAATGTCTTCAGTTAACTTCTTAAATTGAGGACTTAAGATTTCTTCAAACACCTTAAAATATTCACCTGGTAGTCCATCTGGACCGGGGGATTATCTACTTTTCTGTTTTTTCCATCCCTCTCCTATCTTGTTCATTGTGATTGATTTGTTTAGTTTCTCGAGCTGTTTAGAATTAAACCTCCATGCTCGAATTTTATTCAGATATTCCATTTGTGTCTCCTGTTCTAATTCTCTTTTTTATAAAGTCCGGCATAGAACTTTTGAATTTCTTTTTCAATTTCCTTTTGTTTATATATTTCCTTCTCTTGCTTATCTAATATTTCAGTAATTCTTGTTTTCTCTCTCTCTCTCTTTTTATTCTATATGCTAACCATCTATATGCATTTTCAAATAAGTACTGCCTTGCAAATTTAATTTTTTCCTCATCTCTTCTTGTTCTAATGTTAATTCTATGCTGTAGAATATTTATCTTATTTAATAAATTCTTGCTTGTTGGAAACTTCTTTAGTTCCATTTCCTCCTTTTTTAAGGATGTTATTAGAGTATGATATTGTTTACTTCTCTCCTTTTTTCTTTGTGTGTTATATTCTATCGCACAACCATGAAAAAATGCTTTTGTAGCATCCCAAATCACTGTCATTGCTGTGTCCTGGGGTTTATTAATTTGAAAATACAATTTTAACTCCTTTTTAATTTTATTAAGGAAGGATTCTTCTCTCAATAGATAAACTATTCAACCTCCAAGAGCCTCTTCTCGGTGTTTGCCCTAAAATCATCCATATTGGGTTGTGATCTGCATATGTGTTTGGTAATATTTTAGTTTCTTCCACTTGATGCGTAATTTCTTGTTTTTTTCCTCCCATTTCCATTTCTCGTTGATGTATTTTTTTCTTTATTCACTATTGCATTAAAGTCTCCCATGATACATATTTTCTCTTCTACCCTTGGAATTAATTGATTCTTCAACTGAAGATAAAATTTGTGTTGAGATTCATTTGGTGTATATATGTTCACCAATAGTATTTCTTCTCCCTCAAAGGTCTTTCCGCCTGACATCAGAGGAAGCCCTTTGAGAACTCCGAAGGCAAAAAGGCAAGGAGAAAGGGTGGGAAATTCAAATTTCCAGCCTTTTCTCCCTGCCTTTTTGCCTTCTGAGGTCTCAAACGGTTTCCTCTGATGTCGGGGGGAAAGCCCTTTGGGACCTCTGAAGGTGCTGATTGCAGTGGCAGGGACCCCCAGGGAGGTCTCCCATGGTGGCAGGCAAGCCCTGGGACACCTCCCTGGGGGTCCCCGCCACCACAATCGGCACCTTCAGAGGTCTCAAAGGGCTTCCCCCTGACATCAAAGGAAGCCTTTGAGACCTCAGAAGGGGAAAAGGCAGGAAGAAAGGGTGAGAAATTAAAATTTGCAGCCCTTTCTCCCTGCTTTTATGCCTTCAGAGGTCTCAAAACACTTCTTCCGATGTCAGGGGGAAAGCCCTTTGAGACCTCCGAAGATAGGTCTCACCTCCTCCCTTGACACTTGCCCGGCCTGGCTAATCAAAGCAGCCAGGCCTACAACAACGGAATGGGCCACTGTAATAATTAATGGGTCTTTCCCATCTGCCCTCAAGGAGACACTCATTAGGCCCATTAAGAAGAAACCAAGTTTGGCGGCGGACGAAATTGGCAATTACAGGCCCATCACCAATGTTTCTTTCCTAAGCAAGGTGGTTGAGAGGGTGGTGGCCGATCAGCTTCAGGTGCACCTGGACAAAACAGATGGTCTGGATCCATTACAGTCGGGCTTCAGGCCACGCCATGGTACAGAAATTGCATTGGTCACCCTGTACGATGACCTATTGAGAGAGGCTGACAGGGGCAAAGTGTCTCTGCTGGTCTTCCTCGACATCTCAGCGGCCTTTGATACCATTGACCATGGTATCCTCCTGGGGAGACTCTCTGAGCTGGGAATTGGGGGCCTTGCATTGGCCTGGCTCCGTTCCTTCTTGGAGGACCGTCCCCAGAGAGTACAGCTTGGGGAGAGCGTCTCGGCCCCGTGGAGTCTCAATTGTGGGGTTCCACAGGGGTTGATTATCTCCCCAATGCTGTTCAACATCTATATGAGGCTGCTGGGAGGGGTCATCCAGGGGTATGGAGCCCGGTGTCATCAGTACGCTGATGATACTCAGCTCTACATCTCCTTTCCACCTACCGCAGGAGATGCCGTTCTGTCCCTTCAGCGCTGCCTAGGGACTGTACTGCAATGGATGCAGGAGAACGGGCTGAGGCTGAACCTGGACAAGACGGAGGCACTAAGGGTGGGTGTCCACACAGTGGGGGGTTTGGGAAACTCCCTCTCCTTTGGGGGGGTGACCCTCCCTGCCAAGTGCTTTGTGGACAAATAGTTTACAGTAACAAAACAACCAGCTTTTTGGGGGAACAATGCTACTGATAAGATAGCAAGATAGATATGATTCACTCGTTTCTTTTCAGTTTTTGCAAGAAAAAGCAAAAATTCAATAACAGAACACTGGATAGTTTTACATGAGCATGTTTTTGCCAGAATTTGTTTGTAGTGTATGTGCACTTAAACTTCCATTATAAAAAGCCAGAAAATTGAATTCTTCAAAAACAACACCTTCTAATTTATTAATGTGGGACATTATGCTCCTGTACCCACAATTCAAAAAGCCAAGAAATGGCCCAATGTTGCTGCAAAATATCGTGCCCACGTTGCCAGCAAGAAAAAAGGGTTCTAAACTTTATATAGCAAAAGGCAGCCCGAACATTGCCTGCCAAGCCCAGAAATAATGAGACTAAGTTGGGTTTAAACTTAGGCCACAACTTTATTAATTATTTAAAGCTATATCCCCCAAAATACAAGGGGGGCTATTGTAGTGCAATATTCTTCAATGTCCAGATAATCCTAGCTCTCCAGATGTTTCTTATAGCAGGGCAAGCTCCTGTTTCTGAATTGTGCTGTCCTCTGCACAGCACACCTTCAGGTCCTCTGTGAAATGGTATCCCCCAACCAACTCCTCCCACCAAGTCTCATGACCCAAAGTGGCCAGCTGGCTGGGAGATCCTGCCATGTAAAACTACCTCTCATCTGATAGCCGATTGTCTTGACCTGACAGAGAGATGGCCAAAATTTTGGCACCATGTGTCCATCATGAATTCACCCAAACATTTTCATCGCACTACCCACCACAGCATGGGGCTGTTTATATTCCCCAAGCCCATCACTCAAGCTGAAAATTTCAGCTTGGAGACCCCCTTGCAGGTCCCTCAAAAATATTTCCATAGCCAACTCAGATAGATGAACACCATCCCTTCTGAATAATTCAGGCCAATGACTGGTTATATTAAGGTGTTGAATTACTAATTCAAGTCCCTACCTCATTGCTCATCCAATTTCACGATTTACCCCATGCCTCAAGTGATCAATCCAACTACAATTGCAGTCAGCTCTCCAGACATGCTTGGGAGTAATATCCAACCAAACTAACTTCATTGAAGGATACTTATCCCTAAATGTCTGCAGGTTGTGGATAACTTGCAGAATCAATGACTTGCCTTTCCTGTCATGTCATTCCCACCCAAATGAACCACCATTATATCAGGGGGCGGGGTGTGCATGCTCGAAATTTGTCAGGGTGAGCTCCAATAGTTCAGACCACAACATACCCCTCTTCTCCTTCCATTCTAGAGTGGTTGAGGCCCCCAAACCTAAATTACATCTGCAACCTGTCCTCAAGGCAGGTTTCACGGCCCAGTGGATATAGCTGTGGCCATACACCACCACTCGCATCTGGAAGGAAGCTGACATAGGTCCTGTAAAAGTAAAAAAAAGTATCACATCTATCCTGGGAGGGAATGTACATAAGTTTTAAACCTGTGTGATGACCACCTCCCCAATTTCTTGATTTGATCCTTGCCATAACCCGAGAATGCAGCTGTAGACGCTGTGCCTATCTGAAATGAATGGGTACCAAATATCCAACCAACAAAGCCAGCTATGCAAAGGTCTCGAGAAGCGATAGCCAAAAATTAATGCTGTATAAGGGGAGAACCATACCTGTGCCAAAATAAATCCCCTCCAGAATCCCCTCTCAACTGAACAAACTTGGTGAGGGTTTTAACTGGGCAGAGCTCATGTACAAAACAGGGGCCCAATCTTATAATATGCCCTTTCCCATACTGATCAGTTTTTAATCAGCGGAGATGCAACAGAACCCTGTCTCCAGAGACCAGCAGGTCCTCCATCTGCAATGCTGAACAGGAATTATCCAATTTGGATGCTCTCACCAGTTCACTAATGTACCTTAGCATAAAATGCCAGGGTAGACATCTTCCCCTGAATAGTGCGGGGAGCCAAACCTTTAGAATGGAGGTTTCACTTGTGCAAAATATAGAAAATTATTTGCATGCTGCTGCATAGCTGTGCCTGGTACTTGGAGCAATTGCTAAACTTATGACCCTGTTGGCTTCAATCCTCCAATGCTCCATACCTCTTAGGCAATATCTCTGGACGAGCTTGAGCCTCCAGGGCCAACACCCTGAACCAGTCGATCTGTTGACAGGACAGGGCATCAGCCAGCTCATTCTCAACACCAGGCACATGACAAGCCTGGAACATAACATTGTACTCTAGACAATGTAGTGTAAAGGCTCTCATGAGTCTCATAATTCTCTGTGATATAGATGTGAGGGTATTCACTACATGAACTACTGCCATATTGTGATACCAGAACGTGACTGAGGAGTTGGCCCAAATGTTGGCCCAAAGCCATAAGGCTCCCAGAATCGGGACGAATTCTAAAAACATGAGATCACGAGTGACTTCGGGGTCACTCCATGCCTCAGGCCACAAACTGACACACCACTGGCCTCTAAAATAAATGCCATATCCTGAAGATCCAGCAGTGTCACAGTGAACTTGGAATTCAGCTCACAGGGACACTTAATCTCTCCAAAATGAAATCCCATTGAGTCCGTCTAAGAATTGTGACCATGTGCACAGGTCATTCTTCATGTCTGCTGACAATTTTCTGCTGTGATGTAGCCTCTTTAAACCACTCATGGCTCCACAAAGCCCTCTCAGAAAAGCCTGACCTGGGGCAATGACCTTACACGCAAAATTGAGGTGGCCAACCACATCTTGCAGGACTCTCAGAGTGATTCTGTTGCATTGTAACAAGCTCCTGATCCGGAAATCCACCAATTTACAATCCAGCAGCCTGCTGGATTGCTGAGTCATATCCAATTCAATACCCAAAAAGGTAAGAACTGTGGAAGGGCCCTCAGTCTTCTCTTCCTCCAAGGGAATGCCCAGCTCCCTTGCGAGGATCTGAAAGGTCCTCATGAGGAAATCACATTCCCTGATCCATGCTTCCCACAAAATAAAAAATCATCCAAATAATGGAGAACGTGGGCCAAGCCCACCCTACACTTGAGTGCCCATTCCAAAAAATAAACTAAATTGCTGAAAAGCAGTGCAGGATATTGAACATTCCATGGGCAGTGCCTTATTCATATAAAAAGGGCCCTCAAATTTAAAGCTAAATAACTCAAAGTCATCTGGGTAAACTGAGAGAATGTGTGCCTTTCTCACATTCAGTCCTGCGGCCGCAGGCATGAACCATACATATTGTGGCATCAAACGATGTAATGAACTGTATACAAGTCCTGCGGAATCATGTCGTTGACAGATTCACCTTCAGGGTACGATAGATGGTGAATTAAATGAAACTCTCCTAGCACCTTTTTTGGCAAGACATGGAACTGTGCTTGCCCCTGCATAAGAAATACCCATGTTGGAATGTGTATGGTTTACACTTGCAGAAACCTTTTGCATTGAACTCCCAGCAAACCAGGCAGGGTTGAACCCCTGGCCCACCAAAATGCAGGGGGAATTAAGATTAACTGATCTTTGAACCAAGTGCCCACTATCAAAGTGCTAGCCTGACATGGAGCGAGATGGGCTCATGAGATGCAATCATAGCCCTTGATGATGGACATCCCATTTGGGGGTTTATTGCAGCCCTCATCCAGAACCCCTGATCATAAAGTAACCAAGTGGTGCCCGGGAAGTCAATATATGCTTGGTATATAAGATCAATGTATTGCAGAAGGGTGAAGGCCCAGTCTGGGTACGCCTTGACAATAGTTCCAGTGTAAATTAAAACTGGCAGTTAGTTTGCCCAACACCTGTCTGCTTTCTTTTTCTTAAATCACTCCTTCTCCCTATTCTCTTCCTTGCTGCCTTTATTTTCTTCAACTTTTCTATTTTAAATCTTGAATACGTCCACGTATTTGCCTCGCCAAATTTTCTATACTGTATAGTGGTTGGTAGAAGGTAAAGACTGGTCATTGTAGGGCAGTGAACTTCTAGTAACAGAGTTGTACCTTGTATTTGGAATTGGTGTGGTGTTTACCCTAATGCCCCTGCTTGTTTCCCCAAACACAGAGCTCACAAAGATATCTCAACATGCCCCTTTTCCTCGCTGCTACTAGTTGATCTCTTTATCAACCTATATTTCCTATGAAAGACTGAGGTCCATTCAGTACTGAAGTTTTAAACAGAAGCAGGTTTATTGATTACAAGTTGTTTTAGGAATAGTTCTTAAGCACATTATTACAGTTACACAAAGCTTCAGTATTTTACTTTAACCTCTTCTATCTTAATTAATACTATTCACCCCCTAAACTCTCTCTCTGCCTCAAACCCCTAAACTCCCAACAGCTCTCATTAGTACATGCAAATAATCTTCTACCTGAGCCAAAGCAGGGTGATCGCTACATACCTCCCCCCCTTAATAAGTTTGTTTTATGAGGGGAAATCTAGCAGTTTGCCCTCATAAACAAACACCTAAGTACATTCACATATCACTACAACTTACCAATACTTATGCATACTTGCCACATGGGCTTTTATCAAGTCCATGTGGCATTTACTATTTAAACTTACCATATTATACAGTCCTGAAAACCATACATTCATAAACATAAACATTTTCTCTAGATTAAATCAAGCATTACAGGTAAAAACATAAACAATATAAATGTAAATACAAAGCTTTACCCTCTTCTATCTTAATTAATACATGTCACAGTCTGACTAATCACTCCCTAAACGCTCTCTCTTCCTCAAACCCCCAAACTCTTTTTTTTTCAGCTCTCTCTGACTGAATGAAATTCTGATTCATCCCTTCTTTCTAGTTTTTCTGGCTCCACTTCTCAACAGCTCTCATTGGTACATGCAAATAATCTTCTTCCTGAACCAAAGCAGGGTGTTTGCTACACAGGGTAAATAAGCTGCTGAGAAACCTCTACAAAATGAGACTTCTGACAGGGTGATAACCACTGTAGGTATGGAGCCATCCAAGGCTTCAAAGCCAGAAGAGGTCCAACCAAAGTGGGAGGGCTAAGCCCAAAGCTGTTAGGTAGTGCATTAGGAACTGGTGGAAAAATTCCAGTTGGATTGACCACACCCCAAGGCCATATCCCTTCCGTGTGTCATGTAAGATGTGCTGGTGCAAACTCATCTGAGGGTACAACTGCTGTATTTGCCAAACCGGCTGAAGGCAAATCATACACTTTCTGACTGGTGCCAGGAATAGCAACCTCCAAGCCCATTTGCCTACCAGAGGGCACACTCGATCCTGTGTTGATGAGCTCTTCCATCGGCTGTTCTCTTGACTGGTCAAGTGTATCAGTCACTGGCTCTTGTGTGCATTCCATTTCACTCCCGATAGGTGCCGTTGTGGAGTCACTTTGTATTGGAGATGTTGCCTTGCTCATGAACCTGCAGAACATTATTTCTCCAAAAGAGCAATATGGGACATCATTACATCACCTAATTGCCTTAACCCAGCCATTCTGCATGCTTTTGACTCTCTGCCTGACTTCCTGGGTGTAGCTGCACTAGAAGCCTCCCTAGCAAGAGCCCTTTTCTTCTCAAGCTCAGTCAGTTTAGCTAGGATAGCACTGTAATCAGCCAATCCTCTTCATCAAATGAAGACATTACAGGAGTTACCTTAACTGGAGCCTTTTGCTTCACCGCCTGTTTGCCCCTTTTGCCTCCTAATACTTTTTAGGTGCCATAATAGGTGGAATGAATTAATGTATAACCAATTGTTCCAATATAATACCCCAGAAATTATTAATTTAGTCTTATTTATTAATGCACAAATTTATTAATTTGTTATTAAATATTATTAAGATTCTTATACTAATTCCTTTCTCTTTTTTATATCTATAAACTTATAATTGCTTAATTGATATATATAATTAAACTGCAGCTAATCAGCAAAGCAGGAGGGGGCACTGTGCACAAGTCTTCTGGCCATTTTTAAAAATCTGTAATTCAAATGAACCAGCAAGCAGGTGGCACTGCAAACCAATCAAATACTGCCTCCTTATCAATTACCCTATTTTAAACTATTTATTAAACAAACCCTAAAAGCACAAAGAGAAAAATGTGGAGGGGGTGGGGGAAGGGGATGGGGAGACTTCTATTTCTACCACTATTCAATGAAATGAATCACCTCCAGTTAATGAATCAGGTGCTTTCGCAATTCAAATAATTACCTTTTTTAAAAAAATTATACTTGTAAAAAATATAAACAAACCCCCTTAATCACTGCCCCACAAAAATATTGAGAGCTAGAAAGTAATAAAATTCAAAGAGCCCTATCTCCCCATGGCAACAAAGCTGAATTCAAAGGAGGGAGGGGTGAATCAATGGCTAAAGCCCTCCCCTCAATCAACAGCAACAAACAGCAACAACAAACAGAGACAACAATGATCTTAACAATAAATATCAACAGAAAAAGACTAAAATTTATGGTTAGCTGGGAAGTGCAAACCGGTCGAAATTAAGAAGGGAAGTCATGTAAAAGAAAGTGAAACCGCTTTTCTCACTTGGCTGCACAGTGGACTCCTTGCTCAAAAGGCAGCAGAGACCGTTGCTGAGGGTCCAAGCCTATTGGCTCCGTCCCTCATCCCCTCTGGAAACAACATCACCCGTGTGACAATATGCATCCAAACAGGTGGGCAAAGCCTTCCTGACATGGCAACTCTGCACCGTCTAAGAGCAGTCATTGACAACACAAATGGCAGCAGTCAGGATGGTCTACAGGATCCCCTTTTCTGCTCACTACCATTCATGCTTGTCAAAAAAGAACTATAACCACTGCTTTGTGTTTAGGTGGGAAGTGGTGAACTGATGACAAAATGAGTCAGCTTCTGTGTGGTGTCACTTTGTATTCAGCCACCATTTCATTTTGCATGGTCTGCTCTTGGCTGGTTGTTTTCACTGGTTTTTTTGGGTACTTTTTCTGACTGTGTTGTTGTTGATTCCATTTTTAACATACATTAAGCCTTTAAAAACAACCAAATAAGACACCAATATAATGGAATAATCTGACAATGCACAGCCCAGTTAGATTAAGTGTTGCATCTTAAATTAAGATGAAAAAGGTCAGCTCGAGGGAGATGCTATTGTCCCTTCTAATCAGAATTCACCAATGCTTTGACCCTGTTAGCTCTACATTCTCTAGCTCTCTTTGAAGTCAGGAAGAAACTGCTCCTCAGTGACTTACTACAGGAGTCTCTTTAAGGCCCATTTATGCCAGTGGAAGGGCTGAGTGCCTGGTTAAATCTTTTGCATCAAACTCAGTGAAGCTTAAACATGCATATCTTGGGGCAAATTTTGTCTATACTATGTCAAAAGCAAGAAAAGATTTACACATGTAAATGTTAATAAAAAGTTAATAAACTTTGACTGTTGCATATAGATATTAAAAGTATGAGCACACAAACAGAAGGCATAAACACTAGACTAGTACAAATCATTTAAATAGTTACATTGCTGTTTTTCAAAGTAAGGTGTTGGTGCGATTGGAAACACATTTTGCGAAATCAGTAATATATTTTTCTTAAACTAGGTACAAACTTCTTTTGATTTATTCCATGGTTCATAATTGAATCCTACCCATTTGGAATGTCTCCAAAGCCATTCCTCTCACTTCAGTCCAACCTTGAAGCAGCAGTGTAGCTGTGTGTGACGGGTAGAGTTGTTCCTTAGGCCCCCCAAATCCTTGCTAACAGAAAATTCCTAAACCAAAAATCCTGTAATTATAGTTACCCAAGGCTTCTGGATCTTGAAGCCACAGTGGACAATTTCTGTAGATCTTTGCCTCTTGGTATTTCTTGTTAGGACTGTTTTCCAGTCTAAAGAAGGCCCAGATATCAGCCTTCACTTTCATATATCCTACCTGCTGGAAATCAAATTTAGGGAAAAGGGGATGTGAGTTTGTAAGGCTGGAGAGAAGGATGAAAATTATCACAATAAAAGGATGGGAACACTAGAGGGTTCATAGAACAATGTTTGGAAAACATGGTTATCTGTGGTGATCTCCTCTGAAGCCCTTATCCCCCATGCCTTCACGAGGTTCTCGCTCTTCTTTCATCTTCGCTGCCACCAGGTATTACTGCCTTAATACCATTTAATTGTGGAGACGTGAGCTTAGGAGCCCTCCTACTAAGCTTTTCCCCCTGAAAAGCTCTAGGAAGTTACCCACTCCGTTCGCTTCAGATCCCCTGACTAAAATATATTTTTCTCCTCTGGGAACTTTTCTGTTCTTAGGCATTACTGGATTAAATTCAAATCCTGCTGCTGGTCACCACTTTTGTGGCAATCTCCTCTGAAGCCCTTATCCCCTCAGGCCTTCACGAGGTTCTCGCTCTTCTTTCATCTTTGCTGCCACCAGGTATTACTGCCTTAATATCATTTAATCATGGAGACACATGAGCTTTTAAAACTTGTTATTTAATAGATCAGGGAAGTTAATATATGATTAATATTCAATAGGTAAATCACAGGTTGATAATCACTAGTATTTGAGTCAAAACTGCTCTAACTTTAAACCTCTTTTAACTCTCTATTCTATTCATCGCTCTCACAGATCTGTAACTCACTCTTAGTTCACTTTTAAGGTTCACACTGTCTCTACACCAGGATCTCCCTTCATACTCCATACACCAGCCTTTATATCCAGCCCCCTCCCCCCTTGGCTCCGCCTTCCATCCACTCATTTGTTCCTTCACCACTGTTCTGCTGTGATGGACAGGTGAGGGCAGGGCTGCTCGCTACAGCATCTATTCAAGAATTCAGAGAACTATTGGGAACAGGATTCGTCAGAATCTAAGAATTTTGTATAAATGTTTGGAGGGATAACTATGTTCCGCATTGACTTTTGGAAGTGGTTCTTCTAGTCTAAACAAATGTGAACTGATAAACTTGGAAAGCAACATATTTTGGAACCAAAGATACCTAACTAAGCAGACTATTTCTGTTTTTGGACAGGATAGCATTGCAGTAAATGACAGAGTTTTTTTGGCTACCTGACACAATCATTGAAGCACAACGCAGGTCTCTGTAACTCATGAGCATGGTTGTGGCATGTTTTAATAGGTCCTTTTGATAAATGATTTATTTTTTAAAAAATATTTTTTATTTAGTATAACTATAACATAAACATGATAGATGATTTATAAGTGAAACAAATCATTTCTGTGCAGCTGTGCATTCTTCTTTGTAGAATGCACATGAGATGGCAGAAGAATTGCTGTGGCTTGTGGCACCAAACCAAAATATCTGTGAATAAAGAGCAAAAGCTTTATTTTTGTGTATGTGCCAGCATTCATTTATATGGATGACAAATCTATCAGTTTTGGTTTCTCTCAGTTTCGTGTTTCTTTAATATTTATTTATTTAATTTATATATTGCCTCATTAGTGAGACACACTATTCTGGGCAATATATAGTGTGCTAAAATAAAACCCAACAGCAATAAGTTTATAAATATATATCATCATGTATTTGTTTGCTGTGCCCTTTTTCGGGATCAAGTTACAATTTCTTACAGTGCATGAGAATATTTACACTCCCTTTTTTGCACATTTCTTTAATATATTCATTTTGTATGCAATGTTCTTCAACTTTTGCAAACAATTTTTCATAATATAATGTATTTTTGGTTTTTTTATTTTTCATTAATATGGGTATTTTTGTGTGCACGTTCCCCTTTTGTTTGCATTTTTAAAATACCTGCATTGGTACAATGCCACAATACCTTTGCAAATAGCCAAGTACTGGTATTTCAGAGTATATTTTGGTTTGGGAAGCGCAGTGCAAATTAGGTAGGCTGACATTGAAACATGCCTCAATTAATTTCTTCCCCATCCCTATCCACTGACATCATGTAGACCATTAGTTTCCCTGATCAGTGCACAGTTAGTGTTGTTCACACTCTTTGGGTCATAAGTAAGTGATGTTTATGTCATCAATAACAAACTAGATTTTCATGTCACTCACCTGTTGTCTCCCCTTCATGGATTGCTGCCTTGTCGTGGCGAAGGGGCTTGAGTAACTCAGAGAAGCTATGGGCTATGCCGTGCAGGGACACCCAAGATGGACAGGACATAGTGGAGAGTTCCGACTAAACGCAATCCACCTGGAGTAGGAAATGGCAAGCCACTCCAGTATCTTTGCCAAGAATGCCCCATGATCAGAAACAAAAGGCTAAAAGATATGACGCTGGAAGATGGGCCCCTCAGGTCGGAAGGCGTCCAACATGCTACTGAGGAAGAGTGGAGGACAAGTACAAGTAGCTCCAGAGCTAATGAAGTGGTTGGGCCAAAGCCGAAAGGACGCTCAGCTGTGGACGTGCCTGGAAGTGAAAGGAAAGTCCAATGCTGTAAAGAAAAATACTGCATAGGAACCTGGAATGTAAGATCTATGAACGTTGGGAAGCTGGAGGTGGTCAAACAGGAGATGGCAAGAATAAACATTGACATCCTGGGCATCAGCGAACTAAAATGGACAGGAATGGGCGAATTCAGCTCAGATGATTATCATATCTACTACTGTGGGCAAGAATCCCGTAGAAGGAATGGAGTAGCCCTCATAGTCAACAAAAGAGTGGGAAAAGCTGTACTGGGATACAATCTCAAAAATGATAGAATGATGTCAATACGAATCCAAGGCAGACCATTCAACATCACAATAATCCAAGTTTATGCACCAACCAGCATTGCTGAGGAGACTGAAATTGAACAATTCTATGAAGATTTACAACACCTTCTAGAACTGACACCAAAGAAAGATGTTCTTCTCATTCTAGGGGACTGGAATGCTAAAGTAGGGAGCCAAGAGATAAAAGGAACAACAGGGAAGTTTGGCCTTGGAGTTCAGAACGAAGCAGGACAAAGGCTAATAGAGTTTTGTCAAGAGAATAAGCTGGTCATCACAAACACTCTTTTCCAACAACACAAGAGGCGACTCTATACATGGAAATCACCAGATGGGCAATATCGAAATCAGATTGATTATATTCTCTGCAGCCAAAGATGGAGAAGCTCTATACAGTCAGCAAAAACAAGACCTGGAGCTGACTGCGGTTCTGATCATCAGCTTCTCATAGCAAAATTCAAGCTTAGACTGAAGAGAGTAGGAAAAACCACTGGGCCACTCAGGTATAATCTAAACCAAATCCCTTATGAATACACAGTGGAAGTAAAGAACAGATTTAAGGAACTAGATTTGGTGGACAGAGTGCCTGAAGAACTTTGGATAGAGGCTCGTAACATTGTCCAGGAGGCAGCAACGAAAACCTTCCCAAAGAAAAGGAAATGCAAGAAAGCAAAGCGGCTGTCCAACGAGGCCTTAGAAATAGCAGAGAGGAGAAGGGAAACAAAATGCAAGGGAGATAGGGAAAGTTACAGAAAATTGAATGCAGACTTCCAAAGAATAGCAAGGAGAGACAAGAGGGCCTTCTTAAATGAACAATGCAAAGAAATAGAGGAAGATAACAGAAAAGGAAAGACCAGAGAGCTGTTCAGGAAAATTGGAGATATTAGAGGAACATTTTGCGCAAAGATGAACATGATAAAAGACAAAAATGGGAGGGACCTAACAGAAGCAGAAGACGTCAAGAAGAGGTGGCAAGAATACACAGAGGAATTATATCAGAAAGATTTGGATATCCCGGACAACCCAGACAATGTAGTTGCTGACCTTGAGCAAGACATCCTGGAGAGTGAAGTCAAGTGGGCCTTAGAAAGCCTGGCTAACAACAAGGCCAGTGGAGGTGATGGCATCCCAGTTGAACTATTTAAAATCTTGAAAGATGATGCTGTTAAGGTGCTACATTCAATATGCCAGCAAGTTTGGAAAACCCAACAGTGGCCAGAGGATTGGAAAAGATCAGTCTACATCCCAATCCCAAAGAAAGGCAGTGCCAAAGAATGCTCCAACTACCGAACAATTGCACTCATTTCGCACGCTAGCAAGGTTATGCTCAAAATCCTGCAAGGTAGGCTTCAGCAGTATGTGGACCGAGAACTCCCAGAAGTACAAGCTGGATTCCGAAGAGGCAGAGGAACTCGAGACCAAATTGCTAACTTGCGCTGGATTATGGAGAAAGCCAGAGAGTTCCAGAAAAATATCTACTTCTGCTTCATTGACTGTGCGAAAGCCTTTGACTGTGTGGACCACAACAAACTATGGCAAGTTCTTAAAGAAATGGGAGTGCCTGACCACTTTATCTGTCTCCTGAGAAACCTATATGTGGGACAGGAAGCAACAGTTAGAACTGGTCATGGAACAACTGAGTGGTTCAAAATTGGGAAAGGAGTACGGCAAGGCTGTATATTGTCCCCCAGCTTATTTAACTTATATGCAGAATACATCATGCGGAAGGCTGGACTGGAAGAAACCCAAGCCGGAATTAAGATTGCCGGAAGAAATATCAACAACCTCCGATATGCAGATGATACCACTCTGATGGCAGAAAGTGAGGATGAATTAAAGAACCTTGTAATGAGAGTGAAAGAGGAGAGTGCAAAAAATGGTCTGAAACTCAACATAAAAAAAACTAAGATCATGGCCACTGGTCCCATCACCTCCTGGGAAATAGAAGGGGAAGATATGGAGGCAGTGTCAAATTTTATCTTCCTGGGCTCCATGATCACTGCAGATGGAGACAGCAGCCCTGAAATTAAAAGACGCCTTCTTCTTGAAAGGAAAGCGATGACAAATCTTGACAGCATCTTGAAAAGCAGAGACATCACCTTGCCAACAAAAGTCCGAATAGTCAAAGCTATGGTTTTCCCTGTCGTGATGTATGGAAGTGAGAGCTGGACCATAAAGAAAGCAGACCGCCGAAGAATTGATGCCTTTGAATTGTGGTGCTGGAGGAGGCTCTTGAGAATCCCCTGGACTGCAAAGAGAACAAACCTATCAATTCTAAAGGAAATCAACCCTGAGTGCTCACTGGAAGGACAGATCCTGAAGCTGAGGCTCCAGTACTTTGGCCATCTCATGAGAAGAAAAGAGTCCTTGGAAAAAACCTTGATGTTAGGAAGGTGTGATGGCAAGAGGAGAAGGGGACGACCGAGGATGAGATGGCTGGACAGTGTCTGCGAAGCAACCAACATGAACCTGACACAACTCCGGGAGGCAGTAGAAGACAGGAGGGCCTGGCGTGCTCTGGTCCATGGGGTCACGAAGAGTCGGACACGACTAAACGACTAAACACACACACCTGTTGTCTAAGCAGTGATGTAGGGAATTGATTCTTGAAAGTTTTTCATACCCCCCCTCTTTCTCTTCCTATTTTGCTCTTTTATCACACCATTCTATTTGTTGCTACCTTGGATTTGTTTCTGATCTCCCTTGAAGTTCTGGTCTGCAGTACATCTACCATTTTTCTTATGATAACTGAGGGAATTCCTGCTTTTTTGTTTTATTTCCTGCTTGTGTTTGATGTAATAATGGCGACTCAAAACAGGAAGTAGTTGTATAAAGGGAGGCAAAGAATTAGAAACTTAACAGGACAGCCCCTCATGTGTAAGATGCACAGTGTCACATAAAAATCGCAAACATTAGTATTGGTTAATTCACTGGTTCTTAACCTTGGGTTACTCAGGAGTTTTGGACTGCAACTCCCAGAAGCCTTCACCACCAGCTGTGCTGACTGGGGTTTCTGGGAGTTGCAGTTCAAAAGCATCTGAGTAACAAAGGTTAAGAACCACTGGGTTAATTAATGGGGAAAGGATATTCATTTATGGGTAAGTAACCATTGCTTATTTCTAGTAGCTTTTGGGACACCTTTAAGTCTAGTTTGTATGCAACACAACATATCCTAAATAGAATTAAATAACATTTCCTTTAATCATATTCAAATGTTCTGTCTTGTAGCTGTGTAAAGCAAGTTGGAGACATGAGCTGCAGCCTTGTGCCTTCCGTACCTGACCTCCCCATTTTGACTTGGAAAGTCTGCAAAATAGCTGTAGCCAGGCTTGGCTGAATGTGGTTACAGAATTCCATGAGAAACCATGATAAAAACAGAGGTCTCTGCTTATGTAGAGCTCTGTAGTCATGTTTACTTAAAAATAGGTTACAGCTCCTTTGCAGACTTTCCCTGTCAACACTGGGAGTTTTGAAATGAAGGAGGTGGAATTGAAGAGGGCTTGTCCTACTCAACTTCCAATGTTAAGCAAAACTCCACATTGAACACACTGATCAAAGGGTAAAAAAAAGATATCAAACTGTGTGAGCACTTCAGCTTGTATTCTGAAAAGAAAATCAGAAGGGCAACCAGCCCATTTAAATCAAGATCCTGCTTTCATTCTGCTCAAAATTCCCAGCCTTCTGCTGGTTGAAACCTTGTCCTTCTCTGTTAAGGATAAAAGAGCACAGTTTGGAAAGGGAAAACATCTGGTGGAGGACTCCAGTGGAAACAAACAAGGCTGGTGAATGTAATTCAAGTGACATTACTTTAAGAGGTTTACTGTCTCTTACCTCTGAATATTTATACCCCTTATTTCAGAGATAATCTGATTTGTATTTTAGCTACATGTAGATGTGTTGGTGGAATTTTAACCCATGATCCCTGGCTGTGAATAATGCTAACATTGTTGATTCCTACCAGGCATGGTGAGGCTGCAAAGTTCCTCCTGGCAGGTCAACTGAGCCTTTCAGATCTTTGTTGGCATTTCCTTCAACTGCTTTTTTTTTTTTGGTGGACTTATATACCGCCCCATAGCGCTACAAGCACTCTCCGGGCAGTTTACAATTTAATTATGCAGGCTACACAATGCCCCCCCAGCAAGCTGGGTACTCATTTTACCGACCTCGGAAGGATAGAAGGCTGAGTCAACCTTGAGCCGGCTACCTGGGATTTGAACCCCAGGTCGTGAGCACAGTTTCAGCTACAGTACAGCGTTTACCTTTTCTTTGTGCAAGTAGAAGAGATGATAGGTGGTGGAGCTGGTATATCCTGAGTAATAAGGTCCCCCTTGTATTAGACAAGGAACTTGGTAACTCTTTGGGTCTAATTTGAAGTCTTTGGTACCAAAAATGTGGCTCAAGTCACATGTCTTTGGGGCAAATCTGGAGTCCCAAGTCCAAGTCTCAAGTTCCTATTGAAAACAAGCTTTTTCGCCCAGAAAAAAAGGTAGGTGTGTGTGTGTGTGTGTGTGTGTGTGTGTGTGTGTGTGTGTGTGTGTGTGTGTGTGTGTGTGTGTGTGTGTGTGTGTGTGTGTGTGTGTGTCAGTCAGTCATTCAGTCGGTCTGAGGCTTGTGAACCGCTCACTTCTTCAGCGTGGTCTTCTGTGAATACACACATAAAGGGTTAACCAGCGCCAGCGTAGGTCTCTTCGGAATGTTCCAGAGCTCTGAAAAGAAACAAAGTTAGTGCTGCCTATACTGCGCATGCTCCGCCCACCCAAGCCTCAGTTCCATTTCTCCGCCGGATGAAGTGGTTCTCTTTGGATCTCAGCTCTTTAGATTATTCTTACTTCGCTATTTACTGGCTGTTTTTCTCTGGTTTTTTGACCCTAGCCTGTTTACCGACTACTCTGCTGCCTACTGTTTGGACTGGTAACGTTTTTCCCTTTTTTTCGCCCTTTTGGGCTTTCTCCGTTTTTTCCCGCCCTTTTTAACGGACGCCTGTTTCCTTCCTTATGCCCCCCCCACCATCGGGCCCTTTCAGAAAGTGCATGCTCTGTTCAGCTAAGATCCCTCATCAAGACGGGCACGACACTTGTTTGATCTGCCTTGGTGAATCGCATTCCCCTCAGGACTGCAGACACTGCAAAGCGTTCACCAAGGCTGCACTGAAAGCTCGACAGAGACGTCTTCAGCTCCATCTGTGGGACGCTGCTCTTTCGGCTTCTAAACCCTCAGCCATGGAGCTCCCCTCGGCTTCGCCGTCTACCTCCACGGGGCAAGAGCTTACCTTGCAGCCAGCGCTTAAAGCAACGGACGCTCCAGCTGCTAAGCCTCAAAAAAGATCTTCAAGGGCTAAAAAATCCTCTGCAGCTCAGGCGGGCTCCGCTCCCAAATCTGCAAAACAATTGAAGACGAAAGCGTCGTTAAAGTCTCTGGATGCACCAGGTCAAGCGATACCTGCCTCCCTATCCCTGCTTTCTCCTATCTTGGAAGCTTCTCTAAGGGATAAGGGTTCTACATCGGAGGCAACTACACCAATCCCTCCAAGGCAGGCTGAGCCGATTCGACCCCTTGGCGCTCCCTCTCCCACGCCAAGTCAGCTTGTACGAGCCACTACAAGCTTGGGTTCTGGCCATTCCAGCCCGATTTCCTCTGGGCGGCCATCTCCGGCTCATTCTGTGTCTCCGTTGCCTTCGCACTCCCCCTCGATTCCGCGCAAAAACAAGGAGAAGCGCAAACACCTTTCGCGCGATCGACATCGGTCGTCGCACAGGGGGAGTGTCGAGAGACACCACCGTTCTCGACGTCGCTGGCATTCTTCATCTGATTCGTCCTCGACCTCATCGGGACGGCACAAACGACGTCGTCACCATCGTCGGAGGCGTTCATCGACCTCTTCATCTTCCGCGTCGATGCCTCGCCGCCATTGACGTCGACGCGTCAAGTACATCTATGTCTCATCTTCTGCTTCCTCCGCTTCGGACTCATCACCACCTCGGAAGCGTCGACGTCGGCGGCGGCGCCCTCTCGATCCCGCTGCCCCGCAACTCCCCGGACCCGATCGACCTCCTCAGCCTCCTCTCCCATCTACCCCGGCACCCCAACCGCAGCCGACTCCCCGGCTCGACGTCGAACCTCGACGCCCTAAGAAGCATGGGATCTCCTCTTCGGAGGATGACTCCCCTTTCTCGTCTCAGGATTCTGTTTCCGAGGAGACCCCATCTGAAAGACCTAAACTGGATGATCTACCTCTTGGAGAAACAGTGGGATCCGACACCGGTGATCCCCATGAGTCATCCCCATCTGAAGATTTCTCCTCATATTCTTAGATGCTGGCACGCTTAGCCAAGGCTCTTAAGCTTCGCATGGATGAGCCCCCACCCCCGAGGAAGACCTCATCTTTGGGGACATTAATAAAGAAAGGTCCCCTCCACCCAGCCTTTCTTATCTCCCAGCATTGCTTTCAATCATCAAAGACTTCTGGGACCACCCTTCCACATCGGTTCCCCTCCCTAAAAGAACTGAAAACATGTATAGAATCAATGACGAGGATGCCAAGTTTCTCCTGAAACATCCTATCCCGAACTCTCTCATTGTGGAATCTAGCTGCTCCAAACCTTCCGGGCGTGCCCACATTGTACCAACTAACAAGGAAGGTAGAAAACTGGAGATGTTGGGTAGGAGACTTTATTCCCTCATCTCCTTTGTTTTACGTGTGGCTAACTATCAGACAGCTCTTGGTGCATATCAAAAACAGCTGTGGCTCAAGATCATGCCTGCCTTGAAACTGCTACCTGACGAAGTCAAGCAGGGCTATATGAACACCTACGAGGAAGCTCAGACTGTCTTGAAACATCAAAGAATCGCCACTAGACATTCTGTGGAGGCGGCTGCCAGGATCTTAGTCTCATGCATATCACTTCGCAGACACGCTTGGCTACGGTCTGCGAACATTTTAGAGGATGTAAAGGCCAAAGTTGAAGATCTACCCTTTGATGCCTCAGGTCTTTTTCATAGTAAAACCGACAGTCATCTCGAGGATGTTCACAAGGCTAAAAAGACTGCTAAGTCTTATTATATTCAGCCTCAACCCAGGTTTTCTAAACCATACTGGAAACAGTCACCTAATCGTTATCAGCATTCTCCTCAATTCAGAAGCTACAAGAATCAGTCTCAATCCAGGGTAACGTCCGCCCCCACCACCTCGCAGACTTACCGTAACCAGCCTTCTCAATGACGCCAGTCGTACAAACCACCTACCAAGAAACAAAAACATTTTCTTTGACTTACCTCCGACTTCCTCCCTTCTCGGCTCCGATACAAGGCTCCAACCGTTCTTCTCAAACTGGTCCGCCATCACAAACGATTCCTGGGTTCTGGATATAATTTCCTCCGGTTACAGACTGGAATTTCTCGACCACCCTCCTTTGGGTCGTTTAGAATTTACTTCTTCCGACTCCTCCCTACAAGAAGAGGTAAATTCGTTATTGGAGAAAGATGCTATCCAACGCGTCCCTGCAAGAGACATCTCAAACGGCTTCTATTCCAGATATTTCGCCGTTCCCAAAAAAGGAGGAGGCATACGCCCCATTCTGGATCTCAGGCTTCTCAACACTTACCTGCACACCCGTCGCTTCCGCATGGTGACGTTGGAATCCATCATCCACCTCCTAAAAAGAAAAAACTGGTTCACCGTCATAGACCTAAAGGACGCTTACTTTCATATTACCATTCATCCCGCTCATCGCAAATTTCTCAGGTTCATTTTCCAAGATGTTATTTACCAGTTTCTTGCCCTTCCCTTCGGTTTGGCCACAGCTCCCCGTACTTTTACAAAATGTATGGCGCCTGTTGCAGCGTTTCTAAGGCTGCGCGGCGTGCAGGTGTTTCCGTACATCGACGATTGGTTACTCGTCGCATCATCAAAATGACAGGCCGCAAGGAACACCAGCTACACCCTTCAAGTGCTCCACAGCCTGGGCCTTACGGTGAATTACAAGAAATCCCACCTCAATCCCTCCAAGACCATCCACTACATCGGGGCAAAACTAAATGCCTCCAAAGGCCGGATTTTTCTTCCACGAAGCCGAATTCAAAAGATCCGCAAGGCTGTGAAAAAGTTCAAGCCAGGGGCAAAGGTGTCTGCCGCACATGCTCAGCACCTTCTGGGCCTGATGTCATCCACGACCCCCTGTCTTTCTCATGCCAGGCTGAAACTCAGGTCTCTTCAGGTTTGGCTGCTGTCCCTATTCAATCCCTTGCGAGAGCCTCAACACAAGCATCTCAGAGTCACCCCGGAACTCTCCCGACAACTTCAATGGTGGACCTACGCCCCTCATTTGCGAGTAGGTCGCCCCTTTCGGCCTCTCAAATTGACTGTTCAAGTCACCTCGGATGCGAGCCCCACAGGGTGGGGAGCCCATTGCGGCCGCCATTCTGTTCATGCTCTATGGTCACACCAGGAACGTCTGTTCCACATCAACCTACTAGAAGTGCTAGCGATCATCAAAGCCTTGAGAGCCTTCTTTCCACTAGTGCATGGCCGTGGTGTTCAGGTTGTCACAGACAACACGACGGCCATGTACTACCTCAACAAGCAAGGGGGCACCCGCTCTCACTCCCTGCTATTTCTAACAGCAACTCTCTGGGAATGGTGTTATCGTCACCACATTTTCCTTCGAGCCATTCATGTGTCCACAGAAGAAAACTCGCGGGCGGACGAGCTCAGCCGTCGCAGCAGTCAGATGCACGAATGGGAACTCAACCCTTCAGTGTTCCTTCATCTATGCCATTGTTGGGGCACTCCGGTCTTGGATGTTTTTGCGACGGAGCGCAACAAGAAGTGTCCCCGCTACGCCTCCAAAGCAGGACGGGGTCTGCACTCGGAAGGAGATGCTTTTATGATTTCTTGGAGAATGGGCCTTCTTTACCTCTTCCCCCCATTTCCATTGGTTCACAGGACAATAGTGAAGCTTTCTCACGATCCTGTCCCTGCAATTCTCATAGCGCCCTTCTGGCCACGCCAGCCGTGGTTTCCCACTCTGCTCACACTCTCATCGGATTACATCAAGCTCCCCCCTCTTCCAGACCTTCTTTCTCAGGACGCGGGGAAGATTCTCCACCCCGATATCGACACGATTCATCTCACAGCGTGGAGAATATGCCCGAAATCAAAGAGATTTTAGATAAGTCCAGAAAGGACTCTACTTCCTTGTTATATGGCTACAAATGGAAGAGTTTCTTGAAGTTCACTTCCGAAAGGGGTCTACCTTCATCGCCTACCTCCCTTTCGGCTCTGTTGCAATTTTTGCGTTACTTGTTCGACTTTCACTTATCTGTGTCCACTCTCAAAGTTTATGTTGCTGCCATCGTATCCTTTCAACCCACAGGATCTTCGGCATCTCGTCTGTTTTCGCACCCCACTGTCAAAACTTTCCTTAAAGGGGTTACACACGCCAGGCCTCCAGTCAAACGGCCAGTTCCACAATGGTCTCTCCACTTGGTCCTTCAAGCTCTGATGCGGCCACCTTTCGAGCCACTTGCTACCTGTGACCTGAAGATGTTATCCTTCAAAGTGTTGTTTTTGGTTGCGATTACTTCGGCTAGGAGGGCCAGTGAGCTTGCCGCACTTAGAGCTGATCAACCCTTTCTACAGTTCTATCATGACAAGGTCATCCTTCATACCGATGTCTCCTTTCTCCCTAAGGTGGTTTCTGACTTTCACGTAAATCAGCCACTCATTCTGCCAACTTTGTTCTCTTCACCGTCCAATGACACTGAGCGCATGCTCCACTCTTTGGATGTCAGGCGGGCTCTTTCTTTCTATGTTTCTCGCACCAAGGACTTTCGTCTATCACCCAAACTCTTTTTGTGTTTTTACGGTCAAAAGAAGGGTCGTCCAGCTTCCTCCTCTTCGCTCTCTAGATGGTTGGTTTCGGTTATCTCCTTGGCCTACGACCTTCAACATCGAACACCTCCAGATGGTCTCCGGGCTCACTCCACGAGAGCTGTGTCTTCTTCAGCGGCTTTGCTTCGTGGTGTGGACTTGTCAGATATATGCAGGACTGCTACATGGTCCCGAGTATCCACGTTTATCTCCCATTATCTGCTGGATCTCAGGGCCAAACAGGAAACGAGATTTGGGAGAGCTGTGCTGTCTTCTGCCCTTCAGTGACGGCCCTCCCTCCGGTAAGATAGCTTGCTAGTCACCCTTTATGTGTGTATTCACAGAAGACCACGCTGAAGAAAGACGGGTTACTTACCTGTAACCATGGTTCTTCAAGTGGTCATTCTGTGAATTCACACAACCCACCCGACCTCCCCGCTATCCGTCACTGCGTTTGCGAGCATTGATTACTTACCTTTGGCGGATAAACGGAACTGAGGCTTGGGTGGGCGGAGCATGCGCAGTATAGGCAGCACTAACTTTGTTTCTTTTCAGAGCTCTGGAACATTCCAAAGAGACCTACGCTGGCGCTGGTTAACCCTTTATGTGTGAATTCACAGAATGACCACTTGAAGAACCATGGTTACAGGCAAGTAACCCGTCTTTTTGGTCTCATCTGTCCTTCCCTTGAGCATGATTGTCACCACAAATTTGGCTTGAAAAGCACACTATTATTGATTGACTGACTGACTGACTGACTGACTGACTGACTGACTGAGTGAGTGAGTGAGTGAGTGAGTGAGTGAGTGAGTGAGTGAGTGATTGATTGATTGATTGATTGATTGATTGATTGATTGATTGATTGTATTTATACCCCACATATCTAGTCATTTCGACCACTCTAGGCGGCTAGAGTGATTAATCAAAATCCAAACAATGTATTGACACAAAGCTGTGCCCTTACTCAGCTATATCAAAACTGCATATCAGATAAACAAGTAATATTCTCAGTAAGATTTGGTAAGATTTGCTCCCATGCCTGAGGAAGTGGACATGCCCATGAACTATCACGTTAAAAATATAACAGTCTTTAAGTGTCACCACAGTTTTGGTTTGTTAGTTTTTAATTTTATTTTTTTACTTTTATTTTGTTTTTGCTTGCACAGACTAACACAGCTACCTCTTCTACTACTAGGCTGATTGGAATGTAAATGCATTGGTGGAATTTTAATCCAGTATTTTCTTGCTTTATCACATGTCCACCGTGCATGGTAGTAAGTTCCTTCATGATTCTTGCATTTCCAGTACTTACTTGACATATTTGGAAACATTTTTGCAAGTCTGGCTGGAGGGAAGTGTCATCTATAGAACATTCTATATAAATTTTCTTTATAGGAGGTTGCTAATGTTAGCTTGTAATTTTTTGTCCACAATTGTTGCCATTTTTCTAGTTCTATGTTATATCCAAAATTTTTAGACCGTTTTAACATTGTCTCCTTAACTTCTTTGTCTTGTCTGTCCCATTGCAATAGAAATTTATAGATTTTTTAATTTGTTGTTCTTCTGTGGTAAGTAATATTTTATCCAATATTGTACAGTGGGGTCTTGACTTACGAACGGCCTGAGTTACGAACATTTTGACTTACGAACCATTCTCATAGGAAAATATTGACTTGACTTACATACTTAGATTTAAGTTACGAACTGAAACAAACACCATGTGGGAGGCAGGGAAAGTGCAAAATTTGAACTTTCAGTTAACTGTTGGCCAGTGAAAAGGGTGCCTGTCTGCTTCCTCACTCCTCCCAGCGTTTAGAGAGTGGATTGGGAGACAGTCTTCAGACTGCCTGGTACTGTACTGCCTGGACTGTATTTTCCCTGCCTTCCCTGAACCTTTCTTGACCTAAGAAAAAAGAAACAAAATATCCCCCTCTAGTGGTCGAAGGCGGAATAGCAGCTTCCCATTAGTTTCTAAGGACGGAAAAGAGCAGATACGGATCAAATGGTTTTCAATTCATTCCTATGGGAAATGCAGATTTGACCTGCAAACTTTTTCACTTGAGAACCGCCTTCCAATACAGATTAAGTTCTCAAGTCAAGACCCCACTGTATATTCTTTATTCATAAGCCTGAGGAAAGAAAACATGCCTTTAACCAGGGGAAAGAAAGCTGAGCAAGTGCCTTGTGAAATGGCAGTTGGGTCAGAGATAGAAAATGGGGATTCTGAGGAAGAATTGGCCTCAGATCAAAAAAGGGAGACTTCTAGGGGGGATGACCCAATAGATTTCAGGAAGTGGAAATTGGAGCTAAAAATGAAGGCCAAAGCTGAGGAAAAAGCCTTAGAAATGGAGAAAGAAAAATTGGCCTTAGAGATGGAGAGGGAAAAAATTGCCCTGGAAAAGAAGAGAATGGCATTTGAACTTAGGAGACTAGAACTGGCGGCTCAGGCCAATAATAACATTAACAACGATGGCAGTGCTAACTCTGAGGGGAGACAGTTGTCAAAGGCAGACCTGAAAAGATTCCCAGTCTTTAGAAAAGGAGATGATCCTGAATCATTTCTGGTGATGTTTGAGAGAGCATGTGATGATTTTGAAGTGAGGGAATCTGAAAGAATGATAGTGTTTAGATCTCAAATTAGTGGAGGCCTGGTTGAGATCTATGCGGAGATGCCTATAGAATTAATTAAAAATTATGAGGAATACAAAAAATTAGTTTTTGCCCGGTATGGCATAAATTCAGAACATTTGAGACAGAAATTCAGGGCTCTGACTAAGAAACCTGATGAGTCTTACTCTCAGTTGGGGGCAAACTTGACCAGATATCTGGCTTGTACAGGAGGGAGTCCAGACAGTACAGGATCTCAAAAACATTATTGGACTGGAGCAGTTTTATTCTTTCTTACCTGGAGAACTGAAGTATTTAGTCAGGGACAAGAAACCCAGAACAAGAAACCCAATTGAACTTTAGGACCAAAATCTGGAGGGGAAAGGAATTAAGGGTGCTGGGAATGACCAATTGAACTTTAGGATTTGTTTTCGGTGTGGTAAAAAGGGCCATATTTCGACCCACTGTGGTAAAAATAGAGAATTTGGGCCACAGAAAGGAAATTTAAGTAGGCCTAAAGCTGTATACTGTGTGCAGCAGGAACAGGTTAATCCACCAAGGGAGGAGTTAGTCACCATGGCAACACAAGCTGAGCTCTCTACACAGGCTGATAATAGTGAACCTGATCTTCCTTTGGCAGAAGTTAGACATTGCTTTTTAATTAGAACAGACCAGGAGTTACTTAAAATGGCTGGAGACAATATTTATGTCTTTGATAATAAATACATGGCTCTGAAGGACTCGTGCTCACAAGTAACCCTATGTCACCCTGATATAGTCCCTCAGAAATACATTTTAAAAGTGGAAAACATGTCTGTTAAAGGAATTGGAGAAGAAGCTGTCATTTTGCTTGTGGCTGAGATACCCATTCAATATCAGGGATGGGAAGGACAGTGGAGAATAGGAATTTCTTCACAGTTGCCAGTAGCGGTTTTGATTGGAACTGACCTCTCTGAGCATGTAAAGAGGGTTTTAGTTCTAACACATTCCCAACAGGAGAAAGCAGGGACAGCTGAGGAAGGGAATGAAAGTCATAGGATGGGAATGCCTGACAATATTGACACAGCCAAGATAATTCGACTTAATATTTCCCAAAGCAATATGTTCACTCAGAAACAAAAAGTAGATTCCACACTGAAATGCTGCTTTGAGAACATTTCTGAAGTAAATTAACCCCTGAAAGACCTGAAAGTTTCCGCATTGAACAGGGCTTATTGTACAGAGAGTCTCTGGTGAACCCCAGGAAAGGAGGGGAAAATAGTCAAAAACAGTTAGTGATTCCTGTGAAATATCACCAGAAAATAATCGAAAGGGGACACTCAGATGTATTTGCTGCTCATCTAGGCATTAATAAAACCAAACAAAGAATATCACAAAAATTCTACTGGCCTGATATGGGAAAGCAGATTAAGAATTTGTCAGAGTTGTGATGTTTGTCAAAGACAGGGTAATAGCAATGATAAAACTAAAGCGAAGCTGTGCCCTTTACCAATAATTTCTATCCCATTCCAACGCATTGGTATGGATATTATAGGACCATTGCCTAGAGTCACCCAAAGGGGGAACAGATTTATTCTGACCATTGTTGATCATGCCACATGATACCCAGAGGCTATTCCTCTGAGGAATATTGAGACTCATACTGTGGCTGATGCCTTGCTGAGTTATATGAGCCATATGAGCTTCACGTCAGAAATAGTAACTGACTTAGGAACATCCTTTACCTCAAAGCTCATGCAGAGACTGTGGCAAATATGTGGGCTCAAACATCTAAATACTTCCCCATATCACCCGCAAACTAACAGCCTTACAGAGAAATTTAATGGTACTCTGATGCGCATGATTAGGGCCTATTCTGCTGAGAAACCTTACAATTGGGTTCAGAAATTACAACTTCTGTTATATGCATATAGGTCTGTACCTCAAGACAGTACAGGATTTAGTCCTTTTGAGTTGCTCTTTGGGAGAAAAGTGAGAGGACCTCTTGACTTACTTAGACAAAGTTGGGAGAAAATACAAGAATCTGATCCTGAGAATGTAATATCATATTTAGACAACCTGATGAACACTCTGAAAAGAAATTTAGAGTTGGCTGCTGAGAATTTACAAGGGCAGAAAAATAAGCAAAAAGTCTGGTATGACAGGAAAGCCAAAGAAAGAAGTTTTAATCCTGGAGATGAGGTGCTTGTGCTAAGACCTCTCAAAGGGAACAAATTACAACTAAATTGGGCAGGACCATTCAGAATTATTGCCAAAATGAACGACATTAATTATATAATTAAGGAAGATGGAGAACCAGGCAGGAGGGTGGTCCATGTAAATATGATCAAACCATATTATAGGGAGGAGAACAGAGTGCTGTTTGTCATGAAGGAAGCTGACAATGAGAAACATGACTATTGGGAAGGGAGGGGGAAAGCAAGATATACCCATGAAGATGTCAAAATTAGCCCTGTACTTTCCCATGAGGAACAAAGTGAATTGAGGGCCTTGGTTACAAAGTACCAACATGTTTTCTCAAGCAAACCCGGGTTAGCCAAGGGAGTGGTGCACAAGATAGATACAGGTGATGCACCCCCACAAGCGGTTACTCCATATAGAGTTACTGGGCCATATGTTGATAAGGTGCGCAAGGAGCTAGATGATATGTTGAAAGAAAACATCATTGTTCCTTCATCCAGCCCTTGGTCTGCTCCTATAGTCTTGGTTGACAAGCCAGATGGCAGTATTCAATTTTGTGTGGACTATAGAAAGCTGAACCACGTAACCAAGTCAGATGCATATCCTATGCCCAGATTAGACAACCTGATAGAGACCATAGGGCAGTGGTCAGGGAACAGGGGTAAATTACCCCTTTTGGGGTGAAAATGAAAATCCTGGGGGTAATGAGGATGGTCATGGCAGCGCGACTGTCCTCATTACCCCCAGGCATTTTATTTTCTATGATGTGTATACCTGCAAGGACCTGACGCAGTGCAATGCAATGTCAGGTCCTTGTGTAACGCTTGCCTTGCTGATAGAGGCGGGTCCTGGAAGCCTGGAGTAAGCCTGGGAGCCAGTCCATGTGGGCTGGTGAGCTGCTGTGGGCGGGGCGAGCTCTGCCAAAACAAGAGGCGAAGAGAGCGGGCGAGCACGCAACTTGGCAAGGAGGGGAGATACCACAGCTAGGCTTCCTCGCTCTCTACAGCACACTACTACCCTTGCTCCGCCACACCACCTCTGCTCCTTTTTCTCTTCATAGCAGGTCTGAAGGAGGGACAAACATCCATAGGGGAAGGTTTTGGCTAGAGGTGAGCAACAGCAGCCGAAGAGAGCGAGACAGCGAGCGTTGGGAAGAGTCTTTGGCCGTTGGCACCCAAAGTCCTCTCCCCTCAGCTCCTCCTGCGGTCTGTCAGGCTGTGCTTTCCCTTCGCCCTCACAAAGTGCGCGGGCTGCTGGGGAGGTGGGATTGGGGATGGTGAGGGTACACGTCCACGTGGCAGCCCCAAGAAGAATTTGGAAAGGGGGCAGCAGCAGCAGGTGTAGGGGGGGCTAGTCCAGCTTTCCTGCCTCTTCCTCCTCCTTTGACTTCGGAAGCCTGGAGGCATTATTCGCAGGTAGCAGGCACCCCCCCCTTCGGGGAAAAGCCCGAATGGCTGAGAAAGTGTAAAAGTGCAGGAGGTGGATGGGGAAGGGAAGTCCTGGCTGTTTACGCCTGAACTCCTGAAAAAAACTCAGGGTCACCGAGGAAGTGGAGCCATGTCCCCCGCCACTCTGCTTTCCCAGCCCTTTTCCTTTTTGCTGTGCTCAAGGCCCCTGAGGAAGTCATTCAGGTGTCAGGGATGAGAGGGGAAAGGAGGCTTCAATGGGCTCAGTCCCCCTTTCTTGCAAAAGAGAGAAAGCAAGCTAAAGTAGGTGGAATTCTCCCGCCATTTCCCCAGATAATCGATGTGTTTCCCATCCCTATCTCTCTCCCTCTCTCCTCATCTCACATGGCTGCCCCTCAACAACCCAGTAAAGCCACCTTTAAGAACTCATGAATTGGCTTCAGCAAGGGTGCCTGCCTCGGCTTTCCCTCTTTGGCACCCAGCTGGTTCAAGCTATCAAAGTAATTTTGAAAAGAGTCAATAAGATTTTGAATTCAAATTATGATTTCCTTCCTTTCAAAGCAAGGGGGTAATGTCAGCATACATACATTTTTTGGAGGG
Organism: Pogona vitticeps; assembly: GCF_051106095.1. Classification (NCBI taxonomy): domain Eukaryota; kingdom Metazoa; phylum Chordata; class Lepidosauria; order Squamata; family Agamidae; genus Pogona; species Pogona vitticeps. Next base: position 129,152,978 of record NC_135785.1, read on the forward strand.
TAAAAGGTAAAAAGGTTCCCTGACCCCTGCCATAGGGGGATGTCAATATATTTCCTGCCTAGATCTAATAAAAGGGTTTTGGCAAGTGAGAACTGACCCCAAAGATCAGGAGAAGACAGCCTTTTGCAGGCTTTTGGTTTATACGAGTTCCGTGTCCTATGTTTTGGGTTAAGAAACTCACCAGCTACTTTCCAAAGACTTATGGACAAAACTTTACAAGGGCTTAGCGACTTCACAGTGGCTTACATTGACGATATAGGGATCTTTAGTCACACCTGGAAAGATCACCTTTGTCACTTAGAGACAGTGCTGCAAAGATTGAAAGCAGCTGGGCTAACAGTGAAAGCGTGCAAATGCCAGCTGGGTAGCCCCGAATTGAAGTACTTGGGTCATGTAGTAGGGGTAGGTAGGATCAAACCCCTAGAAGCTAAAGTGGAAGCTATTAGTAACTGGCCTAGACCCACGACCAAGAAAAAGGTCAGATCTTTTCTTGGGCTGGTAGGCTATTATAGCAGGTTTATTCCTAGATTCAGTGAGATACCAGCTCCATTGACTGACTTAACACGCGAGAAGAGTGCTGACAGTATCCAGTGGTCCAGCAGTTGCGAGGAGGCGTTCAGGAAGCTGAAGGAGGCATTGATAACCAACCCAGTCTTAAGAGCTCCGGATTTCCAGTGCGAGTTTACCATCTTCGCAGATGCATCCAACTCCGGGTTAGGAGCTGTGCTGTGCCAGAGTGACGATGGCGGAGATCTTCATCCAGTGGCATACCTGAGCAAGAAGCTGCAGGGAGGTGAGAGACACCTGTCCACCATCGAGAAAGAGTGTCTTGCTATCGTGTATGCTGTGCAGAAACTTAAGCCATATATTTGGGGAAGACATTTTGTCTTGTGTACTGACCATTCCCCACTATTGTGGTTAAGGACTATCAAAGCCAACAACAGCGAACTGATGAGATGGGCTTTGATCCTGCAGGACTTTGATTTTGAGGTTCGAGTAATTAAAGGGACTCAGAACTGTGCTGCAGATGCCCTCTCTAGAAGACCAGAAGACTAAAGAAGAAAAGAATGGACTCTTATAATGGTGAAACCAATAAAAGTTTGATGTACATGGACCCACTGATAAATGTTATAAGTTATGTAAGCAAAAGAAATTGTATGTATTTTTAAATGTTCTAATGTGTTAAGTGTGTGTCTGAATGAACATTGGAAGTGGTAATGTATGACAACTAGAGTGTCAGGTTTAAATATAAAATGCAGGTAAGATGTTTAATTAATATTTATATAAATGTTTGTTAAATGTAATGGTGTTATTGGGATAATGAAATTATATTTTGCTCCTCGTTGTTCATGAGAGGAAAGCACTTTAGCTTTTCCCCCATGAAACAACTTGTTAAGGGGGGAGGTATTGTGACATACAGCCCTGCTCTCACCTGTCCGTCACAGCTGGGCAGTGGAACATCAGCCAATGAGGGGACGGAGGTTGGTGCAGAAGGGGGAGGAGCTGGAATATATATAGGGGTGTGTGATATGTGAGAGGGAGAGGTGGAGAGATGGAGAGTTAGTGATTAGCATGTTAGTAGGCCTGTGAGCCAAATAGTCAGTGAGGGAAAAGTCTGTGTGTGCTATAGTGAATGAGAAACTGTGATTTACAACTTGATTATCTACCTGTGATTTACTCATTTTATTTTATTATATCAATAAACAAGTTTTGTTTTGGAAGAAACACTTGTCCTTTTCCAATATTGATTATAATTGGCAGCAGCAGTTGAAGAGGAATTGTAGTGAGCACTCCTGGAGGTCTGAGTGGATAGAGGCTTCAGAGTGGCCCACTACAACCAACATGTACTGTGACCTACTGAAGCAGAGCATAATCTCCTCCCTTCAGAGACTGGGCCGCAGGGCAGTATTCCAACATGATAACAACCCCAAACACACATCCAAAATGACCTCTGCTTGCTAAAGAAGCTGAGGGTAAAGGTGATGGACTGGCCAAGCATGTCTCCATGCTCAAACCCTATTGAGCATCTGTAGGGCATCCTAACATGGAAGGTGGAGGTGCACAAGGTCGCTAACATCCACCAGCTCTGTGATGTTGTCATGGAGGGGTGGAAAAGAACTCCTGTGGCAACCTGTGAAGCTCTGGTGAACTCTATGCCCAAGAGGGTTAAGGCAGTGCTGGAAAATAATGGTGTCCACACAAAATATTGAGACTTTGTGCCCAATTTGAACATTGTCACTTAGTGGTGTACTCTCTTTTGTTTCCAGCAGTTTAGACATTAATGGCTGTGTGTTGCATTATTTTGAGGGGACAGCACATTTACACTGTTATACAAGCTGTATACTCACTGCTTTACATTGTAGCCAAGTGTCATTTCTTCAGTGTTGTCACATGAAAAGATATACTAAAATATTTATGAAATGTGAGGGGGTGCACTCACTTCTGTGATATACTGTATGATGCCTCCAAGTTTGGTATCTGCTGCATCAGGTGCTGGGTGGCAGCAATACCAAGGAAACTGCTGTTTACCAGTTAGCCTACAATTGGACTCTTACACTAGCCTCTTGGCAGTACTGAATTCAGCCCCTAGGTCAGTAAAGGAAGAGAGATTCAGCTACCAGATCTGTCAGATTTTGTTTGTGGTAAAGCACCATCTTCTTTGCCTCAGCCAGCAAAATATCTTGGACTGCCACAATACTACTTTTATCTTTTTTGAATTGTAGAATTGTATTAATAGTATTATACAGATATTGTTCTTAACTGTAGTGTTCTGAAAAAATTGTAATTTTAAATTCTCTCTTTCTTTCTCTCACTCTCTCTTTTTACATCCCGCCTACACAGCAAACCCCTAGCTTGACTGGCTTGATGAGCACAGTCTTTTGTGAACATGACATCAATGCTGTTTATGTTTCATTATTCCCTCATTTGCAGAGCAGAATTTGCTAATAATGTGGGCCACCTGAGCCCAGTCCTGTAAAGGATTCAAAATGGGAAATGAATTGTAAAGAAATCTGTACGTTTTGTTTACATTAGTAGCAGGTGTTTTAGATTCACTTTCACCTCCAATAGTGAGCTAGAAAATAACAATGATACATTTGATTTCCATTTTAGCAGTCTAATTTCAGCACCCTATCAGCCTTGGGAAGTTCAGGCTCAAAGCCTGGGCAATTATTTTTCCTGAGGCTTCCCGGGAACAAAAACTGAAGGAAAAGGAACCTACACACTTAACTTTCACCAGCCCTGAGGCACAATAGTAAGTCATTTCAGCCTCAGCCAGAAAGTTCACAGTTTTCCCTGGGGATTATTCTAGTGTCTTTCAAACAGGGCTGCAAGAAGACAGCCACAATTTTCTCTTTCATGCCTGTGGCAGCAGAGTTAATATTCTCTGCAAGGAAACTAGGGTTAAATTAAATTAAGTGGTCCATAAGGTGAGTCCATGCAATGAAAACATCCATGGATAATATTAGTAATGTTAATTCATATGTAACTTTGTGTTCAAAGAATATGTAAATATGAAACTACCGTATCTCATTTTAGTGATTTTTCTGGGCTGTATGTGGGTGAACTATGACAGTTGTTTCTCTGTGTTGAATCAGACAATCAAAGGCTTGAGAGAAGCTGGACACCATGGAAGTTTTTAAAGAAAAGGTTTTGGGTGCATGTAAGAAATAAACACATAGCAGCATTATTACCTGCACTTGGCTTCACATGCTAATGACAGCCCATATTTCATCCATTGACACAGAAGCAAAATAAAGAAACCATACTCAAATTAAATTTGAAGAGAGGAAAAATGTATCTTCTTTAGTTTTGGGGGGAGAGGGAATAAGGATACCAGGCTTTCTCAAAGAAAGGTTGGGGATCCCAGAATCTGTAAAATTTCTAGGCTTTCTAGTTATAGCTACTACAGGGCACAGCTATAGACAGCCAGTGCCAGGACTATGAAGATGGCAAAGGGTATTGATCCGGGTGGAATTGATCTGGTGGTGAGTTTTGGCTACGAAAGCCCTCCCCATCCCAAAGCTCCCAAAGGTTTCCTCAGGGCATAAGAAAACCCTACAGAATCTTGGAACCCAAAAGGAAGGGACAGAAAGCTTCCAGCTAATTTATATTACATATTCCCACTACAGTATGATGACACCATCCTATTGTTTGAGTTTAATTTACAGTTTCACATGCTATATGTAGTTTGAGTGCCTAGGAAGGAGCACTAACAAATCATTCCTTCCAGCTTTTGAATTCAAAGAGAGAACTAATTTTCTGCAGAATGTTCTACTTTCCCTTCTATTCGTTGGTGCTGTTGATCTGTTCAGTTGGTTGTTCATATGTGTGCAGTGAAGAAAGCGATTTACAGAAGTTTGTAATTTCAAGCAACTGTTACGTAAAGAAACTTTTAAAATACTTTCTCCTGCACATGTCTTAGAGTGAATGATTGAGACTTTGAATGACAGTAAATGAGAAAAAGATCATCTCTGGGGAATTTGTAGCTATTTTCTGTGGTAGATCTCTGTACTTCTATCATGTAACAAAAGAATATCTATGAGAAATTCAAAACACTATTCTGCAACACTATGTGTATGGTGTAAAGATGTAGAAGATTTTGACTAGTATAGGCAACTAATAAATTTCTAAGTGAAAACAAAATAAAATAAAAAGTAAAAAAAGACAAAATTGTGGTGGACCTTAAAGACCAACTTTTATATTTGTTGATGTGAGCTTTTGCATACAAGTTCACTTCATTTGATTTATATATGGAATGCCTCAAGCCTGATTCAATATAATGAAGTCAACAGTGAGCAATTCCTTACAACAGTAGGATATTTTAATGTTGCCCCTCTGTTATCCTGTCAGGATTCTGTTGCATTTGAGAAAACTGTAAATGTTTTGAGAAATAAGTGTGTGGTATGTTGATTTTTTTAGAATCAGAAGTATCCAGATTTATAAAAGAAATTGGTTATTTCTTCTGTGAAAAATTCTGGAATAAAACATGGGTTATCTAAAATCAAAGCAAAGTGTGCTACTTATATACTGCCCCAAAGTGTTTCAAGCACTCTCTGTGTGGTTTACAAGTTAATTATGCAGGCTACACATTCCTCGCCCCCCCCTTGTGAGCTGGGTACGCATTTTACCATCCTCAGAAGGATAGAAGGCTTCCCGTGAGCCAGCTACCTGGGATTAAACCCTGTGTCATGAGCACAGTTTTGGCTGCAGTACAGCAGTTTTGACACCTGTCAAACCTGCAGTTCAATGCATTCCAATGGGGGAGGAAAAAATTCACCAAAAATTAACGAAGAGTCAGAACAAAGCCAAATTCAGTTTGCAAAGGTTTTACAAGGTGCACTAACGATCCCAAGCATTTAAAACAGTTTTTGAACATTTTAAGATACTTTAAAAATAGTGAAAACAGACATTGTTAAGCGAAACAGGGGGACCTAAACTGTCATCGCTAAGCAAGGCAAGGTCCCGAACATTGCTATGCGAAATTTCCCCATAGGGAACATCACTAAACGGAGCGCAAAATCGCTCCAAAAACCTCATTGCTAAGCGAATACATCGTTAAACGAGGCAATCGCTAAGCGAGGCACCACTGTACACCAAAATCACAAGGACGTTTCCCCTAACTCTCCATTACAATCCCTCCAAGTTTGGTGAAGACTGGGTTTCCCCAAGCCAACTGCTAAGGGGAATTTTCCTGGGGAGATCCACTTTGTAGGTGCATAATTTGGATGTCTGAAATCCAATCTTCACCAAACATGAAAAGATTATAGAAGAGAGTCAGGGAAAAATTCTCTGCAGTCAGTGACTCTACATTCCTTAGGGGGGGGAACTTTCATGGGGAAGCATTTTTGTGTGGGTATACCTTGGGCATTCAAAACATAAACTTCACCAAACCTGCAGCAGTTCTAGAAGAGAGCCAGAGGAAGCTTTCCTGTAATTTTGGTGTCTCTGTGTGCTTGGCCAGCCGTTCTGTAGGCTTTTAAAGGCAAAAAAAGAGAAACAATTCATCTGAAAAAAAAGATAAATTTATTATTTGTGATTCATCAACCTTCCTGAATCAAAATGAATCACCATTTTTTTCCCTGATTCATGCACATTTCTACTCATACACATTTCTACTCACAATCCAATCTAGGTTTGACAAATTATGAACAAACTTGCTACCTTTTTAAAAAAAAATTAAATGCAGGTCTATATTGATGTGGGGAGGTAACACCAAATTCCATTACGTTGTTATGTAGCACTTCTCTTATTATCTATAAAAGGTTTTATTCTATGTTGCTTCTGGTGGATTATAAAGTACCAAGGATTTCTGCCTTTGAGATGGTTTTTATTCTTGGTGAAAGTACTGCAATATTCCTTTCAAGTAAACATTTCCAACCTCCCTTTTAATGTGTTCTCTAATTGTGTGACATAACTATTTTTCCACATGATGCACATTCAGTATGCAATGTTCTGTTCTCATAAAGTTTGTCCTTGGTGTGTGTCTGCATGACCTGCATGCAACTTTTGCCTCTGTCCCAGTTTTTTGAGGTCTTGACTATGGTTGACATTATAGCATACAAACATTTCCTCATTATTATTTTTCCAGCTATCTCTTGGGCCCTACTGTTTTCTTATATATACATTGTCTTTATGCTTAAGTGCATGCCTTCTTTAGCACTCCTGAATCTGAAGACAATCTCTGTTCCGGTATCTAGTGGTGGGACACATAGTTGCTTATTTCTGAGCTTGACTCCCTTTGTTGATAGCATTATTGCGTTCATGCACAGTGGCAACCATTGTTTCACAGGGAGGATGTAGAGGACATTTGCCTTTGGCACACCTCTTAAACCATGAATGTTAACAGAACTGACAGATGAAGCAGTATAAAAACTCATTTGAGACTTAACATATACTACATAAGCAGGTTTCTGTTTTGCTGTTGTTGTATTTGGTCATCCCTTATCTGGGGACAGACACCATTGGTAACTGCCCTTGTCAGTTCTGATGTTGCCAAGGTTATCTACTGAGGCTTTTTCTTTCTTTAGTCTAGTGTTTCCCAACTGTTTTCAAGTTCTGACTTCCTTTTATAATAGCCAAGTAACCTGTAACCCCCACATTTGCTTTAAAAAGCATTGTGATGGAGTAAAGAAACACGTTAGAATAGATTTTTTCAGACAGTAAGATTAAGGTAATAATGCATAATTATGGGTGTGGGGTATAAATCTACCTCTGCCAGATAAATTTGAGAAGGAAAAAATCTCAATACACTTTGAGTTTAATTTGCTTTTTGGGTGTGAAAACAACCCTTCCTTCATGTCTTCTCACCCAAAAATATCACTTAATGAAGGGCTTCTTCTCCTCAAACCCAAGTAAACAGCTTCCCCACAAGTCACATCCTATGCCTTTCCTCTCCCTAGTTCTCCTCCCTCCCTTTTTTTGTTCCTTTTGCCTTCCTCCTCCATGACTCAGGACAGGCCTCGAGGCATCTACCTGCCCAGGCCCCCTCTACCTTCAATGTGCTGCCATCACCACACCCAGACTTAGGTGGAGTGAAAGGCACTGCAGCCACAGTAGCAAACACTTCTCAATCCTTCCACCATCTTGGCTGTCAACATTCCTGGCATGCATCATGCACTTGATTCATTCAGGCCTCTTTGAGCCAGGCTAACACTCAGGTCCAAAGGGCTGACATGAGTCTTCCAAAGTTGGATGCAGAGGAACAGAGAGAAACGAGTTAGAGTGGCTCTTTTGGAGGGGGGCAGGAATTATGTGCATATGTAAAAGTAAAATCCACCCAAAGGGATACAGAAATAACTATGAACAATAGGTTGCCTGCAATTTTGGTTCAGATTAAAATTATCTGTCTGTGGACCAAGAGGATTAAAATAAAACAGCATTGTGTGTACCATATTTACTGTAATAAACATAAAAATAATTGCAATTAAAAATAACCATGGCAACCTCCGAGAAAATGCTTTGTGACCCCCAGGTTGAGAGCCTGTGTTTTAGCTTTTGGGGGCCCTACCTAGGCAGCACTTAGTTGGTGATGGTGGTTCTTGTCATGTCACAGTACTGTAATTGGATCTATTCAGTTCTTAATGGGTACAGCATTTCATGACTTATACTCCTATACCCTGCTAGCAGTACTATCTTGTTTCTGGACACCTAAATAATTATATGTGTCATTGTGGTTATCCTACATGTCTATAGGCCATTTCTCTATCTGCCACCCTGTCCTGGGTGGTGCTGGTTGTTATTACAGAGCAAATCTGGGCTCCCAAACCTTCTATTCCATGTGCAGCTGTGAAAATGAAAGGCAATTTCACTGAATATTTTTGGCAGAGATGCAAAGGTGAAATGACATTCTTCATTCGTTTGCACAGTGGAGAAAATATTAAAGCTAAATTCCCGGGTATGTCAGAAATATTTCACCCTGTTTAATGTTGGGAAAAACTGAAGGCGAGAATAGATTTTACTAGATATGCTTCAGAATATGTGAAAATCTACAATAATACATGTAGAGCCTGTACTCTTCACAAAATCCTCAGAAATTGTATTTATTTGTTGAGAGGTTTTGGCTCAATTCTCTCTCACACATATGTTTGTTTCCTTCCTTCCTTCCTTCCTTCCTTCCTTCCTTCCTTCCTTCCTTCCTTCCTTCCTTCCTTCCTTCACCCCCCCAAACAATAAATAAAGAAGTAAGACTCATGTAGTGGGTTTGAAATTGGTGCCACAACGTTCTTATTTAATCCTTTAACTATGGTTGGACAGGAGGACCTTCCTGGCTCTTTTCTAGCCTGGAATGGGCAGGTCTCTTGCTTTGGGGCCATGTTGTACATTGCCAACCTTGCCTTGGCTGCCTCAACTAGGGAGCCCTCCTCAGGCTTGTTTTTTTATTGCTATTCCTGATATCAGATTTATGTCTAATAATTCTTTTGTGCAGAGATTGTCCTGTTAGTCACAAGTAGTGTGCAGAAGGGCATTTGTTGGCAAAGGGTGGCATCAATAACATTAGCAGAAGAAAAAATAAATGTGCCCTTGGTGTTGTGTGTGACTTTGTTGCAGTCTGTAATCATGTTGAAAGAGTAGATGTGAAGATAGAGCTGGCATCTGGGTTTGTAGCAGGGTTTAGTCCCCATCTCTGTATCAGTGTTGTGTAGTCTGTTGTGTCAATAATTGCTTGACATTGTGGGGCTGTCTGAAAGTAAGTACAGACCTATCACAAAGAGCTTGGGAGAATGAAGTATCTTGTCAAGGAGGGATTGAAGATCATATGATGTATGTGAGTGGACTGAGTGGTAGGCTGAATTACCTCTCCACCATTATGCCGAGTCATAATGGCATGGAGGCTTTGACCTCCCGCCTGGAAAGGTGACACCATGTCCAAGAGGAAGAGGGACGGAGGTTTGATAAGTCTCCATTGTCCTAGCTCAGCCTCTTTGCTGAGCTAGGACAATGGAGTTAGACACTGTCAAGCAGTCTAGCTGGCTGCCAGAGAACAAATTGATTGATCTAAAGATTCAAATTTGGAACTTGCTGCAGTGCAAAAAAGATACACTGAGGAGTTCTAGGAAGTGCTGGGCCACTTAAACTTTGTTTTTAAGGTCATTGCCCCTGGCAGGGCCTTTTCGAGATCACTTTGTGAAGCCATGCGTGGTTTGATGAGACCACAACAAAGATAGAGAATTTCATCAGGCATGAGGGATGACCTGCACATCTGGTTACATTTCCTTCATGGTTTCAATGGGATCTCTGTGGCATCCACCCCAAGTTATGTATTGTAAGTTATGCATTATTCATAAGTTATATGGTAATATGGTTGTGAGGCAGAACCAAAGGAACTGCTGAAGAGGCGGAGCCTGGGAGAGAAGTTTGTTTGAGTCTGGAATCAGAGAGAGAAGGATAGTTTGAGGGCCTGAGGAGTAATTAGTTAGAGTGTAACTTGTGATAATTAATATAGAAGGTTCATATTGATGATTGATGATTCTTGAAGAATATGCTTATGAATTAATCCAGAAACCATCTGTAATAAATAAACTTGTTCTATTGAAACATCAGTACTGGATGGACCTTTGTCTTTTCTATGTAAACTGCTGATAAAAGAGATCAGCTGGTAGCAACGTATCAGAGGGCATGCTGAGGTACCTAGTGAGCCTCTGTGTTTGGGGAAACAAGCAGGGGCCACGAGGGCGATCGCCACAGTTGGTGTCCAGCGGTGGGATACAAAAAAATCCAGTAAAGCCAGAGTTTGAAAGTGACGTTTTTTGAGTCGTGGGTACCTTTTTATTCAGAGGTCTGTGGTGAAGAAGTGGGTGACCTGCTAGAGCTTTTGTGGGAAAGCTTAGTAGTGGGGCTTCTGATGCCAGATCTGGGGGGGGGGGACTAAAGATAGGGAATGACTCTAAGGAAAAATTCCTGTTTATTTACCTCAGGATTTGAGAGACCCAGTGGCTAGCTTAAAATCCAAGGCTCTGAGAGAAGGGAGCGCTGGGGGATAAAAGCAGAAACCAGAGGTCAAAATAGATTTGAGCTAATAGGAAAAAGCAGCAGAGGCTTGAGAAATAAAACTGTTTTTGTCTGAGAGCAAGAATAGCTCAGACATAGATACAGTAACTTAAAAGGTTGTTAGCAGGAGAACAGCCAGCGAAAGCTGCTGAGTGAAGCAAGAACATAGTTACTGGAATTAAAAGCAGAAAGACAGGTCCTTTTTAAAATCAGTACAAACACTCAAAACTAATTAAATCATATTTAAACATGCCACCCAAACGTAGCCAAAAAGGGAGTCGTGAGGCAGAAAATTTACCTCAAGAAGTGGAGGGAAATGGAGACCCTTTAACTCCAAGGGAACAGGAGGAGACTGATGAGGGTGCCTCAGAGAGACAAAGGGATCTAAGTTCCCAGGGTGTTGAAAAATAGAAATTGGACAGGAATTCAGGCTTAAGGAACTACAGCTCAAAGCTGAGCAAGAGGCCAGACAAAAGGAAATAGAAATTAGAGAAAAAGCCAGAGCTGAAGAGAAAGCTAGGGAGCTAGAGCTCAGGGAACTAGAAATCAGAGAAAAGGAGAGGGCTGAGGCCAGACAAATGGAATTAAAACACATGGAATTTCAAATAGAGATGAAGAGATTGGAAATTGCTGCTCAAAACAATAATAGTAATAATAACAACAATTCTAGTGAGGGAAATCTCTCAAAAATTGACCTAAAGAAATTTCCCCAATATAGGAAAGGAGATTGCTCAGAATCTTTCCTCATTTCATTTGAGAGAACATTTTGGGACTTTGATAATAAGGATGATGAAAGAATGATAGTATTAAGACCACAAATACAGGTAAGTGGCAATTTAGTTGAACTTTGTTCTCAGATGCCTCTAGAGCAAGCTAGAGATTTTGAGGCTAATAGAAAGATGTTATATTCAAGATTTGGCATCAATGCAGAACACCTGAGAAGAAAATTTTGTTCCCTTACCGAAAAGCCTGAAGAATCTTATTCCCAGTTAGGGGCTAAATTGGGTCAATGTTTGGACAAATGGATGGAACTTGAAAATGTTGCTTCTCTAAAACACATGAAAAATGTGATTGAGCTAGAACAATTTTATTCCATTTTGCCTGGGGAATTGTATTATTTAGTCAAAGATAAAAATCCTAAAGATTTATTACAAGCATTGGAATAAGCAGATTCCATTAGTGAGATTCGGGACCCCAAGTTCTCTGAGGTAAAATTTTACAGGCAGAACTGGAACAACAGTAAGAAACCCTTTAATAAAAATTACCTCAGTAAAACATTGGGGAAAGATGGCCAACTTAGTACCTCACCTAAGTTGCCCGGGCCTAGTCCACAGAATCAAATAAACCCTGAGGAAAACTTTAACAGATCTCCTCAGAATGAATGAAGGACTTATAGACAGTGTTATAACTGTGATGGTTTGGGCATATTCAATCGAATTGTATCAAAAAACAAAAATAAAAATGGAAAGGATGAGAGTCAGACCAAAAAAGTTTACTGTGTAAAACCTGTGGAAGCCACTGAAGGAGGCTGTAACATTGTTCTGTCTCCATGGCAACTAGCACAACAGAAAATTCTAATCTGCCACTAGCAAGAGTCATTCAGTGCTTCCTTATAAAGGCAGAAGATATTTTATTACAGAACACTGTAATGAGAAGTCTTATGTGGGGGTTGTTGGTACCTGTTCCCGCATAACCCTGTGCCATCCTAATGTGGTTCCTAAAGAACAAATACTTCCAAACCAAACTGTGATAATCAAGGGAATAAGTTCTATGCCAGTGATTTTACATATGGCTAAAGATAAACTGTAGAAACTGGGTTGGAATTTGGGATATGGTGATCTCTGATCAGATTCCAGCACCTTGTTTAATCAGGCTAGATCTTACTAAGCATGTGCAGAGTGCTTTTGGAGTACCATGTTCCCTGGGAGAGCAGTTAATAATCCCTGAGGGAAAGGTGGAATCCCTAACCTCTGAATCAAACCAGGGATGCCCCAGTTTAGAGGAAAACTCTGAGGTAGCGGAAATGGCTGAGGAGGTCATATTGGAAAAACCCTAATAATACTTCCTGTATTGATGAGCAGAAGTAAGATAGTACTTTAAATGATTCTATTACAAGAGCTAATGAGAATCCCCTTTCACTGACCCCTGAACACCCAGAGAAGTTTATAACTGATAAAAATCTGACATAGAGAGGTTTTAAAGGCACCTCATAGAGGGGGAGAACCCCACAAACAGCTATTTGTCCCTGTGAAATATAGGGAGGAGGCCTTAGAAGTAATAGAACCAAGCTGGATGGGCACTCATGGAAAGGAGAAAGGTTTGTATGAGGCCCAGGAAAGAGCACTCTGTCCTGAGGACAAAGCAGTGGGGCTGAGACCCAAAGAGGGGAGTAAATTGCAGTTAGCAGGGTCTAAACCTGTGGATTGGTTGCAGCAGAATTAGAGGGATAAGGAGTCGCTCTAAAGCTGCAAAAGCATTTAAAACCTTGCAGGCAAACCCCTACCTAACATACCAAGGAATAAAGAACCAGAACCAGATAAGAGTCTCAGTGCATCTAAAATAAACAAAGTGTTTGAGAATGCACTTAAAAGAAATCTGCCTGTGAATTTGGAAGTGACCTGTGATAGTAGTCCCCCACATATGGAAAACCTTGCAATAAAAGTACCTGTGGGCGAATTTGTTGGTGAGGAGGAAAGCGTAAGTAACAAGATCTCAAAGAAGGAGACATCCATAAATGTGGAGGAGGAGAAGGAACTGCCTAGCCTTTCCCCAGCTGAGAAAGTGAAGCCATGAGCCAGCAAGAAAGTAGACTTCACCTAGAAAAGGCAAGCGGAAGAAATCCAGGGGACATCAGAGTGCCTGATGACTGCCAGTCGACAGAATAGAGTGTGGACTTCAAGATCTGCCTTTGTTGCACCAGACTACAACCAGAGTTCATTGTATACATCGATATGTTGAGTGTAACTCTGGGAGCCGTGCTGTGCTGAGCAGACCAGAGAGGGAATCTACACCCAGTGACTCTGATCAGCAGGAGATTCTGACCTGGTGAGAGACATATGTCTGCCAACATGAGGGCATGCCTATCACTTGTTTGGACACTGCAGACTGAAACACTACATTAGGGTAAGGAGGTTCATCCTTTGCACCGACCCTTTCCCTCTGGTATGGCTACAAACTGTGAAATTCACTAACAGTAAGCTTACAAGATGGACACGGAACCTGCAAGACTTTGACTTTGTAATCCTCAGCATAAAAGGGACTCAGAGCATGGAGGCTGATACCTTGCCTCGAAGGCCAGGTGGATAAACAAAGTTTGTAATGTGGTATTAAATGTTTTGTTTGTGTATAGTTATGAAAAAATGATTAAAATGCAAAGTTTGGATAGTGATGAACTCAGAGGTGTAGAATGGTAAAAATAATGGTGAGTAGCCTTATTGATGTGGAGGTAATGTAATGTAAATTGTATTGATGTAAATAATGCAAGAGGTTGGTATGTCTTTATTAATGCAAAAGCTTTAACTGTATTGATTATTTTAATGTTTAAAGTGGTCAGTTTGATTGGGGAAACATAATAATAGAGAGAATGGTATTATCAGGTAAACTGGTAAGTTATTGTTATAATTGCATGTACTAGGTGTTTGTTTGTAAGGGCAAACTGCTAGGTTTCCCCTCCTAAACAAATATATTTAAGGGGGGAGGAATGTGGCATCAACCGTAAGTTACGCATTATAAGTTATGCATTACTCATAAGTTGTGTGGTAATGTGGTTATGAGGTGGAGCCAAAGGCACTGCTGAAGAGGCAGAGACTGGGAGAGAAGTTCAGTCTGAGTCTGGAACCAGAGAGAAGGATAGTTTGGGGGTCTCAGGAGTAACTAGTTAGAGTATAACCTGTGATAATTAATATAGAAGGTTAATATTGATGATTGATGATTCTTGAATAATGTGCTTATGAAATATTCCAGAAACCATCTGTAATTAATGAACTTGTTCTGTTGAAACATCAGTACTGGATGGACCTTCGTCTTTTCTAAGTAAACTAAGTTGATAAAAGAGATCAACCGGTGGCAGCATATCAGAGGACGTGCTGAGATACCTTGTGAGCTCTGTGTCTGGGGAAACAAGCAGGGGCCAAGAGGGCGATTGCCACAATCTCCTTTTGGAGAGATGAGCTGTGCTTAGGCACTGAATTTCAGGTACATTCTGCTGCTGCTGGATCATTGGGCTATGGAATTTATTTTAGAGGCTGATGGTGTGCCAGTCTGTGGCCCGGAGAATGGAGTGACTCTGAAGTCACCCATGACCTCACTTTTTTGGAATGTTTTCTGATCCTTGGAGCCCTATGGCTTTAGGTGGATTGTTAGGCCAATTCAGCAGTCACCTTTTGGTGTGACAATTTGGCAGTGGTTCACTGAATACATTTATGTTTAGATCACCAAGAGTTATGCAATTGGTAAGAGCGTTCGCACTCTGGTGTTTGGTATATAACATTGTGTTCCAGGCGAGGCATGTACCTGGTGTTAAAAATGAGGCTGACACCCTGACCCATCAACAGATCGATCAGTTCAGGGTGTTGACCCCAGAAACTCAAGCTATTCCAGGTACATTACCTCAGGAGGTCTGGAGCATTGGAGGACTGAAGCCAACAGGGCAATGAGTTTAGCAATCACTCCCAGTACCAGGTGCAGCTACACAGCTGCATGTGAGGAATTTTTTGCATTTTTTAGGTGCAAAAATGGGAGGGATTGGGACAACCATGGCCTATAATGTTAGATCGTTTACAACAATACAGAGTTTATCTTCTTCTGAAAGGTTTGGCTCTTCACAATATACAGGGAAAGATGCTGGCCCTTGTGTTTTACATCAAGGCACATGGTTGCCTAGATCCTGCCAGTGATTTTAGAATTTGAAAAATGATTGAAGGGTGGAGTAAAGAGAGGGGTAGGCAGGACAATAAGCGTGCACCAATGTCACCCAAAATCCTCTTTCAACTTAATCAGGTTTGAGAGGCAGTGTGCACAGAGTTATTTGAAGTCAAAATATTTAAGGTGGCCACTCTGCTTTCTTTGGGACTTTCAGGGTTAGTGAAGGATGACAATTCTAGGATGGCATTGCAGATCGATGACTTATTGGTCTCTGAAGACAAAGTCATATTCTATCTCAGCTGATCCAAAACTAATCAGTACGGGAAGGGCCCAATTATATCCTTAGGATTTTGTTCTGTCAAAGACCTTTGCCTGGTTAGGGCTATTTCTGAATTTACCCAGGTAAAGCGTGATGCATAGGGTGATCTTTTTTGCCATAAAGATGGATCGCCCCTTACAAGATGCCAATTTTGGGTGTTATTTCTCAAGGTCTTCATGAAGCTGGTATTGTGGGTTGGGAGTCTGGAACCCATTCCTTTAGAATAGGTGCAGCATCCACTGCAGCGGCTTTGGGTTACAGTGAGGAGCAGATAAAGAAAGTGAGAAGAAGGTTGTCATGCAGATTCAAGTTTTACGTATATTCTCTCCCACATTAGATCTGAATTTGTTTTCTTTTTCAGATGACAAGGCAGCCTCCACTCATTTCCGTGTAGTCATATTTGGCTACAATTATGTTCATTGGGCAGCAAACCATGCCTTGCAGATTGGTTGGAGTTGCAACTTAGGTCTCAGGGCCAGAGTCTTGTTAGACTGGAAAGGATGAAGTGGTATGTTATGGCCTCAGCTGTTAGAGCAAGCTCTCGGGTACATTACCAATGAGCCCCCAGATATATTTGTGATTCATTTGGGGGGAAACTACATGACTGTGAGAACGGGCAAGTCATTGAAATTGCAGGTGATTCAGGACTTGGAGACATTAAGGGTTAAGTTTCCTGCAATGAGAATCCTGTGGTCTAATATAATAATAATAGGAAGTGTTTATTTATCAAACTTTGCCTTGGCTGCAATTAACATTCGAGCTCGCTTGTTCCCTGTACATTTGTCTCTTTGATTCCTGCTTACGCCTTATTGTATTTTCTTTTTTAATTAACTATCTCACCTGCTGCTTATTATTTTATTTTAACGTATTTTAATGACTTATAGTTGATAAATAAACACTTCCTGTGGTCTAATATTATTCCATGATTGTATGGAGGGCTGAATGTGACCCCAGGTGTATTGACCTCACAAGGCATGGTGTAAATCCTGAGGTCAGTCGGTCCATGAGGGCTGGTCTGGGATCTGTGATTCGGCACCCAGACATACAGTAGGAGTGCACCGGAGGGGGTTATAAAGGGAGGACGGTGTTCCTTTGTTGGAATTGGGTAGGGGCCTTTTTCCTAGGGACCTGCAAGGGGGCCTTCATGCTGAAATTTTTGGTTCTGATGGTGGGCCTGGGCCATATAACTAGCACCTGTCCATGGCGGGTAATGTGAAGACAGAGATGGGGTGAGTTCACATTTAGTACGTGCTGAGACTATGATGCCATCTCTCTGTCAGATTGCGTCAATCAGGCATCTGAGGAGAGGTGGTTCCTTATAGAGGAACCTCGTGAACAGCAGCCCACTTAGGGTCACGAGACTTGGTGGGCTGAGAAAGTGGGTTACCCTTAGCACTGAGCACCTGAAGGGATTCTGTTCAATGAACAGTGTGATTCAGAAATGGTAGCTCACCTTGCTCTACTTGAATCATCTGGAGGTATAGGTTACTCTGGCCTCTAATAGGAGATCACACTACGGTCAGGCCCCCTTTTAGCTGGGGAATTAGTTTAAATAATTGATAAAGTTGTGGCCCAAGTTTAACCCAAAGAACCTGTGTGTCACCTCTTTATTTCTGGGCTGGGGTGGGCAAGATGACAACGAGCTGTGTTTGGTTGTTTTCTCTTCTGGGTTTGTCCCTTCTAGGTATTTATCTTGCCCGGTTTATGTCTTCTTTAGCCATATTGGATGAGCATTATTGTCCATTTTGTGTTTTCCAGGAAAGGGGATATTTTGTCATGTGTTGTCAGGAAACTGGCATACAATTTTATAAGACATATTCAAAGTATCTTCCTTTCCCTTAGGGCTTAACCTTGCTAGCGTGGAAAATGAGTGCAATTGTACAATAGTTGGAGCATTCTTAGGCACTGCCCTTCTTGGGGATTGGGATGTAGACTGATCTTTTCCAGTCCTTTGGCCACTGCTGAGTTTTCCAAACTTGCTGGCATATTGAATTTGGCACCTTAACAGTGTCATCTTTTGAGATTTTAAATCGTTCCACTGGAATGCCATCACCTCCACTGGCCTTGTTGTTAGACAAGCTTTATAAGGCCCACTTTTCTTCACTCTCCAGGATGTCCGGCTTGAGGTCAGCAACCACACTATCTGGGTTTCAGGGATGTCCAAATCTTTCTGATATAATTCTTTTGTGTATTCTTGCCACCTCTTCTGCTTCTGTTAGGTCCCTCCGATTTTTGTCCTTTATCATGTTCATCTTTGCGCAAAATTTTCCCTTAATAGCTCCAATTTTCCTGAACAGATCTCTGGTCTTTGCTTTTCTATTATTTTCCTCTATTTCTTTGCACTGTTCATATATGAAGGCCCCCTTGTCTCTCCTTGCTATTCTTTGGAAGTCTGCATTCCATTTTCTGTAACTTTCCCTATCTCCCTTGCATTTTGTTTCCCTTCTCTTCTCTGCTATTTGTAAGGCCTAACTGGACAGCCACTTTGCTTTCTTGAATTTCCCTTTCTTTGGGATGATTTTTGTTGCTGCCTCCTGTAAAATTTTACAAGCCTCTATCCAAAGTTCTTCAGGCATTCTGTCCACCAAATCAAGTTCCTTAAATCTATTCTTCACTTCCACTGTATCTTCATAAGGGATTTGGTTTAGATTCTACCTGACTCGCCCAGTGGTTTTTCCTACTTTCTTCAGTTTAAGCTTGAATTTTGCTATGAGAAGCTGATGATCAGAGCCACAATCAGCGCTAGGTCTTGTTTTTGGTGACTGTATAGAGCTTCCCCATCTTTGGCTGCAGAGAATATAATCAATCTGATTCCTGAGCCTCGTGGCGCAGTGGTTAAACCGCTGTACTGCAGCTAAAACTGTGCTCACGACCTGGGGTTCAAATCCCAGGTAGCCGGCTCAAGGTTGACTCAGCCTTCTATCCTTCCGAGGTGGGTAAAATGAGTACCCAGCTTGCTGGGGGGGCAATGTGTAGCCTGCATCATTAAATTGTAATCCGCCCAGAGAGTGCTTGAAGCGCTATGGGGCGGTATATAAGCAGCACACTTTGTATTACTTTGCATTACAATATTCCCAATCTGGTGATTTCCATGTGTAGTTCTCTTGTGTTGTTGGAAAAGAGTGTTTGTGATGACCAGCTTGTTCTCTTGACAAAACTGTATTAGATTTTGCCCTGCTTCGTTCTGAACACCAAGGCCAAATTTATCTGCTGTTCCTTTTATCTCTTGACTCCCTACTTTAGCATTCTAATCTCCTATAATGAGAAGAGCATCTTTCTTTGGTGTCAGTTCTAGAAGGTATTGTAAGTCTTCATAGAAATGGTCAATTTCAGTCTTCTCAGCATTGATGGTTGGTGCATAAACTTGGATTATTGTGATGTTGAAAGGCTGCCTTGGATTCATACTGAAATCATTCTATCATTTTTGAGATTATATCTCACTACAGCTTTTCCCACTCTTTTGTTGACTATGAGGGCTACTCCATTCCTTCCTCAGGCTTCCTCCCCACAAAAGTAGATATGGTAATCATCTGAATTGAATTCACCCATTCCTGTCCATTTTAGTTCACTGACGCCCAGGATGTCAATGTTTATTCTTACCATCTCCTGTTTGACCACATCCAGCTAACCAAGGTTCATAGATCTTAGATTCCAGGTTCCTATACAGTATTGTTCTTTGCAGCATCAGACTTTTCCTTTCACTTCCAGGCACATCCACAGCTGAGCGTCGTTTTGGCTCTGGCCCAACCACTTCATTAGCTCTGGAGCTACTTGTACTTTTCCTCCGCTGTTCCTCAGTAGCATATTGGATGCCTTCCAACATGAGGGGCTCATCTTCTAGCGTCATATCTTTTAGCCTTTTGTTTCTGTTCATGGAGTTTTCTTGGCATAGATACTGAAGTGGCTTGCCAATTCCTGCTCCAGGTGGATTGTGTTTAGTTTGAACTCTCCACTATGATCTGTCCATCTTGGGTGTCCCTGCACGGCATAGCCCATAGCTTCTCTGAATTACTCAAGCCCCTTCGCCATGATAAGGCAGCAATCCATGAAGGAGCCCTTATGAGTCAAGGAATTACAAAGCTCCTTTCCATTGGTTGCCTGTATTTTTGCTTATTTAGTTGGCTGGTTGTTTCTCTTCTTGTTGCATTTTATTTTATTTATTCATTTTGCATCGCTGCTTTCTGTACTACATGTGTCTGCTGTAAATGAGCTGTCTCCTTTGAGCCTCCTGGCACACTTAAAATATCAGAGAGTTTCTGAAAATAATAAAACAGGCAAATTAGCTGGCATACTATATGCACCCCACATACACACTCACCATCATATTCATTTGCCATTTTCGGTGTGGTTTGTCCTTTCTACATTTTATTATTCATTTATTATAGCTATTATATGCCTTCTAGAGGCTCTCTGGCTCTCCTGAGGAATATTTATGCCTATTACAGGGCTCTTATGAAGAGACCCAACAATGGTTATTGCAGAAATCCCATGAAATGCTACATTAGTGCAGAGGTAGGCTGTGCAGTAAAATGCCTGAACTTCTTTCAATGTCCCCCCTGATGAAGATTAAGAAGCAGGAAATGTCTGGTGCAGTTCCAGAGCTCACCAAAAAGTGCTAGGTTTCTGACTCAGAATATTTTCTGTATTGATTTCAAGTGAAATGAGAGGCTCAAGAAAGCTTGTGGGAAATAGGGAGGAAATGGGTTTCATTATTTTTTAAAAGAACAACTCTTCTGAAACAGTTACTAAGTAATTTATTCCCTTTATTATTATTATTATTATTATTATTATTATTATTATTATTATTATTATTATTATTATTATTATTATTATTATTATTATTATTATTATTATTATTATTATTATTATCATCATCATCATCGTCGTCGTCGGCGTCGTCGTCGTCGTCGTCGTCGTCGTTGTCGTTGTTGTTGTTATTTTGTTGTTATTGTTGTTGTTATTGCTGTTGCTATTGCTGCCGCCGCTGCTGCTGCTGCTGCTGTTCAAAAATTCCAGGCACAGTCAAATTATAAGAACATTGACTGGTATTATATAACAGATACAAGTTTTAACCAAAAACCTAAGTATCTTTTAAACAACAACAACAACAACAATTCAAAGTATACATATTCAAAATATCTTTCCCTTAGGAAAAAAGATAGCAGATGTGTGTTCTAGCGGTTTCAATAAATATTTTCTTATGACTTTGGAGGCAAAGAAGTCTCTTCATGTAACTCTTCAAAGGGGAAATCAGCTCCAGGTCTGGGGCAACTTTTGACCCTGTGAATCAAGACCCAATCAGCTGACACTTAGCTAACTTTTTAACTTCTTCTTGGCCAAAGAATCTTATCAAAATCATGCTTACAAGGGGTTCTGTGTCTAGTTATAAAAATAGAGACACAAAAAAATGTTAATTTTTAAAAACTCAAATAGTTTTAAAATATATTTTAAAAATAATACAGAGTATTCAGAAGCCCACTAGTTTAACTGTAAAATCATTTGTTTTTGTTTTGTTGCTGGTAATGGTCCCACCTGATGGTAGCAGAGCTTTAGTGCCTATTCAGTGGTGCCTCGCTTAACGAGCGCACCGTTTAATGACAAATCCGCATAGCAACACGTTTTTTGCGATCGCTAATGCGATCAGATTGCGATGTTTTAGGTAGCAAAACATCACATTGCGATGATCGGTAAGCGTTTTGCTTCCGATCTTTGCATTGTGATGTTAGGGCAACAGCTGATCGGCGGTTCCAAAATGGCCGCCAGGTGCAGAAAATGGCCGCCCGCAGCATTTTCGTGCTCTGCCCTCACTTACCGAGGCAGCGAAAATGGCGGCCAGATGGGGAATCATCGCTTACTGGTGAGTTTTCCCCCCATAGGAACGCATAAAATGGGGTTTTCCTTTCTGTATAGCGATGTTTCTGGATAGCAACGATAATCCTGAATAGCGACGTTAATACAGCAGGGCACCACTGTATATAAAACAAACAGATGCTTTGGGTGTGTTTGCATCTTTCTGAGCAGCCAGCCAGTGCTTTTGTATTTTATATGTGTGGATTTCCAGAGGAAAAAGACACTATGGCCTTTTCCATAAATTGTACCAAGCACAGGGTGAGGTCTCTTATGGAATCTGTCAAGGCAGTCAGTCTTGACCATAAGCAAGTCATGGGTAAGATTTCTTCATACCCCTTTGCAATATATTGAGCATTGAAATATGATTTACAAAGGGTTGATTACTTTCAAGCACTTAATTTCAGGAATCAAACCTGTCTGAATATCACACCCTTTTCTCCTTGAAATTATTGCCTGTGATTGATGCATGGTGGTCTATTGAAATTATTCAGTTCTGCACACAGTGAAAGTCATTTGCATTTTTAAGTTATTTCACATGCCAAAAGGTTGAAAAGAACTGCATGAAAAGCAAACTCCAAGCTTAAGTGGGTTGTAAAAACACCTCTCCATCTTAATTTCGTTGCTTTTTTTAGAACCCACCTGCATTCCCCATCACAGTGGCTGTTCACATCAGCTCTTGGGTGTTTGCTTTTGTTTTGGAAATTTGTATGCACTCTCTGTAATGTAGAAATTTATTTACCCACATCTAATGTATATACTTTGGTACTCATTCTCTCCACTGACGAAAGTGTGTGTTATTTTCCATTTCTGCATTTTTTTTAGCCTTTCACCTTTTAAAACATGTGAATGATTGTTGCATCCAAAATATTCTACAACCTAACAAATATGCAGATTTGTGAGACAAGTTGCATCTCAATGAAAATATTTTTAAATAATAAATTTATTCATAAGTGTAAAATGCAACAAAAAAGTATAAAATACATCAAGGTAAAAAAAGGTGATTCAAGATCATGCCTGTTTAAATGATACGTTTAAATAATAGGGGGATATAGAAGAGTTTAATCTATAGCAAAACAGAAGCCAAATACAAGGAAAGATATTAGTGAAGTATATCATTCCATATAAGTGCCTGGGAGGAGAGAAAATCACTAAGGCTGTTTGCAGAACTTATTAAGGGGGACCATACTGAAAAGAGTGAGTCACAAACTTG
The DNA here is from genome assembly GCF_051106095.1 of Pogona vitticeps. NCBI lineage: Eukaryota > Metazoa > Chordata > Lepidosauria > Squamata > Agamidae > Pogona > Pogona vitticeps. The sequence continues at coordinate 129,175,708 of NC_135785.1, forward strand.
AGGATTTCTTGAGCATTCATTTTGTGGTGTTAATTCATCCATTGGTACTTTAGTTCTCTCTAGCTTTTCCAAATGAGAGCTATTTCTATACCTACTTACAGGAACACGTATAGAATCAGCTGTTTGTGCATTAAATAACTATTATTATCTTCCAAACAAAAAGAAAGGAAGGAGAAGAGAAGAGGTAAAAGACCAAGAGAAAGGGAGAGATGGATAGGTTCTTAAGTAATTTTTTTCTGTCTCCCTCATTTACGCAAAAATGGGAAATCAGTGAGCAAATCCACAACATCTGTAAATAAAAACCAGACATGCAACAACCTCTCCAGCAGTTTGCTACTAAGGCTGCAAAATATCCCCTACTCATGGTTTTCAACCCCTTTTTTGTGCTCAGATGACACACAGCTATTATCAGTTCTTTTGTTCCTCCTCAGTGCTATCTCTACATCAAATCCAGCCAGCTGGGAGGCTACTATTATATCTGTGTGGTGTTTCATTGTGCAGTACAACCAATATTCCATACAGTGTGTACTACAAAATCAATTAATTTCCTTTACATTGGGAGTGCGGTCCCACCATCAACACCGGCTGTCATTCAACTCACTTAATTAAAAAAATATGGAATCTCAGCACGTTGGTATGTTTCTGTCAAAAGGGTTGTGAGTTAATCACCATTGAAGGAAATGCAGCACAGAGACAGGAAAAAAAAGGCCCCAGATCAGTACGTAGCCAGCATGGGCATTTTGCTGACACACTGATGATCCTACACAATATATTTAGAGGGGAGGAAGGGAGACAGAAATGCACAAAAAGAGGAAGGGATAGTTTATGCTGCAGGGGTGTAGATGAGTGTACCACAACTAATTTAACTAAAAATGCAGAACAGTTAAAAATATGAACCATTATCATGGGATGCATGTCATGTGACTGCAATGCACAATTCTATAGGAAGCAGAAGACATGAGAAAATGGGGACACTTCTCTAGTGTGACTGCAGCCTAAGTTTTTATATATGGGAACAATCTTAAGAGGAGTTAAATACCAACAATAAACGAATTTAAGATGATACTTTCTGAGGAGTCGGATGCCTGGTAGATCCATTTTTCTACTGAACACCACTATCATCATGTATTTAAAAAACAAGATCTTTTTCCCAGACTAATTTTGCAGCAGAAATGCTTTTTTTCTCATGGTAAATTTTGATGTCAAAATTTTTTTCCATCACTAGTCTTGGCTCATATATATACTTGCAATTAAGGCTTTGTATCAAGGAATCAGCCAGCTGTCCTTCTTAGATCTAAATTAGGATTAACTTCCTTTATTTTAGATATTGGCTGAAGTCAAAAGAGGTGGAGGATGAACAAATTACTAACCAATGTTGGCTCAAGCAGCTGAGATTAGGAGACTGGGCATAGCTTGTTTGAGTTTTTACCACCTCAGATGCTGTCTGAAGAAGGCGTAGAAGAGGGACAGACTTCACTTAAACAAACACAGAACCAAACTACTGGCACGTAATATTAAGTGGCAGAGCAGCTTTTAAACTGAATCTGACGGGGAAAGCCGAAAGGAGCCAAGCACCATCCGTTTCGGGACTCCTCATCCCTGTGGAATGAGGGTGGAGAGGGTAGAGAACCACAAAGTGATGACAGTCTAGGAATTAGGATTGGGAGCGTGGTGCGATGTGATAGGTGATCCACTGGAAGGAGAAGCTGTGAGAAAAAAGAAACAAACAAGCAGCCCTTCTTGGGGGCCCCTGTACACAGGTGCTTTAAAGCAAATCCCCGAAGTGTCTGAGCAAAGATGGGATTGCTGATGGTTAAGGATAACATTGATATAGTGGCTGTAACAGAAACCTGGTGGAATTTGGAGAATCAGTGGGATACTGCAATCCCATGCTATAAACACTAATGAAGCCACAACTCTCCTGGAACATATTCGGAGGGAATATAAAGCCTTTCTTAGAGGGGAAAAAGAAGGCTTATTCATTGATAATTGGAAATTTCTGGGCCAGGCCCTCATTGAGGGTAATGAGCCCAAGTTCTGGAAACAGATAGAAAGGGGCTTCTCACAGAAACCTTTTGAGACTGCCAACTCCATTAGACCAGAAGTATGGGTCTTCCACTTTAATTATATGTTTGGGGATAGTACCTGTACTAACTCCATACACATGACTCCCTCTAATCTCTCTGAATGGCCATCTCTTTCCCCCATAGAAATCAGGGACTTGATCCTAAGTCTTCAGTAAGGAAAGGCTTCCAGCAAAGACATGATCCCTGCCGAGGTCTTTGCTATTTACATTGTGTGGTGGTCCCCTATTTTAGCGGGTCTCTTCACCTACAATAACAACACAGGAAATCTCCCTACAGGTTGGCAAAACAGTATTGTGGTGACAATTTTTAAGAAAGGTGACCCCCTAGACCCCATCAACTTTAGACCTATTATTATTATTATTATTATTATTATTATTATTATTATTATTATTATTATTATTATTATTATTATTATTATTATTATTATTATTATTATTATTATTATTATTATTATTATTATTAAAAACTAAGAACATGGCCACTGGTCCCATCACCTCCTGGCAAATAGAAGGGGAAGGTATGGAGGCAGTGACAGATTTTACTTTCTTGGGCTCCATGATCACTGCAGATGGTGACAGCAGACACAAAATTAAAAGATGCATGTTTCTTGGGAGGAAATTGATGACAAACAGCATCTTAAAAAGACATCACCTTGCCGACAAAAGTCTGAATAGTCAAAGCTATGGTTTTTCCTATAGTCATGTATAGAAGTGAGAGCTGGACCATAAAGAAGGCTGACCACCGAAGAATTGATGCTTTTGAATTGTGGTGCTGGAGGAGACTCTTGAGAGTCCCCTGGACTGCAAGGAGATCAAACATATCTATTCTGAAGGAAATCAACTCTGAGTGCTCACTGGAGGGACAGATCCTGAAGCTGAGGCTCCAATACTTCAGCCATCTCATGAGAAGAGAAGACTGCCTGGAAAAGTCCCTGATGTTGGGAAAGTGTGAAGGCAAGAGGAGAAGGGGACATCAGAGGATGAGATGGATGGGCAGTGTCATTGAAGGTACCAACATGAATTTGACGCAACTCCAGGACAACAGGAGGGCCTGGCATGCTCTGGTCCATGGGGTCACGAAGAGTCGGACATGACTTAATGACTAAACAACAACAACAACAGGTGTTTCTTCATTTTTCCAGTATTGTGCAAATATAATCCTTGCAGCTGTTAAAATACACATTTTGTTTATCAACACTTCCTGGTATTATATTTAATAGAAAGAGTTCTGGCTTAAAATCTATGTGGTTTTTGATTATTTTAGCAAGCCATATATGTATTTTTTTCAAAAAAAATTTGCTTTGTCACAGGTCCGCCAAAGGTGATAAGAAGTTCTAGTTTTTTATGACATTTCCAGCATTTACTTGACTTATTAGAGTACATTTTAGCTAATCTGTTGGATAGTAAGTGCCATCTATAAAACATTTTATATAAATTCTCACTATAAGATGTTGCCATTGTCATTTTATAGTTTCTAGACCACAGTTTTTGCCATTTTTCAAAGTCAATATTATATTCAAATAATTTTGCCCATTGAACAATCATTTCCTTGACCTGCTCCTCCTCCATTATCCAATTTAAAAGAAATTTATATATTTTCTTAATCTATTTATCATCTGATCTTAACATTATTTGGTCAATAATGTTCTTTATAAAAATCATACATCTTTGAATCCCTTTCATATCTAGATTGCATTTGCATTATGGGCCACCATGATGTATCTAATCCCTGGCCTATAAGGTCTTGTTTTGGTTTTAATCTCCTATCTATATCTAAAATATCTGTATTATTCATTTTTTTTTCAAAATTCAGAAGATTGGGATGAACAAATGTTTCTATAGGTGAAACCCATCCTGGTATTTAGATCTAGCAGTCTTCTTAATGTGGCCTCCAAGCTTTATTCTAGATATCTCTTGAATAGGCTTCTAGATTGGGATAGCAAACAGTCAATCATCTTTGAAGAATAGGCAGGCTTCAGGAAAGGCAGGAATACAATATATCAAGCCTTTGTCCTTTGTCATGTAATAAGCAAATACACCAAACCACCTTACAAATATTTTTATGCTGCTTTTGTCGATTTTTCATCAGCCTTTGACCTGATAGATAGAGATGGACTATGGTGTAACTGTCTAAAACAAATATTGATAGAAGACTCCTCTGGCTTATACAGCAATTACTCACAGAAAAGATGATGCAGGTGTGTATTGATCTATGAGGAGCTCTATCACAGCAGATCTGTATTAGCCATGGGGTGAAACAAGGGTGCATTTTAGCACCCTTTCTCTTCAACTTCTCTATAAACAGCTTGATCATGCAAATGGTTTCCCCTTCTTTTTTCTCCTCAGTCATTGGCTGTAGAAAGAGCTCAGTGTTGCTTTATGCCATTGACCTGGTTTTGCTATCCCTGAACAAAATTGGCCTTAAAAGAATGCTATCTAAATTTGGGCAGCTCTGTAAAGAGGAATGCTTAACAATCAGCTACACTAAGACAAAGATAATGATCTATGGGCAGACAGTCATTGGATGTGCATGACATTGAACAGGTACAGTCCTTTAAATATTTGGGCATCCACTTTTCTGAGAAACTCTCTTGGAAACAACATCTATATACCACTATATTTTTGAGCTCCAGATCGATAGTGCAATTAAAAATATATATTTTTATAGTAGAGGCAGCCAACTGATAAATCCTGCACTCAGGGTGTTCGCTGTCAAAACTGCAAATGCTTTTTATGGGGCACAATTATAGGGAGAAGCAGCTAAGCCAAATTTGGAAATTTTGCAGAATAAATTCACAAGGTTGATACTGGGACTCCCTTCAGGAATTCCCTCAGCTCATCTCAGAGCTGAGTTAGGCCTTCCCTCATTTGCTGCTAAAGGTGACCTGGCCTATTTTAGATACTGGCACTGACTGAACAACTTCTGCGGCCGCTGCCGAGCCAGAAAGGCTTCAGACAGCACAGCTGGCTCTTTGCCTTCCACCCTTGGATAACGTGAGAGCTTGAGGGTTTCTTGAGAGGTTTAAAGAGCGAGGGGGGATGACAGGTTACTTAAGGGGCATTCCCCCTTGAGCCACCCGCTTCTTTTTTGGACACCAGGAGAGAAGAAGAGCGCTGCTGAGATCTGCAGTTCATTGCTGCATCTTCAAGGAGATTGGTGTTCTTGACTTCCGGCTTGACGTCGCGACGAGACAGCAGCAGGAGGACAGAGCTCTGTCCCCTGGGCTGAATTCTGACCCATTTTGGGACACCGTAGGGTGTCGGAACCACCCTGGAGGGGTGGTGAACTGGGGGAGAAAGCCTGTTGATCACGGGGGGTGGCGGCCACCCCGGTTCAATCCAGGAAACTCCCTAATCAGCCAATGGGCAGAAATAAGCAGCTTCGGCTAGCTTCCAAGTCGCTGGCAGCCATCTGAGAGAAGCAAGGACCAGCACCTGGCATCGCTGTTTTTCCATCGGGTGAGAATTCTTTTGCAACTAATTGCCTACGTACCCCTACATATGGAAAAAAAAGAATTGCTATCTTATCTCAGTAACTTTCTAAAGCGGCAGAAAATCTGGTGAGAGGGATAGCTGAAGAAAGTAACTTTTTAAAACTATACTTTAAGAATATTTACAACCTGGCGTTATAAGCTTAAGAGACCTTCATGCAAATTAAGTGTGGACATTGTTTTGTCTATCTAAAGTGTTTGGAATGATTCCCAGAAGAGGTGGCCTTGGACATTCTGTTGTTGCTTAAGGCTGAAAAACTGTTTATCTACTCATGAGCTTCTCTTTGCATTTGGCCGGAATTAACCCTAAAGTGGACTTTTCAAAAACTGTTCCTTGGGTCGAATTTGGTTCAACTCTACATAGCCAAAGCGGAACTCCTGAAATGACTCTGGAAATTTGGAATATCTGTTTATAAGCATCTAGGCAGCAGAAACAGAATGGCACAACAAGGACAATTTTGGAATGAAGTAAAATTTATGCTTCAACAAATATTAACGACCGTGACATCTCATTATGAAGAGACAAAATTATCCAATCAACATAAGGACTATAGTCCACAAGCAACTGAAAACAACAAGGAAGGAAATGGGAGTATCACAGATGATGCATGCCAAACCAAGCAGCAGCTTGAGAAAGTTAATCTAAGAGAAACATCAGTCTTGGACCAGAGGAGAGTACCAAGGGAAGACAAAGGGGAAAAAACAGCAAAATTAACCAAAAAAAAAAGCCTGGAAGACTCATTGAAGATAGATCAAGTACAAAAAATGGACATAAATCAGATCTACAAAATTGTTTTAGAGGACATGAAAGATGACAGCATGCTTAGAGATATAGCAGGGAATGAAAAAAGAGGAACCAGAGAGGGAATTACCTAGAAAGATGAAAAAAGGGAAAACAAGGAAGGGCCCCTTAATATCGGAAACATGTTTATATTTATCATTTGGATCTGTAAAAGGGTATATTCTATATATTAAAAGGAGAACTAAATTGAAATAAGGGAGCCCGAATCAGGGTAAAGATGTAATATGGTGACTTTTTATTTTAGGCAGACTAAACTAGATATAAAGCTGGGTCATGGATCTGGAACCACTTTCAATAAGAATGTTATTAGAAGATCTTGAGAACTTTATATAATATGAGAGTAATATTATGATAGTACAGTAGCTATACTATATACTAAAATCTGTATATGAATGGTTTGAAAGAAGGTCGGAATTTGGGGGGATAATCAAGAAGACACTGAGATGTAAAAAACAAATAATTGTAAGCAAGTATGTAACACGATGTCTGATAAGCACAAACAATGTAGGTAGATTGGAAAATTAATTTTAAAAAGTTTTTAAAAAAGGAGATTGGTGTTCTTGAAAGAAGTGAGGGTAGCACTGACTCCCTCCCAGGGTGCTGTTGTTTATTTGATATTCATTTAATATTCATTGGATTGCTGTACTGAGTTTGCAGCTCTGTTTGTGAGGGGAGTTTGTGAGGGGAGACGGGCGCAGTGGTGGCGCTGGTGGCATGGCTCGCGCTGGCTGCATGTGGGCGTGAACAGGGTTCTTTTTTAAAAAAAGATTTGTCTACTCATAGGAATTGATTGAATGCATGCTTGGGGTTGCGGCATGGGTTGCTGGCTTTTGGCAAGTCTCAGCCCAGCCAGGTCTTCCTCCCATTTTTTGGATGGCTTTTGGCATGGCTTACACCAACCACGTTTAGGTGCGAGCGGTTTCATTAAAGTTTTTTAAATAAATAATAATAAATAAAATATTAGATAATAAATTATAACAGGCCTTTTGTAGAAATCTAAGGCAGCATAGGAGAGTGAGATTGCAGGATCGAGGCTTTGGCTTTGGGTAGTTAATGAACTTGGCCTGGCAAAAGCACTCTCCTAGGTTTTGAGTAGCTTTTGGTGCACGAGTGCTAGGTGTGTCACCGAGTCCTCGGCAGTTGAAGTGAAGCCGCGCCACCCTCTCCCCCCTTTAATAATATTAAATAGTAAGTAATATAAATAAATAAATAAAATTACTAAATTAGGAGAATTTATAAATTTGCTAGTATATTAAATAAGTTGATTATTACTAATTTATTAATGACCATAAGAAATTAATTTATTATTAATAGCAATTAATTGATTATCAAAGAGCATTGTCATGTAAACTAGTAATCTATTTAATGAATTACAGATTAAAAACAATTTGATCATTTAAATTAACAATTAATTAATAAGGACAGAAAATCATAAGGATAATCAAGCATCCAGAGAGAGGATGAATTAGGACTTTGAAAAATTAGGGTCTCATAATTGGAGAATAGAGAGGACCCTCACTATTTTGGTACCAGTTGTTTGTTGGGTAGTTTGGAGGTTGCTAAGTACAGAATTCCATCAACACTTGGGCCCGACAGGGCTCTTTTTGGGCTGCTGGTATGGTGTGTTCCAGAGATTTTGCATTATTACATACAGGGGCCTTTTGCCCCTGAGCTGCCTTAAACATGTGAAGCAGCTGGAAGTAGCTGCTGTGTTCCTTACAGCCTGTATCTCCTCTGTCTGTCTGTCTGTCTGTCTGTCTGTCTGTAAGGGACGTGGTGGCGCTGCAGGCAAAACCGCAGAAGCCTGTGCTGCAGGGTCAGAAGACCAAGCAGTCGTAAGATCGAATCCATGCGACAGAGTGCGCTCCCGTCCCTTGTCCCAGCTCCCGCCAACCTAGCAGTTCGAAAGCATGCAAATGCAAGAAGATAAATAGGGACCACTTCGGTGGCAAGGTAACAGCGTTCTGTGTCTAAGTCGTACTGGCCATGTGACCATGGAAGATTGTCTTTGGACAAACGCTGGCTCTATGGCTTTGAAAAAGGGATGAGCACCGCCCCCTAGAGTCGAACACGACTGGACAAAAATTGTCAAGGGGAACCTTTACCTTTACCTAAGTACATAATTCAGATTATAGTGAGTGACCATAATTAAGAAACAGTGATAGTTACGCACCTAAGGAATGTTAGATTTAGTACCCAGGTTCTTAACCTGTACTGAGAGGAATTCTCAGCTGTATTGGCAACTGTATTGCTGAGGCAAACTTTAACACTTAACTAATAGGACGCCTCAGTTCATCATGGCATCAAAGGGCCTGGGCAACAAGAATGGAAAACAGCCGACCAAGAAAAAGGCCAGTCCTCAGGTGTCTCCTTCCCAATCCTCTTCTGATGAGGAACCCTGGCCAGTGTGGCAGGAGCTTCGGGTAAAAATGTCAGCACTAGAGGCTGAGTGACGAGCGAGACATGCTCCACAGCCAATTCAGCCATGCAGACTTGCCAAAGACGCCAAAAGCCACTGTGGGGCTAAGCTCAAGACAATAGTGCATGATCTAATGGCTATGTTTGCTGTTTCCAAGGCAGAGCAGCTACCTGAAGCGACCACCAGATGCAACACAGTTGGGGCTTATTCGACTCCAAGGTCATGGAGTGCAGAGAAGGGTTGAAAGTCATGAACTCCTGTAAAGGCCAAAATAGCAGCTAAGTGCTGGAAAGTGCAAGAGGAAGTGGATGAAGTCACCTCTAACAGACTATACTGGGGAAGGACCAAGTATGTCAACAGCTTCACCAGATAAGGTAGCCACTGCACCAGGCATGTACACACTGATCCCAGCATGACCTTGTGCCGGAGGCAGTCAATTCACTCACACATTTTAGGCACAGTACAAGTCACTTAGTGTGGGGCTTCTCAGCAATGCATTACCATGTGCTGGTCCACAAATAAGTGGTCAAGGCATGCCATACCCTCCTTTCATATTCCGAGTCCACACCAAGCACCATGGCTAGCATAGGGGTCTGGCCTTACCTATCCATGGCTGCAGCATCCAAACCTGCTAGGCCAAAATTCTGGAGACACAATTGTCAGCAGTGATTTAATAGGAAGGCCACCTTTGGTCTGAATCCTCACCTTGGAGCTGGCAGGTGGTTCATTAGAAGGTGTAGATTCCTCTTGAATAGCTTTCAGGCGCTATCTGAAGAGCTGGGACTACCCCTAGCTGAAGAGAAAACTGAAGGACCAACCACATCCCTCAGTTTCCTAGGGATATAGCTAGACACGATGCAGCAAACATTACAGTGGCCTGACAATTATTCAACGGATCTTAGGACCAGGTTAGCAACACTGCTGTAGAAGTGAAAGGTGTCGCTAAGGGAGTTCTTAGAGATAGTAAGGCACCTGAACTTTGCTGATAGAGTGGTACCACATGGGCACGCATTTCCATGACAACTACGCAATGCTACATAGGATCTACATCAACCACTGCCAAGACCAGGGGCACATGGGGAATGAGAAAGATCTCTTAGCAGGGAGTCAATTTTAGCAAAATTTAAGCAGATCTCCCTTTGGTGAGGCAAATTCGACTGGAAACAAATTTCCAGTTTCATTCGGATGTGGCAGGATCCGTAGGTGATGGAGCTTATTCCAGCAGAAGGTGGTATGCTGGCACTCGGCCCGATGAGTGGCAACAGAATAGCATTACCAGTGATCTGCATTCCTGGAATTTTTTCCTAATAATGGGTGTACTTTGGATATGGGCTGAAGAGTGGTCAAATTTGGTAGTACAATTTTGCCATAAAGATTAAGCAGTTGTTTACATTATAAACAACCTTACATCACATTCAGAATGGGTTATGACATTGGTTAGGCCATTCACACTCGGGTATTGCAGTGTAAAATACTAATGCATGCCAGACATGCACCAGGTCTCGAAAATGGATAGTCAATGCATTGTCGTGCCAACAGATCAAGCTGTTCAGGGAGCTAGACCACGGAGCTAAGGAGTTCCCAGAAGTTCTGCCACCAGAGCTCTGGCAAATTGGTGTGAAGATGCATCAAGAGTGATAGGTTTGGCCCTGGCACCGAGGACAAGGAAAGGTTATTCAGCTGTGAGTATAGAGTTCCAGGAATTTAGGGAAATGTCAGACTGGAGCCGGCTTGGTCAGCACCGGTTGAACATTTAGAACAATTTATTGTACATTTAAATAGAAAGGGACTATCACCTGGAACTATTCAGGGAAGGCTGTCAGCACTGGCCCTTTATGCCAAAAAATTATTGGCTATAGTGATTGTGGCGTTCACTCTTGTGGCACCTGTGTGTTTTGCCCTCACAAAGGCTCATGTTGTGTTTTCCTCTCGCTGCCACCAGTGGATTGCCTCAATTCACGATATAAATGATGCTTGTCAGAACGCTTGTCTTGTAAATATAAACAGAACTTATTTATTGAAGTGAAGCAGATTTAATAATAACAATTCTTCAGACAAACATTGTACACAAGCAAATCATTAATAGTTCTCTCAGTACATACTTTTCTCTTGCAATATCATTACCACCTTCTCTACCTATTTTCTTAACCAGCCTGATCACTCAGTATCTGTTCCCCCCTCCCCTGGTTAACCAGCTCTTATCTCTATCTGGATCTCATCCCAATCTCTATCTGACTCCTCCTTCTCCTGCCAAACCTTCCTATAGCTGCTGACTCCGCCTCTCCAGTCCTCTCATAGGCTCATGCAAATCAGCTCATGACTATGAATGGCATAAGTGACGTGGGGTGATTGTCACATTGATCACTCAGGGAATTACTGTGCAGTAAAAATGATAGAAGGATGGTCCAAAGAGAGGGGTAGAGTAGAACAGGGCTCCTATATCACCTCCATTATTAAAGCGCATTTGCAAACAGTAGGCGCTCCCTTGCAGGGTCAAATATAAAAGGGTCCTATTCGAAACGGTGTCATTAATGACTTTCGCTGGGGCTCTTAGAATGAGCAAAGTGATTGCATCAAAAAAACACATAAGTCTAGGCTACCAATGACAAACATTAAGGTTGATGAAGGGAAGGTGTAAATTTTTATTCAGCAATCCAAGACCCATTAGTTCGGCAAGGGTTCACAAATCACCTTAGGGCAGTGTAGCATAAGCAGCATCGGCACTGTGACAGCCTCACAGCCATATTTAAAAGTTAAAGGACAGGCCACGGTTATTTCTGTCAACACACTAAGTCGCATTTGACAAAATCAGTGCTGGAAATTAACTAACTTAGCATTGGACAGAGTGGAAATCCAAGGCATGGGTTCCAGCACACATTCATTCAGAATCAGTGCAGCCTCCCCTTTGGCAGCTCTAAGTCTTAGCCCAGAAGGGATCAAGTGTCTAGGCTGATGGTCATCATCCAGTTACCGCAGATATATATAAGAATATTACCTAACGTGTAGGCAGGGGGCTAGTCTCACTGTGTCTTCACAGGTCCCACAGGGTCGATGAGATGGAGGCTGTGGCAATCTTCCCTTATTGCCCCTATTTATTTGGTCTTCACAAGGGATCACACCCTTCTTCCTTCACGCTGTCACCAGGTATTCTCCTAATACCAATTATGTTATACCCATGTTCTGCCAAAACTAAGGGTTATAGAACTTAGGAATCAGAGGTTTAATTAAGTATTCTTTTATTGTCAGACAAATCATAAAGGTAAATCACTTAAGATCACTTAAGAACTGTATCAGGTTTTAACACGGATTGGATGCAATCACTTTTAGTCCAACTACTATGTACTTTCAATCAATATCTCTCTGGTAGTACTAGTAACTTCATTCTTGCTTGTTCAATATCTTTTATCTCAATTCCCTCTCCTAACACTCTCAGCTCAAATCCCTCTCTTCTTCTCTTCTTCTCACTGCTAAACCCTAATTGTCATTCCACATCTCCAACTGTCTCTCTAACTGTCCAACTGTCTGTCTAACTCCACCCCTCCTGCACTATCCTTGGCTCCTCCCCCTTGAGCTTCTGTGATGGACAGGCAGGAATTACATCCCTTTTTGGCATTTCATTACAGAGGCACATGGTCATTATTGGCCACAGCTATGTATACTGGGCAGAGCGTTATGCAGATGCATCCCCATGGGGGAGAGACCTGGGTCTTGGAGCCAGAGCACATGTAGCAAGGAAAGGGCTACTTGGCATGTTGTGGAGCCAGTTTTGCAGGGTGGAGGCCCTAGGCCAGTTTCCACCAGATGTATTGGTGGTATACCTGGGCGGCAGCAATTTGGACAAGCATCCTGAAATGGCACCAATACTGAATGTCATACATGAACTGAAATGGTTGAAGGCCACAAATACGGACATGTGTATCCTGTTGTCCACAATGATACTTTGTTTGGCACAGAGAGATGGTAGGTATGTTCCCCCTTCAATGTTAACATGGGAGACGGGTTTTAACTGTGAGGTCTGCAAGGTGGTCTGCAGTGGACTTGGATCGGAGATTGGTCACCAGAGGATCCAACTAGATAGGCCTGTTCCCCCCCCCTCAATGTTAACATGGCACGCAGGGGTGTTAACCATGAGGTCTGCAGGGCAGTCTGCAGCAGTCTTGGATTGGTGATCTGTCACCAGAGGATCCAATTGGATAGACCTGAGGGTTTGTGGTTTTTTTTTTTTTTGTTGTTTTTTTTTGGAACTATGGAATCCATCTGTCTGATTTGGGTTGGGATGTCTTCTTGGAAAGCATCAAGGGGGGGCTGCTTGTTGAGCTTGAGCGGCTTGATGTCAGGCATGGGACTTAGTTATGCTAATCCCTGTGCTGTGGTGGGAAGTACAGAAAAAAACAAGTATTTTCTGGTGAGTCCCACTGTTGATTAAGGGGTATTTGGATACCTCTGCAGTTTACCTGTTTCTGCACTACAACAGGCCTCCTTTTTGCCAAAGGATGACTAATTTGAATTTTCAATCAATAAAGTGTGGCCCATTTTTTTAACCCATATTATCTGTCTTGCATCTTAATTCCAGGGTTGGAGGGCAACTAGAGGACCTCTCCTTGACAAAGTGCTGCTGTCTAGAACAACTACATCTTGGTGTGTGTGCACAACAGTGCTACCAAACACTAAAAGCCTATAACCTCCCACTGGAAAAATTCTTCAGTCTAGACCTCCAGGACCTTACAAACTGGATTCTCAACTTTGATGGCAGTCAGGACAGGGCTGTTATTGTCGGGTCCCATTTTTCCAACTCGTACCCCCAACTTCAGTTGAATCACGCAAAACCAAGTTACTTTCAGTCACTGACTTTTCCTCAGATCTGCTTACATTCCCACAGCCCTCTTGGACAACATTCCCAGCATTCAAAATCATTCTTACACAGAACCAATATGGATCCATTTTACATTTCTTCACAACTACACATCCCATCTTCATACATGCTTTAACCCACATAATCACGATCATGACAATAGAAATCCCAGCAGAGGAGCAGAAATGTGTCTATGGCTGCAATCTGATTGAGGACCTAACTCACTACTTGTTACTCTGTCATCTCTATGAAAATCCCAGAGAAAGATTTTTTTTTGTCTCCCATTATTCAGCTGTATTCCAATTGTACTTCAATGGAAATAATAGTAAGCCTACTTGCTGATACACAGCTGTACATTATGTACTCTGTTGCACAATTTGCTCTGACAGCTAAGAAACGGAGGCTTTGATTTGTTAAGGTTCATAATATTCATAAATGTTGAATATAGTGACTTTGATATTATGCACTATTCCACCATTCCCAGAACGGGCTTATTGACCCTTGGGGGATCCTTTTGTTTTAACTGTTTTTATGTAAGTCTGCCTTTATAAAGGCCTATGGCTAGAAACAATACAGGTACAATGTGTGATAGTGGGGTGTGTGCTATAGTCCTCCAGATCAAAAACTTGAGGGGACCTTGAAATGAGACAAATCAGGGAGATGTCCAAGAGGGACAGGATTATTATATTCATGGAGGGCTTCAATTATCCTCACATTTATTGGGCCAATGCATGCTTGGGTCAATAAAGAGAGACTGGGTTTCTTGACATGCTGATTGACTGTGCCTTGGAGCAACTTGTCATGAATCCCACCAGAGGAAAGGTGACTCTGGATTTAATATTGTGTAATGATATTGTGTGGGGTACTCGAGACCTGGTTAGTGACGCGAGTGTCACTGAGCTGCTAGGGAATAGTGACTTGGAGATTGCAAAGAAATTAAATTTGTTCTTTGCATCTGTCTTAACGACAGAAGACCTTGGGCTGGATGATAGCACATGCCATGCCAGTTTTAAAAAGGGAAGGAGGGGGAACCCGGGAAACTACACACTGGTTAGCATAACATCTGTTCCATGGAAGATGATGGAAAGCCTTATCCAAGATAAAATCTTAAAACACATAGAAGAACAAGCCTTGCTGAGGGAAAATCAGCATGGCTTCTGTAAGGGTAAGTCTTGCCTCACAAACTTATTAGAATTCTTTGAAAAGAGGCATGTGGATGTGGGCAAACCTGTGGATAATTGTCTATCTGAATTTTCAGAAGGCATTTGATGCAGTCCCTCACCAAAGGCTGCTGAGAAAACTCCACAGTTAGGGGATAAGAGGGCAGGTCCTCTTATGGACTGAGAATTGGTTGAAAATCAGGAAACAGAGAGTAGGTGTCAATTGGCAGTTTTCACAATGGAGAGAGATGAAGAGCAGTGTACCCCAGGGAACTGTCCTGGGACCGGTGCTTTTCAATTTGTTTATAAATGACCTGGAGACAAGGATAAGCAGTGAGGTGGCCAAGTTTGCAGATGACACAAAACTTTTCCAGAGACAGGTATCTAGTTGTCTCGTGTGCTCCCAGAGGTATCTAGTGGGGCCACTGTGAGATACAGGAAGCTGGACTAGATGGGTCCTTGGCCTGATCCAGCAGGGATCTTCTTATGTACTTATGTTCATATCTGGGAGGGACCTTTCAGGGTGTGTGTGTGTGACTGCCAACCTATCTAGCAACTGTAAGTACTCAGCTCTCCTAAGAGAATGCTGGGGCCGGAATAGAGAGTTTCCAGAGTTCAGTGTACCCCTATTTAAGTTGAGATGAGTCCTTTTCTCAACTAGGCTGTCCCATCTGGCACGCTTTTCCCAAGTCTATTCCCATTTAACAGTCAACTGAGAAAACCAAAGATAAAACCATGAGTCTCAGAGTTTGCCAAGACCAGCAAAACTCAAGTAATTAATTGGATTCAGTAGCATACTTGTGGCCTAAATAGATTTAAGTAATTAAGCAGGTTTTCTGCTCAAGAGACCAAACATAAGTTTTTAAGTATTATTGTTTTATTAGAAAAATAAAGATTTAGAGATATTCAGTTTGTTGCAAAGCATAGCATTTCAAATACATTTCCATAAACTAAAGTAGTTAGAAATTTAGCAAATCCCAGCTATAAAAATAAAATAAGAAAACTACTAGCTAGAAAGGTGGGTAAGGCTGAGTCCCCCTTTCTCTATTCTCTGCTATTAACTACATCCTAGCTATAGCAATGGGAACTTCATAGTCCATTTAAAAATACATAATCCAACGTAAAATCCAAAAATCAAAAAAAGGGTTTCAAAAAGGTCTCTTCAGCCCTCTGTGGAGTCTTAAACTGGCAATCTTGTATAGAAAGGTACCCCAACATCGAAGGTATTCTTAAAAATGTGCCCAGTTCCTCTCTGGAATTATCTGGTGGCTTCTGGGCTCCCACATGGACATCTGGACAAAAGTCCTGTTGTTCTTCAGGCTTTGGAAAGTTATTAAGGCCCTGGAGAAAAATTTCCTCCCCACTAGCTGCTAGGCTTTCTGCCCCAAAGGTAAGCCCATGGTTTCTCACCTCTCCTGGGATTTGAGCGTCTTCCAGTCTGTCTGCCTCCTCTCTGTAGGCTCCCGGCACATCCTCCTGTGGTCCCCCTGAGGTAAATCCATTATCTGGAACATTGTTTGAGCTGGGAAAAAGCTCCCTCTGTGCAGCACATTTTCTCCTTGCTGCACGCTGTACAGGCAAATAGTCTCCTGGCATCCAAACATATCAGCCTCAGCTGAAATTCCAGGCATGCTCGAGACGTCTCCAAAACTGACTCGTGAATTCTCCCTATGCAGGTCTGGCTCATTAAAAATCCACTGTGATCCATCAAAACAATCCTCATAGGTTTTTGTAATTCCCGTACTATTTCCCAGCATATTTAGATTCCCATTTTCGTAATCTTCAAAATAAAAATCCTCCTCAGAAGTTAGCTCCCAATCCTGTTCTAGTTCAGGTAAAGATTCCTCTCCACTATCACTGGACAAATTTTAACTTCTCCATGTAATTGCCTCAGTCTCCTATTTTCCTCCATCAATCTTGCAATGAATGCATCTTTTTCTTCAAGAATTTCCTTCATCCCTATTATAAATCTATATACGGTATAAAAAAGAAGAAGCCATCTTCGATGAGTCTGTAGCGTTTGCCTCCATCTTTCTATCTGCTAATTTGCCTAAGCTTTGCCTAGCAAAAAGAGGAATTTTCAACTTCTTTGGCCAGTTACTCTGCACTAGAGACGTTGGCCCAAAGAATAAAAAAGAAAAACAAAACTTTCTCTGTACCTTTGATAAACTCCAATAGCACACAGGCAGTCACCAGAATGACATTCGGTTAGGCTGAATTTAGCAGGCACCAGAACATAAAAAGGAAAAGGAAAAGAATTGCAGCAATAGCTTTTGTGAGAGTTTTCCTTCATGTTGATGAGATTGCTTTAGCAAGTTCCCATCCAGAAGCTGTCACCCTATTCTGCAAACCTTGAAAATGCCAAACTGACAGTTAAGTTTTGGCCCCTTAACAGGTTTGAAACTGTCCCTGGATGTCTCTTTCCCAAAGAGCACTCCAGATTCTACTTAACAAGCAAAAACCATAAAACATAGACAGTGCTTTCTTAAAAAGCCACTGCTTACCAGAGACTGTTGACAAAGTTACGGACTTTCCTAAGAGTTTTATCCGCCTCCTTTGACTACAGACACACACACTGACGAGCATGAGGCCACAAATCACTTCCCTTAGCGTCTCTGTTCCTTTGCCCTTACCATCAGCACCATGATCCAACAGAAAGACATACAGTCTCTTACCTGCTATTGATCATAAAAGAAAAACTTTCCACTCTGCCACACTACCAATGGTCAGAGTTCTTGCAAACTGGAGCTAAAAACAGTTTGTGTAGCATCCTACGAAACCAACCAAGCCAATACTAACAAAAACACAGCTCATGGATCTGATCCCACGCTGCGACCATGTCATCAATCAGCTCCTCTAAAGGAATGCTTGACCGGTTGGACAGAGTAATTAGAAGCCTGTGCCCCCTTATACAGCTGGGTTGAGTCCTGGTGATCTCAGTCAAGGGCTGCCCCAAACCTCTGCTTACAAGTCTGCCCTAAAAAGATACTTATGTAACCTTAGAGAATTCCAAAAAAGGAAAACTCATGAGCTATGTAGTCCTTAGACTCACTGTGCTCAACAGGGTAGGATTCAGTAGCATAAATGTGGCCTAATTTCCCTCTCAGGGTAATACTAAGACAGCTATACTGTTCAAGAGGCCAATTGATTTTTATAATTATTATTTTATTTAAAAAGATATAAAGATGTACAAAATAAAGTCAGTTTAATGCAAAAGCAAGCATATTTCCATTTTCAAGGCTTGTTACAAAATAGAAATAAAGCAACAATTCTCTTTAAATACAAAAACACTAAAAATCCTAAAAATCTCTAAAAAGCTCTATTAGGGTAGGCAAGAGGCATAAGGCCCCCCTTTCCCCGTAGTCTCCCTACATCCCTATCAGTCCTTTACCTGCACTGAGCAGCAGGCAAACAGACCTATAATGGAAAAGTAGTCCAAAAAGGTCAAGGAAAAAGGAATGAATATTGTCCATAGCAAAAGTTCCTTTTTCAAGCTTTGCTGGAACCTCCCTTCTTCTCTGTCTCTCACGCTGTCTTCCAATGAAGGCACGTGGTCAGGTAAACAGCTCCTCCTTATCTTTTTTCTTCTCTTTTCATGGGAAACAGGTGTTGTTTTCCTTAGCACGTCTGCAGCTCCGCCATAACAAATGACCAGTCTTCTTATCTAGGAATGTCCTCTTCAGGCCTACAAGAAAACATTCCCACATCCCTCTGGAAAATACACTGTCAGCATGCAGAATCATTTATACAGAGAACCAATATGGAATCCTTTTTACATTGTTCACAACTACATATCCCATCCTCAGTACAAGATTTAATCCACCTAAATCAATCCATGACCAATTATTCCTTCCCTGCCTCTGAATTCAAAAAGAGCCCTACTTCTCTGTTCTGTGTCTTCTTCTCTTTCATGTCTGTTGAAGTCTGTTGCTGAGAGCAGTCATGTTTGTCAGTTTGTTATTTGATCTCTTCAACTGTAAGTAATGAAACCTTCAATTCTTTCTACTATTAGTATCTAAGAGTGAGTTATTCTGCAGCATAGCTTTGCGAAAACTGGACAAGAAATCAAAGTCTGAATGAACAATTTGATTGTATATATCATACAACAAAGTTCTGTACTTTGAAGAACTGGAGGTTTGATCAGGATGTGGATGAGTTGGGGGAGCTAGTTATAACTCTCATTTTTGTCCTGGTTTGCAAATATCAAAGAAACAATTGCATGGCAAATTATCTTCAAACAGTGACCTACCCCTAGTTTCACAGGGCTTTTACTAAATTAAAATTCCAAGTTATGGTAATTTCTTACCTAGGAGATAATTGTTTTCCTGTTTCACAACAAATTTCTGGTTCTACTTGTGGTCAGGTCAATGTATGTACACTACATACTGTAAAGCAGTGGTTCTTAACCTTTTTGAAAGAAAAGCCCCCTTGAGCCATTGAGGAAGTTATCATCGCCCCCCTCCCCGCAGTGATGATATCTTTTATTTATTTATTTATTTAAGACACTTAAATCCAATGACCCCTGAAAACAAAATTAAATTACAAGAAAATGAAATGCCCCCCAAAAAGTAACATTTAATGATTTAGTTGCAAGTGAATTTTAAGACGCAAGATGAAATATAAAAAGGGCATAAAAACAAATGCAGGAACTAAAAATTTCAAGACAAAAACTCTGAAACTAAATTAAAATTGTAGGAAAATATATATTCATGCACACTGTAAAAAGGCTGCAGCCATCTTCACAGGTTTGGCTTGCTCCAGAGCCCCCCTACCGCCCCCTTCTGCTCCAGCGCCCCCACACCGCCCCTTTTCGTTCTACCAACCCTCCTGAAAAATGAAATCACCCCCTGAGGGGCATTATCGCCCACGTTAAGAACCACTGCTGTAAAGGATGGGCAAATTTCCTTTCTGGTATTATTGCCTGATTTGCTGACAAATCACCCCAGAACATAATACTAGAAGTCTTGCATGATAGCGTTTTGTCATTTATATGGTTGCTGTGTTTGCTGTGGCAGTAAGGTCATTTTCCCCTGAGACACATAGCTCTGAAGGCAGATGCTCTTTGCTCAGCTGCTCAGAAACAGGTAAGGCCAGGGAGCACAGTTGCATCCCATGTGCCTGGAAAAGAGGTGGAGCTCACATACTTTATTTAAGGAGGGCCTGCCCCAGCATCAGCCTTTTCTGTCAATATGTGACCCACCTGCCCACCCTTTCAGCCCAGTATGAGACTAGCTGATCATCTTGTGGGCTGGATACGAATTTTTGGCCTGTATTGCCTATTGTGCAAAAATGAGTGGGAGGTTTTTTTGCCTCTCCCATATTATTTTACCCACGGGCACTGAAGACAGATCAAGACATGGGTTGTTTGTAAATACAGTGGTGCCTTACAAGATGATTTTAATTCGTTCCACGAAAAACGTCTTGTGAAAACATTGTCTTGCGAAACGCGGTTCCCCATAGGAATGCATTGAAATCTAATTAATGTGTTCCAATGGGGGAAAAATTATCGTCTTGCAGAAAAAAAGTCTTGCGAAATGCAGTTTCCCACAGAAATGCATTGAAATCTAATTAATGCATTCCTGTGGGCAAAAAACGTCAGAACAAAGTCAAATTTGGTTTACAAAGGGTTTATTAGGTGCTCTTTAATGTCATAAATACTGTGCAGGTGATTTCAAAAATTTCAATCAATAAACTTTAAGTTTATAAATATCATAAAAACATTTAAAAATCAACAAACATGAGGCAGGAACATCTGCCTTCATTGAAACTGAACAGAAACAGTGACAGTCATTGGACTGTGCAAAATTCTTCAGAAAGTGCATAAACATACGGAAACCAACAGTACAGAAACTTTTTACATTTCACATTTTAAAGTGAACAAGTGAGGCTCTAAACCACCAGGACCAGTGTTTCAATTCAGGAAACTGGAGGCACACAGAACTGTCCCCACATCACAGCAGCAGTCTTCTAGGAGGACAAGGAGGAGGAAGAAGGCAACTGGGCACCGCTGGTAGAAGCAGCAGGTTCCTCTTCCTGTCTCGGCCTCTTCGTGAGAAACCTCTCCATAGTCAGCTGCTTCTCCCGCCTTTTCAGCATCCCTCTGAAAGGGGATATGACCCTTGCGTCAAAAGTGTTAACAAAGTGCTGTGCCACAGCCTTGTCTGGGTGGTATTGCTGTGCTACAGTCTGCATGTTTCGCCACTGTTCTAAGAAATCTTTCAGTTTCCTGGTGGACAGCTGTTCCTCCCCTGGCTCTTCTTCATCTCCAAAAGAGGCCTGCTCCTCCATAGCCTCTGTCTGCAGCTCAACCAGCTCCTGGGTGAACAGCTCCTGGTCGTGGCCCTCCACCAGTTCACAGATGTCTTGAGTGAGGAAGGTCCTTTTGGGCATCCTCTTCCAAAACAGCCCTGTCT
The DNA here is from genome assembly GCF_051106095.1 of Pogona vitticeps. Classification (NCBI taxonomy): domain Eukaryota; kingdom Metazoa; phylum Chordata; class Lepidosauria; order Squamata; family Agamidae; genus Pogona; species Pogona vitticeps. The sequence goes on from NC_135785.1 coordinate 129,196,931, forward strand.
CATCACAGTTGAAGACCTGCTGGGGAAGGTAGCCCTGTGTCATCACGACCCTCTAGGTACTCTGTGGCAAAGTCCTCAGCTGCAGGAACATCGGAACTGGCAGCCTCTCCATGCCTGACCACGCTGTGGATTCCAGATCTGGTTTTGAAGTGTTCAAACCAGCCTCTGCTTGCCTTGACTTCTTCTGGCTTGGCTAAGGTTCCTGGCTGTTGCTGCACGAGGTCTGCATACAAGGCCTTGGCCTTCTCGCAAAGACAGCCTCAATCACTGTGTCCCCTGTACACTGCTTCCCTTGCATCCAGATGAGCAGCAACCTCTTCACCTCCTCCAGAGCAGCTGGCCGGTTCTTCACAATCCTGGAGACTCCCTTGGCTACATCAGTGGCAAGGACCTTCTCCCTCATCTTCACGATGATCCAGATGGTGGATAGATTCCTCCCGTATTCCCTGGCAATGTCCATGATTCGCATGCCTCTGTCATACTTCCTGATGATCTCCTTCTTCATCTCAAGGGTAATCTTCTCCTTCGTCATCTTCCCTGCCTCTACAGAAGCAGGCTTCTTGGGACCCATGTCAGCAGCTGCTACGTTCACAAAAACAAAAGGCAGTGCTTTACATCAGCTTCACCTTCCCACACACCTTCCCACCACTGGCCAAAACTGCCCTGGACAAACAAGTGGCATAACACACACACCCAGCACAAGCTAAGAAATAAAAATCAAACTTGGCATAACCCCTCCCCCCACCAACACAGGAGAACAAATGCACACCTACCTTTTGCTGGCCAAAAAGTTCTGGAAAACTTCAACTTCACCAAAGACCACACCAACTTCTCCAAAGACAGGACGCCTTACCAAAAATAATAATAATAAAAACTTGGCATCAAACCCCCATCAGCACAAGCTAACCCCCTAAGTTTCCTGTGCAACTTACAAAAAAACAAACAAACCAAAAACCCAACTTAGCATCAAACCCCCCACCAGCACAAGCTAACCCCCTAACTTTCCTGTGCAACTTACAAAAAAAAAAAAAAAACTTGGCATAACCCCACCACCAACAACACAGGAGAACAAATGCACACCTACCTGGAAAACTTATGGAAAACTTCAATTTCTTCAAAGACCACACCAACTTCTCCAAAGACAGGATGCCTCCACAACACAGACCACACCAAACACAGGATGCCCCACAACACAGATCACAGTTGCTCCTCACAAAGTCAATCTTGGAACTGCACATGGAAAAGTGAACCCAGGATGCGTTGGGGAGGCTTTTTAAACCTTCCCGGCACAATGCACAATACATCCTGAGTATTAATGGTTGAGATTTGAATCAAAACAACAACAACAACAACAAAAACCCAGCAGACATTCGTCTTGTGAAAAAGTGTCCATTAAAAAATTGTCTTGCAAGTCATGGACTCAACTGCCAAAAACATCATCTTGCGAAAAAGTGTCCCTAAAAAAATCGCCTTGCAAGTCATGGACCCAAACATCATCTTGCGAAAATCGTCCATCTTGTGAAGTGCCATAGCAATTGTAAAAAATTGTCTTGTGGATTAATTGCCCCGCAAGGCAATTGTCTTACAAGGCGCCACTGTATATCACATTGACCAGTAGTGTGGAAGGGAAACATGTTGTTGATGAGTTTTCAAGAGCACCTGGGTGGGTGCTTGCCCATCCAACATCCTGGTGCTGTGGATCCAATTGGTGCCAGAATGGGAGGGAGGATGTGAACCACTTGGGGTGACAAGGCTTGGTTGCCGTTGGCCTAGGAGGCTGTTCCAATACTTCGCCGGCTGTCTTGGCCAAACTGTCTTGGACAGTATGACTGCAGGGTTGAGGACTCACCCATGGAAGTTTGGAGCAGAGTTCAGGTGGGACACCTGGCTCTAAACCAGGATTCTGCACCACATGCCCATGTTGGGAAGTTGCAAGTTAAATTATAGCTTCATGGTAGTGTAGTCATATTTTTTTGTAAAAGCACAACAAAAAAGGATTCTAAATAGAAATGAGATGAAAAACCTAGAAGAATCAACATTTCTATACCCAGGGAGAAAAACCTCTGTTTTATTTTTTCTTCATCCACAGGAACATGGCCATTCCTGGCTCTAAATCAGATACTTTAATTACTGCTTTTTAACTCATAAAACTTCTGAAATTGCTCATTTTTCAATCATTTTTGAGAATTCCAAAAGAACTTCCATATTTTCTGTGTATGAAATTCCTCCATGTATAAGACTCCCCCTGTTCTAACCCAAAAATTCTTTCTTCGCAAGCAAGTGGAGGGGAAAAGCAGGAATCATCAAAGTGCTTTGTTCCCTCCTCCCTCCTTACTTATCTGTATAAAATGACCCTCAATTTTTAATCTAAAGATTTTAGAGAAAAGTACTGTCTTATGCACAGAAAAATACTGTATGTGTATAGCATAGCATAGCATAGCATTCTGGCCAATCTGAATGTGTCTCCAGTCATCCCACAGGACAGGTGTCTATCATTTTTAACCCTGCCATCATCTTCAGTGTGAAAGAAAAAAAACTTCCTGGCCAAACAGTCTTAGCTTCTGCCTGTGGAAATATTTTTAAAAATATTTTAAAAAATAGATAATAATATACATCATTTAAACTGTGGGTAGAGAAGCACAATATCCCCCTTCATAAACCACAGCTGTTTTTCAAGAATTGAATAGTCAATAAATTTGTGTCCCCAGTATTCATCCCATCACTGTGTCTGACCTCTTTATTTCAGACTGGTTGGGCAAAAAAATTACATCTCGCTTTTGTGAAAAAGATCAGTTAAACATAAATAAGAGTCCTATTTTGTATCATAATTTTTAAATTTTATCCTCCTTTTAGCTCTTACTTCAGCTTGGAAATATCAGTTCTTGTTAGAGAGTTCACACAGAATTCTCAGCACTTACTCAAAAGAAAAAGAAAAAGAGAAATGTCAGTGATTCTGTGCTCTTCAGATGATGTGACAGTAGTTAAACTGCTTAGTTTTTTTAGTCTATTCCTGCTTATTTCAAGTGGGCAGCTCTGGTGTGTAAGCATGGACTCAGATGGATCTGGGAAGCCCCAGGCTGAACCAATGCAGACTTTCTTTCAAGCAAGGCTAGTGCTATAATAAATCATTTATTGATTTAAAGTATATATAGTATGTAAAATATACATAACTTATACATTAAACAGAGGACATGGTGGTGCTGTGGGTTATACCACAGAAGCCTCTATGCTGCAAGTTCAGAAGACTAGCAGTCGTAAGATCGAATCCACATGATGGAGTCAACTCCCATCGTTTGTCCCAGCTCCTGCCAATTTAGCAGTTCGAAAGCATGTAAAAATGCAAGTAGATAAATAGGTACTACCTCGGTGGGAAGGTAATGGCATTCCATGTCTAGTCGTACTGGCCACGTGATCATGGAAACTGTCTTCGGACAAACACTTGCTCTATGGCTTGGAAACGGGGATGAGTACCACGTCCTAGAGACGGACACAACTGGACTAAATGTCAAGGGAAAACTTTCCCTTTATACATTAAACATTGATGATCAGAACAGGTTTTTAGAAATGGATGCTGATATTTTCCAAGTACAATTTCCCATTGACCTAATAAATATTATTTTCATCTGGCCTCTTGTGTACTTTGCCTTATAATGTTTTGTGAACCCAGGCTGACTATGAATGCCTTCCTAGTTCGTTGCTTCTAAAAGATCCAGAAGTACTGGATCATCTCTCCATAGACCAAAGCCAATACAACTATGATTCAGTTAACATCATCTGCTTCAAAATCTTTGTTCTCACAGACAGAAACCAGTTGAAATGCTAGTAGCCTGGGTATACAGAACTCTGAAGTCCTCTGTGTGTGTTCTTCAGAAAGGGGGTGGATGGCCTGAATTTCTTCTGCAGCATCTAGGTCTGGAAAGCATAGCTCTTGTGTCTTTCTTCCTTTACAGGCAGGTACTTATTAATGCTGCCTCCATTCAATGCAGAGCTGAAGAGCTTTTTAAACAGTGGTGAATCAGGGGAGACATTTCCATACTCCCATTCCAATTAAAAGAAATTAAGAAGAGAATCCAATTAGAGCATAGTCCCCTTTGATTTCTAGTTTGCAAGATATGTGATATGCTAGAAATTAAAATAATGTTTGGATTGTTTGTTTTTTGATTACATAACAAATCTGATTTATAGTATACCTTTGGGCACGTGCAAATTGACATAAAACCTAGCAATACTGTAAATGCATGTTAATAGCTATAGAATGTCTTCACCAGAGGAGAAGAATTTTTGCTGAGAAATAAAGTCCTAGTTCCAGGAATTATGGACAGGGGAATTTAGTTATGAGTGCCTTGCTGTGATGTTTATATTCCCACAAGATATATGGAATACAGACAACAATTCTTTTTGAGTTGTCACTTTGTTGTTCAAGGGAATTGTCTATCAACATTTACATGTTCAAATGCTTTGAAAGCAATCTAGGACTGTGTGCACCCTTCCAGCTTGCCAGAATATTCCAGGCTGCCTTCAATTTTGTCTTCCATTGTGGTAGGGCAAGAGAGAACCTCTAACTTTGGTAACAATAAATATACTTCACAGGCATGAAGGATACTATTTACTGGAGATTTGTAATGCATTTAGTTTATTTAATAAGCCCCAATTTAATAATTGTTTCTTTATCTTTTCCTTTCTTTTTCTTCTTCTGCTTATTTATTAGTTCTTTGGAGGAAAGTCCAGTTGGCTATGGTGCAGTAAATTGAAACTGAAACACTGTAAATCGAAACAAAACAAAAAATACCAGCAAGCATTTTACATTTTACTCATGAAGAAAGCTATATTCTGTCTGGCTCCCAGAGTGCTCACCAGTATGTGCACCAAATGATAAGCTCTTGGGAATGGATTTTTATAGAAATAATTAACATTTAGTTATAAACTACCTGATTTTAGTTAAAATATATTCTGTTGCTTTGACTCAGTCCCACAGACAAAGACATGCCTAAGCAAGCTTCAATGAATGGATGAAGAACTACATCTATAAATGGGTGCTATACAAGCACTCTTTCTTCCATAGTAGCTGCTGATATGTGCATGTATAGTTCCAGTCAGGCTTTGCATCCATGATAGCATCAAGCAGCTGTACAGGAGTACCATGTGCCCCATGGTGGGGTCTGGATCTGGTATGTTTACCAACTGAAAAGGCTAGAGATATGGAATGGAGTTTGGGCATTATATACTGCCTTTTGATGTGTGTGATTTGGCTCTTGCCTACAATAATGGAGGTGAAATATTTTATGTTTGGACACCTTATGTTCAGTCAGAGAAGTGCCCCTACTGCATTTATTTCTCTGAGTGTTATGAAGTAATTATGGATTTGTAATGCCTGACATTGTAAGAGGTTTTTAACAGAGACTCATACAGGACAAAAGAGGGTACTAATTGAGATGGAGGTCTCCGTATACAAATACGAATATCCCCATGCAGCTGGACTTAACAAGGCGCTGCCCCCCATGGCTGACCCATCCACTCATGTGTTTGGTGGTGGCAGCAGCTTTGCTCATCATTCCAATCACTCCGGGAGCTCCGCTCTCTTCCTGCTCACCTGACCACTCCAGGCAATGGGAGGGAGGATGAGTCTCTCTCATGGCTGCTGAGTTGCTAGCCAAGGAGGAAGAGAGTGGAACCCTGGAAGTGATTGGAAGGGTAAGTATATGAATACGAATACCCCATCTCTAGTTGCTAACATTCTACAATAATTGTGGAGGTCTACACCAAAGGTAAGTTTTGTCTTGGATTCTTCTTTAGAAATAACCTCAATTCCTGTCAAACCAACTAAGATACTACTGGCTTTGAAATCAAATTGGAGGAAAACAGCAATTAGCTTGATTTTTTTTTAATATTGGGGTAGCAAAGAAGTTAATATTTTATATTTAAATAGTAATATATTAATATTTATAGATGTAGTGGATTTTTTCAGGTGGATTTTAGATAAACTTATTCAGAAGTTTTATGGAAAAGGATGTGAAATCCTATTAGTCTTTCTTTAAGGTGTGTACAAATTAGCACAGAAAATGGTGACTAACTAATGAGAAGTTGGGACCAGATATGTGGCCAAGATATGCCCTAACACCTTGTTAATTAGATGCACTTAACCACAGACAATTACAGTGGGGTCTTGACTTAAGAACGGCTCGAGTTAAGAACATTTTGACTTAAGAACCACTCTCATAGGAAAATATTGACTTGAATTAAGTACTTAGATTTGAGTTACAAACTAAAAAAACCCACGTGGGAGGCAGGGAAAGTGCAAAATTTGAACTTTCAGTTAACTGTTGGCCAGTGAAAAGGGTGCCTGTCTGCTTCCTCACTCCTCCCAGTGTTTCGAGAGTGGATTGGGAGACAGTCTTCGGACTGCCTGGTACTATACTGCCTGGACTGCATTTTCCCTGCCTTCCCTGAACCTTTCTTGACCTAAGAAAAAAAGAAACAAAATATCCCCCTCTAGTGGTCGAAGGCGAAATAGCAGCTTCCCATTAGTTTCTATGGACAGAAAAGAGCAGATACGGATCAAATGGTTTTCAATGCATTCCTATGGGAAATGCAGATTTGACTTGAGAACTTTTTGACTTGAGAACCGCCTTCCAATACGGATTAAGTTCTCAAGTCAAGACCCCACTGTATATAAACCTCATGTGAACAGCAATTGTATGAGTATTCTAGCCGCTGATTTGTTTTAAAAGGATTTGCAATTGTAACGACTTTTTCTGAAAGGATGAAACCTGCCAAATTTCAGATGAATCATGTTGTGTTTTCATATATGTAAATGAGCTTCATTAAAGTTGAAGAGGCATGTAGTAATAGATATTGTGCCTTGTTAACACTCCCTTGGTTTTTACTGGAGACACTTGGTGGGAGCTTATCAAAATAGCAACTACTTTTTAAAAAAACATTTCTTAGTTTGAACTTCTGTACACTTAACTGTATCAACATTATAGAGCTGTTAAATACATCTTCCTTGATTATGTGGATGGATGGATGGATGACATTTTACTAAGAAAATAAATCAGTATATAACTCCTATTCTGGAACAAATAAAACATGTATTCTCCATACACAAGGAGAGGAAAGCACAACCCATGCTTCTCGGCTGTTACTTTCATCATACACACACAAAATGAATCTGAAGAGGAGATTTTAGAGATATGTGCAAACCAGAAACCAGATTCTTCCATATCTTCGTTCATAGGTAAAGCTTCTAGGGATCTAATTCCTTGGTCATATGACAGTGATAATGGGGGTAGATTTTGCATGCCCTTCTTCACTTGTGGGAAACATACACTTGCTTAATTCTGGAATAAGGGCATGCCTCCAGTACACAGTTGTAGCAGTTTGATTCTGTTTTCTCTAATTTATTTCACAGTCTCTCTGAAGCAAATGTATACCCCTAATTTATGAGGCAAAATCCAAAGAAACAAAACAAAACAAGACAGAAACATGTGGCACTTTTAATTTATGGTAGCTCTACATTTCTGCCTCACAATGGTGCAATACTTGTTTTCCCCCTCTTTTGCATCTGGAAGACCCTTTTGGCAATTTTGTTCTTTTTAGGTTCATCACATTGGACACAACTAGGCCACATAGTATCCTGCTCTGTTCTCTGTTACTAAAGAAGGGCAGAACGTCTATGCCATTTAAATGTAACTTCCAGGTACATGTTCAGGTAAAAGAACAGAAAGCAAGACATCCTCCCTACTCTAAGCCAAAAGATTGTTAACAGTCAACAAAGCTATTTAGAAATTCAGGTAGGGTTTACATTTTTCTGATGCTGAAACTCAAGTAAAAGTTTCCACATTATTGTTATTCATCAAATGAGTAGCCAATTGACCAGTCCTCAAAACACTTGTCACATCTCTTATGGGGGAACATCGTTAAGTAGAGAGATCTGATTCCTTAAAAAAAAAAGTTGGCCAATATGCTGACGTGATCTTTTTGGTGCTTTAATTGTTTCTTCATCTTTGCTGAACAGATGGAAGCTGATTTTGCACTATTTGAATTTCATAAATTGGAGCTGCCAGGAACTGCTTGAGTGTTACCAAAATTTTGTTGAATAAAATTACTTAATTCCATGGGATAATTACGATTCTCTTGTAAGCTTGAATAGTACAAATAGGATGGATAGCCAATCAGTCTCAGAACAGCCTGCGCAGGTTCTGAAATGGCAGCAGCAGACTCTGGTCTCTAGTGGTAGCATTCTGACCCATTAAAAAGTACATGAACTCTGTTTCCCACAGGCTAAAGGGATGGGAGCAAGTGACTTGGCTCTTTACTCAAACAAAATATAACATAAAAGGCAAAATATTTTTATTAATGTCATAGGCCGTGCTTATGTTTCCTGGGAATACCTCCCTTTGGTAAGCACATGTTCCAAACATATGGTTTATGTTTTCATTTGATTATCAGAAGCAATGGCACTGACAGTTAAATTTTTCACTCTTCTTCAAACTATCTTGGGACCACTTATAGAAGAACATGACACACATGGAACAAAAATTAACTTGGCCCAATAAACAGATTGAGATAATTTTCCTAATTGTTCCATCTGAGCTACTTTAGAAAATCTAGATTAAAGTTGCATCACACACAGACTCTATGACCTTGCAAAATTCATTCAGATGTATTGGTACTGACTGAGGTGTATGATCTTCAGCTAAGCTTTCTAGATGTTTGTGCCTTGTTCTCAGATTTACAACCTACAAACCTTAATTGTCTGCAATCAACTGACTGAAGACTTATGCCATTTTGACAGAATTCTAGGAATTGCTGTTGCCTCTCCAAAGAGGAAGGCAGAGAACTGCTACCTCTACAAGACAAGGAATATATCTCTGTCAGGTCTGGGGCCCCATCTTAACCAACCACCCAGGATACACTATGAAACAAATCCCCACCAAAGGTTGTTTATAGATAGATAGATAGATAGATAGATAGATAGATAGATAGATAGATAGATAGATAGATAGATAGATAGATAGATAGATAGATAGATAGATAGATAGATAGATAGATAGATAAAATTGTATTTTAATTGTTCTGAATTTTTATTGTATTTTAAATGTTGTAAGCCGCTCGGAGACCTTTGGGTAGTGTGGGCGGCATATAAATTGAATAAATAAATAAATAAAATGGAAGGTAACTGGAAATTCATTCCAGTTTTGAAATAAAAACCAGAATTGTGCCTTTTCTCTAAAAGAAAGCCTTTTACACTACCGATCAGGAAAGCAGAAGAGGTTCAGGCTTGGTTTGTACCTAAACTGGACCTTAGATCAGCAATAGATTTGACACAGAGATAGCAGAAAGGCCTCTCTTGCTCTGAGCCAAATTTGGGGACATTCAGGCATAAGAGTTTCAGATTATGATTTTTTTTTTTAAAGTAACACTGTTTCACCCATAAAGACACAAATTACCATTTCGACAATTGATAGAAAAGAAATGAAAAATGTAGATAAGACAACATTGGCATACCTGAGGAGAAAACCTGTTTTAACTTCTTTTTCTTCATCTGCAGAAACCATTGCTTCTCCCTGTGGAAATATGTGGAAATATTTTAAAAGGTATTTTAAAAAATAGATAACAATATACAGCAGCTCACTCATTTAAGCTGTAAAATTACTATTTTTTCCCTTAGTGGTTTTGAATTATCTCAAAGCACTTTTTACCTGGTTTGCTCATGAATAAGCTTCCTCAGGTTACCCATGAGTAAGTTTAACCCGTTTACTCAAAGGTTTATGGATCCTATGCTTTTTAGATGTTATCCTCCCTAAACCAATGTCAGATCATGGACTCTTTTTACATCCACAGACTACACCACAGAAACCATGGTCTTTCAGTGCATGATTTTGCAGTTGTGAAAAACATGCATCTGATGCACAGATACTCATGGATTCATATGATTTTTCTGAGGGATCATCTCAAAAACACTGTCCACTCATAGGCCCCATTTTTGCCCAGAGATTACAAGTCAGAAAGCATGGATCCCCAGCACATGGCTTTGCAGTGTTGCAAAACAACAAAAGTCAGAGATACTTATGGATCCACATGATTTTTCTGCATAATCATCCCCAAATCACTGTCCTCAAACTCAGTTGTGCCCATAGGTTACACCATAGAAATAATGAGTCCCCCAGCGCATTGCCTTGCAATTGTATAAAAACATGGACACACATGTTTTTACACAGGATCATCTCCAAATCACTATCCAATCATAGGGCCCATCTGTACCCATAGACTACAAGACAGATATCATGGAACCCTCTATGCATGGTTTTGCAGTTGTGCAAAACATTGATCTGATGCACAGATCCTCATGGATCCACACGATTTATGGAGGATCATGCCCAAATCACTGTGCAACAGTAAGACAGAAATCATGACTCCAGACACATTCTGATTGGTCAAATAGTTAAATAGTTGAATCATTTAAAATATTTGCATTTCTATTATACGTATGTGCACAATATGATAGACTCTGGTTATTCGTTTTTTTCTCAAGTAACCATAGTACAGTGGGGTCTCGACTTACGAACTTAATCCGTATTGGAAGGTGGTTCTTAGGTCGAAAAGTTCGTAGGTCGAATCTGCATTTCCCATAGGAATGCATTGAAAACCATTTAATCTGTATCTGCTCTTTTCCGTCCATAGAAACTAATGGGAAGCTGCTATTCCGCCTTCTGCCACTAGAGGGGATATTTTTTCTTTTTTCCCCTTAGGTTCAGGAAATGAGGAGGAAGGCAGGGAACAGTTTGCAAAGCACCTTAGAAATCTTTTTTTTCCAACGAAGCCAATTTTAAATCATGTTTTAAAGCATGTTGTGCTGATTTTTTCAGCACAAAGACACACAGGCAGGCTTTTTTAGGTGCCGAGCAAGCCTCCCCAAGCCTCTTCAGAGCCAGCCGATCAGCTGACAGGTGGGGAGAGGAGGGTGCAGGAGCAGGGGGGGAAGCACAAAATGGCTGCCAGGCTCCCTTCTGGTGTGGACTTTTAGCTGTTTCCTGCTCTTTTTCCTGCTGTTTGGGGGCTATCAAGGCCTGGTAAGTGACTTTCTTTTATTTATTTTTAAGTTTCCAACCCTTTTTCCCCCTCCAGAAGCCTCTAAGGGGAGGGAGGGGGCAATTTTTTCCCTGTCCGTAACTCGAGGGAAGTTCGTATTGTTACATACAGCACTGATGTTACCTGTCTGTCATGGGTTTGGAGGGAAAGTTCCATCCTATGGGGAGTGGAAGGCGGGACATCAGGAGGAGGGGCTGTACTGTATATATATGTGGAGCGTGTGTGGAGAAGTTAGAAGAAGCTGGAGAAGAGCTGAGAGAAGAAGCTTGAGTGGGAGTCTGTGTGTCAGACAGGGTACTACTGTGTGTCAGTCAGTACCAACCTGATAGGTTCAGGTGTCTGTATGGTTAGCCAGAACTGATAGGTTCAGGGTCTGTGCTTCAAGTTAAATGTTCTGTGTGAACCAAACTGTGTGTATGTATGATTGAGACTAAGCCACGTTACTATATCTTATTCACTTGATCCTTTTATTTTTCCCTGTGTGTTATTTAATAAACCTTGTTCTTTTATTTGTTAAAAATCCATCCCTGGTCTGTGTGACTTCTTATAGGGAATGGTTGGTGGCAGCTTAGTGAAACTGTGGCATATCCCAGTAGGTCTGGGTTTGTCACATTGATTGGTGTCCAGCGTGTGGGATACGACTGGTCCAGTTGTCCAGTGGTACAGCAAAGCCTTGGCAAGTGTGCCCAGAGCAAGGGGGGTCTAGTCAGGGACAATCTGAGAGCACGTAGGTAATCTTCTAGGTGTACCTCACGGGGAGGTGCGCTAGTAGAAGAACGTGTAACCTCAGATTGGGGACTAGATTAGGGAGCTCTGAGGCAGCCTGTTTTGGCGGGAAAAAAGCTGAGGCAAAACTGTGTAGTAGCAGTGATCTAGCCTGCCTGCTGAGAGGCCTAGCAGAGGGGGGTAGACTCTGGCTCGCAACTGTTGCAAGTTAGTGCTGAAGAACAGCAGTAATCTATAGAAAGCTGGTTCTGAGGCAAAAGAAAAAAAAAGTGGTCGCTTTATTTTGAGGCTTGACTTTTGAAAGCAGCCTGTTCTGGGGGGGGGGGATTATGCCCGTGACTCGAAGCCAAATGGCAGAAATGGGTGAAGTGAAAGACCCCCAGGTAGACCAAGGTTCTGAGGATGAATTTGGCTCAGTGCAGGGTGACAGCACGGGAGAACAGAACCCAGAACTCAGAAAATTGCTCATAGCCCAACAGCATGAACTGAGGGTGAGGGAAATGGAGGAAAGGGAAAGAGAGAAACAACGGCAATTTGAATTGGAATTGCAGAGAGAGAAAATGGCATTTGAGTTAAGAAAATTGGAACTGATGAATCAGAACAATAATAACAATAGGGATTCTGAGGGAGGCCAATTGTCTAAAGCTGACCTGAAGAAATTCCCTGTGTACCACAAGGGAGATTGTCCTGAGGTGTTCTTTTCCCTAGTGGAAAGAGCGTTTGTGGACTTCTCAGTAAGGGAAACTGAGAAGATGACCATCATGCGATCTTTAATCAGTGGCAGCCTTGCAGAAGTCTATGCAGAGATGCCACAGGAACTGATGAAAGATTTTGCAGAGTTTAAAAAACTGGTGTTTGCCAGACATGGGATAAATGCGGAACAGCTGAGGCAAAGATTCAGGTCAATCACCAAGAAACCAGAGCAGACTTTTACCCAAGTGGGGGCCCAATTGGTGAGGCTGCTAGAGAAATGGCTATCTCAGGAGGGGACAGAGACCTTTCAGCAGCTCAAAGACTTGATAGCGCTGGAACAGTTCTATTCAGTCCTGCATGGGGAGCTGAAATTCCAGGTGAGGGAAAGGAAACCGAAATCTGTGGCAGAAGCAGCTGAGATCGCAGATTTTATTTACCAGATAAGAAAGCCCTTAGGTGAGGGGAAATCGATGGGGAAACCTAAAGAAACCTACAGCAAGTACTCTCAGGGACCAGAGAGAAACCAGCAAGGGGGAGGAGCCCATGGTGAAGGGAAGCCCTCAGACATGAAACCAAGACCTCAGATTTTGGAGGGAAAACCAAAACAAGATGAGAAAGACTCAAAATATAGCAGAAAATGTTATTTCTGTCAGGGAAAGGGCCATCTAATCTCAGAGTGTGAGAAATTAAAGCAGCTAAAAGGAATTGTGCCTCAGGATTCGAGTGGAACCAAGCCAAAAGCTGTGTTCTGTGTCCAGAAAGAGCAAAGCTCCTTGTCACTGAGGGAGCCTGTTGCCATGGCTACTCAATCTGGAACAGTTACATCTGCTGATCAGGCTGAGGAAAATGGTCCTCTTGTGGAGGTCAAGCGCTGCTTGCTCGTGAGAACAGATTCTCAGTTGTTTGAAACAGCAGGGGTGGACGTAGGAATACTTGACCATCAGTATCGGGGGCTGAGGGACACTTGTTCCCAGGTGACCCTGTGCCATCCAGATATTATTCCTAGGGAATATATAATCCCGAATGAGAGCATAAAGGTGGCAGGGATTGAGGGACAGGTGATCTCACTGCCAGTAGCTGAGGTACCTATGAACTTTCAAGGCTGGAGGGGAGTTTGGCGGCTAGCGATTTCATCGACTCTGCCAGCAGCCGTGCTCGTGGGAAATGACCTGGCTGAACATGTGAAACGGGTGCTAGTGATTACACGTTCACAAGCCACCACGGGGACAGTTCAGGGGGGTACTGATGAGCCAGAGACGGAAGCAGAGGGGAGTTCAGAAGCTGTGGTGGAAACCTTAACCACAGACAGCCGATTTGGCCAAGAGCAAAAGGCAGACGCCACTCTCCAAAAGTGTTTTGAACAGGTGACTGACGCCCAGCTAACACCTGAAACCCCAGTGAGATTTCTAGAGAAAAAGGGGATTTTGTATAGAGAGACCCTGAGGAATATCTCAAAAGGGGGAGATGGGATCAGAAGTCAGCTAGTGGTACCTGAAAAGTATCGCCCCATGATCTTACAAAGGGGGCACTCTGACATGTTTGCTGCGCACTTAGGGGTGAACAAGACACAGCAGAGAATCACACAGAATTTTTACTGGCCTGACATAGGGAAGCAGATCAGGGAGTTCTGTAAACAATGTGATGTGTGTCAAAGGCAGGGGAATAACCGCGACAGGACCAAAGCAAAGTTGTGCCCTTTGCCTGTGATTGACACTCCGTTCAAATGCATAGGGGTGGATATTGTGGGACCTTTGCCTAAGGCCACAAAGAGGGGGAACCGGTTCATTCTCACCATTGGGGACCATGCCACAAGGTACCCTGAAGCCATACCCTTGACTAACATTGAAACTAACACAGTGGCAGATGCCTTGGTGGGGTATATGTCCAGGATGGGATTTGCCTCAGAAATAATCACAGATTTGGGCGCATCGTTCACATCGAAGCTCATGAAACGGTTATGGCAAATCTGTGGAATTAAGCACAAGGAAACCACTGCCTATCACCCTGAAAGTAATGGGTTAACTGAGAAGTTCAATGGGACTTTAATGCGCATGATTAGGGCTTACTTGGCAGAGAATCCAAACAATTGGGACCAGAAGCTGCAATCCCTTTTGTTTGCTTATCGATCAGTGCCACAAGCCAGTACCGGGTTCAGTCCGTTTGAACTTTTATTTGGGAGAAGGGTGAAAGGACCCCTTGATTTGATCAAACAAAATTGGGAGCAGATCACCCAGGATGACCCACAAGATGTTGTGACATATATAGACTCTTTAAGGAATGACCTAAAGAGAAACCTAGAGCTAGCAGCAGAGACCCTGCAAGCTCAAAAGGTCAGAAAGAAAGCTTGGGATGACCAGAGAGCCGGGGAGAGGCACTTTGACCCAGGGGAGGAAGTGCTTTGGCCTAGGCCCTGCAAAAAGAGCAAGTGTCAGCTGGGTAGCCCAGAAATAAAATACTTGGGTCACATAGTAGGGGGAGGAGTGATAAAACCCCTCGAGGCCAAGATAGAAGCAGTTCGTGATTGGCCCAGACCCAACACCAAGAAAAAAGTCAAATCATTTCTTGGGTTGGTGGGCTACTACAGAAAGTTCATCCCGAGGTTTAGCGAGATTGCGGCTCCGCTGACCGATCTGACGAGGAAGAGGGCTGATGACCGCGTCCCGTGGACCAGCGACTGTGAGGAGGCGTTCCGGAGGTTGAAGCAGGCGCTCATCAATTATCCAGTGCTGCGTGCTCCAGACTTCGACCGGGAGTTCATCATCTACGCCGATGCGTCTAACAGCGGGGTAGGAGCAGTTCTTTGCCAGGAGGATGAGAATGGTGACCAGCATCCAGTGTCCTACCTGAGTAGGAAACTCCAGAAAGGTGAGAGACATTTGGCAACCGTGGAGAAGGAGTGTCTGGCCATAGTCTACGCGATCCAGAAGGCCAAGCCTTACATCTGGGGAAGACATTTTACTCTGTGCACTGACCATTCACCATTGCAATGGTTAAAGACAATGAAAACCCACAATAGTAAACTTATGAGGTGGGCTTTAAATCTGCAAGACTATGACTTTGAAGTGAAGGTGGTCAGAGGGTCAGTGAACTGTGTTGCTGACGCCTTGTCAAGAAGACCTGAAGAATGAAGACGGCGAAAGAAACATGGACTATGTATATATTTTGATGACAAAAAGTTAAATGTACCTGTTTATTAAACATGTTGGTTTGTATGAATAAAGGTAACTTGATGTATTGTTAATGGTAAATGTTTAAATGCCTAATAGAGTGTAAGTATAAGTAAGTATGGTATTGTATGTTATTATATGACTGTTTTTGTTTGTTTTGGGTCCAGGTTGTTTTTTGGTGAAAAGCACCTTAGCTTTCCCCCTACAAAACAACTTATAAAGAGGGGAGGTGTTACATACAGCACTGATGTTACCTGTCTGTCATGGGTTTGGAGGGAAAGTTCCATCCTATGGGGAGTGGAAGGCGGGACATCAGGAGGAGGGGCTGTACTGTATATATATGTGGAGCGTGTGTGGAGAAGTTAGAAGAAGCTGGAGAAGAGCTGAGAGAAGAAGCTTGAGTGGGAGTCTGTGTGTCAGACAGGGTACTACTGTGTGTCAGTCAGTACCAACCTGATAGGTTCAGGTGTCTGTATGGTTAGCCAGAACTGATAGGTTCAGGGTCTGTGCTTCAAGTTAAGTGTTCTGTGTGAACCAAACTGTGTGTATGTATGATTGAGACTAAGCCACGTTACTATATCTTATTCACTTGATCCTTTTATTTTTCCCTGTGTGTTATTTAATAAACCTTGTTCTTTTATTTGTTAAAAATCCATCCCTGGTCTGTGTGACTTCTTATAGGGAATGGTTGGTGGCAGCTTAGTGAAACTGTGGCATATCCCAGTAGGTCTGGGTTTGTCACACATATGTCGAGTCCTTATTTCCCCTATAGGGCGGGTTCGTAAGTTGAATTGTTCGCAAGTAGGGCCGTTCGTAAGTCGAGACCCCACATACTGTATCATATGTTCATCTTCTGGAATCCTCTGGCACTGGGTAATTCTATATGAGGAAAATATCTGATGGAATTTGTGTTGAGCACATATATATTTAAACTCATTTTTAAAAGCTAGGAAATTCAATTGCCCCCCCATACCCCAGAATAAAAATGTGAGACCAAGATTTTGGGTTAAACATGGGCCACACTTAATTTTAATAATCAGTATTGCCAATCCTTTGGCAAAGTGGCATCCTGCTCTAGTGCAGAATACAGTAAAATTTAAGCACAGAGGTCTACCTGGACCCCCTACCAAACCAATGGGTGAGTCCCTGGCCCCAAGTTTTCACCATTGTAAAAACAGCAATAACCTGGCTGGCTGAAATTTGACCATCCCCAGACCTCAAGCCACCCTTTCCTTGTTGACTGTTGGTCCGGGTGTGGCCCCAGCGCATCTTCCCCCCCAAACACACTAGCCACACTAAGTCCCATGCCTGCCATCACTAGCAGCCCCCCTCTTGATGTCTTCAAGGAAGACATCCAAACCAGGCCTATCCAATTGGATCTTCTGGTGACCAATCACCGATCCTCTGCAGACCTCCCTGTTAACACTCCTCTGCACAGTGTTAACAGGCAAAAACCTCTGTACATCCTGCCAAACCATACGAGGGATTATTGTTGACCAAACAATGCTCATTGCAAGGTACATGGCCCTCATCCACTTGATATCTCATATCACATCAAGAATTAAGGCCTTTCCACAATGCCTAGCTGGGTCATTACCGCCCAGGTGTATGACCAACACGTCTGGAGGGTACCGGCCAAAAGCAGCCACTCAACATAGCTGGCTCCACTGCATTCCATGCAACCCTTTCCAATGTGGGCTCTGGCTCCAAGGCCCAGATTGGTCCCCCATGGGGATGTAGCAGCATGGCATGCAGCTCAAAAAATGTAACTGTGGCCATCAATCATGATGTGCCTTCTGTCTGGTGGCACCACAATACCTGCAATGAGAAAACAAGACCAGGAGAAGTGTCCTGATGTACCCATGATAATTATGAGAAGCCCACCAACCTAACCGCTTGATGTCCTTTATATGGTATTCTAACGGCACTGCCATAAGGAATGTGTGCCAAATTTTCAGCCCTGCACACCCATCTTATTAAGTCCCAGGCCTGTCAGCCTCCAAAATGTACTGTATACTTTGTTAATGGGGAACTGTGCTCATATATAAAGAAACATTCTTGCCCAGCTCCCCTAATCCTGAGATACACTACAATGACTGTCACTGGGCAAAGATCCTCAGTGTGGAAACGACCTACAGTGATGTAAACTCCTTTACTGAAGTGAGTCACCAGACTAAAGAAAGGCTAATGGCTAGGTGATCTCTGAACACAGAAAGTACTTTTCTTTAGAGAGAAGTTAATGAAGAGTCGACACAGGAGGATGTCTGCCAGTGGAGTCTTTCGGTCACACCCCAAGAGCTCCCTTTATTAACCTTACAGATTGTTGATAGTATTCAGATAGGATGCTGGTTACATAATGCCAATTTGTATTGGCTGACAAGAAGCTTTGAAGTTTATGCTCTGCATCAGAATGGGAAAGATGAAGAATGGGCAGCTGCTGCCCCCCCCCAGGAGCAGCCACATCCTGCTAGGAGGGTTTGCCCTCACTAGAACAGAAATGTAGCTGGCAACCTGGGAGATAAGCACTCCCACACTTTACCTCACCGATCAGCCTTGGATCGGCAGATATGAAGCTGAACTAGCCTTTTGACTATCTTGACATCTTGCCATTGCAGGGCTAATTTGGACAAATCTCCCTTTCCAGTGGCAACCGTCTCGCTAATTCTAAGGGCACCAAAAACGTTATTAAAGACACCGCCTTAAACAGTGCAATTTCATACTCATCCCTGCAAAGTACCTTCCATTGCCTACTGTAGTGTTCAGCCCTGCCTTCACCTGTCCATCACAGCTGAGCAGTGGAAAAGGAGCCAATGAGGGAATGGAAGGTGGTGCTAAAGGGGGAGGTGCTGGGATATAAAGGGGAGTGTATGGAGTATGAGAGGGAGATTTGTGAGTCGGTGAGTTAGTGAGCCAGAAAGTCAGTGAGAGTAGGGTTCTGTGTGTCAGTAAGTTCAGTGAGTGAGAGAAATTGATCAGCAACTTGTGATTTACCTATTATATATTACTGATCAAATAAACAAGTTTAAGTTTCAGAGTAACACATGTCTCAGTAAATAATTGGTACTGAATAGGTATTGGTGGCAGCAACTAAAGAAGGAGAGTGAGCACCTCCTGGAGGCCTGAGATCATAGAGGCTTCAGTGCGCTCGCAACAGCTACAAATACCTTTCAATAATTCTGGTGATATTTTTGTTGTTGTTCAGTCCTTTAGTCATGTCCGACTCATTGTGACCCCATGGACCAGAGCACAGAGTCCTCCTGTCGTTAACCCTACCTCATTCCTTAGACCATCCTTCAATCAAATTTCTAATCTGATAGTCAGAAGAATGATCCTGATATCCTCAGACCCTAATGTTAAAGGGAAGTGCTCATAGTCTACCCTAGATGGATCCTGGTGCTAACCCCTTCAAGTTCAGAAACACAATGAATTGCTGGAGATGCTCCACTGGAGCCGGCCACGTTGGCTCCAAATGAACTATCTTTTTAAATTCCTCAAACTCTATACTCATAGCCGAGTACCCTTTCTGTGTCCTTGGTGCCAAGGCCAAGCCTATTGCCCTTTTAGCATATTCGCGCCAATTTGCTAAATCTCTGGAGGAAGAATCTCTGGGAACTCATTGGCTGCTAGAACTAATTCCCGGAACCACTCAATCTGTTGGCGTGATAATGCATTGGCTAAGCTGTTATCTATCTCTGGCACATGACGGGCCTGAACCATGATTTTAAGTCTTCATGCCTACAGTGTAAAAGCTCTAACTAATGTCCTGACCTGTCCTGATTGCAACGTGAGGTTGTTTACGATGTAAACTACCATTTGATTGTTGCACCAAAACTGTACAACAGAGTTTGTCCATTCTTCTGCCCAAAGCCACAAGGCCCCCAACTATTGGGAAAAATTCCAGGAATATCAAATCCCTGTGTGACGTTCACCTCCTTGAGGCACCTATGTTTTGTGCCCTCACAAAGGTTCCAATTGTGTTTTCCTTTCACTGCCACCTGTGGATTACCTCAATCCACAAAAAAATGATGTTTGATCAGACACTTGTACAGTGGCGCCTCACTTAGTGATGTTAATCCGTTCCAGGAAAAATGTTGCTAAGCGATTTTAAAAAGCCCATAGGAACGTATTAAAACGTGTTTGATACGTTCCTATGGGCTTAGAAACTGACCTTAAGCGAAATTCATCCATAGCGGTGGCCATTTTGGGTGCCTCTAAAGTGAGGCAAAACAGCGGGCAGCCATTTTGGAACTGCCGATCATCTGTGCAAAAATGCGGTGAGCAAAGCCCCCATTTTCGGCCAGCTGATCGGCAGGGCTGTCAGTCTCCCTGCTGAGGCTGGAGCTGCGAGGGGTGGAGAGAGAGAGAGAGAGAGACGAAGCACAGCTGATCGGCAGGGCTTTGAGCTGATTGCGGGGCCCTGCCTCAGCTGTGCTTCGTCTCTCTCTCTCTCTCTCCACCCCTCGCAGCTCCAGCCTCAGCAGGGAGACTGACAGCCCCGCCGATCAGCTGGCTGGAAATGGGGGCTTTGCAATGATCGCTTCCCTGCGATCATCGCAAAGCGAATTTTCCCCATAGGGGCCATCGCAAAGTGATCGCTTTTGCGATGGCAAAAAGTCCATTGCAAAGCGATTTCATCGTTAAACGGAGTGATCGCTATGAGAGGCACCACTGTATTATGAATGCAAACAAACTTATTTATTAAAGTGAAGCCAATTTATTAATCATAGTTCTTCAAATGTACATACTATTCTCTTGCCATATAATTTCCACCTTCTCTATCTATTTATCTTAACCAGTCTCTATCTCTATCTCTATCTCTTCTGACTCTCTGACTAACTCATTCTCTCCTGAGTGACTCTTGACTGACTAACTCCTCCTCACATGCTCCACCTTTTAACCTCTCTCTCAGCCCTGCCTCTCAACCATATTTGC
Source organism: Pogona vitticeps (assembly GCF_051106095.1). Classification (NCBI taxonomy): domain Eukaryota; kingdom Metazoa; phylum Chordata; class Lepidosauria; order Squamata; family Agamidae; genus Pogona; species Pogona vitticeps. The sequence continues at coordinate 129,217,540 of NC_135785.1, forward strand.
ATCAGCTCCACCTCTCAACCACATTAGCATAGACATGAATAATACATGACTTATACCTAACAAAGGGTGAATGCTACATCCTGGTAATCCCCAACTGGTGCCCGTCATCTGATCATTTTCCAGTGCACCATCTGCCTCTAAAATATATTCCAAACCCTAAGTCCCCCCCTCCAGAAGGATATTCCATTAAACTCAGATAAGAGCTGATTCCAAACCCTTCATGCCTTGAGTAACTCTGGTCCTGTGTGAGGGGTGACTAATGCCTTTAATTGCCATGCAAAGCCTGCACAAAAAGGTGCAGCCCAGTGCCACCACTCTACAGGCAAAGTTCAAATGGCCCGCAATTTCATAATGCTCCCTAAGTGACACTTTTTTCTTGTGCAATATCCCAGCTAACCTGACCTTAAGGTCAGCTAATTTCTTCTTGGGGAGCCTGGATGTTTGCTGTACCGTTCAAGCTCAATTCTGTCAGGGACGTGGATGGTTCCTCCATCTTTTCCACTGCCCATGGGAGACCGAGCTCTCTTGCCAATGGTTGAAAATTGTCCAATATCTATCTATACCTGTCTGTGTTCTTTTCCCTACAAAAGAAGTAATAATCCAAATAATGGGATGTAGAATTACAACCAACCCTGTGCCTAAGCTTCCACTCCAGGAACGAGGGAAATGCTCAAATGTGGCACATGACACCAAGCAGCCCATAGGCAAAGCTCTATCTATGTAGAAGGATCCCTGGAAATGAAAGCCTAGCAAATCAAAATCCCCCAGATGAACCAGCAAAATCTGGAAGGCTGATTTCACATCACACTTTGCTAGCTTGGCCCCCGTGTCACACATTCTTACCATGAGCACTGCCTCATCAAAGGAGGTATAAAGCACAATACAAAGTTCCTGGGGTATGGCATCATTAACCGAAGTCCCCTTGGGGTAGGACAGATGATGAATTAATCTAAATTCACCTGGAGACTTTTTTGGAACTATTCCCAAGGGTGAAACCCATAATGTCCCTATAGGGGGCATCGCAAAGTGTCCTAGCACTCTTCCTTCCCTCACTTCTTTGGCAATCTTCTCCTGGACACTATCCTCCATGCCAGAAACAGATTTCAGGTTATGTGCAAAGAATGCTTTACACTCGCCGGCTGCCGGTATCCTAAAATTGAACCTGAAGCCAGTGAATAAGTAGCTGGCATCTTCTTCAATGGGATAATCAAACAGCCACTTTTCTAAAACTGAAGCTTTAATTGGGCTGCGGCCCTTTCGCAGCAATACCTCCTCCACTGTTGCATTTTTTACCTCCTCCTGGTCCCTTGCCCTGGTGCTAGGCCCTGGCCCTAAAACATGAGACACTGGGATGCTGTCCACCTCACACTGAGCACTCATGCCGGAACTGGCATGGCTTCCTAGTGCAGACCCCCTTGTAATTGTAATTCCAGCAGAGCAGGTGGGGTTGAATCACCTGCCCCGCTCCAAGATGGGGATTTTGATTTAAGACAGACTTTCTGATAAGATGTCCACTATCGCACCTGTCTCCAAAATTGGGCCTGGCTGGCATCATAGTGTGCAGCCAAAGACCAGGCAAGGGGTCATCCCAGTGCAGGTTAGATTTAATTGCACTGTGTGTATGGAATGATTAATCATAACTAAGCCATGCTTGGCCCACAAAGTCAAAATATAAGTTAGTTTACCCTTATGAACAATGGAACATACAGGGAACATAACATACAAAACACCATCACAATAATATGCTTACCAGTTACGTCCTAAACCATATATCATATGTTAACATATAACACATTACATTTACAATATACTTATACATACCTTATACTAGTTTTCTCTCTATTATTATGTTTACTACATCAAAGTTACTACAGTGGTGCCTCACAAGATGATGATAATTTGTTCCACGAAAATCGCTGTTAAGTGAAAACATCATCTTGCGAAACACATTTTCCCATTGAAATGCATTGAAAACCTGATAATCCGTTCCAATGGGAACGGATTGTCATCGTAAAGCAAACATTGCCAAACGTGGTTCCCAAACGAAAGACAGCCATCTAACGAAACAGAGACCATTAAAAGACTCATATAGCGAGGCAAGACTAAGCTGTCAAAAACACTGTAAAGTGAAAAACAGGGACCTAAAATTTAACCAGCTTGTGAGGCAAAGTCCCTAACATCGTAAAGCGAAAATCGCCCATAGGAAACATCGTTAAACAAAGCGCAAGATGGCTCCAAAAACCTCATCGTAAAGCGAATTCATCGTTATGTGAAGCAATCGTCTTGCGAGGCACCACTGTACTTTAAACGTTTAAAATAATCGATGCAATTATAAACATTTGCACTACTCACATCAATACAAACCACATTACCTTTACATTAATAGCACTACTCACCATTATTATTTCCCATCATTCTCCACCTCTCAGTTCATCCCCATCCAAACTTGGCATTTTAATCATTTTTCATAACTATACACACAAAAAATTTAATACCACATTACAAACTTTGTTTATCCACCTGGCCTTCGAGGCAAGGTATCAGCATCTATGGTCTGAGCCCCGTTTATTCTGAAGATTACAAAGTCAAAGTCTTGCAGGTTCCATGTCCATCTTGCAAGCTTACTGTCAGTGGATTTCACAGTTTGTAGCCACACCAGAGGGAAAAGGTCAGTGCAAAGGATGAACCTCCTTCCACTAATGTAGGGTTTCAGTCTTTTCAGCCTCCAAACAATTGAGAGGCATGTCCTCATGTTGGCAGAAAGAGGCATGCCCTCAGTTGTAGTCCGGCACAACAAAGGCAGATCTTGAAGTCTGTGCTCTCTTCTGTCGACTGGCAGTCATCGGGCACTCTGAATTCCACTGGATATCCTCCACTTGCCGTTTCCAGGTGAAGCCTACTTTCTTTCTGGCTTGTGGCTTCACTTTTTCAGCTGGGGAAAGGGTAGGCAGTTCCTTCTCCACCTCCAGAACATCTATGGATGCATCCTTATTCGAGAGCTTATTGCTTATGCCTTCCTCCTCACCAACAAATTTACCCACAGGTACATCTGGTGTGAATTCTCCATATGCGGGGGACCACTATCATGGTAAAGGTAAAGGTAAAGGTAAAGGTTCCCCTTGACATTTTTTAGTCACTCATGTTCGATTCTAGGGGGCGGTGCTCATCCCCATTTCCAAGCCGTAGAGCCAGCGTTTGTCCGAAGACAGTTTCTGTTATCACGTGGCCAGCGTGACTTAGACCCGTAACGCTGTTTACCTTCCCACCGAAATGGTACCTATTTATCTACTTGCATTTACATGCTTTTGAACTGCTAGGTTGGAGAGGAGCTGGGACAAAGTGATGGGAGCTCACTCCGTCGCGTGGATTCGATCTTACAACTGCTGGTCTTCTGATCCTGCACCACACAAAGGCTTCTGCAGTTTAGCCCGCAGCACCACCACGTCCCTCCACTATCATGGGTTACCTCCAAATTCTCATGTGAATTTCTCTTAGGTGTAATCACAAACATTTGGTTTATTTTAGGTGCCTTGAGATTTTCATCATCTGGTTCTATATCTTTAATTTTCATTGATATGTTAGGTAGGGGTTTTCCTTGCAAGGTTTGAAGTGATTTAGCAGCTGCAGAGCTACTAGACTCTCCAGCTCTACAGTGCTGCTGCAACAAATCTTATAGGTTCTGACCTTGCCAAAAGCAATCTACTCCGCTCCATGGTTCTCAGCCCCATTACTTTGTCCTTAGAACAAAATGCTCTTTCCTGGGCCTTGTACAAGCCTTTCACCTTTCCAGGGGTACCCCCCCAAAGCTTGGCTCTATTACCTCTAAGGCCTCTCCCCTATATTCTACAGGGACAAATAATTATTTATGATGTCCATCTCCACTCCTATGAGGTGTTGATAAAACCTCTCTATATACCAGGTTTTTATCAGTTATAAACCTCTGTGGGTGTTTAGGTGTCAGTGGAATGGGATTGTCATTAGGTGTTCTGATACAATCATTGAAAGTACTATCTTCCTTCTGCTCATCAATACAGGAAGTATTATAAGGATTCTCCAATATGACCACCTCAGCCACTTCTGCTACCTCAGGGTTTTCCTATAGACTGGGGCATCATTCAGGATTTTCAAGAGTCAGTAGAATTCCCTTAACTTGTGCAAATAATTCACTTAAGGTAGGATCTTCCTTTTATTCTTCTTGTATGAAAGATGGATTATTGGGGTTTCTCCTAGTAACCAGATCAGCTGTTTCTCTTTCTTCTCTCATTTCAAGATTTCCATCATTTTCCTCAGCGGCTTCAATTTGCCTTCCCTGATAGCAAGTTGTCACAAAAACACTCTGTACATGCTTAGCTAAATCCAGGCCTATTGAACATGGGGCAGGAATTTGATCAAATATGGCCACCTTCCAAATTCCTGACCATCCCTTATATCTCACTGGTATTTTTGCCATGGGCAACGCCACTATTTTAGAACCAATCCCTTTAATAGAAATTTTTTCATGGTCTAACATATTTTCCTTAGGGACTATACCAGGGTGACATACTGTAACTTGTGAACAAGAATCTTTGAGTGCTAGATACTTATTATTATTAATATAAATAATGTTGTGAAATTTATAAAGGAGGTTGCGAGACACCGAGATAAGTTGTTTTAAATATATACTTTATCTAAGCCTCTTGGGGAAAGGTACACAGGGATCCCTAGTAAATAAACATAACATCTAAAAACATATTGCATACCATATACAATTGAGCAAAATATGCAACAGCATTCCAGGTAACGCCAATAAGTAGGCAAACACAAAAGGTTCTGCCTTGCACATAGCTTCGCACCGTCCGAGGGAGTGTGAGAGTGAAACAAACTACATTTATAAGGCTGATTAACTACAGGGAACACATGAGGTTCCTTCCAAGGTTATCCATTAAAGAGAAAGGACATGTTACATATTGAATATTACAACAAATAACATCATTTGAACTGTGTAGAAGAAGATTCTGATTTCTTTCGATTAGAAAGCACTGAACAACCCTGGCCACAGGAAGATCTTGGCTCTCTGACCCTTCTGTTACTTGTGTTGCTATGGCAACAGCTCCACTAGCTTCAACTACTGCATTCTTAGCTGTTCCATGATTCTGTACACAAAACACATTATTTTAAGATGTTTCTAGTACATTTTTAGGATTTTTGTCCTTGACCAAATAATCCAATTCTCCAGGCAAAATAGAATAAAATTGTTCTAATCCAATCACATTTTTCATTTGATCTACAGAGGTGACTTTCTCATGTTCCATCCATTTGTCCAAACATTGAATCAGTTTAGCCCCCACTTGAGCATAAGATTCTTCAGGCTTTTTGGTAAAGGAACAAAATTTTCTTCTAAGGTGTTCTGCATTTATGCCAAAATCTAGAAAATACCATTTTTCTATATGCTTCAAAATCTCTGGCCTCTTCCAGAGGCATCTGAGAATACAACTCAGCTAAATCTCTACTTATTTGTGAACTTAACACTATCATCCTTTCATCATCCTTAATATCAAAGTCCTAAAACACACTCTCAAATGAGGTAGGATTCTGGGCAATCTCCTTTCCTGTATTGGGGAAATTTCTTTAGATTGATCTTTGAGAGATTTCTGTCACTAGCGTTGTTATTTTGAGAAGCTAATTCTAATTATTTCATCCGTATTTAAAATTCCATTTCTCTTTGTCTTAATTCTATTTCTTTTTCTCTCAATTCTTTTTGTTTGGCCTCAGCTCTCCCCTTATCTCTGGCCCTTTCTTTCTCCATTTCAAAAATCTATTTCATTTTGTATTTTTTCTTGCTCAAATACCATTTGTCTGGCCTCTTGCTCAGCTTTGAGCTGTAGTTCCTGAGCTTTCTGTTCAGTCCTGGCTTTGATTTCTAGTTCCTTGGCTTTCTCTTCAGCTCTGGCTTTGATATCTAGTTCCTTAGCTTTCTCTTCAGCTCTGGCTTTTTAAAATTCTAATTGGTTTTCCATAGCTAGCTACTTCAATTTAAATTCTTGTTGTAGCTTCCATTTTTCAAAATCTGGGGAGCTATCTCTCTCTGAGGCACCCTCATGAGTCTCTTCCTGTTCCACTGGAACTACAGAGTCTCCTGTGGCATCCCCCCTCATGCCCCTTGCTTGACCTTCAAGCCCCAGAGCACAAGAAGGCAAACACACCTCACTCTTTATACTTGCTGCCATCAGGTGATCTCTAAATCACCATTTACTTCAGAAACATCCAGGTCCACACTTCAATTTCTTTAAAATAAAGTTTTGGTTTATTGATTACAGAGATTCATAAGCATATGCAGTAGCTAATCACCTTAAATTTCCCAAACTACACACTCTATTACTCTGTCTGGCTTTTCTCTCCTGCCTGACTTACATTTCTCTTACTGACTTAAACTCTATCTGACTTAAACTCTCTTAATCTTCACACACTCTGACTTGAACTCTCTTAATCTCACACTCTGACTGAAATATTGACTCAGGCTCCACCTCTTATAACATCTGTCTCAGCTCCGCCTCTCTGCAACATTAATATTCATATTAATATTACATAACATAGATCATAGATCAATTAAATAGAGAACGCTACATCTCCATTTCCCTCCACTTCCTGAGGTAAACTTTGTGCCTCTTGAGGATCAATTTCCTCCATTACTGGCTTTTTAGTTCTTTTGGGTGGCAAAAATATGTACTTTATTAATAAAAGGAGCTGGTTTCTATTCCTGAGTTAGTTGGGCCTTAAAAAAAAAAAAAACACTTCTATTGCTGTTTTCTTTCCCCAGTATTTTTCTGGGGTATTATGTAGCTCTCAATCTGCAGCTAAAGATGGCTACACTGTATCTGGCCTCACACCAGCGATGATGTTTCTTGGTCTGAGACAACCTTCTTGCCTCCAGACACAAAACAAATTCTATTTTCAAGACCCTGTTTTTCATGTTCTTATCATCTCAGATCTGCTCTGACCCTGACTTCCACTTTTTATCCACCAGTGCTCCCTTCTCTCAGAGCCTTGGATTTTAAGATAGCCCACTGGGTCTGTTCAAATCCTAAGGTAAATAAAAAGAATTTTCCCTTTAGAGTTGGTTCCATATCTTTAGTTCTCCCAGATCTGCATTCAGAAGCCCTGCCACTAAGCTTTTCCACAAAAGCTCTAGCAGGTCACCTACTTCTTTACCACAGACTTCTGCCTAGAAAGGTACCCACAACTTTAAAAAATGAATTTCAAGCTCTGGCTTTACTGGATTGCTTCATATCCCGCCACTGGTCACCAATTGTGGCAATCACCCTTGTGGCACCTGCACGTTTTGCTCTCACAAAGGCTCACCTTGCATTTTCCTCTCACTGCCACCAGTGGATTACCTCAATCAACAAGATAAATGACGTTTGTCAGAACACTTGTCTTGTGAATACAAACTGAACTTATTTATTGAATTGAAGCAAATTTAATAATTACAGAAGTTCTTCAGATAAACATTGTACACAAGTAAATCATTAACAGTTCCCTCAGTACATACTTTTCTCTTGCAATATCATTACCACTTTCTCTACCTATTTTCTTAACCAGACTTATCACTCAGTATGTATTCCCTCTCTCTCTGATTTACCAGTCATTATATTTACTTTACTTTAATTAGATTTATACCCCGCCCCTCTAGACCAGGTCTACTCGGGGCGGCTTACTATACATAAAAACATTACAAACAAAGTCTTAAAACATTAAAACTTTAAAATATCAAATTTTTAGCAATTATATAAAAGCCTTGCCAAGATGGAAAAATTAAAGAAAAGGTAAAGACAGTTTAATTGACTGGAGGGAAAGCCTGCCTAAAATACCATGTTTTCACGTGGTTTTTAAAAACATCCAGTGAGGCTGCCAGTCGAATTTCTGTCGGGAGGCTGTTCCAGATTCTATCTGGATCTCATCCCAATCTCTATCTGGATCTCATCCCAATCTCTATCTGGGTCCTCCTTCTCTTGCCAAACCTCATGTAGCTGTGGACTCCACCTCTCCAGTCCTCTCATAGGCTCATGCAAATCAGCTTATGACTATGAATGGCATGAGTGATGTGGGGCGATTGTCATATACTATTACTACTAATAAATTATTAAAATATTTAGGAGGAGAGAGACAAGGATGGGCATGGTGTATTATACTAATTAGTGTGATTGGACATCCAGTGCATGGGGATAATACACGAGCAGCATAAAAAGGGGGGTCTCCAATAAGAAGAACTGTAATTAAGGTTTTGGTTCAGAGTGGTGCCACTGCATTGGACATTGCATCAGTGGGTGCCATAGGGCTGAAAAAAGGCAGGGGTGGTAAGAAGGGCAAGCAGCTGGTTAAGCATAGAACATCACCCTACAGGCCATCTGCCCCCCTTTCTTCAGATGAGGAAGATCTGCCTGATTATGGGCATTATGGGCAAGCTTAAGCTGACGACACATACCAAGATCCAGTTCTATAGAGCCTGTGTCCTGAGCACACTCCTGTACTGCAGTGAGTCCTGGACCCTTTGTGCACGGCAGGAGAGGAAGCTGAACACGTTCCATATGCTTTGCCTCTGACGCATTTTTGGTATCACTTGGCAGGACAAAGTTCCAAACAGAGTAGTCCTAGAACGAGCTGGAATTTTTAGCATATTTACATTACTGAAACAGCGACGTCTACGTTGGCTTGGGCATGTCATGAGAATGGCTGATGATCAGATTCCAAAAGATCTCCTGTATGGAGAATTAGTGCAGGGAAATCGCCCCAGAGGGAGACCACAGCTTCGATACAAGGACATCTGCAACTGGGATCTGAAGGCCTTAGGAATGGATCTCAATATATGGGAAACCCTGACATCTGAGCGTTCAGCCTAGAGGCAGGCGGTGCATCATGGCCTCTCCCAATTTGAAGAGACACTTGTCCAGCAGGCCGAGGCAAAGAGGCAGTTATGAAAGCAGCAAAATCAGGGAGCTGGACAGGGGACAGATTTGATTTGTCTTCAGTGTGGAAGGGATTGTCACTCTCGAATTGGTCTTCTCAGCCACACTAGATGCTGTTCCAAGTCTTCGATACAGAGCATGATACCATAGTCTTTTGAGACTGAAAGATGCCATCAGGCAAGCTTAGCATATTAGAAAGAGAGAGGGCCTTGGCCAGGGTAGCTGCAAATGCTAGAATAGTCCAATGGTCTAAGAGGGAGTCAAAGGCATGTAAGATGACTGAGTTATGGCAGCTGGGTGATATCATGTTATCTCATATTGCTGTCTCAGAAGGCAAACACACGGGTCCCTCAGGAGTCATATCATCTGAGAGAGGCCGTGAGTGGCAGAATCCAGCAATTGATGTCATGCTGATTGTAAGAAGGTTCTGGGTTTGTCACTGGCTGTTCCTCTTCTTGTACCACAAAGGATGAGTCTGAGTTCTGAATAAACGAACTTTTATTAACAAAACCAACTGGGTCTCTTTTGTTTGTTTCACTAGGACAACATATAGATAACTGGGGAGGAGAATCCTCCCATAACTGTAACAAGGACTTTTCACAATTAACATCTTTTAATAATAGGTTTTTGCTCCTCTCTCTTGTTTCGTCAGCTCTCTCAAGCATCGACTGCATACCGTGCACAGTGTCCCGCAGCACGGATGATGAGCCCACTTGCCTTCTAATGGCTCCTCTGTCACCATCTTCGGGTCCACTGGTCAGACTGATCGTACCGGACCTTGAATCTTTGGATAGACTAGAACAATCCATTCTAAAGGGCTTAACCCAGGAATAATCGGTCTGACTCTATCTTTGGTAGATGTTCCATCACCAGTGTCCTCTATATTCTCAGCAGCTCTCTTCCAAGGTATTGAGAAAGCATGCACAATTTCTTCAATTTTCTCCCCTCTTTTCTCTTTATATACAACCACTTTCTCGGTTTCTTTAGACAACCCTTCTACCTCTGTTGTCAGAAACACGTCTACTTTTTTCCTTCTCTGATCTGACTCCTCTCCTCCCTCATCAGTTAACTGCTCTAACAGTCCCTCACCCTCATGTCTCTCCTCCCCTTGAGACCCCCCCCGTAGTCCTTCTGCAAGACTGTCTTTCTCCACATTCTCCTCACACATCTTGGTCACTTGCTCTTTTGTTCTTTTTATTTCTCCTTCCTTTCCTTTTTCCGTGGTCTTACTTGTTTGTTCTAGGCTATATTCATGAGGGGATGGCTCACTCCTGGTCCTGTCCTCACACACCCCCTCCCTTGAGTGGGGCATCTTCTTGACATCCACCCCTTCTTCTATACCCTGTCGGGAAAAATAATCTGCGTCAATATGATTTTTACCCTTCCTATATTGGACCTGGAAAGCAAATGTTTGTAGACTCAGGTACCATCTAGTTAACCTAGGATTAGAGTCTTTCATCCTACTCAACCATTATAATCGGGCGTGGTCAGTTACGAGCACAAATGGTGCCCCTAATAAATAATATTTAAACATTTGAATGGCCCATTTTATGGCTAATGCTTCCTTTTCAATGCTAGTGTACCGTCTTTCCCTATCACTTAATTTCTTACTGATGTACATGATGGGATACTCTATCTGGTTTTTCTCTTGAGTAAGTACAGCTCCAATTCCGCTTTCAGACACATCTGTTTGTACGATAAATGTTAACTGGAAATCGGGTGCATGCCTATGTGGCAACTCTTTCAATATGTCTTTTAATTCACAGAAAGCTTCCTGTTCGGTTTCCCCCCAATTAATTTGATATGCTCAAACACTAGGTCGTGTTTGGGGGGTGAGGGTTGGTCTACGTCTGATTCTAAGGACTTAGCCATGCACATGACTAACTGTGAATAGGATGTAAAATCCTCAGAGGGGAAGGTGGATGGATGTCTGTGGCGTCCAAGTCAGAAGTTGGTAGGTTTGAGGGTGATCCCTTGGACACCTCCTATTGGAGGTCTTGTTCAGACTTAGAAGAAACTGAAGATTCTCTTGAATCTCTAGCAAAAGATAGAGATGGTGAAGGTGAGTAGTGGGATTTTGACACAGATGCTGTAGTTTGTGCCAGAGGTGCAGTTACTTCCACCTCAATTGGATGTACAAATCTTGAAGGTGCACAAGACCAAGTATGTGTCTTAAGATGGGACACTTGGGCTCTTGGGCACTTTTCTGGTTGAAAGGCAATCTGGCCCTGATGTTGTCATTTCACAACTCTTGGGTCAAGCTGGATATATGCCCGATGCCAACATCGAGGAGGTGAGGGTGATAACAACGATTTCGATGATACATATATGTATTGAACCGTCTTAAGTCTAATAGAGTCCTTGGTGTCATATGTGGGCTTGACATCGTACTGTCAATATCAACGTCGACCAACATGGAGATTCAGGCTGGAAATGTATCAGCCTCAGAATGGCCTTGTGTTGGAGACTGGCTCGGGACCAATACCAATGTCTCCGGCTGTGGTTGAAGACCGTCTTCATCTAAAGTTGAGTCTTGCATCTCCCTGATGAAGTCTTCCAATATATGTGAAAGCAGTGTTGCTCGAACTGGAGAGGGCTCGGCACGATGAACAGATTTAGAATGCTTTTACTTTTTATTTAACGACTTTTTTCTTTTTAGGGTCCTTAGTGGTCGCTCGGTATTGACATCGTGCTTGGTGCCGAGTATTTTTTCAGCTTCAAAATTATTGAAGATGCTTGAGACGACGGGGTAGCCAGCACCAGCGAAGCTGTGGAGTTGGGATGAGTGATCGGAGGAGCAGATGACAAGTAGTCAGGCCCAATGGTCTCAACAACGTCTCCCACAAATGAGAGCGAAGTTGTTGTAGATGTTGTTTTAAGGCTTGTTTGGTTCTTATACTCTTGACAGAATCTGGGCTTGTATCTTTCCCCTAAACAAAACAGGTAGCAATTGTGGCCATCTGTGAATGGGATTGTAGCGGGCCACTCTGAAGCCTCCGCCAACTCAGGCTTCCAGGAGTGCTCACTATTCTTCAACTGCTGCCACCAATTATAATCAGTATTCAAAAGGACAAGTGTTTCTTCCAAAAAAAACTTGTTTATTGGAATAACAAAATTAAATAAGTAAATCACAGGTAGTAAATCACGTTGTAAATCACTGTTTCTCATTCATTAAATCACACAGACTTTTCCTCTCTGACTATTTTGGCTCACAGGCCTACTAACATGCTAATCAATAACTCTCAATCTCTCAATCTATCCTTCTGTCCATCTCCCACTCTCACACCTCACACATTCCTTTTATATTTCAGCTCCTCCCCCTTCTGCACCACCTTCCGTCCCCTCATTGGCTGATGTTCCACTGCCCAGCTGTGACGGACAGGTGAGAGCAGGACTGTATGTTACAATACCTCTCCCCTTAACAAGTTGTTTCATGGGGGAAAAGCTAAAGTGCTTTCCTCTCATGAACAACGAGGAGCAAAATATAATTTCATTATCCCAATAACACCATTACATTTAACAAACATTTAAATAAACATTAATTAAACATCTTACATGCATTTTATACTTTAATCTTACACTCTAGTTGCCATACTTTACCACTTCCAATGTTCATTCAGGCATATACTTAATAATAAACTATAACATTTAAAAATACTTACATACAATTTCTTTTGCTTACATAACAAATAACATTTATCAATGGGTACATGTACATCAAACTTTTATTACTTTCACCATTCTCAGAGTCCATTCTTTTCGTCTTTTGTCTTCTGGTCTTCTAGAGAGGGCATCTGCAGCACAGTTCTGAGTCCCTTTAATTACTCGAACCTCAAAATCAAAGTCCTGCAGGATCAAAGCCCATCTCATCAGTTTGCTGTTGTTGGCTTTGATATTCCTTAACCACAATAGTGGGGAATGGTCAGTACACAAGGCAAAATGTCTTCCCCAAATATATGGCTTAAGTTTCTGAACCGCATACACAATAGCAAGACACTCTTTTTCGATGGTGGACAGGTGTCTCTCACCTCCCTGCAGCTTCTTGCTCAGACATGCCACTGGATGAAGATCTCTGCATTCATCACTCTGGCACAGCACAGCTCCTAACCTGGAGTTGGATGCATCGGTGAAGATGGTAAACTCGCACTGGAAATCTGGAGCTCTTAAGACTGGGTGTGTTATCAATGCCTCCTTCAGCTTCCCGAACACCTCCTCGCAACTGCTGGTCCACTTCATACTGTCAGCACTCTTCTTGCATGTTAAGTCAGTTAAGGGAGCTGCTATCTCACTGAATCTAGGAATAAACCTTCTATAATAGCCTACCAGCCCAAGAAAAGATCTGACCTTTTTCTTGGTGGTGGGTGTGATGATTTGTGTTTTTATGAGATGCTAGAATGGGTTTTGTAGTCATAATATTGTCTTGACAGCATCCATCTTGATTTAAAGTCTGCTCTGTAGTAGGAAAGTTTTTCATGCTGTTTCAGAGAAGTTTCACTCTCTGGTTATCTCGTTGCTAAGATGAGTAGAGAGCAGAGACTTTCGTAGTCAAAATAAACCTGCCACAAAGTATGATAACAACTGAAGCTCCATGAGAAAGTTAGGTGGGACAACAAGACCCAGGAGGGGGTGTTCCTTATGAAGAATTCTGGGAAGAAGAAGGAAGTTGGTAAGAGTTTGGAAAAAGATGGAGTTGGACTGAGAAAGGTCAGACACGTGCTTTTTCCCATAATGGATTATAACTTTGCTATGGACTATTTTTCCTGCCATGGACTGATGGAAGTCAACTGGATTTCATCTAGCGTCAGCCTGTGAAGACCCAAGACACATGAGATGGACTGTGTTATGCTTTTTATTAGTTAGCATAATTCCATTTCTTTATTTTTATAGCTGGAGTGGGGAGGGGGTGTTCTGTTTGGCTTGATATGAAAATGTACCTACTGAACTATTTTACCATCAACTGAAACCTTTTCTAAAGCAATTCTTTTCAATAAAGCAGTAACGATTTGATCTGCATGCATTGGTTCTTGTACAGACTAGCTGAATGTCTAATTGGCCATGTGTGTTTGCTACCAAAGATTTAGAGCCAGATTATTCTGAGTATAACTCATGGATTTGTCTGTGTGTGTTGCTTTCTTAATAAAGGAGATTGGCTTTTGAGGAAGAAGTGTTAGACAGGACCTTGCTGAGACCTAAGGGCTCTGCTCAGCAGTCAGAGGTTTGTCTGGACTTCGGACTCATCCCAGTCTCCGGCACCCCCGTAAATCTCTTTGGAGATAAGGGGCTGCTTACATGGTTGGCAGCGGTGACACGAAACACGGGCTTTTATTGCGTTTACTTTGGCTTAAGTTGAAAGCAGCAAGCATCTCGATGCATGTGCTTTTCGCAGCTGGGAAATCCCAAGCCTTGGCAGAGGGATTTCTTCCACGCTATTTACTTTGAAGGGCTATAAATCAGCTATATTGCATTTTTCTTTTCAGCTAAGGGTCTTAAAGAAAGACTTAGCTTTCAAGCGAAGTCTGTTAAGAACTAATGCTTTGGTTATGTAATTGGGCTGTTTAATGAGTGGGCATTTTCATGCAAGTAAGCAGTCGCCCTTCTGAAGCTCCAGGGTAGGGCTGTTTTCTGCCAGAGTGTTTTATGGCTTTGCCCTCGCCCTACAGTTTTGGCTACAGGGGCAGGGAGAGGATTTTTCCTTTTGGGTCAACTTGGCGTCTGCGTTAGTTGCAGCTTGCATGGAGCGACACTTAGAAAGAGAAGAAGTTTTGGAGTTGCCTGGAGAGCAGTTTGTGACTCAGAGAAAAGTTAAGATTGGTGGTGCATCTGCTAGACTGCCTTTGGTCGGTACAGATACGAAGGCCTTGCATCAAGAGCTTTTGGAGGCTGTTGAGCACAGCGTCTTGACTCAAAGTGGAGCTAAGCAAAGGATTATTTATGGTTCTTCACAACTAAGAAGGGAATTACAAAAAGGGCAATATAATGGCTAAACTCCCAGCACAGGACACCCAGGAACTACTTGGATCTGACATAGATCCAACTTGGTCCAAATTGAGGCAAATGGAGCAGTCAGAGGACATGGAGGACACCAGCAC
Source organism: Pogona vitticeps (assembly GCF_051106095.1). NCBI lineage: Eukaryota > Metazoa > Chordata > Lepidosauria > Squamata > Agamidae > Pogona > Pogona vitticeps. The sequence continues at coordinate 129,232,571 of NC_135785.1, forward strand.
TCCAATCCGAAAGGGTGTGCCAGCCAGGGACATTCCTGATGAAACAGCAGGAGCGGCAGCAGCAGCAGCCGGTGCTGAGAGGCCTGATCCTAACAAGAGTCTATCACCAGTGGAAAAGTTAACAATGATGTTTGCAGATTTTGTTGCTTGTCACACTCAATCTATTCATAATCAGAACATTGCTGATCAGTTATTGAAGCAGTACAGAGAGAGGAAGGTGGAGCATTTGGTTTATGAGCTGAAGGGAAAAGAGAAGTTTAAGAACTCAATAGCCAGTGTTGATAGAAGCAATCTACCTTACTACCACGATGGCGATGATATCTTATCATTTTTATCTATATATGAGCAAGCGTGTAGAGACCTTAGGATACCTGAAGCCTGGTACCTCAAGTTAATGCGTACGCAGTGCTCTGGGCAACTTGCCAACATTGTAGCCAAATTATCTGATGAGGACACTGACTGGCCTATTTTTAAAGAGGTGGTAAAGAGAAAATTTGGTTTTACTTCAGAAATACTGAGGCAGAACTTTAGAAAACTGAAAAAGCAGCCTAATGAGTGTTATTCTGCACTAGCTGACAGGATAGAACATCTAGGTGATCAGTGGTTGAGCTCCTTGGGCGTTAGTACCTTTGAGGATTTAAGAACTGTGTTGTACATGGAACATTTTCTTAATTTGGTGCCTTCAGAAATAAGGAGTACTTTGTTGGAGAGAGAATACAAAGACCTGCAAACCCTTGCTTTAAAAACTGATGAAATTCTCTCCTTTAAAAGGCCTGAACCTGCTGTTAGGGCAAAGACTGCACCAGTAGTGCCTAAGAGACAGAGTCAGCCTGAATTTAGAAAGCCTTTTTCTCAAGAGCCCAGGCGAAGTTCATTTGAGCAACGCAGGAGCCTAAATGTTTTGAATGTGGTGGCTCTCATCTGCGACGAGATTGCCCAAGGTTGAATGTGCCAGCTAGCCAAGTTAAGGAGCCAGCTAGAAAAACACCTGTCCCAGCTCCATGCAGATCTAAAGCAGGCACTCCCAAGATGGCGTATGTAAGTTCTGTGCCAGCGGGAACTCAGCAAGTGCCAGCTTCCAGTAATGCAGTTTCTGTGCCTCACCAGTCAAGCATTGTGCCTTCACAGAGTCAGGAAGGAGTTAGCTTAACTGTAACCCCTTCACAAGCCAGTGGAATGCAGGCAGCAGTAAACCACTATGTGCCTAGAGTTTTGGACTTACAAATTGCTGCAATTTCATCAGAAATTGTAAAAGAGACAGCATCAGGAGAGAAATTTTCCATTATGGATCCTGATTGCATAGTACCAACTACACAAAGGGACTGGGCAACCCGCACATTTTCTGAGGTGGTTTTTCTTCACACACCTGGAGGTGATATGGCTTTAAGTGCTTTTCGTGACTCGGGTGCCGACATTTCTTCGAGAAGCAGACATTTTCTAGACCCCACCTTGATCCTGAACAACCTGAGGTGTCCAGTAAAAACTTATGGGTCTAAAGAGACTGAGCAGAAGTATGACCCTTTGGCATATGTAAAAGTAACTTACAAGAATTGGTCAGAGTCCAAACATATTTTAACTCATGAGGGAAAACCTGATTTTCTGCTTGGAAATGAGCTTGCTTTTTTGGATCACATGCAAAGTCAAAATGCAGCTTCAGTGCAAGTAGTCACTCGCTCTCAAAGTAGGGAGATGCATGATCCTGAACTGGAGCAGGAATCCACTGAGGATAGCTCAGATGGAGACCTTATGCAACAGCAGCCTCTTGTGACCAAACCTGATAATGCAGCTACAACTGAAACTAAAATGGAGGATGTGACCGCAAAGGGATCAGCTGACTTTAGACTGAAACAACTTAATGATCCCACTCTAGCTTCTTTGAGGTCACAAGCAGACAACTATGCTGAACGTCCTGCGCATCAGCAAGTTAGCTTTTTGTGGGGTGAAAATGGACTTTTGTACAGAGAATATTTCCCCAAATCCAACTTGGATGCCCAACCTATTCAACAGTTAGTCGTGCCTACTGAATATAGGCTGAGAATACTAGAAATGGCTCATGACCATCTGAGTAGTGGGCAGCAGGGAATACAAAAAACCCTAAAGAGGATTTCTCAACATTTTTACTGGCCTGGTATTTCAAAAACTGTAAAGGACTATGTCAGTTCTTGTGACTATTGCCAACGCACAGGCCATCAAACTGACAAGGTAAAGGCCGAAATGCAGATTATGGAGATTCCTGACCAAGTGTTCCAGTGTTTGCAAATGGATGTGCTAGGACCTTTTTTCCTACTAAATCTAAGAAGAAATACATCATTTCTTTCATCTGTTCAGCCAGTTGGTGGATTGAAGCCTATGCTATTAGCAACCTTACAGCTACCACCATAGCTAGAATCATCGTGGACTTGTGCTCGCGTATTGGAGTACCATCCAAAATAATTTGTGATCAAGCAGGAGCTTTTACAAGTGAACTTATGCATAAGATCTGCGAGATAAGTGGAATAACCATCAGTTTTAGCACGGCCCATCATCCTCAATCTCATGGTATGGTGGAAAGAGGTCAACAAACTTTGCTTAGGATGATTAAAACGTTGACCCAAGAATATGGAAACATTTGGGATGAACTTTTGCCTTTTGCTTTGTTTGCTTACCGTAGCTCTGCTCATTCTTCACTAGGTGGCTTTTCTCCAAGTGAGGTGGTGTTTGGAAGAAATCTACAAGGACCATTGGACTTCCGGAAATCTGATTGGGAAGGTGTGGTTAAAAGTAGTACTGTGCCAGTTGCTGATTTTGTCAGAAAACTTCAAGAGAAACTCTTGGCTGTCCAGGAGTTGGCCAGAGACAATTTGTTGGACGCTCAAGCAAATCAGAAGTTCTTCCACGACAAGAGATCCAGACACAGGGAATATATTGACATCCCCCTATGGTCTCTATTAGGTTGTCTAAGCTGGGCATAGGGTATGCATCTGGTTTGGTTACATGGTACAGCTTTCTATAGTCTACACAAAACCGAATACTGCCATCTGGCTTGTCAACCAAGACTATAGGATCAGACCAAGGGCTGGATGAAGGAACAATGATGTTTTCTTTCAACATATCATCTAACTCCTTGCACACCTTATCAACATATGGCCCAGTAACTCTATATGGAGTAAATGATTGTGGGGGTGCATCTCCTGTATCAATCTTGTGCACCACTCCCTTGGCTAACCCAGGTTTGCTTGAGAAAACCTGTTGGTACTTTATAACTAAGGCCCTCAATTCACTTTGTTGCTCCTGGGAAAGTAAAGGGCTAATTCTGACATCTTTATGGTTGTATCTGGCTTTCCTGTCATACCAGACTTTTTGCTTATTTTTCTGCCCTTGTAAATTCTCAGCAGCCAACTCTAAATTTCTTTTCAGAGTGTTCATTAGGTTGTCTAAATATGATATTACATTCTCAGGATCAGATCATTGTATTTTCTCCCAACTTTGTCTAAGTAAGTCAAGAGGTCCTCTCATTTTTCTCCCGAACAGCATCTCAAAAGGACTAAATCCTGTACTGTCTTGGGGTACAGACCTATACACATATAACAGAAGTTGTAATTTCTGATCCCAATTGTAAGGATTCTCAGCAGAATAGGCCCTAATCATGCGCATCAGAGTACCATTAAATTTCTCTGTAAGGCTGTTAGTTTGTGGGTGATATGGGGAAGTATTTAGATGTTTGATCCCACATATTTGCCACAGTCTCTGCATGAGCTTTGAGGTAAAGGATGTTCCTAAGTCAGTTACTATTTCTGACGTGAAGCCCATACGGCTCATATAACTCAGCAAGGCATCAGCCACAGTATGAGTCTCAATATTCCTCAGAGGAATAGCCTCTGGGTATCATGTGGCATGATCGACAATGGTCAGAATAAATCTGTTCCCCCTTTGGGTGACTCTAGGCAATGGTCCTATAATATCCATACCAATGTGTTGGAATGGGGTAGAAATAATTGGTAAAGGGCACAGCTTTGCTTTAGTTTTGTCATTGCTATTACCCTGCCTTTGACAAACATCACAACTCTGACAGAAATTCTTAATCTGCTTTCCCATATCAGGCCAGTAGAAATTTTGTGATATTCTTTGTTTGGTTTTATTAATGCCTAGATGAGCAGCAAATACATCTGAGTGTCCCCTTTCTATTATTTTCTGGTGATATTTCACAGGAATCACTAACTGCTTTTGACTATTTTTCCCTCCTTTCCTGGGGTTCACCAGAGACTCTCTGTACAATAAGCCCTGTTCAATGCGAAAACTTTCAGGTCTTTCAGGGGTTAATTTACTTCAGAAATGTTCTCAAAGCAGCATTTCAGTGTGGAATCTACTTTTTGTTTCTGAGTGAACATATTGCTTTGGGGAATATTAAGTGGAATTATCTTGGCTGTGTCAATATTGTCAGGCATTCCCATCCTATGACTTTCATTCCCTTCCTCAGCTGTTCCTGCTTTCTCTTGTTGGGAATGTGTTAGAACTAAAACCCTCTTTACATGCTCAGAGAGGTCAGTTCCATTCAAAATCGCTTTTGGCAACTGTGAAGAAATTCCTATTCTCCACTGTCCTTCCCATCCCTGATATCGAATGGGTAATTCAGCCACAGGCAAAATGACAGTTTCTTCAGTTCCCTTAACTGACATGTTTTCTTCTATTAAAATGTATTTCTGAGGGTCTATATCAGGGTGACATAGGGTTACTTGTGAGCACGAGTCCTTCAGCGCCATGTATTTATTATCAAAGACATAAATATTGTCTCCAGCCATTTTAAATAACTCCTGGTCTGTTTTAATTAAAAAGCAATGTCTAACTTCTGCCAAAGGAAGATCAGGTTCACTATTATCATCCTGTGTAGAAAGCTCAGCTTGTGTTGCCATGGTGACTAACTCCTCCCTTGGTGGATTAACCTGTTCCTGTTGCACACAGTATATGGCCTTAGGCTTACTTAAATTTCCTTTCTGTGACCCAAATTCTCTATTTTTACCACACTGGGTCAAAATATGGCCCTTTTCACCACACCGAAAACAAGTCCTAAAGTTCAATTGGTCATTCCCAGCACCCTTAATTCCTTTCCCCTCCAGATTTTGGTTTCTGGTCTGGTTCTGGTCTGAGGGCTTACCCACAAAATGGGCCCCAACCTTCTGCTGGTTCTTAAATTGTCCTATGGGATATTTATTTGAGTCCTCACACACTTTCCTCACAACTTTTCTCTCATAACCACTTGTTTTTCTAATCTGGGAAATCAAATCAGCAACCTCCCCTGCCTCTTGTAAATTTCTGGGTTTCTTGTCCCTGACTAAATACTTCAGTTCTCCAGGTTGGAGAGAATGAAACTGCTTCAGTCCAATAATATTTTTGAGATCCTGTACTGTCTGGACTCCCTCCTGTACAAGCCAGATATCTGGTCAAGTTTGCCCCCAACTGAGAGTAAGACTCATCAGGTTTCTTAGTCAGAGCCCTGAATTTCTGTCTCAAATGCTCTGAATTTATGCCATACCGGGCAAAAACTATTTTTTTGTATTCCTCATAATTTTTAATTAATTCTATAGGCATCTCTGCATAGATCTCAGCCAGGCCTCCACTAATTTGAGATCTCAACACTATCATTCTTTCTGATTCCCTCACTTCAAAATCTTCACATGCTCTCTCAAACATCACCAGAAATTATTCAGGATCATCTCCTTTTCTAAAGACTGGGAATCTTTTCAGGTCTGCCTTTGACAACTCTCTCCCCTCAGAGTTAGCACTGCCATCGTTGTTATTGTTATTACTCGCCTGAGCCGCTAGTTCTAGTCTCCTAAGTTCAAATGCCATTCTCTCCTTTTCCAGGGCAATTTTTTCCCTCTCCATCTCTAAGGCCAATTTTGCTTTCTCCATTTCTAAGGATCTTTCCTCAGCTTTGGCCTTCATTTTTAGCTCCAATTTCCACTTCCTGAAATCTATTGGGTCATCCTCCCTGGAAGTCTCCCTTTCTTGATCTGAGGCCAATTCTTCTTCAGAATCCCCATTTTCTATTTCTGACCCAACTGCCATTTCACAAGGCACTTGCTCAGCTTTCTTTCCCTTGGTTAAAGGCATGTTTTCTTTCCTCAGGCTTATGATTAAACTTTCAAGCCTCAGTTTAAAAGTACACTTTTTTCCTGTCAGTGAGAGTCTGTGTTACAACCTAGCTTCCAGCACTCATCCACTGGTAAGCTAGCTACAGTGTCTAGGCCTCTGCCTCCAGCTAGGCCACACACCAAAGACAGTTTCTTTCCCTGCCTCAGGCCACAAAACAACTCAAACTCACAGCTTCACCCTATCCTAGGATTATCTGCCTCGAGTCCCCTCAGCTTATCTGCCCTTGGCTCCACTTTGTCCCCTCAGAGTTCTCCCTTAAACTCAGGACAAGCTAGCCAACCTGCCACAGATTCTGCTTTGGGCAACTCTCCTCAGAAATGGTTATCACAGAGCCAGAGTCCCTATCTTAGCCCCCAATCTGAGTTTCAGAGCCCTCCTACTAGACTTTCTCCCCGTGAGACAAGTCCTAGGAGGTTACCCACTCGTCCACTCAGACTTCCCTGACTAAAGATCCGCTCTGGGCACCTTTCCAGACCAAGGCCTTACTGGACCAAGCACATATCCCACCGCTGCCACCAATTATATGTAGCGGGCCACTCTGAAGCCTCTGCCAACTCAGGCCTCCAGGAGTGCTCAATACTCTTCTTCAACTGCTGCCACCAATTATAATCAATATTCAAAAGGACAAATGATTCTTCTAAATAAAACTTGTTTATTGGAATAACAAAATTAAATAAATAAATCACAGGTAGTAAATCAAGTTGTAAATCACTGTTTCTCATTCATTAAATCACACAGGTTTTCCCTCACTGACTTTTTGGCTCACAGGCCTACTAACATGCTAATCACTAACTCTCAATCTCTCAATCTATCCTTCTGTCCATCTCCCACTCTCACACCTCACACACCCCTTTTATATTTCAGCTCCTCCTCCTTCTGCACCACCCTCTGTCCCCTCATTGGCTGATGTTCCACTGCCCAGCTGTGACGGACAGGTGAGAGCAGGGCTGTATGTTACAGGGATCTTGTTTGCACATGACACACACCTTTTAAACGGGCCTGAAGAGGCCATAAAATTTGGCGGGAATCTAGACAGTAGTAAAAATGATCAATAGAACTCACTGGAGACATAGAGAGATAGACTGATTGCAGTCCTAGTCAAGCCGAAATATCAGTCCAATAGATAGAATCAAGTAATACAATAAATCAAATCCAAATCGTAAACCGAGACAACACGATGAACTGTCTGAGATCAAAGCCAAATAATCACATTAGAGAGTCCAAATCAGAGAGAATGGAAGGTCAAGACAGTTTGAGTCAGTAAGCCAGATAATAATCGTAGTAAAAAAAAGTCCGAAGTCAATTACCAGAAGATTTAATAGAAGAAATAGCTCAAGTGATTCAAATAGTCCGATTGCAGTGGCAGCATAAAAGAACTGAGGTACTGGCAGTGGAGAATGCACGATACAGGGAGATGTTAAACTTGTCATTTTTAGCTCTAGAATATTCTGAAGAGTCCTGCACAGTAAAAGTTAAACCATTAGTGTGCATTCACAAAGACCATGAAGAAGAATACCAGCAGCCCCTATGCCATGGTGGGTAGTGCAGAAGGGTTAGATGAGTTACAAGGATCACTTGACAGGAATGTAGCCATAATGCCTCCTGGAGTTGAAGACTGTCATGGTTGTGAATATCAAGGTTAAAACCTGAATTGAAGATGGGTTATGTAGTTGTGGAGAATTATAAAATGAATCCATATTGGTTCTGTGTTAGAATGATTTTGTATGATGGGAATGTTTTCTACAAGATGCGATGGGAAAGTTCCATGTAATCAGCCATGCTAGGAGACCATAAGGAGTAAAGACACAACATGTTGTCTGGATCTAGACCCGAGACGAGGAGATGGAAAACAACACCTGGACTTCTCATGGGAAAAGGAGGCGTGATGTGAACGGGCTGTCTTTTACGCCAATTGGTCAACACCTCGAGGGACAAAGGAGAAGGGTGGTGCCAATAAGATAGAAAATGGAGGATTGTGACACATGGACAAATTCCAGATACCTGATTCCAGTTTCCAGATTCTAGAGAGCCATTTTGTATTCTTTATGCTAACATGTAGATTAGTAGAAGGAGATAGAGGGGGGCTAACCCTTGCCTACCCTTAAAGAAGCTTTTTAGAATTTTATTTTATTTTTGCTAGTTGAATTTTGTTATGATTTTAACTGCAATATCTTTTGGAAATGTAACTTATGATTTGCTTATGCAACAAACTGAATATCTTTAAAGACTTTGCTTTTCAATAAAAACTATTCTTAAAAACTTTAAGAATGGTCTTTTGAACAGCAAGTCTGCTGAATCTGCTTCCAGAACAGTTGTTAGGCCACAGAATGCTACAGAGTACTTTTTGCCTGAGCTTTGATTGTTCTTGCAGTCTCCAAAGCTCAAGTGTTTTCTCTTTTGTTTTCTCTTGCTAAACTAAGTATAAGCAAGTGCCTTTTTAGAACAGACTTATGATAAGGGGTTTCTGTTACATCCTGGATGAGTCACCTGGACTCTGCTCGGCTGTTTTGGAGTACACAGACACCCGGCCACTCTCTGTTTGGGAATCGAGCAGTCCTTCATTGGATGCTAAGTTCTGACATGAGGTTTCTGCATCAGGAGGTGGATGAGCAGGGGCCTCCGCAGGGTGCGACTGCCTAGACTCAGGATCCATGGGAGCCCTGCACTCGAGGGATAACCTGAATTATCAAGAGAAGGTCAGAGTCTGGGGCAAAGCCAGCCCCAGATATAAATCATGCTTCCACTCTACTGTAGGCCCCCTTTAAAAGGGAATGATCATTTTTCACTGAGTTCAAATAAAGTGTGGCCCTATTTTATACTCACTTCCTGTGTGTCACCACATTATTCTGGGCTGGCTGGGCAAGGCTCTTCCACAGCTCTGGCTGCAAAGGTTGGGAGTGCTTTGCCTAGCCTCCCAGATAGAGTACACACAGACAAAGCCTATGGTGTCTGAATAGGGGTGAGCCAATGCTTACCTTTAAAACAGGAGCTTGCCTCTCCTTCAACCTCTTCATCCCTGGAAAGTCAACCTGCCCTCCAAGCCTTTTATAAGAATGAGAATAGCTAGTCACTTTGGGGACAGATGGGAATTTTTGACCTGTTTCTGTGATTGGATAACTTAGGTACAGGTATATTTTCACCCATCCTGTTCTTATTTTTGTTTATTGACAAATTCGTCAGTTTAGAGGTGTGTGGTTAATTTCAAATGTTGGCCACACTGGTGGGTAGTGCAAAAGGCATGAGTTTTTTTAGGTTAGTTACAAGTGGCATCTGACAGAGGTGTAGCCGTAACACCACATGGAGTTGAAGTCCACAAGGTTTCTGCACTGGGAGATGGGGCAGGGCCCTCTCCGGGGCATGGGCCACCTAGAGTCAGGATCCTTGGGCAGCTGAGTTTATGGGAACTCATCATGAGAAGGTCTGGGTCTGAGGCATGGCCGGCCCCAGATATAGCTCATGCTTCCACACTACTGTAGGCCCCCTTTTGAAAGGGGATGATCATTTTTCACTGAGTTAAATTAAGTGTAGTCCCATTTTATACCCACTTCCTGTGTGTTGCCTTGTTATTCCAGGGAGGCTGGGCTAAGGCCTCCTGGAAGGTCTTAAAAAGAAGATCGAGTCTGACATCATCAGCACACTGATAATACCAGAGAACAAAATTCTGGACAGGCTCTTTTAGGTTTTTCATATACTGTATATGTGAAATAGTATGGGGAATTAGAGAACCCTGAGACACTCCAAGGTATTGAACAGGAGTTCCCCAGCACTACTACCATTGACAAAGTAACACCGAGCAAGGGAAAATCCCAGAGGCTGACATTTTTTTATCAGTTAATCACTTCTCACCCAAACACAAAGTAATTGTCAGCACTGTTCTTCAAGTGTGAATGGTAGTGAGCAGAAGAATTTACTAAATCCTATATTTGCCATTCTGAACACTGTAAAGGAAGAGTGAAATATAAATGTGTAATTTATGATTGATAAAGCATGGTATTTTTTAAAGGGGTTAATTCCTTAGGATGTTACTTGGCACTTTTGGAAACAGTTTTCAAGTTTGAGTTTTTAGATTTGAAATTGAGAACTGAGCCGGGAGTACTTGCATGAAATTTCATTCTGGTGTGTAAGTTTTCTGTAGAAAGAGCATGTTGCAATCATTTCATTTTTCATTGGAAAGATTGTGTTACAAACAAATATACAAATAAAACATCATGCAGAAAAGCTACCTTAAAGTCTTTGTTTGCTTGACCATGTATCTCTTTTATTCTTAGGGGTTTGATGACTTCATAAGCTTAGGCAGTGAGGGCTTCACTTTGATAAGGCAATAGTTAACAGCATTACATCTCCAATCTCAACTACTGCTTTAATTTTCAAGAGTGTTGCTTATACTGGTTTCACTGCAATCTAGCTGAAATATATCCTCAAGAAACAATAGACACAAAGGGCCTATATAACAGGCACTGCTATGCAATGGAAGAATGAGAGACAAAGCAAGCTGTTAAGAAATAGGGCAGCAGGGTGCAGCTATATCCTACAGTAAGTAGATACAATATAACAATTTCATTCATCAGTGAATGATGATGTAGGTTGATGAGCTAAGATTAGTATAATATGGCCAATCCATTTTGTACTGATTACAATCAGCACAGCTGCAATTTTGCACCAACTATCACTTGCACGCTTATGAAGGCATGCTGCCGAAAAAGATGAAGGAAAGATACTCATAGACCCATTTTAATCTGAGCAGAATGAAGGTGTAAAGAATGGAGCTTAGTCATGTCTCAAGATCTGACATCTAAGGAGGAAAAAGCTCAGTAGCCATATCCTGAAAATCTGGTTTCTGCCAGCGCTCAAACTTCTAGGGAAGCATAGTAGGCCTATAGTCTGATCTGATCTCAGTTGATATGGTATTTCAGTGATGTGTGTGTGTGTGAAATTTTTAGGTAATGTGTCTGTGTCCTGTAGCTATATGGTCACTGAGGATCAATTTTACAATAATAATAAACATCAGCGAAAGGATGTCCATAAATTACCAAGTGTGCTGTGCTGGCCTTGATTGGGAATTGTTTCAAGAATGAGATAACAGCTGTACTATGTGTAATTTGGTTTCCTACCTATTTTATTTAATAGATTCCAGCATTGTGTCCAATATTTCAGGATACTGTATATGCAATATTATTTGGCCAGGATTCAGCCAAATACAGATGCATATTGAGCTTACTATATTTTATTCAGGAAGCAATCATTGCACAGCAGTATTATGGTGCAATCAAAGACATGACTGCAGCTATTACAATATAATTCCATACTCTTTGTTGGTTACCTTACCCAGCTAAACTCAGATCCTGTAGACAGCATAATCATACAGGCATATGCCCTAAGTACTGATAAAGATGAAGAAAGCCTTAAAAATTCTATGAAGAACTGAAAGTCCAAGAACCCAATGTAAATATATAAGGCTTTCTTATATATATATAAGAAAGAAACACCTAGATGTCTCTACAGGGTTTAAAGTAAAGAGTAGGAAAACAGCCTGCTTAAATTTTGTTAGAAAATATGGCTGAGGAATATGAAATCAACATGGAGAATGAATTACACAGTTTTGTGAAGAAAGCTTGAAGTCATCTACATGCTCAAATTATCACCAAGGAATAGGGGTATAATCAATACTGGCAATAAGCTGCTGCTGCTGCTGTTATTGTTGAGACTTATATCCTGCCCAATAGTACTAGTCTCTGGGCAGTTTACAGCAGAATTATGTAAACAACACTTTCTTGGGCACTCATTTTACCAACATTGCTGAGTCAATCTTGAGCTAGCTACCTGAACCCGTTAAGATTGAATTTAGGTTGTGAGCAGAGATTTGACTACAGTACAAAATTCCTTGTTTTTATAATTTTCCATGTCTTTTTATGTCAAGACTGTCTTCTGAGACTTTCTCTTTCATGAGACAGCTGTCCTGTCATAACAAGACCTGGGTCACATTTTCTTTTTTCTCTTCCCCTCCCTATTGTTCTAGGCAGTTTCCTGCACTATTCTGATTAGCTTAATGCTCTTTCTGGTGAATCCTGTGCAGAAAAGATGCTTTTCCACAAAAAACTGTAACAATTTATCTCAGTTTTGTATTTTTGCTGCTTTTTCCATATGAATTACACACAGGAATTGTAAGAAATATATGGAGCTTAGCATTTCTTCAAGAAAAAAAGTGATTATAAAATGGAAGAGAGAGAGAAAGGAAAAAACAGAGATGATATGAAATGCTTAGAATGACAAAAGAACACCTGAAACTATACTAGAGCTGAAGAAGAATGGTGGACTGAACAATGCATATAAATAGAAAATCCAGAGAAAGTCAGTACCTCCTTCAATGTATTATTACATGACCATGGAAGTAACAGGCATATTGAGAATGCCTGCTATTGATGGACTATAATAATTCAGTGATACTTGATGTCAAGGGCAAAATTATAGTTTGTGGTATACTGAAGAGCTGTTTGAAGATAACAGATAACAAAATGAGTTGTACCAGATGTCAGTACAGGGCAAACAACATAAAAATCCAAAATCTCAAATACAATAAGGGTAACCAAAATGGTACAGATTTAAGATTCAATGATGTTTTCACAGAAGTATTAAAACTAACAGAAGACACTAACTTTAACATTTTAATGAATCAATTCAATCAAATATACCAAATACATATCTTTCCTGAAGTTTACTTCATTTTGATCTTCATTGTATTAAAAGGGAACTGTCAAAACTTGAAATGACTACAGAATGAGCTTATCTTAAAGATATAGAATTTACAAGAATCTCCAAGAGATACTCAATTAGTATTTAGACGTGGAGCCAGATGTGGAGCCAGTACTATCCCATCTGCAAGTTGGGATATAAGTTAGGCTGTTAGATCATGGCTTCAGCAGGAAATAGGCCATCTTTCATTCTTTCTTACATGAGCAATGTATGGAGTCTGCTATTCTGGACACTTGCTGCCATTTCTAGATCAACTCCCCCCTCCCCAATTTCTGTTCCTGACATAAATGGTGCTATGGTGAATACTAAAGAGGGCAAAATAAAGAATCATACTCCCTACCAACCTGGAAAGAGAGGAGTTATAAGATGTTTGTAAGGCCCCACCAAATGTAATATGCATAATGCAGCTGTGATATTTTATTGCACATCATGTGTGCAATTGGTTGAACTTTACAATAAATTACAAGTGTTATGTCACCACTGTGTTACTGAATTGCACATCAATATTTCAGGAAGTAGAGCTGCAAAAGAATGGAGGAGTTCATCTGGGAATTACAGGAAAATAGTATATACTTTATGTGCAGTGGTCCCTCAGCCCATGTGTGTTCAAATAAAGGACACACCAATTTGTGTCAGCTCAGTCCTTGCCTTTCTGAAGACATCCTAAACTGAGTCCATTACAGTGTGTGTTTCTGTGTTTTGTGTGAAGAACCTACGGATAGGAAATACAAAGAGCAAGGCCAGGTCATAGACATACTCAGCACAGAGTAGCAGACTGCAGAGCTGGGCACTCTCTTTTGCTTTCCTTTTTCTCCTCTTTTTCCTTTAGTTGCCAGGAAAACGTCCCCATCAGTTTTGTAAGGCAGCAGCTTCCCAAGTGAATAGAAAAAGGGAAGAATTTTAAAAGGACAAAGGGCAATCTTTGAATTCTTCTTTCATGCAGTGCATGATGTATTCTCTTCTGCATTCTCACCATCCCTTCTCTATCCATCCTCACTCAGTCTCTTCCTGGAATGAGTGGTGCTATAGTCACAAGTGCCTGATGATTTAATGAATTACTTTGTGACAAGGAAAGCCAGGAAGTATAATGTTTAAGATAAATAGCACACTTTCTTTAATCTTCCTTCATTTTCCTTTCTCTTTCCTACTTCTATATGTGATGCATGAACATCAGATTTAACACAAAGAATCCATGGGGGTGTGGCTTTGTGTCATGGACAATTGATGGCTCTTTGCTCCACCTTGTAGTCATCCTAGAAATGCACAAATACTCTTGATTCTGTCTGCCTTTGCACATTTATCTAAAGACAATGCAGATCCCTAGAAAATAGCACAAGGGTTCGCCCTCAGACATGAGTCTTAGTTTGCCACTTCCATCAGGCATTTAAAAGGAGACATTTAAAAGGAGAGTGCAGACAAGCTGAAGACTGCTGGGGAGCATTATGGGTTGTGATAAAATCAAAACCAGCCACTGTTTTTTTAAAAAATGCCCTGTAATGACATTATTAAAAAAGATCATGCATATGGATGTGTACATAATGAGTTTTGCATTTCCTGCAACAAAATTGGCTTGCAACGAAAGTCCTGGCATTTTAAATTGGCTGTATTGTTTCTGCTTATGATAGCATTTTATTGTTTCTTGTCTCTCCATTTTTACTTTTTGTGTTATGGTAATTCTATAATTTTATTTGTATTTCTTTTCTTTTTTTCCTTTCTTCTTTTTGTATATTGTACTTCTTGCTGTTCCTTTGCTATGGAAGGTTACATATTGACTTTGGATCCACAACTCTAAACAATGTTGTTGTCCTGCATCCAAATTGTCTTCAAAGTTGTTCAGCCATTTCTCTCTCCTGAAATTCTTTTCTCTTTCTTTTTTCCTTTAATCATCTCCTACAATGTATGCATTTCTAGCTTTTTGCTATTGTGAAGCAGAGTAAATCAACATTCCATAAGGCAATTCTAAAAATGAGGGCAGCCCAAACAAATATATACAGTGGTGCCTCACTTAACGTCATTAATTCATTTCAGCGAAATCGCTGTAGAGCGAAAACGTAAAGCGAAATTTAAAAACCCATTGAAACGCATTAAAACCTGGTTAATGCATTCCAATGGGCTAAAAACTCACTGTCCAGCAAAGATCCTCCATACGGCGGCGATTTTCATTCCCTGTATAGCGAGGAATCAGTCCCTAAGCACAGCAGTGAGCCATTTTGAGCACCCGACAGCCATTTTGAAAAAACCAGCTGTTTTGATCATCATAATGTAAAGAATCGGTTCCCGAAGCAGGGAACCAATCTTCGCAAAGTGGAAAAAAACCATTTAGACCATCATTTTGCAATCGCAATTGCGATTGCAAAAACATCATCGTGAAGCAGATTCGTCATAATATGGGGTAATCGTTAAGCGGGGCACAACTGTAGCTATATATATAGCTTGAACATTTACTTCATATAAGCAACACATTTGGCACAGATGTAGCAGACAGTCTGCTCTTGCTCTGTCCCAAATGTGGGAAAGCTTAGGCAAAGGGTTTTCAACTTACTGTTTTTTAAATGTAAAACTGCTTTACTCTCCAACAAGTGACCTTTAATGTCCCCAGATCTGAAACAGATCAAATATTTTGAAAAGACCAGTCTTGCTCATCTTGAAACAGTATGGTTGTGCTGGGGGTGTGTCAGCGCCTGCTTCCCGACCTCCATTGCCACCACTGCAAGGTGCAGACCAAGCTCTACTGGTGGTTGGGAGTTGTATTTCATCTGGGAGTGTGTGCTGGCCTCGCATTGCCACCAAGGCCCTGTGCTCCTCAGTGATGATTTGTGTTTTTATGTGTATTAGAATGGGATATGTAGTCCTAAGATTGTCCCAATAGCATCCATTTTGATTTAAAGTCTGTTCTGTAGTAGGAAAGTTTTACATGCTGTTTCAGAGATGCTTCGCTCTCTGGTTATCTCGTTGCTAAGCTGAGTAGAGAGCAGAGACTTTTGTAGTCAAAATAATTCTGCCACAAAGTATGATAACAACTGAAGCTCCATGAGAAAGTTAGGCGGAACAACAAGACCCAGGAGGGGGTGTTCCTTATGAAGCCTTCTGGGAAGAAGAAGGAAGGAGTGAGGAGTTGGAAAAAGATGGAGATGGTCTGAGAAAGGGCAGACACATGCTTTTCCCATAATGGACTATTTTTCCTACCTTGGACTGATGGAAGTCAACAGGTTTTCATCTAGCATCAGCCTATGAAGACTCAAGACACGTGAGATGGACTATGTTACCCTTTATATTAGTTAGCATAGTTTCATTTCTTTATTTTTCCAGCTGGAGTGGGGGGAGTGGAGTGTTCCGTTGGTCTTGAATGAAAATGTACCTACTGAACTATTTTACCATCAACTGAAACCTTTTCTAAAGCAATTCTTTTTAATAAAACAGTAATGATTGATTTCTATCTAGAAGCATTGTTTCTTGTTCAGACTAGCTGAATGTCTAATTGGCCTTATATGTTCGCTACCAAAGATTTCTAGAGCCCAGATTAATCTGAGTATATCTCATGGTTATGTCTGTGTTGCTTTCTTAAAAAAAGGGGATTGGCTTTTGAGGAAGAAATTTAGACAAGACCTGGCTGGGAACTAAGTGGCTCTGCTCAGCAGTTATAGGTTTGTCTGGATTTCGTACTCATCCCAGTCTCCGGCACCCCCATAAATCTCTTTGGAGATAAGGGGCTGCTTACAAGGAGGACCACCACCTGGCACCTAATGTCTGCATATGCGAATGTGGATGCACTGGGTTTGTGATTATCCGTTCTGCCAAGTGCTCCCACTGAAAACTTATGTGCTTGTGTGTGGGCACTCAGTCAGCCATGACGACAGGGTGGCCCTTAAAATCTGGAAGTCAAGTGAACTCAACATGGATCTGGCTTTTGGCCACAGTGATTCTAAGCAGCCGCTGGCCTATTTCAAGGTTTTCTGTACCTATGACAATTACAACTCGGTCTGGACCTTGTAGTACATAACACCTAGGTGTGGTTTGGGAATTGGTTGGGCACGGGGAGAAATTTTGTATGTGCATTGTGTGTGTGTGTGTGTGTGTGTGTGCACATGTTTTGTTGGTGTTATTTGCTTTTTCTTTTTTCTTTGTCCATTGCTTTATTTTTTCCTTATTTACTTTTTCTTTCGCTGGGTGTGATGGGGGGTTGTCTGGTGGAGTGGTTTCTTGTTTCTATTCCTTTTCTTTTTAAAGTTTTAATTTTTAAGTTGTTTATTTGATTGTTGTTTATTTTAAATGTGTATTTTTATGTTATGGTTTAGATTAATTTTCTTAACCTTTTTACCACTGTATTGTTTACTCTTATTAATTTGGTATATTTTTGGGTCTCTTCTTTTTCTTTTCTTTTCCTTGACATGGCTTGGAAGGCTTGCCCCCTCAGAGGGGGTCCTTTGAACATCCAGCCAGGCCTACAACAACCGAATGAGCCATGGCAGTAATTAATGGGTCTCTCCAGGAGGTCAAGGTTCCCTTTGCCCTCAAGAAGACACTCATTAGGCCCAAAAGGAAGAAACCAAGTTTGGTGGTGGACAATATTGGCAATTATAGGCCAATGTTTCTTTCCTCAGCAAAGTGGTAGAGAGGGCAGAGACTGACCAGCTCCAGGCTCTTTTGGATAAAACCAGTGCCCTGGATCCATTCCAGTCAGGCTTCAGGCCATGCCACTGTATGGAAACGGCATTGGTCACCCTGTTTGATGACCTGCTGAGGGAGGCTGAAAAGGGCAAAATGTCTTTGTTGCTCCTCCTCGATATCTCAGCCCCCTTTGATATTATCAACCATGGTATCTTCCTGGGGAGGCTCTCCAAGTAGGGAATTGGTGGTCTGGCACTTGCCTGGCTCTGTTCCTTCTTGGAGGACCGTTCTCAGAGTACATCTTGGAAAGAGTGTTTCGGCCCCATGGAGCCTCAATTGTGGGGTTCCGCAGGGCTTGATTATCTCCCCAATGCTATTTAATATCTACATGAGGCCACTGGGTGGGGTCATCAGTGGTGTGGGGCTTCATGCCATCAGTACGCTGATGACATTCAGCTCTAAATCTCCTTTTCTCCAATCACAACAGATGCTATTCCATCCCTTCAGAGCTGCCTGGAGGCTATACTGCAATGGATGCAGGAGAATGGACTGAGGCTGAACCCAGACAAAACAGAGGTCCTGAGGGTGGGTGGCCCCTGTGAGCAAAGCCAATTTCCTAAGAAATTGCTCAGCCACGGGCAGAGAGGTTCCAAAGTAAATCACTCCTTTACCAGGCAAAATAGGGTCCGTAAATTTTACCTTAGGGCAGCCGAAATTTACTCTGGCACCAAGTCTGACCAATTTCATTGAGAACCAAGCCAATCATGTGAGTACCAGGGAAATCCTTCCTTCTAGCACTCATGAATCAGTTGGACCCAATTTGGTAGTGTTAAGTATACGTGGCCTTGTAAAATGCATGAATTTAGATAAGCCAATTATTTATAACAGCTTGTGTCTATTCAAGAAGCTAACTTCCAGATCTTAGGCATATTTACTTTTATTAGAAAAACATAGTTCTGTGAGAAATCAGTTTAAGCAAAGCATAGCAAAGCATATTTACATATTTCCAATCCCATCCCCATTGACAAGAGATTGAATTCCTCTAGAAAAAATGAAAATAATAAAACAGCTAAATAACAAAAAGAAGGGGAAGGAGGACCTCCCCTCCAACTTCAGCAAAATCTACATTTTAAAGCAAAACTGTAGATTCCATTGTCCATTATAAAAACAACAATACATCAGGCTTCTGGAAATCCAAAAATATGTTTACTCAATAGGAAAAGCTCAGGCTTACTGTCCTTAGAATTATATAGTCCATCCCGAGTCCTTGTTGGCATCTATCTTCTTGCTTCCCTCGTGCTGGAATTCTCCACCCTTTCTTCTTCCCATGAGGCTTAAGGAAAAGTTGTTGAGTCTTCATCACTCTGTACTAGCCAGGTTGCTTAGTTACGAGATAAGGCCACGCTGGACGGTACAGAGGCACAACTAGGAATCAACTTTGGAAATTTCCACTGTCAACTCACACACAGAAACCAAGATGAATTCATTCTGGCTAACTTTGTGATTGCAAATCCCATCAATAAATCATTTTATGAACTTTCATAACCAAGCTTATCACAGCCCCTCCATTAGTGATTTGGGAAACTCCCTCTCTTTTAGGGGAGTGACTCTCACAGCGAAGAGTGAGGTTCACAGCTTCAGGGTCCATCTGGATTTGGCACTCACCATGTAAACCCAGGTGGCATCAGTGGTCCGCTCTGCCTATTTCCATCTCTGGCAGATTGCCCAGCTGTGTCGCTATCTTGATGTTGGGGCACTCATCACTCTGGTCCGTGTGCTTGTAGTCTTGATGTGGGAGCTTTAAATGGTGCAGAATGCAGCTGCCAAACTTCTCAGTGGGATGAGAAAATATCAGCATATTTCTTCCACTCGGCTGCCTTGCATTTGCTGCCCATTCGTTTCCACATTGATTTCAAAGTGTTAATGATGACATATAAAGCTCTAAATGGTCTAGGACCTCAATATCTAGCAGAATTCCTCCTACCACCTAGATCTACCCGAATCACTCATTCTAGCCAGGAATGGTGGCCAAGGGGCCTAATGACAAGGGAGGCCTGGAGAGAAAGAACAAAAAACCAGGCCTTCTCAGCAGTGGCCCCTTGCCTTTGGAGGTGTCTGCCCCCAGAGATCTGTCTGGCTCCCTCACTGGGTGTTCTTAAGAGCGAACTTAAGACCTGGCTCTTTAGACAGGCTTTCCCTCCTGTCATCATTTGAATATTTTCCCCTATCTTGAACTATATTACCATTGTCATTTTTTATATTGTTTTTAATTTATTTTTATTGTTAGCCACCCAGAGTAGACCGGTATAGATGGGTGGGGAATAAATAAATAAATAAATAAATAAATAAATAAATAAATAAATAAATAAATAAATAAATAAATAAATAAATAAATAAATAAATAAATAAATAAATAAATAAATAGATCCACCCACTTTTCATTTAAAAAGAATTCAGGCTGCAGGGGCTGAAGCACTGATCCTTAAAACAGGTCTTTCAAAAGAAGAAAACAAGCACATTCTTATAAACTGAGCATGTGTAGAGGAAAAGTGTTCCAAAGTAGATACACAGTTGTGGCTTCATGGCAGGGGAAGGAAGATGTTTGCTGGGCAATAAAGAGTCACAGAAACAGTCAAAAGACAGGGCTTTTTTTGAAGAATAGAAAATAAAAACAAATACCAAGTTTACTTTAAATAAAGAAATGGAGTAATAGTGCTCCAGAGAGGGACATTTGCCATCTATCCCCAGGGAATATGCATACAATTTTGTAAGGCATGTTCAAAGTATTTATGCATTACAAAAGGACAGAGCAGTTGTGTTTGTCCCAGACCTCAGTACATTCAGTAAACATTATCTCAAAATTTCTGAGACCTGTCTCCTGACACAAATCTTTGAAGGGCCATTCAGCTACAGATCTGGGGCAATCTGAACACTTGACCCTGTCTGTCTGGCCCCAGTTAGTTGTCTTTCAGGAGGTGAACTTTTAAATCTCCTTCCTGGCCAAACAGGCATTGAGACTGGGAAAGAGATTCTGTGCCAGGTTGTAAAAACATTTTAAAGAAGGTTAAAAAAATATAGAGAACAAATATTCAGAATCTCACTCATTTAAACAGTGAAGTTACTTCTCTCCCCCCTTTCTTTGTGGCTGGGGATGATCTGTTGATTTGCAACAATACTGGGTCATTTCTTGATATTTTGAATCATGGATAGAGAGGCGCAATAGCCTAAATTGATAAACCTGAGAATAGTTTCAAGAATTAATTGTATTAGTTTTATGATTTCATCATATTTATTCATCCACCTTTGTATAGAAAGTACTAGTACTTGGTTTCTCCCCTTTGAATAAAAAATGTTTTAGCATTCCCCAATAGTAATTTATAGCCATGCAGGAACTCCATCAACTCTCTGAAACAAAGGAGAATTACTGAAACTTTTCAAAGGCAGCTTTCTCCAGACTCCCTACCTTCCAGAGAGGGGAAGATTCCTTCCCAAGCCCATCACCAAACTTGGGTTCCCCCATAGACTTCCAAAGATGGTCCATTGGTACTCATTGGCAGGTTACCTCCTGGCTTCTTTCCAGGTGTTCTGCTAGTTATTAGAACAGGGCTTGACTCTTGTCCCTTTTCCTTTCATGCTATAAATATGTGACATAATGGTCAGATAGTAGAAGCAACTACTTCCTTTTAAAGTGTTCAGAGCAATTTCTGAAATGGCTGTGATCAGATCATTCAAAGCAGCACATAAAATGGCTTTTCTCTGGCGTAAGGGTGCCTTAATAAGGAGTTTCAAAAGCAGGAGGTTTTGCCTTATACGTTCAGACACGTTGCCTTGCAGAGGAACCTGACCCTATAAAGAAAACGGTCTCAAAGCAGATGTCTTTTGTTGCCTGAAGCACCCTTCTTTATTGTATATGCCACAGGCCAGTCAGGAGGGAAAAGTCCTGTTCTCAGTCTGTATGATTCAGGAGTACTGGTGATTAAATCCACCAATAGGTACACCTGGTGGGCTAGCATCACAATTTGCAGTTTATTCCTGGGATTTTTAAACAGTAGCATGTATTTTGCATTTAGACTAATGCTGCAGGTGCTTTTCCCCTTGCAGAAACATTTTGAGTAATGAAAAAAAAACACGTTCCTATTATGCACATATTGTGTAAATAACTTTTCCACTTCCTTATTATCAGAGGTACACAGCATCAAATCGTCCAAAATCAAGAAGTTTGTTTTAGTGGTGGGTAACATCATCATCATTAGATTTATCTGGCAATCCTTCAACAAAATGAATACAGGGATATTTACAGAGGAGATTTTTATATACAGGTTACCAACAGCCATAACACCAAATAATATTGCAGGTATGTCAGAAAATACACTGCGAGCGTTGTCCAACATATTTTTTATAAAAAAAGTTTTTCCACAGCTGCTAGGCCCTGCTAAGATGGCAGAAAAAGGATGGACCCATCACCTATTCATTTAACTAGCTATAAGGGAGGGTTTTAAAACCTTCCATAACTACTCTTTTGTCAGAAACCACTTCCTGAGTTTTTCTTAACTGTTTTGTGTGGACCAGCCACTGGTGTTTATCCCTAACAATCCCTTGTTGTTGCACAACTATTTCACAGAGTGAGCAGCTTTTCATGTCTGAAGGTCAAAGGGATCACACTGAATGTTGCTAACTGAAATTGTTGTCCAACAACCAGGGATTACTCTGACTGATAAGTTGGTCACCAAGGGTGATGTCCAGTTAACTAAAGAGTGAGGCAATGGGGTAGTTTACCAAGGCTACTTTAGCATCAGCAGCTTTTGTGATTTTGCACATCACATAGAGCAATGTATTATTTAAATCGATATAATCTTCACTGTTGCCGGTTACATAAAATTCAAGTGTGGCTTTGGGTATTAGGGTGGCCTATGGTGGTACCTCAATGTACATGCTGTTTTCCACGCTGCTTTGTGTAGGTGATATTTGAAAAATATCCAATTCAGATTTGGTACATTCTTCAGAGGCACTGTGAATGAAGGCCGTTTTAAGATATCTCCGGTGCCCCGTTTCAGGCTCTTTATCTTCCAATTTGCTTTCTTCTTCCTGGTCCAAAGCTTCTGATGTTTTCTATGAGGCACTCCTGTGTTTAACCACTTTGGAGGACCTAAGCGTTGATGAGACTTTTTTGTTTAACACCGTCCCTTCTTTTCATGTACATGAGTCCTGATCCTTCTTGGGGGTTTCATTTTTTTCTTATTTATTTATTTATTTATTTATTTATTTATTTATTTATTTATTTATTTATTTATTTATTTATTTATTTATTTATTTATTTATTTATTTATTTATTTATATCCCACCCATCTGGTCTGGTCGA
Organism: Pogona vitticeps; assembly: GCF_051106095.1. NCBI lineage: Eukaryota > Metazoa > Chordata > Lepidosauria > Squamata > Agamidae > Pogona > Pogona vitticeps. Next base: position 129,255,420 of record NC_135785.1, read on the forward strand.
CCACTCTGGGCGGCTTACAATAAAAAAATATACAATAAACCATAAGACACATGCAATAATAGAACAAAAACTAAATGAGGAGAAAAAAATCAAGTATTGACATGAGGGAAGGCCTGAACGTACAACCATGTCTTTAGCTGACTTTTAAAAGTGCCCAGCGTAGGGGCCACACGAATCGCCGGAGGAAGGTTATTCCAGAGGTGAGGAGCCACCACCGAGAAGGCCCGGTTTCCTGTCCTTTCCTTCCGGACCTCCCTTGGCATTAGGCTCCTCAGCCTCACCTCCTGGCTCGCGCAGGTGATCCAAGTAGATCTAGGTGGGAACAGGCATTCCACCAAGTATGCTTATATGTAAGCATTAACAATGCGGAAACAGATGGGCAGCCAGTGCAGCATGGCCAGAGTAGGAGAAATATGATGGTACTTTCTCACTCCAGTAAGGAGTCTGGCCGCTGCATGCTGCACCACCTGAAGTTTCCGCATCAGCTTCAAAGGAAGCCCCACGTAGAGCACGTTACAGTTAACCTAGAGATGAGACGTAACTTCCGCTCGGGGGGATGACCAGCTAGGAGCGAACCCTCCGTATCGCCTAGCAAGGTAAAAAGCTATTAAAATGCATTTCTTTCTTTAGAAGAATGTTTTTTTTATCATAAATCCTTGGAGAGAAGGATAAGGAAGGCATATCGCTGATTAAAAGCCTTAAGGACTATGTTTTTTTAAAGTTACGAACTACTTTCACTTTCATGGCCGATTAGCTACTGGCGTTTTCCAGCTGCCCTGCTCCTAATGAAAAGCCTGAAACAACAATAATCATTTTTAATTAGAACTCTCTATGTCAAGGAGGAGGGATAAAACTGCCAAAAACCCCTCAGATCGCAGTTTGGAAAGATTGACGACACAACCAACTGAAGACGATAGGATGGACGAGGTTACAAGGCTTATAAAAGATCTGTCTTGTAAAATGTCTGAAGGCTTTGACAAAACAGAGCAAAGATCTAAGTCCATCGAAAGAAGCATTATTAAGCTTCAAGATCAAATTTCAGGGGTGTCACAGGAGTTAAAGGACATGAAGAGCAAAATTAGGGACCTTGGTGATACAGTTCAAGGAAATAAAGAAGAAATTATGTCCATGGCTCAGCAAATTTCTGAAACCAATAAAAAGCTCATATTTATGGATGATAACCTCAGAAGGTCTAATATTAAAATAATGAACTTCCAAGTGCAACAGGGCCGAGATCTCAGAAAGGAGATAATGGCTTGGATAAACTCTATAATGGACACGCAGCATCTGATTGAAACAGATATAGAAAAGGCATATTTCCTGGGAAATCCAAGTAGTCTCTGTATTAGACCAGTGGTTGTGAAGTTTTTGAATCATACAAAGAAAGAACAATTTTTAAAAGCAATCAAACAAAAACAAGACCAGCTGGTTTATAGGGACAGAAAAATTCAGATTTTCCAGGATCTTTGTAAAGAGACTGTGAAATGGCGAGGATCTATGCAGCCGGTTACAGCAATTCTGAGGAAAAATAACATCAGATATCATTGGGGCTACCCAATTTTTTTGAAAATCTGGAAAGACAAGATTTTGTTTAAAATCCACTCCTGTGAGCAAGGTTTACAACTGCTGAAAGATTGGAACATTTATGAAGGAGAAAGTCAGGCGTTAATTCCAACCACAAGCAAAGAACCAGAAGGCTGAACCAGAAGGAAGAAGATGGACCAGTTTTTTCTTATTTTTTTTCCTTTATCTTTCTCCTAATAAAATCTTTCTTATATATATGTATGTGTGTGCATATATATATATATATATCTATATATATATATATATACACATATATATATATCTATATATATCTATATATATCTATATATATCTATATATATCTATATCTATATCTATATCTATATATATATATATATATATATATATATATATATATATATATACACATATATATGTTTCTCTCCTCCCCTCTTTCCCCTCTTCTAATTTTTGAGGTTCTTTTTTGTTGTTTTTAAATTAGCTTTATAGAATAATACCATTTATTTTACTCTTGTTCTAATCATACTAAACACACTAAATTTAGATAGTAAAAGGGATAACAAAATTAAAATTACTAAAAACTAAATATAAACTCTTTAAAGGATTTCAGTAAGGGGAAGGGGGGAAGGAGAAGGGTATTCTTATTCTTATTCTTATTTTGTTACTATTGTAGTATTAAACATTAAGTAGAAATGCAAAAGTTAAATGAAAAGATCAGAGGCAAGGCTCCGGTCATGGTTCCGCCGGACGATGGTGGCGTCTCCCCCCCACCTTTTGCTCATGCCAGTGGTCATGGCATGGGACCATGGTGGAGAGGATACAAATGTATATGTTCACAAAATTGGTGAAGATCAATTATGGGGTGTTGTTTTGTCTATTTTATGTTTTAGTTTATGTTTGGTAGGTTGGTGGGAGGTAAGGTTACACACGGGACCTATTGGAAAGAAAACTTTTGAACACATATGGGTAGAAAAATAAGACTTGCAACTTTAAACATTAAAGGCCTCGGATAAACAGTGAAAAGAAGAAGAATAGAAGCATTGTTGAGGAAAAACAAGCTGGATATTGTCTTTCTACAAGAGACTCATCAATCAGAAAAAGGAGTCAATGAGTTAAAGATGAACAATATAGACATTTATGAAAAATTTTTTGGAACTTCTAAATCTAGGGGTGTAGCAATTATAATTTTCAAAAACTGCGAATTTAAAGTAGAAAAGGTAGTAAAAGATTGTAATGGTAGATTTATAATAATGCAAGGTAAAATGGGGTTGGAAGAATATACTTTGGTAAATATGTACACACCTAATAATGAACAAGGTGAATTTTATGATTTGGTTTTTAAAGAAATGGAAAAGGTAAAGAAAGGTTATGTTATTATGGCAGGAGATTTCAATATGGTTATGGATAAGATAAAAGACAAAACTGCATACAGTCGGAATGATATTTATCATAGAAACACAATATTAAGTAAAAAGATAAAAAATAACCATTTGAAGGATATTTGGAGAGAAATGAAAGGTGATGAAAAAAGATATACTTATTTTTCAGTTGTGCACAATACTTACTCTAGAATAGATTATATATTTACATCTCAGGATTTAATTTCTAAGATTGTTGATACTGAAATAAACCCTATTAAAATAACAGATCATGCATTGATGCTAATAGAGATTGAAATAAAGAAAGATTATAAAGACTCCAAAAGATGGAGAATTGATAATAATATTCTGCAGTATCCAGAAATAATAGAAAAGATAAAGAAGGAATGGCTAGAATTATGGACAATAAATGAAACAGGAGGTGCTAAGCCAGGCCTGTTGTGGGACAGAATGAAAGCAATCACAAGAGGAATAACGATAAGAGAATCGTGTAAATTAAAAAAAATAAGGAGGGACATGTGAAAAAACTAGAAGATTTGAAAAACTTAGAAAATAGATTTTTTACAGAAAGAGATAGAAGAATATTAATAGAAATTCAGGCTAAGAGAAAGGAATTAGATAATATAGAAATAGAGAAAGTTCAAAGAGATCTGATGTATTTAAAGAGACTTTTTTTGAATTTAATAACAAAAACTCAAAATTGTTAGCTAAAATGTGTAAAAATAAAAGAGCAAAAAATTCAATAGGGATAATTAAAGATCGAACAGGTAAAAATTGTAATATAATGAAAGAAAAATTGAAGATTTTTCATGAATTTTTTCAGAAACTATACAAAGGAAATAACGTAAAGAAAGAATGTATAGAAAAATATATAAATGATAATTTAAAAACTAAATTATCGGAAAATGATAAAAGAATATTAGAAGAAGAGATCAATGAACAAGAGATTGCTGAAGTCATAAATAAATTAAAAAATGGTAAAACACCAGGTCCTGACGGATTGGGTCCAGAATATTATAAACACTTTAGCACCATTTTGATACCTAAGCTAAAAATGATTTATAATAAGATAATGGAAGGAGAGACAATACCAGCTTCATGGAAGCATTCATTAACGATTCTCATTCTAAAACCCAATAAGGATCAAACAGATCCGGGATCCTATAGACCTATATCTTTAATAAACCAAGATGCTAAGATTTTTACCGCTATATTGGCAAATAGATTAAATAGATTTATAGCAAATTATATTAAAGAAGACCAATGTGGTTTCATTAAGGGTAGACAAATGGACAATTTAACTAGACAAGTTTTAAATATTATACATGAAATAGAAAAAGAAAAAAGAAAAGCAATGGTTTTATCATTGGATATATTTAAAGCCTTTGATTGTGTTGAATGGTCAACACTAAAACTTCTTATAAGAGGTTGGGAATTTGGTAAAAAGTTTAGAGGTGTTATAGATCAATTATACTTAGATAATACTTCAGAAATAATAGTTAATGATGGTATAACGGAAAAGATCTTTCTAGGCCGAGGTACTAGACAAGGCTGCCCACTTTCACCAATATTGTTTTGCATGATTATAGAATTATTAGCTAACGCAATAAGAAATGATAAATTAATTAAAGGAACAGGTAAAAATGAAATGATTAAAATTAATTTGTTTGCTGATGATTCCTTACTGACTATTAAAAATCCATTAGAGAGTATGGAAAACATTAAAAACCATTTAGAAAAATTTGGGGAAATAACAGGTTTAAGGATTAATTGGCAAAAATCACAAATGATGATGTTTAACTATAATATACAGGAACAAGAAATGTTTGTGAATAAATATAGCGTTAAAATGTGTAATCTTATCAAATATTTAGGTATAAACATAATTAGAACAACTCAAAAATTAAAAGAGAAAAATTTTAATAAATTAAAAAATGAAATTAAAGATAAATTGCAAGAGTATGCCAAATTGAAACTATCATGGTTTGGGAAAATCGCTTTAATTAAGATGAAAATATTACCGAAGATCACTTTTTTATTTAGGATGCTCCCAATACGATTAGAAGAAGAGGATTTTAAATATTGGCAGGGATTAATTAATGGATTTTGTAATCAAGGCAAAAAATCTAGAATAAATAAAAGATATTGGTATAAGGCTCAAAAAAAAGGAGGTTTAGGTATGCCCAATGTTAAAAATTATTATATAGCAAATCAATTATGAGTTATTGGAGATATTATATTCAATAAAGAAAAATTAATTTGGTGGGAGATGGAATCTTCAGAAATAAATGGAAATGCCGAAGGATACTTGTTTAATATACTAAAGAGAAGTTCAATAAATCAGATTAAAAACCCCTTTTTAAGAAACCTGTTAAATATTTGGAATAAATATAAAGAGAAATTTTGTCCCTTAACTTCACCATTAAAATTAATGACTGAGACAGAAAACTTTCCTATAAATTTAAAGGATTTAGTAGAACTATTTAAGAATAAAAGGGTTGCAAGATTGAAGGATTGGATGGGTAACATGAGATCGAAGGAGTTGATTATGTCTAAACTGCAATCTAATAAACTATCATGGTATAATCTTATTCAGTTAGACACCTGGACAAAGGATTGGTTGAAAACTAATGGTAAATGTAGAGAACTTACTAAGTACGAACAATTTCTGTCATCACATGAAGATATGCAAGATACAATTTTGAAAGGAATAGTAAGTAAAATATATAATATAATTTTGGAACAAGAGGAAAAAGAATGGGGAATAGAAGGTTTAAAATTAATTTGGGAAAACGATTTAAAAATAGATATTAAAACAGAGGATTGGACAAAAATGTGGAGGATGAGAGTGTTAAGATTAATGTCAACAAGAATAAAGGAAAAAATTTTTTAAATCTGTCTAAGGTGGTATTTGACTCCTGTAAAATTGAATATAATAAATCCAACATACCCCAAAGCATGTTGGAAATGTGATGAGGAAATTGGTACGTATTTTCATATGTGGTGGGAATGTAAAGTGGTTAAGAAATTTTGGGAATTGATTTTTAAGGAAATGTGTGATATATTTGGTAAAGATATTGATTTTAATGCCAAAATTGCTTTATTGTCAATTTTTGATAACACAGATCTGGACCATCACTCGAAAGAATTAATCACTAATTTTATGACAGGTGCTAGAATATTAATAGCTAGATTTTGGAAAGACAAGAATGATATTAAAATTGAAGACTGGTATTGTGAAGTATGGGACATAGCATTAAATGATAAATTGACTATGGAACTTAAAATAAAAAGAGGGGAAAAAAGTTGTAACAATTTCTATGATATTTGGGGTAAATTTGTGGAATTTGTGTTAGTGAAAGGAAGGGGGAAAGCCTCTAAAGAATACTCAATACAATTTTGGAGAGGTAATCTGTAAGAAAAAAATTATTATAGTAAATAGAGTCCCGTGGGTATGGGGTGCACATTAGAATTTAGTTTATAATAAGCACTATTACTTGTATTTTTTTTGTATTTTTGTTGTTATGTATGTGTTCTTTTGTGTATTTTTTTGTATAAAATAAAAATTAAGAAAAACAGTAAACCTAGAGATTATGAGCGCATGTACTAAGGTGGTGAGCACCCCCGTGTCGAGGTAAGATCGCAGCCGGGCGATCCGCCAAATGTGGAAGAAGGCGGTGTGGACTACTGATGCCACCTGCATTTCCATGGTGAGCGTCGGGTCCAGGTGTACCCCCAGGCTGCGAACCCCACTCTTCGTGACCACGGCTGCCCCCCCAAACATGAAGGGGCCACCAAAGCCACCATCCACAGGGCCGCCCACCCTCAAAACATCTGTCTTGTCCGGGTTCAGCCTCAGCCTGTTCCCCCGCATTCATTGCAGTACGGCCTCCAGGGAGCACTGGAGGGACAGGACGGCATCACCTGCAGTTGGTGCAAAGGAGATGTAGAGCTGGGTGTCATCAGCATATTGATGACACAATGCTCCACACCCCCTGATGACCCCACCCAGCAGCCTTATATAGATATTAAACAGCATTGGGGAGATAGTCGACCCCTGTGGAACCCCACAATTGAGGCTCCACAGGGCCGAGATACTCTCCCCAAGCTGCACTCTCCGGGGGCGGTCCCCCAAGAATGAACGGAACCAGGCATGAGCCAGGCCACCGATGCCCAACTCAGAGAGCCTCCCCAGGAGGATACCGTGGTCGACGGTATCGAAGGCTGCCGAGATGTCAAGGAGGACCAACAGAGACATTTTACCTCTGTCAGCCTCCCTCAACAGGTCATTGTACAGGGCGACCAATGCCATCTCTGTACTGTGGTGTGGCCTGAAGCCTGACTGAAATGGATCCAGGGCATCTGTTTCCTCCAAGAGATCCTGAAGCTGGTCAGCCACCACCCTCTCAACCACTTTGCTCATGAAAGAAACATTGGCGACGGGCCTATAATTGCCAATTTCATCCGCTGCCAAACTAGGTTTCTTTCTTATGGGCCTAATGAGTGTCTCCTTGAGGGCAGAGGGAAACCTGCCCTCAAGGAAAGACCCATTTATTATTGCAGTGGCCCATTCTGTTGTTATCGGCCTGGCTGCTTTGATTAGCCAGGCCAGGCAAGGGTCTAGGGAGGAGGTGGTGGCTCGACAGCGATCAAGCACCCTGTCTACAGAATCAGGTGTGACAGGCTGAAAGGTGTCAAAAGTCACCGGGCAACACGGAGTGCTGGACATCTCTGCTTGACTCACTGTATTCAAATAAGGAGAGAGCTCCCGGCGGATGGCTTCCACTTTAGATTTTAAAAAGGCTGCAAACTGGTCAGGTGAGAAACTAGGTGGAGGCCTATCACCCAAACCAGTTCCAGATCGGTCATGCACTATACAGAATAATTCCGCCTGCTGATTTGACGCGTCGTTTATCCGGTTAGCGAAGAAGGATCGACATGCAGCTGTTACCTTATTCAGGTAAAGGTTAGTTGCGACCTTAACAGCTATCCAATTACAATCCATCAGGTTCTTCCTCCATCTACGCTCTAGCCTTCTCCTTATACGCTTCAGCGCCCGGAGGTCCTGGTTAAACCAGGGCACCGGGCGAGCTCTACGACGGAGAGGGCATTTAGGCGCGATTGTGTCTATGGCCCTGGTGGTGGCAGTGGACCAGCTGTCAACCAGAGCCTCGCCAGGAACACTAGCCAGGTCAGCCGTAACACCTCTCATGGCATCCTGGAATCCAACCGGATCCAGTAGCCTTCGAGGGTGGACCATGACAATAGGTCCCTGCTCCCTGCGAGGGGGGAGAGCCACTGTGAGGTTACATTTTATCAGATGGTGATCTGACCATGACAAGGGGACCGGCACAAGGTCAGTCACCATCAGACCATACTCGCTCCAACTGGTGGAAAAAAACAGGTCCAAAGTATGGCCACCCACATGGGTGGGGGCGTTGACATGTTGGGACATGTTCAACGAAGCCATGGTTTCCAGGAACTCAAGAGCTGGCCCCAAAACCTCTGCCCCCGCATGCATGTTGAAATCACCCAAGACCAAGAGCCTTGGGGATCCCAACAGTGCCGTGGAGACAAAGTTGGCCAGCTCCGGAAGGGAAGTGGCTGGGTTGCAGTGAGCACGGTAACCCAGCAAAATCCCAATACCATCCCTGTCCCCAAGCGACACGTGGAGTGTCTCTAGGCCTGGCTTTACCACTGCGGAGCACCTAGTAACCTCCAAACTGGATTTCATACCCCATGACATCTCCAGCAATGTTATGCACAGCTGTCTTAATGTGTGGTTTAATAAACTCAAAACCTCTCCTCAAGAGGTGGACAGCCTTTTCGAACAGCCCACAAAAAATGCCGCCCACTCTGCCCCGTACATGTTTACAGCGCCGTGAAATCTGGGGAGGCTTTGCCTGGCCTGTGCATTATAGTAAGCCCTATAAACATTAACATCTCTGTAGTCTTTTAATACAACCATTTTAACATTCTACTTTTCTCTTCCTATGCACAACCTTTTCTGGGACGAATATGCAACCTCACAACAACTTTCCCCAAAGTGAATGGCACGTCTTGGTTCTTGTCCATCTTTATTTCAATGGTGATCGTGTTGATGTTGTTCTTACTCATCAATACATAATGCGGTTTGTCATAGGTAATTGTAACACATTCGTAAGTTTCTCTCCTGACGGTTATACAAAGTAACAGAGGTACTGAATGGTCAACCACGATTTGGTGCTCTATGATATCAGTATAGATGTGCAAAGACCTGAAACGTCTGGTAAGATCTGTAGCATGTGGCATTTTTCTGACTGATTCATCCTGAGGGACCACCAAAATGCAGGCTAACTCAGCACCAGCTGAAAAAAAGTAACTTTCAGGGGCCGTGAATCTAACTTTTCCCATGACTGGGTCATAGGTCAGCCATGCTTCTAGCAGATCTATAGCTTGTTTTATAGTGTATTTCATGTTGTTCAGAAGATCAGGAATGTCTTTGTAATAGCCCCTGTGTACCTGAAAGGACCATTTATTTGTACCCTCAGAAATGGAAAAGGCAGCATTTTTAAGGATTGTGTACCAGCTCCAAGGATACTGTATCTTGGCTAGACCAACTTCTCAAACACATTTGAAATCTAAGGTCTTGGGTAACATTGTTGTAAAGCTGGCATTTGTATTTTGAGGAAAGACTTTCTTACAGGAGTTGCTGGGGAATGTGATGTAAAAGCCATGATTGCCCATTTTGCTTCTCTGTCCTACACGACCTCAGAAACTTCAGAGACAGACACCCAGCTATTAAACTTGCTAGGCCAACCTAACCATTTCACTAAGTGAAGCTTTCCTCTGCCCCTGCCTTTTGTGTCCAAAATCTTTTCAATTCTGTACACTCTGTCTTCCCGGTCATTGGTCTTCTGGACTGAGAAAATTATTATAAAGTTTTTGTGTTAGTATGGATTAAAGAATGGATTATTCTGGAAAATGAAAGACTGCCTAAACTGGAGGGGCATGACCTTAATCTAGGATGGCATGCCTTTATATGGTATCAAAAAGCTAGAGTATAAAGTTTTCAATAACTATATGATAAAAAAATCTTTTTTTATGTACTTGGAGCAAGGTACAAAAACAAATATATAATAAAATACTGGACTGGGTGTCACCATGAGAAGTATTTACACAACCTACCTTAATAAGAATGGTAAAATATAGAGATTTGCTTAAGAAAAGGGGATTTTAAAAACTAGAGAGGAGTTTGATTGGTGGACAAGATTATAATTAGACTCCAGGTATGGAAAAGACAAAATAATGAGTTTCTATGAAGAAAAAAAATTGATAAAATATTGTTAGAGACAAATGATAAAATAATTAAAAGAATGTATGAATATCTCTTAAACATGAAAATGGAGGATGATGTGGTAAAAGACTACATGATAAGATGGGCAAAAATATTGGTCATAATACTGATTTAGGGCACAAACTTAGCAGAATAATATTAAACTTACAAAACCAGTAAACTTTAAAGAAAATATATCTAAGATGTTTTATAGATGGCATACGACTTCAGCTAAATTGTCTAAAATGTATAAAATACTTCCAACAAATATTGGAAATGTAAAATGCAGGAGGGTACTTTTTATCACATGTGGTGGACATGTAGGGAAGCAAAAGTTTATTGGAGATCAATACATGAAATGTGATACCATTTTAAACTGGAATTTTTTAAATTGAATGTTATGACTGAAATTGTGAATAAAGTAATTAGATATTTGATAATGCATGTAATTACAGCAGCGAGGATATGAAAAATATTGGAAGAAAGAAGAGGTACCATCTCTAGAGGAACTGATAGAAAAGATACTGGAAGTGGTGGGGATGGATGCATGAACAGAAATATTAATGAAAGATCATCTCAAAAAGGATGGGAATGGGTTTATAATTGGATCGGAAATATGTACTGGAAAGCATAGATAAAAGTAGTATGAGATGGTCCAAAGGAATGGAGAGAGTTTTAAAGATAGATAGTCTAGAAAAACTGTTAGATTGTTTACTTATGTGATTTCCCTTTTAACATAACTAAGTAAGTGGATGAAAAAATACTATTTTGCTGCCTGGAATTTATCCCTTGCCCCACCCCACCCTCTATCTATTCCTTTCTTATTCCCTTATATCCATACCCCAACCCTAACCCTTATTGAAAATGAATAAAACCTTTATTTAGAAAAGAATTTCATCAGGAGGACTTTAAACTGAACTGGAAGGGGGAGAAAGACACAAGCACAGAGGTCAAAATAGATGAAACTTTAAGCACAGAAAGAGAAAAAAACCAAATAGTTCTAATGGAGGTCAATAATAACATTAAGATTAATAATCATATTCATAAAATGCACAAAGAAAAACAGGCCACAAATCATGTGATCGCTGGTGTCTATATACGAATGCTATGATTATGGGAAACTAAGAAGAACTGGAAACCTTACTTCAGGAGAATAAATATGACCTTATAAAAATAATGGAAACTTGGTGGGATGACTCCTATGACTAGAATACAGCAATTGGAAGATATAGTTCAAAAATAACACAAGACATAGAAGGGGATGTGGAGGTGCAGTATATGTCAAAAATACACATTCCTGTGCAGAAATACAGGAGGAATTTGAATCAATGTAGTTGGGGCGAAAAACAAAAGGAGCAAGGAAGCCAGAGTCTACTATTGACAGCTCGATCAAAGAGGGGATGCAGATGAAACTTTTGAAAACTTTGAGATTGCAAGCATTTCAAAGAGAAACAATGTAGCTGTGATGAAAGATTTCAATTATCCTTACATCTGTTGGGAGACAAATTCTGCCAAGTAGCTACCTTACAAGTAATTCCTGGCTTGTGTGGCTGATATTTTTCTCCTATAAAAAGTAGAGAAAGAATCTAGAGGGCTAGCTATCCTTGACTTGATTCTAGCTAAGAGAGATGACTTGATGGAGGAAGTGGAAGTAAAGGAAACCCTGGGCAAAAGTGACCATGTTCTACTAGAAAACTTAATTTCCAAGGAAACCAAAGAAGAGAGTAACCATACTGTTACATACAGCACTGATGTTACCTGTCTGTCATGGGTTTGGAGGGAAAGTTCCATCCTATGGGGAGTGGAAGGCGGGACATCAGGAGGAGGGGCTGTACTGTATATATATGTGAAGCCTGTGTGGAGAAGCTGGAGGAGAGCTGAAGAAGAAGCTGGCTGGGAAGAAGAAGCTGGTGTGGGAGTCTGTGTGTCAGACAGGGTACTACTGTGTGTCAGTCAGTACCAACCTGATAGGTTCAGGTGTCTTCATGGGAAGCCAGAACTGATAGGTTCAGGGTCTGTGCTTTATTCAAAGGTGTTCTGTGTGAACCAAACTGGTGTATGTATGATTGAGACTAAGCCACGTTACTGTATCTTATTCACTTGATCATTTTATTTTCCCTGTGTGTTATTTAAATAAACCTTACTCCTTTGTTAGTTAAAAATCCATCCCTGGTCTGTGTGACTTCTTATAGGGAATGGTTGGTGGCAGCTTAGTGAAACTGTGGCCTATCCCAGTAGGTCTGGGGTTGTCACATTGATTGGTGTCCAGCGTGTGGGATACGACTGGTCCAGTTGTCCAGTGGTCCAGCAAAGCCTTGGCAAGTGTGCCCAGAGCAAGGGGGGTCTGGTCAGGGACAATCTGAGAGTGCGTAGGTAATCTTCTAGGCTTACCTCACGGGGAGGTAGGCTAGTGGAAGAACGTGTAACCTCAGATTGGTGGGACTAGATTAGGGAGCTCTGAGGCAACCTGTTTTGGCGGGAAAAGGCTGAGGCAAAGCTGAGTGAAGTAGCAGTGATCTAACCTGTCTGCTGAGAGGCCTAGCAGAGGGGGGTAGACTCTGGCTGGCAACAGTTGCAAGTTAGTGCTGAAAGAACAGCAGCAATCTATAGAAGGCTGGTTCTGAGGCAAAAGAGAAAAAAAAAGTGGTCGCTTTATTTTGAGGCTTGACTTTTGAAAGCAGCCTGTTCTGGGGGGGGGGATTATGCCCTTGACTCGAAGCCAAATGGCAGAAATGGGTGAAGTGAAAGACCCCCAGGTAGACCAAGGTTCTGAGGAGGAATTTGGCTCAGTGCAGGATGACAGCACGGGAGAGCAGAACCCAGAACTCAGGAAAATGCTCATAGCCCAACAGCATGAATTGAGGATGAGGCAATTTGAAAGAGAAGAAAGATTAGAGAGAGAGAGAATGGAAATGGAGAGGGAGAGAGAGAAAATTGCTCTGGAAAAAGAAAGGATGGCGTTTGAGTTGAGAAAATTGGAAATGATGAACCAGAACAATAATAACAATAGGGATTCTGAGGGGGGCCAATTGTCTAAAATTGACCTGAAGAAATTCCCTGTATACCACAAGGGAGATTGCCCTGAGGTGTTCTTTTCCCTCGTGGAAAGAGCGTTTGTGGACTTCTCAGTAAGGGAAACTGAGAAGATGACCATTATGCGATCTTTAATCAGTGGCAGCCTGGCAGAAGTCTATGCAGAGATGCCAGAGGAACTGCTAAAAGATTTCGCTGAGTTTAAAAAACTGGTGTTTGCCAGACATGGGATAAATGCGGAACAGCTGAGGCAAAGATTCAGGTCACTCACCAAGAAACCAGAGCAGACTTATACCCAAGTGGGGGCCCAACTGGTGAGGCTGCTAGAGAAATGGCTGTCTCAGGAGGGAACAGACACCTTCCAGCAGCTCAAAGACCTGATAGCGCTGGAACAGTTTTATTCAGTCCTGCATGGGGAACTGAAGTTCCAGGTGAGGGAAAGGAAACCTAGATCTGTGGCAGAAGCGGCCGAGATCGCAGATTTTATTTCCCAAATAAGAAAGCCCTTAGGTGAGGGGAAATCTGTAGGTAAACCTAAAGAAACCTACAGCAAGTACTCTCAGGGACCAGGGAGAAACCAGCAAGTGGGAGGGGCCCATGGTGAAGGGAAGCCCTCAGACATGAAACCAAGACCTCAGATTTTGGAGGGAAAGCCAAAACCAGATGAGAAAGACTCCAAGTACAGCAGAAAATGTTATTTCTGTCAAGGAAAGGGCCATCTAATCTCAGAGTGTGAGAAATTAAAGCAGCTAAAAGGAAATGTGCCTCATGATTTGAGTGGAACCAAGCCAAAAGCTGTGTTCTGTGTCCAGAAAGAGCAAAGCTCCTTGTCACTGAGGGAGCCTGTTGCCATGGCTACTCAATCTGGAACAGATACATCTGCTGATCAGGCTGGGGAAAATGGTCCTCTTGTGGAGGTCAAGCGCTGCTTGCTAGTGAGAACAGATTCACAATTGTTTGAAAACGCAGGGGTGGACATAGGAATACTTGACCATCAGTATAGGGGGTTGAGGGATACTTGTTCCCAGGTGACCCTGTGCCATCCAGATATTATTCCTAGGGAGTATATAATCCCAAATGAGAGCATGAAGGTGGCAGGGATTGAGGGACAGGTGATCTCGCTGCCAGTAGCTGAGGTACCTGTGAACTTTCAAGGCTGGAGGGGAGTTTGGCGGCTAGCGATTTCATCGACTCTGCCAGCAGCCGTGCTCGTGGGAAATGACCTGGCTGAACATGTGAAACAGGTGCTAGTGATTACACGTTCACAAGCCACCACGGGGACAGTTCAATGGGTATTGGAGAGCCCGAGACGGAAGCAGGTGGGGGGAGTTCCGAAGCTGTGGTGGAAACCTTGACCACGGACAGCAGATTTGGCCAAGAGCAAAAGGCAGACGTCACTCTCCAAAAGTGTTTTGAACAGGTGACAGACGCCCAGCTAACACCTGAAACCCCAGTGAGGTTTTGTGAGAAAAAGGGAATTTTATATAAAGAGACCATGAGGAATATCTCAAAAGGGGGAGATGGGATCAGAAGTCAGCTAGTGGTACCTGAAAAGTATCGCCCCATGATCTTACAAAGGGGGCACTCTGACATGTTTGCTGCGCACTTAGGGGTGAACAAAACACAGCAGAGAGTCACACAGAATTTTTACTGGCCTGAAATAGGGAAGCAGATCAAGGAGTTCTGTAAACAATGTGATGTGTGTCAGAGGCAGGGGAATAACCGTGACAGGACCAAAGCAAAGTTGTGCCCTTTGCCTGTGATTGACACTCCGTTCAAATGTATAGGGGTGGATATTGTGGGACCTTTGCCCAAGGCCACAAAGAGGGGGAACAGGTTCATTCTCACCATTGTGGACCATGCCACGAGGTACCCTGAAGCCATTCCCTTGACTAACATTGAAACTAACACAGTGGCAGATGCCTTGGTGGGGTATATGTCCAGGATGGGATTTGCCTCAGAAATAATCACAGATTTGGGCGCATCGTTTACATCGAAGCTCATGAAACGGTTATGGCAAATCTGTGGAATTAAACACAAGGAAACCACTGCCTATCACCCTGAAAGTAATGGGTTAACGGAGAAGTTCAATGGGACTCTGATGTGCATGATTAGGGCTTACTTGGCCGAGAATCCAAACAATTGGGACCAGAAGCTGCAATCCCTTTTGTTTGCTTATCGATCAGTGCCACAAGCCAGTACCGGGTTCAGTCCGTTTGAACTCTTGTTTGGGAGAAGGGTGAAAGGGCCACTTGATCTAATCAAGCAAGATTGGGAGCAGATCACCCAGGATGACCCACAAGACGTTGTGACATACAAAGACTCTTTAAGGAATGACCTAAAGAGAAACCTAGAGCTAGCAGCAGAGACCCTGCAAGCTCAAAAGGTCAGAAAGAAAGCTTGGGATGACCAGAAAGCCAGGGAGAGGTACTTTGACCCAGGGGAGGAAGTGCTTTGGCTTAGGCCCTGCAGAGAGAACAAGCTGCAGCTCAAATGGGCAGGACCATATAGGGTCATTTCCAAGATGTCAGACCTGAACTACCTTATAGAGCAGGAGGAACACCAAGTAAGGAGGGTGGTTCATGTGAATGCCCTAAAACCCTACTACAGAGGGGAACAGAGGGTTTTATTTGCAATAAAAACAGCTGAGAGTGAGGAAGCTGAATTACCCTTCTGGGAGGGTAGAGGGGAAGTAAAATACAACCCAGATGAGGTAAAGATCAGTCCTGCACTCACCCAAGACCAGCAGCAAGAACTAAAAATGCTGCTCATCAAATATCAAAAGGTGTTTTCTAATAAGCCGGGGATAGTGAAGGGAGTGATGCATCGGATCCACACAGGGGATGCACCCCCGCAAGCAGTATCCCCATACCGAGTAACGGGACCCTATAGGGACAAGGTGCGGAAGGAGCTGGACGAGATGCTTAGGGAGAATATAATCGTCCCCTCTTCTAGTCCTTGGTCCTCTCTGATAGTCCTAGTAGACAAGCCTGATGGGAGCATTAGGTTTTGTGTAGATTACAGGAAGTTAAACCGCGTAACCACTCCTGATGCCTACCCAATGCCCAGGCTAGACAACCTGATTGAAACCATAGGGGGTTGTCGGTTCATTTCATCATTGGACCTGGTAAAGGGATATTGGCAATTAAGGATTGATCCCAGGGATCAAGAAAAGACCGCCTTTTGCAGCCCTTTTGGTCTCTATGAGTTTAGAGTCCTGAGTTTTGGTCTTAGAAATGCACCAGCCACATTCCAAAGGCTGATGGACCAGACCTTAGCAGGGCTCAGTGACTTTACTGTGGCCTACATAGACGATATAGGGATCTTCAGCAATACCTGGGGAGATCACCTGAAACACCTGGAGATAGTGCTGCAGAGGTTAAGTGCAGCAGGGCTAACAGTAAAGGCGAGCAAGTGTCAGCTGGGTAGCCCAGAAACAAAATACTTGGGTCACATAGTAGGGGGAGGAGTGATCAAACCCCTAGAGGCCAAGATAGAAGCAGTTCGTGATTGGCCCAGACCCAACACCAAGAAAAAAGGTCAAATCATTTCTTGGGTTGGTGGGCTACTACACAAAGTTCATCCCGAGGTTTAGCGAGATAGCGACGCCGCTGACCGATCTGACGCGGAAGAAGACTGATGACCGCATCCCGTGGACCAGCGACTGTGAGGAGGCGTTCCAGAGGTTGAAGGAGGCCCTCATCAACTATCCAGTGCTGCGTGCTCCAGACTTCGACCGGGAGTTCATCATCTACACCGATGCGTCTAACAGCGGGGTAGGAGCAGTTCTTTGCCAGGAGGATGAAAATGGTGACCAGCATCCAGTGTCCTACCTGAGTAGGAAACTCCAGAAAGGTGAGAGACATTTGGCAACCGTGGAAAAGGAGTGCCTGGCCATAGTCTACGCGATCCAGAAGGCCAAGCCTTACATCTGGGGAAGACATTTCATTCTGTGCACTGACCATTCACCACTGCAATGGTTAAAGACAATGAAAACCCACAATAGCAAACTTATGAGGTGGGCTTTAAACCTGCAAGACTATGACTTTGAAGTGAAGGTGGTCAGAGGGTCAGTGAACTGTGTTGCTGACGCCTTGTCAAGAAGACCCGAAGAATGAAGACGGCGAAAGAAACATGGACTATGTATATATTTTGGTGACCAAAGGTTAAATGTATTTGTTTATTAAACATGCTTGGTTTGTATGAATAAAGGTAACTTGATGTATTGTAAATGGTAAATGTTTAATTGCTTAATTGATATGTTTATCCTAAAGTAAGTATGGTATTGTATGTTATGTATGACTGTTTTTGTATGTTTTGGATCCAGGTTGTTTTTTGGTGAAAAGCACTTTAGCTTTCCCCCTACAAAACAACTTATAAAGAGGGGAGGTGTTACATACAGCACTGATGTTACCTGTCTGTCATGGGTTTGGAGGGAAAGTTCCATCCTATGGGGAGTGGAAGGCGGGACATCAGGAGGAGGGGCTGTACTGTATATATATGTGAAGCCTGTGTGGAGAAGCTGGAGGAGAGCTGAAGAAGAAGCTGGCTGGGAAGAAGAAGCTTGAGTGGGAGTCTGTGTGTCAGACAGGGTACTACTGTGTGTCAGTCAGTACCAACCTGATAGGTTCAGGTGTCTTCATGGGAAGCCAGAACTGATAGGTTCAGGGTCTGTGCTTTATTCAAAGGTGTTCTGTGTGAACCAAACTGGTGTATGTATGATTGAGACTAAGCCACGTTACTGTATCTTATTCACTTGATCATTTTATTTTCCCTGTGTGTTATTTAAATAAACCTTATTCCTTTGTTAGTTAAAAATCCATCCCTGGTCTGTGTGACGTCTTATAGGGAATGGTTGGTGGCAGCTTAGTGAAACTGTGGCCTATCCCAGTAGGTCTGGGGTTGTCACACATACATATATACTGGATTTTTAAAAAGCCAATTCTAATACACTCAAAATAATGATAAGTAAGATCCCATGAGAGGAAATCTTAACAATATAAGGAGTTAAAGAAGGGTGAGAGTTTCTAAAAAAGGAAATTCTAAAGGCACAAATAAAACCAATTTCAACAAGAAAAAAAGGTGGAAAACAGAAAGAGGGCCAGTATGAATTCATAAAAAGCTCAGGCAGAACCTGAAAAACAAAAAGGACATGCATAAGAAGTGGAAAGGAGGCCAGATCACAGAAGAAGAGTATATACAAATAGCAAGGAATGGCAGGGGTAGCCTAAGGAGGGCAAAAGCTGAGAATGAGCTGAGGCTAGCTAGAGCATTAAAAGCAACAAAAAAGCATTTTTTCGGGTATGCGCATAGCAAAAGATAAAGAAAATAAATAGTGGATCAGATACTCAATGGAGATTGAAAAATGATGACAGAAGAGAAAGAAACTGTATTAGTGCTCAATTCCTATTTTAGTTCAGTCTACCCTAGAAGACAGAAACAAAATTCAAAATAATCTAGATAGGCTTGAGCACTAGATTGAAAATAATAGAATGACATTTAACAGGGATAAGTGTAAAGTCCTGCACCTCAGAAAAAGAAACCAAACACAGAGTTACAAGATGGGGGATACTTGGCTCAGCAATACTACAAGTGAGAAAGATCTTGGAATTGTTGTAGATCACAACTGAATATGAACCAACAGTGTGATGTGACTACAGAAAAGGCAAATGCTATTTTAGGCTGGATTAACAGAAGTGAAGTCTTGAAATCCTATGAGGTATTGGTTCGCCTATATTTGGTAATGGTCGCCTCATCCTGAGTTCTGTGTCCAGTTCTGGACACCACACTTCAAGAAGGATTCCAACAAATTGGAAAAATTGGAAATTATCAACCCAGTGTGTAGCGGTAGTGAAGAAGGCCAATTTCATGCTAGGTATAATTCAAATGGGATTGAAAATAAAACAGCCAACATTAAAATACTATTGTACAAAACGGTGGTAAGGCTGCACCTGAAGTATTGCATACAGTTCTGGTTGCCGCACCTCAGAAAAAAAGACATAGTGGAACTGGAAAAGGTGCAGAAGAGAGCGACTAAAATGATGAGTGAGCTGGGGCACCTCCCTTATGATGAAAGGCTACAGCATTTGTGGCATCTTTAGTCTAGAGAAAAGGCGCATGAAGGGCGACATGACTGAGATGTATCCATCTAAAACATGTCTACTCTGGGTGGTTTATACAAAATGTAAAAAATATATTTTAAAAATGAACTATGAAAAAATATATATGTAATAAGAATAAGACGTAGATTAACAGCAGAATCCAAGATGGCAAAAAAGAAAAATAGAGATAGGCTAGGTCAGAGGTCATCAATGCCCGGTCCATGACCCGGTGCCAGTCTCTGGCATGAGCCAGACTGGGCCATGAGGACAGACTTTCCCCCTCCCCTCTGCATGCACTCCCTCCCCACAGCTCCTTTGCGCACACCCGCATGTGCCAGCGCCGGTGTGAGCGCTCCTTCACCCCTTCACGCATGCCCCTGCACGGGCAAAGCAGCTGTGGGGAGGGATTGCATACAGGGGGAGGGGGAAGTCTGTCTTACAGGCTTTCCCTTTTGTTGGTAGGCATGGGAATATGTTTGAGATTAGGTTTGTCAGTTTTTGGTATAACTATTTTTTAAAAAGAATCCCAGAAGCAGTGATGTACTCTAGTACAGTTCCTATGGAAAAAAACAGAGAGGAGAAGGTTCAAAACTGAAAGCATGCAAGGTCTGCAAAGAACATCCTTTTGACTGTAGCTTTCATTGGCTGGAGTCCAGTAGTGAGTTGCTTCTAGAGTAGGCCCACTGAATCAATGAAACTTATCAAATCCTCACTGATTCAGTGAGCCTACTGTAGGTGAAGTTTACTACTGGATTTCAATCAGAATCTTTCCCAGGGATGTAAGGAAAGTAACTCCAGAACAAAACAAAAAATATTTACTACATTTATAACCTACCTTTCCACTAAAAGACAGTGTTTGCAACAACTTAACTTTTAAAGACAACTAAAACAGATAAAAGCAAATTTAGCTCAGAAACCATAAAGACCCTTTGTAAAGCTGAAGACTAAGCACAAATATATTAAAAACTAGTAAAATCAGCAAAAGATACAAATGAAAAATAGCACTCCAGCTCAGACTTAGACATCATATGCCAGTCTAAAAAGATGTATTTTAACTTCCTTCTTAAAATCAGTCAGCCAATAGGGGGCAATAGCCAAATCCCACAAGGTACTAGACACTGGTTTGACACTGGTTAGGCCTCATCTAGTGTGCTGTGTCTAGTTCTGGACACTACACTTTAGAAGGGACTTCTCAAATCTTGCTTTTTTTTACTGATCAGCAACACCTCTATCTTGTTAGGATTTAGTTTCCATTTGTTTACTCCCAGCCCATTATCAGTTCAATTAGGAGAAATCTGAGCTGCTTCTGTGTGAGATGTGCCACATCCAGCTTTGTCACAACTTAGCATGCAAGAAGGTACTTGCTATTTGTTGAGTTAGTGGCTGGCTGAATTTCTATTTGCTCAACGTAATGTCTGAGAAAATACCGTAAGAGTGTGCAATGCATCTGCAACTAAACCAGCAGAAAAAGTCTTGAGCAAATGCTTTTGAACTTTGTCTCCTCACCAAATTGGCTGCTGTTTTTGTTAATTCCATAGAATAATTTCCTCATATAATTGTAAGCCATGCTTTCAATGAAGACAGCGTATAAAGTTCCTGAGTCATTAGTTGGCTAAATGCAGCATAACAATTTGGCTAAACATGGAAATATGCTGTGTAATAAACCAGGCATAAAATAAGTTGGTCTGCTCATCAAGCAGACCATCTACCTGACAAACTACTCTGGCTAGAACTGCAAGACACTGTTGATAGTTTATTTAATCTCTGTTGAATAAGCTCCTTTGAACTTGTTTGAGAAAAGTGGACACACTGAGTGCTGTGTTTGTTCATTTTAGCATGGAAGGTGCCTGGTTAAAAATGGCTAGAGTAGAGTATGGCAGCATACATTAGACACTGACACTCGGCAGCTTAAAGCTAAGTCCTGTCTGCCCCAGAGAAAAAGACTCTTTATTTTGACTTGCTTAATTTTGTGCTTGGTGTGCAAAAGAGGCACATGGTACAGCTGATGTTGTGGCTAGATGTTGCTCTGGATATAAATACCACAGGAGTGGAATATAGGGAGAATGCATGCTGCAGGAATAATCCAGCAGACTTTTGGATTCAGGCTAAAATCATGTGGACTTTAGCCTGAATACAAATGTTTTGCATCACCGTGTGCATCTGCACATACCGTGCTGCTGCCTTTCAGAAAAAGAAAGGTAACTTATGGGTGATGCAGCTGGTGGAGGGGCAACTGGGTGGACAGGGGGTGATCAGGCTGGTAATTTGGGGAACAATGCAGCTGGTGGGGTGATTGGGTGGGCAAGGACCAGAGTTCCTACACTCAGGAGGAGCCGAAGACTATCTGCTGGCCACAGCTCACTGTGTGAGAGACAGGGGGACTGTGGTTGGGCTCCTGCCAGCTGCCAACTCCTTTCCAAAGGAGCTGGCTCAGTCTCCCTCTGTTTCTGCAGGACTGGGACCTGCTGCTCCTGGCTGCCTCACCCCCTCTCAACATCAGCCACATGGCTGAAGGCGGGAGAGAAGGGGCTTTAGACGGGTTTTATTTTTTATTTATTTTTGAAATGTGATTATTAATTGCCATCAATTAAGAGAGACCCATAGTGGAGTTCAGGGAGCAGGAAGGGGGAGGGCGTTGGAGGGGGCAGCCATTGAGGTGGTGCTGGGTAGGGGAAGGAAGGGCGGTGGGGTAGAACATGCCCACGTAGGAGAAGAGAGGTTAGATATCTTACATCTATCCCCTCTTCTAGTCCTACCTCCAACCAGATGGTATCAGGTGACCATATCAACAAACCCTTGAGACACACGGTACTGATGATGAACACCAGGTCAGTATAAAATAAGACTGCCCTCATCCATGATGTAATTCTGGATGAGGGTGCTGACTTGGCATACATTACTGAGACCTGGGTGAGAGAGGAGGGTGGTGTTCCCTTCTCCTATCTGTGTCCACCTGGGTTCTCGGTCCAGCACCAGTGTCGCTCAGAGGGTCGGGGAGGGGGAGTTGCTATAGTCTATAGGAGTTCTATCTCCTTGACCAGGCTTCCTATCCCTTTGAGAGGAGGTCTTGAGGGCCTGTATTGTGTGTTGGGCTTGAGATACAGATTAAGGATTCTGTTGGTGTACCACCCATGCTGCTGCGTACCAACAGTCTCCCTGCCTGAGCTGATGGAGGTAATCTCGGACCTGGTGTTGAGGACTCCCAGGCTGTTGGTGCTGGGGGACCTCAACATTCATGCCAAGCCTGCCTTGACTGGGGTGGCTTAGGACTTCATGGCCACCAAAACAACCATGGGGCTATCTCAATGTGTCATCGGCCCAATACATGAGAAGGGCCATACCTTGGACCTGGTTTTCTCAACGGGATTGAAAGATGGTGGTTTGGATGTGGAGGGGCTGGTTGTGACCCCATTGCCATGGTCAGACCACTTCCTGGTCAAGTTTAGTCTATTAGCTTCTTCTTCCCTCTGCAAGGGTGGGGGATCCATTAAGATGATCCGCCCTCGTTGACTAATGAATCCAGATGGTTTCCTGAATGCTCTGGGGGATTATCCATCTGATATGGTCGGCACTCCTGTCGAAGCTCAGGTCACCCTATGGAATAGGGAAATGACCCAAGCAGTTGACACGATTGCATCTAAGTGCCCTCTCCCTGCACGCAGAGTCCAGACAGCTCCTTGGTATACTTCTGAACTGCGGAAAATGAAGAGATAGGGGAGATGGCTGGAGCACAGGTGGAGGAAATCCCATTGGGAGTCCGATCAAACACGACTCAGAGCCCATTATCGGGCCTATTTCATGGCAATATGGCTGGCAAAATGGCAATATTTCTCCAGCTGTATTGCTCCCTTAGAATGTCGTCCAGCAGAGCTGATTTGGGTGGTCCAGGATCTTTTTCAACCGGGAAATCCAGTGGAGGTCCCGGTCTGCTTATCAGCTTGCTGTGATGATTTTGTCATTCATTTTGAGGGAAAAAATTACTCAGATTCACAGTGGGTTGGACTCCATCGTTACTGCAGAATCAGAGGATGTGTCCAGTGCACCGTGCTTAGGTCAAGTATTAATGTATGCGTTTCAATTGTTAAGATCTGAGGATGTGGACAGGGTGCTTGGATCTGTCTCTTCTACCACCACTCCACTCGACCCTTGCCCATCTTGAATTGGAAGATCTGCCAGGGGGTTCACACCTGGGTTCAGGAGGCCATGAACGCCTCTTTGAGAAAGGGAGTGGTTCCTACCACTTTGAAAGATCCACTCCTTAAAAAGCCTAATCTGGACCCAAGGCTGCTAGTTAACTACTGACCAGTGAAAAACCTCCCTTATTTGGGCAAAGTGTTGGAGCGGGCTGTGGCTGGGCAACTCCAGGTGCTGTTGGATGAAATGGATTTTCTGGATCCATTTGAATCGGGTTTCAGGCCAGGTTTTGGTACGGAGACTGCCTTGGTGGCCCTGTACGATGGTCTTTGCCGGGAGGGAGACAGGGAGAATGTGACCCTGTTAATACTCCTGGACCTCTCAGCAGCTTTTGACACCATCGACCATGGTGTCCTTCTGGATAGGCTGGCTGGGTTGGGAGTTTGGCACACTGCTTTACGGTGGTTCCGCTCCTTCCTGGCTGACCGTGTCCAGAGGGTGGTGCTGGGGGACAGTTGTTCTGTCCCATGGCATTTATGTCATGGGGTTCCTCAGGCTTGATACTGTCCCCCATGGTGTTTAACCTCTACATGAAACCGCTGGGAGAGGTCATCAGGAGGTTTGGGCTGAGGAGTCAGCAATATGCTGACGGCACTCAGCTCTACCTCTCGTTTTCCACCAATTCAGGTGAGGCAGTTTCTGTGCTGAACTCATGTCTGGACCTGATAATGGACTGGATGAGGGTTAATAAATTGAAACTCAATCCAGACAAGATGGAAGTGCTGTTAGTGGATGCTTCACCAGACAGGTTGGAGCGCCATTTCCCTGCCCTGAATGGGGTTACACTCCCCCTAAGGGACAGGGTCCGCAGCTTGGGGGTTCTTCTGGACCCAAGTCTAACACTGGAAGCCCAGGTGGACTCAGTGGCCAGAGGTGCCTTCTGTCAGCTGCAGACATTTTACCAGTATGGCCCTAAATGGACGAGCAGAGTCTCATGACACACACACTGGTAACATCTCACATAGATTACTGTAATGCGGTTTGAAGACAGTCTGGCAACTGCAACTGGTCCAGAATCGAGCTGCACGGCTGGTGAGTGGTGGGGCTGCTAGGGAAACTATCAAGCTGATTCTGTTTAAATTACATTGGCTACCAGTTGCTGCCTGGGCCCAATTCAAAGTGCTTGTTTTGACATATAAAGCCCTAAACGGCTCGGGCCCTGGATACCTGAAGGACCACCTCCTTCCATATGAACCTACCCAGCAGTTAAGATCCAGCCACGGGGCCTTTTTGAAAGAGCCGTGTCTCAAGGATGTAAGAGGGATGGCTTGTAGAGAAAGGGCCTTTTCGGCAGCTGCCCCCAGACTATGGAATGCCCTCCCGACTGAGATTTGTCTGGTGCCGATGCTGATGACATTTTGGTGCCAGGTCAAAACTTTCCTGTTCCAGAAGGCTTTTAATTGAAATAATCTCAACTGTGGGTCCTGATGGCAATGTTTAGAGTATATATTTTAATTGTATTTTATTTATTTTGTCTTTTTATTGTATTTTAAATGTTGTAAACCACCCAGATACCTTTGGGTAGTGTATAAGTTAAACAAACAAACAAACAAACAAACAAACAAACAAACAAACAAACAAACAAACAAACAAGGGGTGACCAAGCTGGAGAAGGAGAGAGCAATCAGGCAGGCAGTGGGGCAATGCAGCTGGCAGAGGGCAATCAGGTGGGTTGGTGGGGTGATCAGCCTGGCAAAGGAGTGGGCATTTGGGCGGCTGGTGGTGGGTGATCAGGTGGGTAGGCAGGTCGATCAGGCTAATGAAAGGGTGGGTGATGGGGCTAGTGAAAGGGAGGGCAAATGGGCAGGCAATGGGGCAATTTTAGTGGGTGGATGATTGGGCTGATGGAGAGGCAATTATGTGGATGAGGGCAATCAGGTGGGTTAGGGTGATCAAATAGGTGATCAGGAGGGGTGCAAGCAATTCTGGTGGTGCAGGAGGCAATTGGGAGGGGCAAGCACGGGACTTTTAATTTTTAAAAAATTCCTGCTATGTGGCATAGTGCTATATCAGATAGCAAGAATTTTTTGTTTTAAAGTGGCAGGGGCATACATGCATGTGGAATCAATTCCAATGAATTAATTCCACATCTGAGTCAAAATAAACAGACCTTTTCCAGAGAAGAAGAAAAACTTGCTTCCTTGGCACAGTAGTCCATGTGTGCACGTGTGCCATGGGTACACTAAAATCTAAATTGCATAGTTTTCAGCCCAACTCAGTACAAATGAAGGGTTTTTTTTGTCAGTGGGAATGAGCCTAATACTTCTTTTCATGGTCCAGTGATTAAAACTGCTCTACTGCAGCCAAAACTATGCTCATGATCTGCAGTTCAATCCCATGCATCCAGCTCAAGGTTGATTCAGCCTTCTATCCTTCCAAGGTTGGTAAAATGAGTATCCAAGGGGGAAATGTGTAGCCTGCATAATTAACTTGTCTGCCCAGAGAGTGCTGTAAGTGCTATGGGGCACTTACAGCACTCTCTGGGCAGCACACTTTGCTTTTGCTTTTTAGAGTAAAGTTATTAGATTCTCTAATAAGAGACTGTCACATTCCCTCCTGTCTCTTGATTGTTTCACCAAGCAAAGGCACAAGCTGTGTGACATTCAGCTGCCACCACTTGATTACATCGACTTTATTTACTATTAATGACAGAGGTTCAGGCAAGGTATCATTTAAGAACAAAGTAGAAATTGTTTGCCCTTCACAGATTGCTGCCTTGTCATGATGAAGGGGCTTGAGTAATTCAGAGAAGCTACGGGCTATGCTGTGCAGGGACACCCAAGACAGACAGGTCATAGTGGAGAGTTGTGACTAAATGCGATCCACCTGGAGCAGGAACTGGCAAGCCACTCCAGTATCTTGGCCAAGAAAACTCCATGGACAGAAACAAAAGACTAAAAGATATGACACTGGAAGGGGAGTCCCTTAGGTCAGAAGGCGTCCAACATGCTACTGAGGAAGAGAGGAGTACAAGTACAAGTAGCTCCAGAGCTAATGAAGTGGTTGGGGCAAAGCTGAAAGAACCCTCAGCTGCAGATGAGCCTGGAAGTGAAAGAAAAGTCTGATGCTGCAAAGAAAAATACTGCATAGGAACCTGGAATGTAAGATCTATGAACCTTGGGAAGCTGATGTGGTCAAACAGGAGATGGCAAGAGTAAAAATTGACATCCCAGGCTTCAGTGAACAAAAATCGATGAGAAGGGGTGAATTCAATTCAGACAATTATCATATCTACTATTCTGGACAAGAATTCCATAGAAGAAATGGAATAGCCCTCATAGTCAACAAAAGAGTGGGAAAAGCTGTACTGGGATACCATCTCAAAAATGATTTCAATATGAATACAAGGCAGACCTCTCAACATCACTGTAATCCAAGTTTATGAACCAAATGCTGAAGAGGCTGAAATAGATCAATTCTATGAAGACTTACAACACCTTCTAGAACTGACACCAAAGAAAGGTGTTCTTCTCATTATACGGGACTGGAATGCTAAATTAGGGAGTCAAGAGACAAAAGGAACCAGAGGTAAGTTTGGCCTTGGAATTAAAAACGAAACAGGGCAAAGGCTAACACAGTTTTGTCACGAGAACAAGCTGGTCATCACAAACACTCTTTTCCAACAACACAAGAGGTGACTCTACACATGGACATCATCAGATGGGCAATACCGAAATCAGATTGATTATATTCTCTGCAGCCAAAGATGGAGAAGCTCTATACAGTCAACAAAAACAAGACCTGGAGCTGATTGTGGCTCTGATCATCAGCTTCTCATAGCAAAATTCAAGCTTAAACTGAAGAGAGTAGGAAAAACCACTAGGCTAGTCAGGTATAATCTAAACCAAATCCCTTATGAATACACAGATTTAAGGAACTCGATTTGGTGGACTTACAAATAGCAAAGAAGAAAAGGGCAACAAAATGCAAGAGAGATAGGGAAAGTTACAGAAAATTGAATGCTGACTTCCAAAGAATAGCAAGGAGAGACAAGAGGGCCTTCTTAAATGAAAAGGGCAAAGATAAAGAGGAAAATAATAGAAAGGGAAAAGCCTGAAATGTGTTCAACAAAAGCAGAGATATTAAAGGAAACTTTTGGGCAAAGATGGACATGATAAAGGACAAAAATGGTAGGGACCGCACAGAAGCAGACATCAAGAAGAGGTGGCAAGAATACACAGAGGAATTATTCCAGAAAGATCTGGATGGCCCGGACAACCCAGATAGTGTGGTTGCTGACCTTGAGCCAGACATCCTGGAGAGTGAAATCAAGTGGGCCTTAGAAAGCATGGCTAACAGCAAGGCCAGTGGAGGTGATGGCATTCCAGTTGAATTACTGAAAATCTTAAAAGATGATGCTGTTAAAGAGCTACACTCAATATGCCAGCAAGTTTGGAAAACTCAACAGTGGCCAGAGGAGTGGAAACGATCAGTCTACATACCAATCCTAAAGAAGGGCAGTGCCAAAGAATGCTCCAACTACTGTACAATTGCACTCATTTCCCACGCTAGCAAGGTTATGCTCAAAACCCTCCAAGGCAGGCTTCAGCAGTATGTGGACTGAGAACTCCCAGAAGTACAACCTGGATTTCGAAGGGGCAGAGGAACTAGAGACCAAATTGCTAATATGTGCTGGAATATGGAGAAAGCCAGAGAGTTGCAGAATAACATCTACTTCTGCTTCATTGACTATGCAAAAGCCTTTGACTGTATGGACCATAGCAAACTATGGCAAGTCCTTAACAAAATGGGACTGCCTGACTTCCTTATCTGTCTCCTGGGACTGGAAGCAACAGTTAGAACTGGATATAGAAAAACTGATTTGTTCAAAATTGGGAAAGGAGTATGACAAGTCTGCATATTGTCTTCCTGCTCTTTTAAATGATATGCAAAATACATCATGTGAAAGGCTGGACTGGAGGAATCCCAAGCTGGAATTAAGTTTGCCTCAAAAAATATCTACAACCTCAGATATGCAGATGATACCACTCTGATGGCAAAAAGTGAGGAGGAATTAATGAACCTCTTGATGAGTGTGAAAGAGGAGTGCGCAAAATGGTCTGAAGCTCAACATCAAAAAACTAAGATCATGGCCACTGGTCCCATCACCTCCTGGCAAATAGAAGGGGGAGATATGGAAGAAGTGACAGATTTTACTTTCTTGGTCTCCATGATCACTGCAGATGGGGACAGCAGCCACGAAATTAAAAGATACCTGCTTCTTGGGAGGAAAGCGATGACAAACCTCGAAAGCATCTTAAAAAGCAGAGACATCACCTTGCCAACAAAAGTCAAAATAGTCAAAGCTATGGTTTTTCCTGTAGTGATGTATAGAAATGAGAGCTGGACCATAAAGAAAGCTGACCACCGAAGAATTGATGACTTTGAATTGTGGTGCTGGAGGAGGCTCTTGATAGCCCCCTGGACTGCAATGAGAACAAACCTATCCATTTGGAAAAAAATAAACCCTGAGTACTCACTGGAAGCTAAGGCTCCAAGACTTTGGCCATCTCATGAGAAGAGAACACTCCCTTGAAAAGACCCTCATGTTGGGAAAGTGTGAAGGCTAGTGGAGAAGGGGACGACAGAAGATGAAATGGATGAGCAGTGTCATTGAAGCTACCAACATTAATTTGACCCAACTCTGGGAGGCAGTGGAAGACAGGAGAGCCTGGCGTGCTCTGGCCTGTGGGGTCACAAAGAGTCAGACATGACTTAACGACTAAATAACAAGAAATTGTTTATTGTTACAGGTGATAACAGTCCAGTCAATATCATTAACTGTCAACTATACAATTATCTCTCCACTCTCAACCACCTACTCTAACTCCCTCTCCCTTTCCTTTTCTTCACCCCACTTAATTCTGCCCCATCAACTCCTATTGGTGCATGCACATGTCCACATAAATATTAATGAGCAGGGTGAACGCTACATCCCTCCCCCCTTAATTAGTTTGTTTTAAGAGGGGAAACTCAATTGTTTGCCCTTATAAACAAATGAAGGTTCATGGAAGAATGCAAATATCAATCTCTTACATTACTATGGATACCTACTAATATTTTTTACTATCACTATACCTACATTTGGTTCATTAACATCCAAGCAAATTTTTGCATGTTAAGCATATCACATAACTATTACACAAACAGAGCATTTAATATTGAACTCAGGGGAAAAAAGTATTTTCTCTAGTCATTTGGCCTTCTAGACAAAGAGTCCATGATGATATTCTGAGATCCTTTTAAAATGCGGATTTCAAAATCAAAGTCTTGCAAAATGTGTGCCCATTTCATAAGTTTGCTATTAGATTTCATAGTTCTTATCCACACTAAAGGTCAAATTTCCTTCCCCAAATGTAGGGCTTCAGCTTTTGCAGCATCCATGCGATAGCTAGACACTCTTTTTTAAATGGTGGATAAATGTTTCTCTTCAGTTTGGAGTTTCTTGCTGATGTAAGTCATTGGATGTAGACTCCCGCTGTCGTTTGCTTGGCACAACATGGCTCCCAGTCCCACATTCTACGGATATGTGTAAATGATGAACTCATGGTCGAAGTACAGTGCAATGACAGGCTTTGAGGTCAGTGCCCTCTTCAGACAACTGAAGGCTACCTGGTATTCTGATGTCCACTGGATGTTTTCAGCTTGCTTCTTTAGGGTTACATTTGTTAACAGAGCAGCTATCTCACTAAACCTCAGGACAGAAAATATATAATATCCAGCTAACCCAAGGAACACTAGGATTTTCTTTTTAGGAATCAGGGTGGCCAAGTATCAATAGCTTCTATCTTTGCATCTAGGGGTTTGAGCATTCCACCTGTGACTCGATGCCCTAGGTACCTTTTTGCAGAGTTCCCAAATTGATATTTAGCCACTTTCACCATCAAAATGGCATCATGTAACCTTTGCAACACGACCTCTAGATGGGATTTATGTCTGGCTAAAATACCAATGTCATCCATGTATGCCATAGTGAACTCTCTCAGCGTTTTATCTACCAGTCTTTGGAGAATATAATTGACATCATTCATTTTGGAGACCACTGTGTACAGTCCAATCCATGCTAACTGCAACTTATTTCCTTTTATGGGTCTCAACATTACTATTTCTCCAGGACTGAATGTTCTTTCTTGGGCTTTCTATCATAGCAACTTTTCTGTCTACCTTGGGCCCCTTTACATTTTCTCCAGTGGTTAGGATTCCCATGCTTTCCTCAGCAGCTACAATCTGCCTCCCCTGAGAGTGGGTTTCCA
The DNA here is from genome assembly GCF_051106095.1 of Pogona vitticeps. NCBI lineage: Eukaryota > Metazoa > Chordata > Lepidosauria > Squamata > Agamidae > Pogona > Pogona vitticeps. The sequence continues at coordinate 129,286,240 of NC_135785.1, forward strand.
TGCAAACACTCTGCACATGCTTTGAGAGATCTGAACCAATCAGACAAGGACCTGGGATTTGATCTGACACAGCTACTTTCCAAATACCAGGCCACCCATGGTAATTCAATGCTACTCAAGCCATTAGCAATACCACAGAAACTGAACCTATCCTTTTGAGAGTGATCCTGTCCTGTTCCAACATGTCCTCCTCAGGAATCATGTCTGGGTGACAGATAGTTACTTGAGAACTTGAGTCTCTTGTCAGAACCCAGCATCCCCTGGGTTGATTCCTGAACAGAGAGTGTCCAGGCGAATGTGTACTCCTGATCAGCTGAGCAGAGTTCAGGTGACTCAGCCAGGATGTAACATAAATCCCTTACCACAAGTCTGTTCTAAAGAAAACCCTTGCTTGTACTTAAGCAAGTTAAGCAAGAAAAATAAAAGAAAAAAATCATGAGCTTTTCAGTATGCCAGGACGAACAAAGCTCAGGCAAAAGGACTCTAGCATTCTGTGGCCTAACAATTCTTCTGGAAGCAGGCTCAGCAGTCTTGTGTTCAAGAGACAAATCTTAAGGATTTTAAGAATTATTTTTATTGAAAAATAAAGTCTTTAGAGATATTTGGTTTGTTGCATAAGCAAAGCATAAGTTACAGTTCCAAAAGATATTGCAGCTAAAATATTAACAAAATTCAACTAGCAAAAATAAAATAAAATTCTAAAACGCTTCTTCAAGGTAGGCAAGGGTTAGCCCCCCTCTAACTCTCTCTCTATACTACATCTTAGCATAAAACATACAAAATGGCTCTCTAGAAACTAGAATCAGGCATCTGAATCTGGAAGCTCTCTAAGCCCTCCAATCTTTTCCACAACTTCCAGCTCTGTCCATGTGGCACCATCCTCCATTTTCTATCTTCTTCTATGATCTGTGTTTTTATGAAATGCTAGAATGGGTTTTGTAATCATAATATTGTCTTGACAGCATCCATCTTGATTTAAAGTCTGCTCTGTAGTAGGAAAGTTTTTCATGCTGTTTCAGAGAAGCTTCGCTCTCTGGTTATCTCGTTGCTAAGATGAATTAAGATTGCCGGAAGAAATATCAACAACCTCCGATATGCAGATGATACCACTCTGATGGCAGAAAGTGAGGAGGAATTAAAGAACCTTGTAATGAGAGTGAAAGAGGAGAGTGCAAAAAACGGTCTGAAACTCAACATCAAAAAAACTAAGATCATGGCCACTGGTCCCATCACCTCCTGGGAAATAGAAGGGGAAGATATGGAGGCAGTGTCAAATTTTATCTTCCTGGGCTCCATGATCACTGCAGATGGAGACAGCAGCCCTGAAATTAAAAGGCGCCTTCTTCTTGGGAGGAAAGCGATGACAAATCTGGACAGCATCTTGAAAAGCAGAGACATCACCTTGCCAACAAAAGTCCGAATAGTCAAAGCTATGGTTTTTCCTGTCGTGATGTATGGAAGTGAGAGCTGGATCATAAAGAAAGCAGACCGCCGAAGAATTGATGCCTTTGAATTGTGGTGCTGGAGGAGACTCTTGAGAATCCCCTGGACTGCAAGGAGAACAAACCTATCAGTTCTAAAGGAAATCAACCCTGAGTGCTCACTGGAAGGACAGATCCTGAAGCTGAGGCTCCAGTACTTTGGCCATCTAATGAGAAGAAAAGACTCCCTGGAAAAGACCCTGATGTTGGGAAAGTGTGATGGCAAGAGGAGAAGGGGACGACCGAGGATGAGATGGCTGGACAGTGTCTGCGAAGCAACCAACATGAACCTGACAGAACTCCGGGAGGCAGTAGAAGACAGGAGGGCCTGGCGTGCTCTGGTCCATGGGGTCATGAAGAGTCGGACACGACTAAACGACTAAACACACAAGATGAGTAGAGAGCAGAGACTTTCGTAGTCAAAATAATTCTGCCACAAAACATGATAACAACTCTCAAGCTCCCATGAGAAAGTTAAGCAGGACAACAAGACCCAGGAGGGGGTGTTCCTTATGAGGAATTCTGGGAAGAAGAAGGATGTTGGTAAGAAGTTGGAAAAAAGATGGAGTTGGACTGAGAAAGGACAGACACGTGTTTTTCCCCAAAATGGATTATAACTGGAATCTAACTTTTCCTCTTGGATCATGGACTATGGAATCACAGGAACGTAAGAATGACTACGCTTATGCATTATTCTAGTTTAGAATGCTTTTAATTATTTTATTTTTCCAGCTGGAGTGGTGGGGGTGATCTGTCTGCCTTGTTATGAAAATGTTTCTAACTGAATTACTTTGCAACAATCTGAACTCTTTTCTGAACCATCTTTTTTTAAAATAAAACAGTAATGATTTAGAATTGCATGCATTGGTTTCTTGAACAGACTAGTCTTTCTGATTTGGCCATGTGTATTTGCTACCTGATATAGAGCCCAGATTAGCCTGAGTTTAAACTCATGGATTTGTCTGTGTGTGTGTGTTGCTTTTCTTAATAAAGGAGGTGGATTTGAGGAAGAAGTGTTAGTCAGGGCCTAGCTGAGAGTCTTGGGCTCATCTTAGCTCCTAAAGGACTGACTAAGCTTTGGAATCTCTCCATTCTCCGGCACCCCGTATCTCCTTGGAGATGGGGGATTGCTGACAGGCACCACCTATCTTCTTCCTCCTTTCAAGATGTTGACCAATGGGCATAAAGCAGTGGTTCTTAACGTGGGCGATAATGCCCCCCAGGGGGCGGTTTCATTTTTCAGGGGGGCGGTAGAATGAAAAGGGGCGGTGTGGGGGCGCTGGAGCAGAAGGGGGGCGGTAGGGGGGCGCTGGAGCAAGCCAAACCTGTGAAGATGGCTGCAGCCTTTTTACAGTGTGCATGAATATATATTTTCCTCCAATCTTAATTTAGTTTCAGAGTTTTCGTCTTGAAATTTTTTAGTTCCTGCATTGCAGTTTGTTTTTATGCCCTTTTTATATTTCTTTTTGCGTCTTACAAGTCACTTGCAACTAAATCCTTAAATGTTACTTTTGGGGGGCATTTCATTTTCTTGAAATTGAATGTTGTTTTCAGGGGTCATTGCATTTAAGTGTCTTAAATAAATAAATAAATAAATAAATAAATAAATAAATAAATAAATAAATAAATAAATAAATAAATAAATAAATAAATAAGATATCATCACCGCAGGGAGGGGGGGCGATGATAACTTCCTCAATGGCTCAAGGGGGCGTTTCTTTCAAAAAGGTTAAGAACCACTGGCATAAAGGACAGTCTATTCATATCATGCCTCCTTTTCCCATGAGAAGTCTAGTTGTTGTTTTCCAACTTCTCGTCTTGGATTTAGATATAGACAATGGCATTGTATCTTTACTCCTTATCGTTTCATAACATGGCTGTTTACATGGAACTTTCCCATCACCTCTTGGAGAAAACATTGCCATCGTACAAAATCATTCCAACACAGAACCAATCTGGATTCATTCCATAACTTTCCACAGCTACATATCCCATTGTCAGTACAGGTTTTAACCTTAATAATGCCTAGATACTTTTTTCCATTGATTAAAATCATTTCTCCAGAGTTTTCCAGTAAGTCTTGGTCACCTTGGATTAAATAACACTGTATCACTTTGCCCTCAGTTAGCTCTGGGCACTCTACCAAGTCTGTTTCTATAGCGACAGTGCAGCCATTACAGGCTTTAACTGCCAATGCTGAAGGCAAAATACCTTTTTAGACTGATGAAATTTTTATTTTTATGAGTTTCACATTGGGACCAAAATGTCTTTCTTTATCACAAGCATAACATTGCTTATTTGCCCAATGTTCGGAGTAAAGGGATTTATCAGCTTTTCCCTCAGGGGTATTTGATTTCAGTACACTTTGTTCTGAAAATGAAGGTCTTACTTTAAAATAGCTTTCCTTAGCTTGAGGATGACTGAGGTAATTTTTACAGGATTGGGACGCTCTCTTACCAACCTCCCAAACTTTTCTGTCAATTATTTACCTCAAAGAATCAAGGATCTTTGATCCCACTAATATAATCTGCATATTTAGATCCCTGTTGCACATTTTTAGGATCCTGGTCTTTGACAAGATACCACAATTCCCCTGGTAAAATTGAATTAAATTGTTCTAATCCAAACACATTTTTCATTTGGTCTAAGGAGGTGACCCATTCCTGTTCTATCCACTTATTAAGATACTGAGTTAAATGTGCCCCAAACTGAGCAAAAGACTCCTCAATTTTCTTTGAAATTGATTGAAATTTTCTCCTGAGATGCTCTGAATTAATCCCAAATCAGGAATGCACCATCTTTCAGTAAGCCTCAAAGTATCTAGCTTGTTCAAGTGGCATCTGTGAATAGATCTCAGATTAAACTCCCACTATCTGTGACTTTAAAATTATCATCCTCTCATCATCTTTAACCCCAAAGTCCCAACAATCTCTCTCAAAGGAAATCAGGAAAGATTCAGGAATATCTCCTTTCAGATATCGGGGAAATTTCTTTGGATCAATATTTGAGCAATTTCCCACACTGGAATGAGGATGATGATGATGACCATGATGATGATGATGATGATGACGACAACGACAATGATGATGATGAGCAACAGCAGCTAATTCCAATTTCTTCATCTCAATTTGGAACTGCATTTCTCTTTGCCTGGTTTCTTGCTCAAATTCCCTTTTCCTTTAATATTTATTTTTAATATTTTCAGAGCACTTAGGTGCTCAAGTGACTCTTTTTGGGACACATCCAAATCTGTCTCTGAAGTCTCAAGCGCTCTCTCTTCCTGGTTGGGAGTTTAAAGTACTTATTTACAAACCTTGGAGCTGCTGCTATGATAACAAGATGCTGCTATCTCTGGCTTTACTGCTCCCACTCTTCCATTCAAGATTAATTGCAGCAAGGCGTAATTGCTACACTTGTAGCTCTGAGTTGGACTTTTGGTAGCTAGTTGTTGAAAAGAGAAGGCTGAACTGTATGGGGGGTAAACGATGCAGAGCCAGCCCGGAGCAGCCGCTTGCAAGGGCGGTGAAACAACTGAAGATGGATGAGTTTGTAACAGCCAACTGTCCTGTGAGTAACCTTGCTACATTACCTATAGCTTCCAGCATTCTCACTAATAACAGATTTGCTTTGCTGAGAGAGGAAACACTCTTGTCCCCACCGGGTGCTTGTGACTTATCTGTACTTATTGTGATGAGATGGGTTTTTGAGTTAAAATCTTTTAAGGCATATGGGTTTTGTAATTAAGAAATGAGCCAGAGAGGTTCCATCTTGTTTCTTTGTATAAAGTATCTTTGCTATGCTGACAAGTTGTTTTCTAGGCGAGCAGAGAGAATGTTCTTCTGAAAGCCTGAGAAAGGACTCGGTGTGATTAGATAGATGGGAATTGTTGTGACTCTTTGATAAACCACAGAAAACCCAAATAACATCTGGTGCGTATGGGAAGGTAGTCATGTGATGTAACAGGACTGTTTGCCTAGCAACGAACTCTGATTGGATGACATCGTGGGAAGCTGCAATGAGCCCTTGCCAGTTACTCTTGAAAAAGGAACTTTTTCTCTATGGACATTGTCTTTCCAAGACCGACCTTTCAGTCATTCGTGACCTACTCTTCAGCCATTTGGGACTCACCCTAATGTCTTTCGAGACGGACTGGTGGCCTACCTACATGGACTGGTTCCTATGCTTTGCTGGATTACTTTTGGACTTATGGGATTTTTCCTAAGGACTGTGCATGGACTATTTTCTATGGACTGTTACCTATGGAATATTCTTTATGGACGTCTTTTCTTGGAATACTCCATATGGACTATGCTCTTGTAATTTTGTAAGGACTATGGTATATTTACTGGATTTTTCTTTTCTAAGGACTATGGGACATATAAGGGATTTTTACTATTGTTAAGGGATTTTTATTCTATAGTATCACTGAGGACTATAGCCTTTTTATAACCTACTTGGATTATTTTGTTTTTACTAATGAATTACTGGAGTGGAACTGTTTTTATTCTTTTTAATGGCTTTTTGTGTTTTTGTAAGGTTTTTGTACTCTTTTATATTTTTCATGTTTTCTTTGCCTCACTACATCTGTGTAACTAAACAGCACAATGCTAGTTTATTTGTTTTGGTTTAATTTGGCTTTGATACCTAGTAACATGCTTTTTCTTTAATAAAATAAAGATTATAAAACTCATTTGGTTTCCTGAACAGTACACTTGTCATAGGGTCATCTGAGAGTGGTGCCTCGGCCTAGCTTACTTAGTGGTGCAAGTTAAGTCTAAGGACTACAAGGCCCACTTGACCTTTTCATAATAATATCCGAGAGTACCAGAGTGTTCTTATGTGGGCAGACCTGCGAGAAGGAGTGTTGTATCAAGGCTAGCTGAATTTGGACTCATTCAGCCCATTTTAGCATGTGCAAACTCCTGATTGCTCTCTGTCCAGGCTTACATGTGTGTTTTCGAACCCGTGTTTGCGACATGGTGGCAGCGGTGGGATGGACCACGTGCTGGGTTTTGTAGTACCTCAGGATGACCAATCTTTGTTCTATCTAGCAGCTTGAGTGACTCTGATCCACAAGCTAAGTTTTGATTGCAGTGGGACACTGAGGCTTCAAGGAGCTAAGTGCTTCCCTGAGGTGAACAGCAGTTTCCTAGGAGACGCTGTTTGCCAGCAATTAGGCTGTGGTGAGAGGTGTTAAATCTTCAGGCTGTGGTAATGTGTGTTAGAATCTGGGGTGCTCTTTTAAGAAAGAGATTCCCAGTGGGACAAGCAAACTGTTAGGAAACAATTGGATTTAATCAGTAGGCATGTGCAGGTTGTTACAACGTTGTAGTGAAGAAATTCCAAGATGCATGTCCTTTATTTTTGGAGTGCTTGCACTCTGTAATAGCACCCAAGTTGAGCAGGTCATTTCACAATCTTAGGATTGCATAAATGACTCTGGCTACCTTGTTCTGGGACTTGCATCCAGTTTTTTTTTTTTTTTTTTGGCCTAAGTGTACTCCTATAATCTTAGGATTTGCCGGAGCACCTGGCTCTGTTTCTATCCAGCTTAGCTCTGGGTCTCCCACTACGATCTTAGGATCTGTCAGGAGTACCTAGCTGCATCTGGCTTGGCCTAGAGTCATGCCCTATGATCTTAGGATATCTATCTGCACCCAGCTCAATCATTGATCATCTCTGTAACTTTAGGGTTCACAGAGTGATCACAGTTTTCTTTTCTCTTCCTTTTGGATTTTTCAGTATTTTGGTTTGGCAGCTGTTTGTCCTCTCGCCTATCTTAGGATAGCAGAGTGACAGCAGTTGGTCGAAGGTGCAGAGGAGATTTTTAATTTTATTTTGTTTTGGCAGCTGTTTGTTCTCTCGCCTATCTCAGGATAGCAGAGTGACAGCAGTTGGTCAAAGGTGCAGAGAAGATTTTTAATTATATTTTGGTTTTGGCATCTGTCTGGCCCCTTTGCATATCTTAGGATAGCAGAGTGACAGCAGTTGGTCGAAGGTGCAGAGGAGATTTTTAAATTTTTCTTTCTTTCTTGGAGTTTTGTTTGTTTTTATTGCTGACCTAGCCAAGGCTAGATTGCCAGCAAAAGATGGGGGAGCAAAAACAGTCAGCAACTGTGGACAGAATCTTGGAAGTGGCTTCGGGATTTTTCGAGCAAGCCAAGCAGAAAATCAAGGAAAGAGATTGCCTGATACGTGAGCTTTATAAGGAAAACATACTTTTAAAACGTTTTTTAAGCACAGAACCTGGCTTGATGCAAAGGTTTTTCCAAGCTCAGCAGGGTTCCTTTGGGGATTACTGCAATGAGACGCTCCAGACAATTCGGAGCGGTCCTGAGATGCAAGTTGCTTGTGTGGAAAGAGTTAACGAGGCCCAGTGGAATTCTAATGAGCATTCCAGAGAAGACAGCGATTTATCACCCGTCCAAACAAAGGATTCACAGGCCCTGGAGCCGCGCGCAGAGAAAGGAATGCAGGAGAAAGTTCGCCAAGAAGCTGTTTCCTTGGGGGAATTAGCATCGGATGACGCAAGGGAAAACTGCAGTGCTCCAGAGAATTTCAGTGCATTGGGATTCAACTCAGAACCACCCTCAGCTCTTTTTCAGAGCACAGGACAGGTGAGAAGCCCTGAAATAATTCGGGATGAGACTATGGGTTTGCCAGAAGAAAGAGAGCAAGGGATTGCAATTACTGGGACTGAGATGCCTCACATCAGCTTAGATGTAATAGAGACTCAGCTCAATTCTTTGCCAGGACTTGTGTTAGCAGATCTTGATGCATGTCAGATCTCAAACAACCCCCCTTTTCTTAGCCCAGAGGGAACAGCGAAATCAGACACTGTTAAGTTGACAGGGACCCCGTGTACTTCATGGCAGTTGGGGAATAATGAGATTTTCCAGGGGGGTGGCCTACTCAGCGTACCGGAGCAGTCTGTTGAGGAGGCTGGAGGAGTGAAGGTTTTCTCAGAGTCATCGCCAAGTGCCTTAGTAGTTGATAGTGGAGCGGTTTTGCAGCATGTTCTTTCACATTGTTTCAATAGTACAAGTGAATGTGGAACTAATTCTTTAAGCTTGCCTAAAGATAAAGAGCTGCATTTGAACCTGTCAGATTGTGAGACTGTTTCTAACACAGCCAATGTAGGGGGAAGCGCTAACTTTTTGGGATTACAAAGTACTGATGTTTCTCCAGAGACTGAAATCATATCTGGAAGCTTTGGCCCAGTACCACAGATAAACTTCTCAGAAAGATCTTTAGAGAGAAAAACAGAGGTTTGGGACCATTCTTATTTTCAACAGCCTATTTTCCAAGGAAGTGGTGAGAATGCTGATACTGTTTCTGAGGCTATGCAGAGTACTCCCGAGGGGACTTTGATGCAACAGCGGCCTCTTGTGACCAAACCTGATAGCACAGCTAATTCAGCAATACAGGTATTCAGGGGTGAAGGCATTGATCAATTTAGCCCAGGACAGATATTAGAGTCTGTGTTAGCTAATCACCAAAACGTCTTCTCGAATTCACCGGGAGAAACTCATGTGGTGAAACATTTTATTACAGTCAATGATGGTTTGACTGCTGTTTCTGTTCCTATGGACCTAGAAGGGACTAAGGGCAATTTAGTGTCTGGAACTGTTGAAAGTCTTATTTCACAAGGAGTGATTGAACCATGTAGAACAGCTGTATTCAATACTATTTCAGTGTGTCAAGGCAAACAGGATGGTCTCAAAGAGGAATTAGATTTTAGCCAGTTAAATAAGTTCACGGAGACTGAAACAATCCCTACAATCAATGTTGAGACGTTGGTAGAAATTGTTGCAAACGCTGAATACATTTCTGTGATTGGAATAAAAGGAGGGCTTTATCAGATTTTAATTAAAGAGGAACATCGCCCTAATACATCATTTACTTGCCCTCAGGGAATTTACCAACTCATAAAACTAGCACCTGGAATGAAAAATACCTATGTTACTTTTCAGAAATTGGTTGATGAATTGTTTGGTGATTTATATTACGTGATTGGCTATGTAGACAACCTTGTAATTTACAGCCCTGATCCAATGTTACATGTAAAACATATAGAAACGGTACTTTGCAGATTAAGGAGCGCAGGATTGAAAGTGCAAATGGATCATTGTGTTTGGTTTGAGGGGAAGGTGTCACCTCTAAAGAAATTAATAAGGAAAGCAAGATCTGTTGCAATGCAGTGGACACGAGAATGCAACCAGTCTTTTGAGTGTTTAAAAATGTTACTTATAACAGAACCAATCTTGCAATCAGCTAACTTTGCTAAACCCATGATCATTCAAAGTGCTTTTTCAGAACGTGGTTTGAGCGCGATTTTGCTTCAACCAGATGACACTAATTTTTTATACCCCTTAGCTTATGTGGCCAGAAAGTTGAAGGAAAAAGAGAGGAAGTATAACTCCCAGGAGGGAAATGCATATTCAATTTTGTGGGCTCTTCATGTTTTCAGAATATATGGATGTACACAGAAAGTGGTTATTCAGGCAGACAAAAATGCTTTGACATTCTTAGAGAAGCAGAGACATCGAAGCCCAAAATTAATGCAGTGGTATTTCAGATTGCAAAAATATAATTTTGATGTAGAACATCTACCTGGAAAGGAGGCCTTGATTGCCCATTGTTTATCTAGAATATTCAGTGCAGATGCAAGGGGAGAAAATGGCTAGAATTGTTAAAGCTCTGATGTTTAATTTTCTTGGTATCCTGTATGACAATGTTCCTGAGCATACATAGAGTGTTTTATCCATTATTACTTCATATCAGTATATTGGTTTGTCAAGTCATTATGATGTTAACCCTGGTTTCATTATTTTACTGTTTGATGACTAGAGTATTATCTGAGCATATGCAGAGTGATGTATTTGATTAATTATACTAACATGTTTGTTCTTCTGTTTTTCAGACTAGTAGAAGTGTCTAACGCAAATTTCTCTCATGTATGGTAAATACTGTGATTATAATAGTTCTCATGTATCAATTGTTTTGCTATTTTAGAATCATATTTGAAATGTATTACTTTATGTTCAAGTTAATATCTTTCTCTATTTTGTTAATGCTTAATTATGACATCTCATCTTATTCAGTTATCAAAATTAAAACTTAAATTGTTTGAGAATTTTGTTAATCTTTCGGGGGCTTGTGATGAGATGGGTTTTTGAGTTAAAATCTTCTAAGGCATATGGGTTTTGTAATTAAGAAATGAGCCAGAGAGGTTCCATCTTGTTTCTTTGTATAAAGTATCTTTGCTATGCTGACAAGTTGTTTTCTAGGCGAGCAGAGAGAATGTTCTTCTGAAAGCCTGAGAAAGGACTCGGTGTGATTAGATAGATGGGAATTGTTGTGACTCTTTGATAAACCACAGAAAACCCAAATAACATCTGGTGCGTATGGGAAGGTAGTCATGTGATGTAACAGGACTGTTTGCCTAGCAACGAACTCTGATTGGATGACATCGTGGGAAGCTGCAATGAGCCCTTGCCAGTTACTCTTGAAAAAGGAACTTTTTCTCTATGGACATTGTCTTTCCAAGACCGACCTTTCAGTCATTCGTGACCTACTCTTCAGCCATTTGGGACTCACCCTAATGTCTTTCGAGACGGACTGGTGGCCTACCTACATGGACTGGTTCCTATGCTTTGCTGGATTACTTTTGGACTTATGGGATTTTTCCTAAGGACTGTGCATGGACTATTTTCTATGGACTGTTACCTATGGAATATTCTTTATGGACGTCTTTTCTTGGAATACTCCATATGGACTATGCTCTTGTAATTTTGTAAGGACTATGGTATATTTACTGGATTTTTCTTTTCTAAGGACTATGGGACATATAAGGGATTTTTACTATTGTTAAGGGATTTTTATTCTATAGTATCACTGAGGACTATAGCCTTTTTATAACCTACTTGGATTATTTTGTTTTTACTAATGAATTACTGGAGTGGAACTGTTTTTATTCTTTTTAATGGCTTTTTGTGTTTTTGTAAGGTTTTTGTACTCTTTTATATTTTTCATATTTTCTTTGCCTCACTACATCTGTGTAACTAAACAGCACAATGCTAGTTTATTTGTTTTGGTTTAATTTGGCTTTGATACCTAGTAACATGCTTTTTCTTTAATAAAATAAAGATTATAAAACTCATTTGGTTTCCTGAACAGTACACTTGTCATAGGGTCATCTGAGAGTGGTGCCTCGGCCTAGCTTACTTAGAGTCCTGTCAGTGGTGCAAGTTAAGTCTAAGGACTACAAGGCCCACTTGACCTTTTCATAATAATATCCGAGAGTACCAGAGTGTTCTTATGTGGGCAGACCTGCGAGAAGGAGTGTTGTATCAAGGCTAGCTGAATTTGGACTCATTCAGCCCATTTTATCATGTGCAAACTCCTGATTGCTCTCTGTCCAGGCTTACACGTGTGTTTTCGAACCCGTGTTTCCGACACTTATCTGTACTCCCCTTACCCCCCCAAAAGTACAGTTCCCCTCTGAAAGTAACCATGCTAAATTTCTAGCTGAACAATGTCTCCTAACAGCTCAAACAGTAATAGCCATCTTTGAAAACCTACAACGGGTTTGCAATCAAATGAACTCAGTTGAAAGTGCTCTGGGGAAACTTACTGAGACCGTTCTTCAACCCAAGGATAATACACAAATCAGGGGGTTCAAAGAAAAGGCAGATGGCAGATTCAGCTGTAAAGATGGCATACAACAACTGGCTCCACAACAATTGGCTTCCCAATTGAATAGGGAGCCAAAGTCATCAAAGATCTTTCAGAGCACTCAGGTGATGTTACAAATTGCTCCAATTGCCATCAACAGAAAGAGATGGGAGACACACAGATCAGTGATGATCTCCTTGAGTCAACTGTTAAATATAGAAGTGCGGAAGATTGACCTCAAGAATATTCGATGGCTCCCGCACAGGTATGGTCATAAAAGAGTTTGTCTCACCTTTGAACATGCTGTGATCCCTCTCATTCTCCTAAAAATGAGAACTTTTCTGGGCAAATTTCAAATTACTCCCTCAAGAGTTTTTTCTGAACCATCAACTTTGCCCCATCTATGGAGCAGGCCTACTTCCTTGATCCCTGGGAACAATCCTCAAAGAGTAACCAGGGAAGACTTCAACTTTAGATTCCAATGCTGGGAAATCAATAAGGGTACAGTCAAAGAACTCAATGATCTCCCCCTTATCTGATCACAGGTCTTCCCTTTGCAATAGAGAAGAAACTCAAGCTCCCTTGATTGATCTTAACAATAAATGGGAGGAAGTCAAAGCTAGTGTTGCTTCCGTATGTAATAAGACCATACCACTGAGAAGTTACCTAACACTTCCACTTATCATGGAAATTGATAGATTGGATGGACTCTGAGAGTGTTTTGGCAGATGAACAAGCTGGATTTAGATCTGGTAGATCTACACAGGACCATGCCCTTATTCTAAGGCACCTAGTAGATAAGTACACCAAGAAACCCCGAGGGTCCCTATTTGCCGCTTTTATTGATCTTAGATCAGCTTTTGATCTAATTTCACGAGATAGGCTCTGGAGTAAGTTAGAGTCTTCCTACATAGATCGACGCCTTCTGCTGCTTATGTATAAGCTGCATGAAAATACAACACTCAGAATTAGATGTAACAAGGAAGGACAATTGTCTGATAAAGTTCCAACCTATAATGGTGTGAAGCAAGGGTGTATATTAGCTCCGTTGTTATTTAATTTTTATATCAACTCAATGGTAACGGCACTCAGCCATCCAGAGTTTCATCCCCCCAAACTAGCCAATAGACATATATCACTTCTGTTATACGCAGATGATGCAGTCCTAATTTCACAGACACCAATAGGACTTAAGAGAGCTTTATATGCTCTCGCACAATACTGTAAAGAAGAAATGCTCCAGATAAATTACTCGAAGACCAAAGTTTTAGTGTTTGCTCAGAGGCCCAGGATCTATAAGTGGTTAATAGATGAGCATGAGATTGAACAAATCAAGGCCTATAAATATTTGGGCGTTGTTTTCCAGTATAAAGGAAACCACAAGGCTCATGTTAACAACGTGGTACAAGCAGCACAAAAATCTAGCCGTACTATACTAAAATTCTTCTATTCTAAGGGAGGCCAGTACATTCCAGCTGCACTAAGATTGTTTCAGGCCAAATCCCTTAGTCAGCTCTTGAATGGGGCACAATTGGGCCCCTATTCTTCTTCTTCATTTATCCAGTTAGAAGTAGTTCAGTCCAAATTTGTGAGGGCTATATTACAAGTTCCAAGAGGGGTATCCAATGCAGCCCTCAGGTTTGAAGTGGGCTACCTGAAGGTTGAAGCCAGAGCTTGGCTGGCTATTTTTAACTTTTGGCTAAAACTAACCTTTCAACCAATTGGACTGACTTCACTGGTATTACAGGATAACCATCAGTCCCCTTGGAAGAGAGCAATATACCATAAAATCAACAGATACGGCTATTCAGTAGAAAGTATCCAACAAATGGGATACGATAAGGCCAAGAGTAATCTTAGGCAGCAGTATTATTGAGACAGAAAGGCAGCAGGATCTTGGTATTATTAGAAATAGGTTTACAGTTGACAACGCATTGCTCCCACTGAAACCGGCAAAATATCTCTACTTACCCTTAACATCTAAACAATGCAAAGCTCTTACTTTGGCCCGCTTCAATGCACTTCCGTCAGCAGTCCAGGATGGGAAGTATAACAACACCCCTTACACTCAGTGTCTATGCCCCTATAACTCTGGTGAGATTGAATCTATCTCCCATGTGTTACTTCACTGTGCTTTTTACTCTAACATTCGAGAAGTCCATGTTGACCCTTACATAAGGGCATTTCCTGGACAATCAGATGCACACTACACACAGCTTTTGCTGACAGGGTGATGCCCTGGCAGATATATTGGGCTTAATTCAGATATGCTGACAAAAGTTGCTAAATTCTGTGCTGCTGCAATAAAAATCCGTGAAGGAAAGGTTCCACCTAAAGCACAGTTATAGAATCTGTAAATTGGTGTACACCAATTAATGATCACATGGGCTATATGAGCTTTAAAATAACAAATTTGGCATTCTATGCAAGCTGTAATAGCCCATAGATAAGGCCTATGATAGGGAGGTAGGAGATATCTAGTAAGATATATATATGTATATAGATGCTTTTAGTGCTTTGCTGTTTTTAGTGTTTTTAATGCTTTTATATTGTTTTTATGTCTCCTAATTAAAAAAAAAGTATCTTACTTTTTCTGGTCAATGACCGTAATAAACATTTATTATTATCCCTTTTCCTGTTTTCTTGCTCAAACTCACTTTTCCTTTCAAGGATTTTCTCTTTTTCCAATTCTAATTGGTTTTTTCTTTTTCCAATTCTAAGTGGTTTTTCATAGCTAAGTCCTTCAGTTTGAATTCCTGTTCTAGCTTCCATTTTTCAAAATCTTGGGAGCTTTGGATATTTTCTCTTTCTGAGGCAATTATTACTTGTCTCTCAGTTTCTTCTTCACTTTTAATTAGAGGGTTCCCATTTCCTCCAGCACCCTGGAGCTCAGCCTGTGCCTCCATAACCAATTTTTTACTTCATTGGGCAGCATAAACAATACAATTTCTTATTTAATTGGACTGGTTCTTTTCCCTCACAAGAGCCAAAAGGACCTCTTCTTGGGATTCCCCAGACCTGAAACTAAATCTTCCACAAGACTCTAGCGGGTAACCACTTCTAACACCACAGATCCTAACCCATTTTCCATCCAAACTCAAAGAAAATTCAATTTCACACTGGATTGTTTCGGATCCCACTGCTATGCCACCAATTTGTCATGTTCCCGCCTGTCTCTTGATTGTTTCGCAAAGCAAAGGTACAAGGAACGTGTCTTTCAGCTGCCATCAGTTGATTACATCAACTTTATTTACTATTAATGACAGAGGTCCAGGCAACATATCATTTAAGAACCAAGTAGAAATTGTTTATTGTTACAGCTGATAACAGTCCAGTCAATATCATTAACTGTCAACTAAACAACCTTCTCTTTTCACTCTCAACTGCCTCCTGTAACTCTCTCCCTCCCTACTTTTCTTCACCCCACTTAACACCACCCCTCACCAACTCCTATTGGTGCATGCAAATCTCCACATAAATATTAATGAGCAGGGTGAACGCTACAGAGCCTAATGTAAAAATCATGAAATCCCACATTCATCTCATCTTTGCCCAGGCATTCAAGAATTGCCTCTCACCACAGCACTTGATCTTAACCCCCATCTGTAAATCTATTTATTGTGATGTGCTACACATTATTTCCAATTTATGGCAACCCAACGAATTAATGCCCTCCAAATGGTCCTGTTATTAATAGCCCTGTTCAAATTAATGATCTCCAAAAGGCTTGCTATAAATAATCCTGCTCAAATCTTGCAAACAAAAGGCTATGACTTTTTTTACTGTGTCTGATCCAAGTCTTTTCTTACTGTTTTCAACTTTTCCTAGCATTACTCTCTTTTTCATTGAGTCTTGTCTTCACATGATATGTCCAAAGTATGGTAGCCTCAGCTGACTCAATTTAGCATCTAGACAGAGTTCAGGCTTGATGTCACCTAAACCATATATTGATCCAATACCTTCCAATTTTCATTTTACTGTACTTTGAACTATAGTGAGCAACATGGCCTTTTTGATATTGCTGGTCTTCAGTTGATCATCCCTCAGCACTGGGACTGTGCTGCAGTTTCGTGGTATTAGTGGGGCACTCAAAGATATGTGAAACATTGGGATTAAAAAACTAATGAGAGTCAGTGTGGTTAGAGAATTGTTCAGAGGGAATTAGCATGCAGTTGGGCTGAAAAAATACAGTTGGAAAAAAGTACAGTTGTCTAGTTGGAAAAGCAGGGAAAAATTAAAACATATGGATATGTTCTAATTGAGAACTTACATGTCTGGCAATGCCAAAATCTGACATAAAATAAGAGTAAAATATACTCAGTTTAAAGCAAATTTTTCAAACCATATTAAAATAAAGTCTTATGAACTGGAACATCTAACTTTTGTTACTGAAATAGGGCAATTGCATTAATTAATTGTTGCTGAATAATAGACAAGACCTATTGACTTCTACGGTCCACTGCTTTTAAAAATCCTGAATGCATTAGAATAGGTTTGGAAAAACCTATGTTCAAATCCTCACTAAGCCATAAGGCTCATTGTGTGACCCTGGACCATTCACAGACTGTCAACCTAATCTACCTCGTGGAGCTGTTCTCAAGATATGGGGCTGGTATGTGAGGGAAAAGTTATATTACCTTGAATTCCTTGGAGGAAATGTGGACTTTGGATGTAACAAATAAATGTATAATGTATAGTTTCTTAGATTTGCTATCTGAAGTGCAAGAATTCTTGGGAGAAGCCCCTTGACTCCATCTTCCGTTATGTGAGAAAGAGGTCCAAAAGAAAAAACAAAAACTTCAAATTAGCACAATGATTTAAGGATAAAAAATTTACCAAAGTCCCTTCATGCACACATACACACATATTTTGTTTCTGTAAGCCATTTTGCAGACACATCACAATGTTCACTTGGGAGTAAAGGTGCGATCAGATAGCTACAAAGGTACATGCATGATGGCACCAGAAAGTGTCACTTGAACAGGAGTAACCATCCTTAAAGTAACCTTTTCATCTGCTGGGGAATTGCTCCAGCCTGTCCCCCTACCCCAAAGTATAAGTCCTACTGCTGGACCAAAAAGATCCAGCTTGGGAATGGATTGTAGTGGGATTAGTGCACATTTCCCTTTGTGTTGTTTATCTGTTAGGAAATAGATTGCACTGGACCTCTCTGAAAGTGGTCCAGATTGCAATCTATTTCCCCATGTGATCAGAACCTAAGTTCCACTGAACTCAGTAGAAGTGTCTTAAAATTAGCTGTGCATCACCTTGCACTCTTAATCTCTGACTTTTGGTCCACTACTCACCCACCCAACCCTATCATACAAGACCTTTCAACTGTCAATTCAAGTTTGGGATAAAGCGTTTTGGGTTGCTTCAGAAGACTTTTTTTTAAAGATGCAACACATGTTTCTCTTATTATTTCAGATTTTAAAACTGGGTTGCATTGAACAGTACACTTGATGTTCTTAGCCAGACTGCTTCAATCATTTGCCCTTTCTTACAAGAGGGATTAACACTATATCTTTTGAATAAAATGAGCTGCTGGAAGGAACAGGCACCTGCTTTGTAAAAGTGAGCATTTTTTTGTAGATATTCAAATGTCCACTTGAAAGGCAACTTTCAACAAGTTGCAAAGGTCACAAGTGGCCATCCTTTTGAATTCCCCTAAATGTACCTCAAAAGTCAGAACAGTGTGTTCGAGAAACAAAATGGCATTGATTTATTTTTCCTGGAAAAGATTTTCTTGCTGCCTCCTGAAAAATAAACAATGAGTGGGACAGAATGCCCCTGCCCCTGGATGGCAAGGAGCCATGAAGTGGCACATGTCCATGTGGTCTCCAGGAATGCTGCCATTCATGGTGGTCTCATGCGAAAGCTTATATTGGAGATGGCAGGGTCATACTGGATGAAATTCAGGTCTCCCAATGAGCAGGATCCTGCCTAATGTCTGCTAGTTTAACTGCTGCTGTAATTTATAAATGTGTGGTCTTTTTATGGCCTGTGCCAGTCATTCAAGGGGAATAAAGCCTGCTAAGCAGTAGGTCCACAAAGATCTGTTGGGATGATCACCTTAAAAATGTTAGTAAAATGGCAGGAGGAGGAATGTAAAAAAGAACTGCAGTACAAAGAAGGGCACATTTCCCCTCTGCATTTGCCTCAAAGAGCAGAAAAACCTAGAGATACTTTATCTATGTATTATTATATGTTTCCCTCCATATGGCACATAATAGCTTTGAAGACAGGGTATTTTTCTGAGTTTATTAAAGGATGCTTCCACAGCCCCCTCCCTCGACCCTTACTCTTCTTGTTTGCTTTTCTCACTGAACTTGGTGTCATTAGACTCTGTCACAGATGCACCTGCTCGCTCCACTTTGAAGCTAGGCTGTGGTATAGCGGCCAACCAATGAATATCGTGTCTGTAACAGCCTCCTTATACCTCGCAAAGGGGCCATTACGTCACACTCAATCACTCTTCTGTACCACTGCCACCAACCATTCCCTCAAATGAAGCTTCAGGCCAAAGGATGATTTCAAAATAAAAATAAAGGTTTATTGTGTACAACAAAAGGAATGGTAAATCACTTGTATGTAAATAATAACTCAATCACTATAATAATATAACAATCACACACACACTCTCACAGACTCTCACTATATAGCACAGTATCACCAAGCCCTAACCGTCCCTGTCTCTAAAGCCCCTATCTCAAAGCCCTATCTGACTCTCTCACACCATTCACTCCCCTTATATACAACAGCTCCACCCCTTAAGTCCCACCCTCCGTCACGCTATTGGTAGATGACACTCAGCTTCAGCAGTGACGGGCAGGTGATGTCATAGCTGTCTGTAACAGTGTCTACCTAATTTCCTATTGAAATGTAACCGCAGAACAGGTTGCAGACAAGTTAGAGTACCCAAAGGGGCAGGAACATATACCCATTGCTGTTCTACCCTATAGAATGTGTACTGAATAACTCTCTTGACCGACTTGTCAGCCAATGAGGATTTTTCTGCACCTTTATTTCCTTGCGGTTAGAAGGCATAAAAGCTCTTTGTACTTTTGGGTCAATGTCCCTCATGTCTGGGGGACCCGAGTGGTCACTCGAAATAAGCAGCGCTTGTTCTCTCTTGAGTCGGTGTATGGTCAAACCTCATGCTTGCTTGTACAAGAGTGTTTTAACACTCCCAGATTTCTTATATATGGCTCACACTCCTTCCCCAGAGACATGATGGATCAGAGTGCATTTCTAATCCTGCAGTTTCTTTAAAGTGAAGGTACTCTCATTTATGGGTCTTTAGTGCTTTGTTTTGTTTTTAGCAGATCTCAAGGAGACTTGCATATGATCTAAGATGCTCAGGGCTGTGATTTATGGTCACAGAAAATTAAGTTTCCATTCATTAGATCAGAGTCTACAAGCAGCTGTAACATTTTGCATGTTCTCTATCTCTTTCCCCAAATGTTTCAAGCACTCTAAATAAGCAAGAAGGCCTTTTGAAGGCAAAGTCTATATAGAAGAGAAAAGGAACCTGAATCAAATATAAGAAGAAATTCAACAGATTTAATGGGAAACAAGCAAAAAGCACAGAAGGCGTATGTTGAAAAGAACATGTAAATTATTGCTAAAATCAGAAATTATTGTGTGAATAAAAATGTGGTCAGTCTAACCAAAGCAAAATAATTATGATCCTCTGATATTTCTGAAATGAAGATATAACAGTAATTCTTATACTTGGATCAGAAGATACTTTCAGTATCAAATCCTTCAAAATATTTATTAGAATGCTGTTGTCAGGAATGAGGTTAGACTGACAATGGAGCCTTCTTTTGAATAGTTAGAAAGGAAGGCTAATTGTATCAGCTTTTCATCAGCCCTCTGGCCCTTTCCACTTCTTACAGCTAGCAGCAGAAACTGGCCTATCCCATGGTGACAATTATAACCAAACAATATCATGCAAGCTCAAAAATTCCCCAGCCTTGTGCTATGCAACAGAAATCAGAAGTTGTGTGAACCAGTTGCTTAAGTTTGACTTCCAGCATCACATGGACTGCTTGGCTAGACTAAGGGAAGAATTGTAGCCAGTTCAACTGAAGCATGAACACCACAACCCAGAATAGATCTGGGTTCTTTTCAGACTAGAGCCCTTTAGTCTTGCTCAGACATTGAAATCCTGCAATTAGCCAAGCTTAGAAACATTGCTTTTTGGGATCCAGTTTCTAGTGTCTCGGAGTTGGAAGTCCAATACAAGTAACATTTCCAAGTACTTGAAAGTAATTACTTGTGGAGTACAGATGAGTGAGAATTTTGTTTCAGTTCATTTTTAGAAAGAATTTCCCATGTTTTCAAATTTTCTCATATTCAGAAAGGGAAACTATAAAGAATTAAAAATAAGACTGTGAAAGTATAGTGTCCATGCGAAAGATCTTTGCTATAGTTAAAAGGTTTAATGCGGTACACATCAATAATTACCTCTGTACCCAATGCTTGAACTATTGCTAGAGTCTGATAGATTCCAGAGATTATTAGTGGTTACCTGGAGAAAGAAACAGCTGCTAGAAACTTGTAGGAACCAATCTCATCTGGCTGTTTTGGGAAAGTAGGAGTTATTTACCCCAGATGTTCAGGAGTGAGAAGTCCAATGATGATAAGAAGTACCCAGGTTCAACTGTTCTAATAGGTGCTTATGATCTGATGTTTGACTCTGCTGTCCTTTGATGTCTGTTTCTGTTATCAATTCACTTATTAGTGAGACATTCTGCTGTCATTTTGCAAATTATTGAAATGTAAATATCAGGAAAGTTGGCATTACATACATATGCTTAATGGACAGCTGCTATGTGTCAAAAAGTATGTAAGAAGCTGGTATGTCTTTGTTCAGTGAGCTTCTGTGTAGACCTAGAACCTAGGTGATGCTGCACAACTACTGAACCCACGTGCTGTCCACTACTTTTTCAGGGGTTCCTGCTAAGATAAAGAGATGCAGTGGATATACTGGATATCCAAAACCCAAACTTCACCAGTCCTGGAAGGCTTGCAGAGGAGAGTCAGGGGAAGCTTCTCTGTGATTTTGGTGTTTCTAGGTGCCTAGGGGCTATTGATTGATTGATTGATTTGATTTGATTTGATTTATACCCTACCCATCTAGACCAAAGTCTACTCTGGGTGGCTAACAATAAAAAATGGAATAAAAACAATATAATGAAGTAAAAAACAACAATAGTAATGTGGCACAAGATGGGGAAAAGGAAAAAAAATCAAGTGATGACAGGAGGGAAAGCCAGCCTAAAGAGCCAGGTCTTAAGTTTGTTCTTAAAAACACCGAGCGAGGGATCCAGACAGATCTCTGAAGGGAGAGACTGTTCCAAAGTTGAGGGGCCACTGCCGGGAAGGCCCGGTTTCTTGTTCTTTCTCTCCAGGCCTCCCTTGGCGTTAGGCCCCTCAGCCACTCTTCCTGCCTAGAACGAGTAGTTCGGGTAGATCTAGGTGGGAGGAGGCTTTCCACTAGATATCAAGGTTCTAAACCATTTAGGAGGTTATATGTCATCATTAACACGATGAAATCAATGCAGAAATGAACGGGCAGCCAAATGCAAGGCATTTTATAGCGTTTTAAATTAAATATGAATTGATAAATTGATTGGAAAAAATTGTAGGTTCTTGATTCATTGACCTTGATGAATTATGAATCCTGATAAATTGCCATCTTTCATGCTCATATCTAATTTTAACCCTTTTCTTCATTCCTTCTGTTAACCTCTGAAGACTTTGTATTTTATTGAAGTCTTCTGTAACCAAGGTTCAAGCCTATAACTTGTAGTCTCAATGAATAAATGGCTATTTTCTTTTTTTCATTAAAAGCAATGTCTTAGTAATTGATGAAGCTGTTTAAATGCATTGGTGTATGTGTATTTGGGATCTTGCTACTCAATGTTAACTTCTAAAGTTACTAGTTTTTCCATTGTGCAATTAAGGGAATTAAAGACAATTCTCTGTTGGTACTACAGAGCCTATCACTAATAAAAACAGCTGTGGCTGTTGCAATTTTTTATTACATAGTATAACTTTATGTAACTGGATTTCAACCAACAGTTCATCCAGTCAGTCCCAGGGGAGTTTTGCAATTCAAATTCTGAGTTTGAATGCCTGAGTATTCAGCCATATGAGTGGTGAATTAATGTTACCACCTCTTTTTTTCTGAAAGGCTCCTCATTTTTAACACATATATAGTAAGTAGGTACAGCATGGTCTCCTACATGTTGAGAACAGTTGTACCAAATGAAATTTGCCACATTTAACAAGAGAAATAATATAATTCCATTTTGCTTTTCAGGAATTTACCAAAATCAACAAATCAAATAGAATAAAAAGAATATTTGATTGTTTAAAAATTTAATGTAAGGAAAAAAAGCCAAACTGACATTTCTATTTCCTGAGATATAGGAATAGTGGAAGAATAATTGGGATTAGCATTCTAATTTCCTCCATCAGACAAGGGACCTGAGAATATAAGTGATTGCAACTCTGACTTTCAGGAGTAGCAGCGCAGTAACATGATAACGAGCATGGCCATATGCATCATCTAAAGAGACAATAGCTGCAGGGAATGTGTTTCATCCTTCCCTGCTAAAATCCACACCCACAAAAACTTCATAGCCAAAAACGTGTGCCCAAGATTCCATTTCCCTCATCCCCCTCACTCCCATTTCCTTTCATTATATGTCTATTAGATGGGAAATGGCAGGGACCATTTTATTATTTATCTTTGTAACCTTCTCCAGAATCAGCAGCTAAAAAAGAAAAAAAGAACTTAAATTTGTTATAAATATGTATTGTGAGTATTCACATCATGAGAGAGAGAGAGGAAAAGTGGTAAGGGTTGACTACATGGGCTTTTAATCTACTGTTTGGTGTGCTATAGAGACAGGTTCTGCAAAGAGTCAGACATGACTAAATGACAACTATGAGAGAGAGGTTCACTTCTAAAGTCAGCAGTCAGAATAATAGAATGATGGATTTGGAAGGGACGTATAAGACCTTCAGGTACAACTCCAGGCTCAATACAGGAATCTAAATCAAAGCAGATCTGACAGATGGTTTTATAATTTTCTCTTGACTGCCTGCAGCGTTGGAATACTCACCACCACCTAAGTTAATTGGTTCCATTGCTGTACTGCCCTAACAGTCAGGAGGTTTTTCCTGATATCCAGCAGAAATCTGACTTCCTGTTACTTATGCCCCTATGTGTCCTGCACTATGAGATGATCGATAACGATCCTGCCCCTCTTCTGTATGACAGCCTTTCAAGCATTTGAAAAGTGCTATCGGATCTCCCTCCAGTCTTCTTTTCCTAAGGTTAAATATGTCCAGTACTTTCAGTCTTTCCTCACAGGGTTTCCAATCTCCTGATCACCCTTTGAACTTGTTCCAGTTTGTTGGAATCCTTCTTAAAGTGTGGTATCCAGAACTGGATACAGTAGTCAAGATGAGGCTTAACCAATGCTGAATAGAGGGTGACTAGTACCTCACAGGATTTGGAGACTATATGTCTGTTAATGCATCCTAAAATAGCATTTTCCTTTTTTACTGCCACATTACACTGTCAGCTAATATTCAGCTTCTGATCTACAACAATTCCAAGATTCTTCTCACTGGTATTATTATTGAGCAAAGTATCCCCCATCTTGTAACTGTGCATTTGGATTTTTCTCTTGACCTAGATCTTTGCATTTATCCTTGTTAAGTTCCATTCTATTGTTTTTAGCCCAGCCCTCAAGCTTATTAAGATCTTTTGGAATTGTGTTTCTTTTTTCTATGTTATTAGCTATTGCACCCAATTTTGTTGCATCTACAAATCTGATAAGCATTCCCTGCATCCAAATTATTGAAAAAATGTTGAAGAACACTGGGTCCAAGGCTGAACTTTCTGGTACCCCACTTGTTACTTCCTCCCAGTTTGAGAAGGAGCAATTCATAATCACACTCTCTGAGTACAATTCTGTAACTGACTGTTTATCCACCTGACAGTTTTATCCAGCCCACATCTAATTAATTTCCTAATCAGATTACCATGGGGCACTTTCTCAAAGCTTTGATGAAATCAAGATAAATTCATTATGTGAGAAGATTTTGGAAGGCCATTTTTTCCTAGTGCACACAATTCCCCCCCAGTAATGTTTGCACTAATGTGCAAACTTTTTGTGTGTGTTTACATTACCCCAATGCATTCATTTATGTGCACATGTTTTGTTATGAACTATGTTACAGCATTGAGAAAGGTGGAGATTTCAGCACACAAGTACATTCTAAAATGTCATGGAGGATCAAGGGGTTTGAATACATTAAGTTCATACAAAAATGTAGATCAAACCACTTTTATTATTCTTCTTGATATTTTGTATAATTTCTGAATGTGTGATAATTTTGTAATACAAAAACCAAAGTCACAGAGTTTGGAGGTGAACTGGTCTCAAATCCAGAGGCTGAACTGAGATGCAGAATATGTTTTACTACTGAGAGTTCTCAATAATAAAGTTTGTCCTATTTAACAACAAAGGCTTCACAGTTATGAAACAGATAAAAATTAAACAAAATCTCTTAAAACACAGAATATTTCTATTTGTTGCTACATGAAAACTCTTCCCCTTTTCTTTCAAATTAAGCTGTGAGGAAATCGTTTTGCTATATTGTGATTAAACTTTGGTAGAGTCACAGGGGGACAGTTGAAATTGCCCTATGAGCTAGAGCTGACTTGCTGGCAGCTAGTTGCTATCCTTTGTATAAGAACAATAAATCCTGTCCTTCTAATAATTTATAACCCCATACAAAGGCTGCCCTTTCCCAGAAAATATTCTCTAGGAAAAAAATAATTCATTGTTTGTTTTAAGCAATTTGTCCAAACATAATTTTAATTCAAGAAAAAAAGAAGGAGGAAGAGGAAGGTGAGGTGTGCTACTCACTCACTGCATTCATGTTTAAGTCCAGATGTTCTGATAGGGAAGCATGTGTTCATATTTGCTCGCTGAAACATATTTGAGCAAAGCATTTAAGCATAGTTTCCTCTTTTCATCCTTAAGTGTTATTTGAAGTTGTGACCTGGGCAAATATTCTGAGCCCATGGATTTGAGAATTATAATTGAAATTTGCTTCTAAAAGCATATTTCCCAGTGTCAGCCAGATTCACTGCACTCTGTGGCTTAACTTTGAGGAACTTGCCCTTAAGATTCAAATTTCTTAAAACAAGATCAGTTGGTTTTTTTTCAATTGATATCCTGTAAATAATTACAGACATGATACTGCCTATGACACATTGCACATAGGAACAGCCCCATTAATGCTATTTTGAGTCCATTTCAACATATGTCCTTTCCCCTCTCCATACGTGACTCCAAGCAAATGTCAGCTGGATGTATCAAAATCTATAGTCTTTGGGATCTGTGATCTAGAAGTTCAATTGCATGGATAGTCATATTACCATGGGTTTGATTTGGAAAGGGCTTGATTTGAATAATGTGGATTTGATTCTTCTTTAGTCTTAATTTATTGGGGAAATTGGGTAAAAAGAAGGTTTCTTACTCCTTTAGTTAGCAGAGTATAAGAGAGAGAAAACAACAATATGGGGGGGGGGGATTGAGAGACCAGCCCAGTCTCAACAAACAGCACCCTGTGTCTCTGGTTTGCACAGACTATTACTCTGTATGGCAGAAATCACTGTAGAAGCATTTAAAATAGAAAATAGATATCTTTACTGACAGTTACCACCTGTAGTTACAGTCAAAAGAAAAAGGGAGAAATTGAGTCTCTAGAATGCAGGATAATCTGCATGTTTGTTGCTTGGGGGATGGTAAGAGGAAGGAGAGTGGCTATCAAACAGTTGAAGCCCCCCAAAACAACAACAACAACAACAACAACAGCAACAACAACAAGAGGGGCTGGGGATTTGCTGCAAATACCAGAGATGAAAAAAGAACTTTATCAATTAAATTAGTGGCAAAGCACATTAGGCTGTAAAGCTCTCCTCTCACTGATATCTAGTGTTAGTACGTACAAGATTGCTATTATCCCAAGAGAATTAACTCATTTCAGCTAAACTAAATCTGGCACAATCCCAGGATTGCAACCTAATACTTGAAATTCTTTTCCCACCTGAATCTAGCTGGAGTTGACCATGCTGACTAGGGATGACAGGCATTATAGTATAACACACCCAGTTTAGGGAGGCTGGCCTAGAGGTTGGCCTAGAGGCTGGTGTACTGTTGGCAGGGCTTCTGGGAGCTAAAGAATATTTATTTGTGAAGATTCTCAGTCACCTAGGTGAGGTTATCTGACTCAACTTCTCTATAAGAATATTGTTTCTAGAATTATGAGAACTACCTCTCCCATAGTTCACAACACCACAAGGACAGGGCATAGAATGCACAGAAGCCTCTAGATTCAGAGTTGGACTACCCTTGGGGATAGACTGCCTCTCAGGCCAGCAACTGGAGTCTGGACATCATCAGAAAGCAGGCCCCTCACCACCCATACCCTATCCCCTGAAGCCTTGTCCCTTCCCCTTTTTCACAGGGCGAGCATGGGAGTATGTTTTGGAAAGGGAAGGTTGCAATGGAAGCAACAGGTAATGCTCACTTAAGCACATTATAACTCTGGCTCTAAGATACTTCAGCTCAAATATTTATTTTATTTATTTATTATTGGATTTATACCCCACCCCTCTATATAGAGTCTAGAGTCCATAGTTCTAACACAGGAAGTTCATTTTGAAAGCTTCCAGTTCAATACTACACAAGAAGACTTTAATGTCCATTACACATTCCATCCAGCTGGAATTGAGGAAGTGGCAGTGCAGACACCTCAGGTGATATATCTCAAGCAATTTATCAGCCTCCAAATGCTCTCTGCTGTCCTAAATGGCCTGAGTGGAAAAATCACAATTGGAGGACATTCACTTTTGCTGCAATGTAGCTAAATTACAGGCTAAAACACCACTCCTTCAACGAAGACACCATTGGGCAGATGTGATGATAAGAACTTCAAGATGTCTGCCTGTTGCCAACATTTATTTAGAAGAACAATTTTTCAGTTTTTCCATATGCCGTGGATAATCATGGATAACTATAGTATTCCTGATGCTGTTACATTGCTACAGTGGAGGGGGCCTCAAGTTAACCAATATCTGTATGAGAAACTGCTTAGAAGCCTCATGCAAGGACTTCTACATTTTCTGGGAGGAAAAATGCAAGCTGTGTGGAATAAATTGACTGTCCCATGGGAGACATAATGCACACTTTTGTTTCAGAAGAAGAGATACTCTGTTCAAGAGTGACCAAGTTTCCTGTGAATTTCAAACAGATTTTAGAGGAGAGGATGACTAAAAAGTGATGTTTTTAGATGGGAAAAATGCACTTGAAGCCAATGCACGTTAATAGCAGATCTGAAAGCACTGATTCTAGCACTTGGACTGGTAGCAGCAAGTTGGCAAACCTTTGATAGATATTATTGATATATGGGGTTAAAGGAGCCTTGCCTGGAAGCTTAGGGGGTTTTGTTAGCTTTTGATAAGAGCTAAGTCTAGCTCCCATAGAGGGATTACTGGAAGAAGGAACAGCAAATGCTTAAAAGGGTAACGTATTTTGTTTCTTTCCTCATACTGCCTTAATCCTGTGCGGAGCAGCTGCAGCATGTTGCATGTGTGAGTGAGAGACAAAATGTGATAATCAGACTCTAAACTAATTAGAAGGAGGGCTTGCCAAATTGCTTTTGCTCACACTGTGCAAATTATACATTGTAACAGCAGCAATTGCAGAATACTTTGCTAAGCACCAGAGTAACATGTGGAGGAAAGTAATTAATGCCCTGCCCTGCCAGGCACATCCTTTCTCTCATTCGAGACCTCAGCATCTATCAAGCATATTTATGAGGGCAGGAAGAAATGCTCAAGGGTCTCTGGAATGAAAACTGCACCTGGTGTTAAATCATAGCTGGGGCCAAATCCTTTGGGTTCTCAGCAGTTTGGAGACGTATTGCTTTAAGGTGGTCATGCTGGAAGATCCTCAGTGAGCAACAGAGCTACAGTGGTGCCTCGACTTACGAACTTAATTGGTTCTGGAACTCCAGTCATAACTCGAAATGGTATTAAATCAAAGTACCATTTTCCATAGGAATGCATGGAAATGCAATTAATCTGTTCAGGCCAAAGGAAAAACATACAACAACACTGCAAGACCCATCGGAAATGCAAAAAAGCAAAGCTAAAAGCAAACAAACCCTGCAAGCCCCATCGAAAATGGAGAAAAAAACCCAAAACAAACAAACAAACCTCTCAAGACCTATCGGAAATGGGGGAAAAACCCAAAAAACAAACAAACCCTGCAAGACCCATCACAGCATAGAAACATAATCCCACCACCCAGTCCAAAACCACTCTCCAAAACCCACCCAGAACACTTTTTAAAAAGGAGAAAGCAGCACCTTACCTTACCAGGCAGTCTGAAGCCTCCTCCGATTGCACTCAATCTAACCGTTGTAGTTAAAGAGCTAAAATGAAGCAGCCTCTTTGCCTACCAACGGTTAGCAATTTGAATTCTCTGCCTTTTTCCCCTGCCTTTTTTTGGTTGTAACTCGAAGCTCCAACCGTAAGTTGAAGCAAAATTTTGCAGCTGGAGCTGGTCATAACTCGAAATGATCACATGTCGGGACGTTTGTAAGTCAAGAAACCGCTGTACTCTGGAGAATGCCTTCACATCAGAATAATGTAAGATGCTTGCTGGATTAAACCAAATACCTATCTAGTCTGGTATTCTGTACATGCAGTGGCCAATCTGATGTTTGCAGAAAGATGATGAGCATGATAGGAGGCCAATAGCACTCCCCACAACTATTTTTATTCAGAGGCATAACCTGACAAATGAAGGCAATAGACAACTCACCAATGAAAGCCTTACTGTCAATAAATTCATCTAATCTCCCTTTCAAGATGTCCGAGTTGGCACTTGTTATGTGAGATAGGCATGAACCTATTTCCTCAAGGGGAAATTTCATCTTAACTCTTTCCTGAGCCCTGGGATCTTCCATTTCTAGCAATCCACATCCTAGAAACATATCCTCTCTCTCCTTTTTTCTTCTCCTCTTCCACCTCTCCTTTTATTGTCTCCTCTACCTCAGTTACCAAGTTGTGGTTGTTGTTTAGTCGTTTAGTCGTGTCAGACTCTTTGTGACTCCATGGACCAGAGCACGCCAGGCCCTCCTGTCTTCCACTGCCTCCCGGAGTTGGGTCAAACTCATGTTGGTAGCTTCAATGACACTGTCCAACCATCTCGTCCTCTGTCATCCCCTTCTTCTCTTGCTCCACACTTTCCCAACATCAGAATCTTTTCCAGGGAGTTTTCTCTTCTCATGAGATGGCCAAAATATTGGAGCCTCATCTCCAGGATCTGTCATTCCAGTGAGCACTCAGGGTTGATTTCCTTAAGAATGGATAGGTTTGTTCTCCTTGCAGTCCAGGGGACTCTCAAGAGCCTCCTCCAGCACCACAATTCAAAAGCATCAATTCTTCGGTGGTCAGCTTTCTTTATGGTCCAGCTCTCACTTCCGTATATCACTACAGAAAAAACCATAGCTTTAACTATTCGGACTTTTGTTGGCAAGGTGATGTCTCTGCTTTTTAAGATGCTGTCAAGGTTTGTCATCACTTTCCTCCCAAGAAGCAGGCGTCTTTTAATTTTGTGGCTGCTGTCACCATCTGCAGTGATCATGGAGCCCAAGAAAGTAAAATCTATCACTGCCTCCATATCTTCCCCTTCTATTTGCTAAAAGGTGATGGGACCAATGGCCATGATCTTAGTTTATTTTATGTTGATCTTCAGACCATTTTTTGCACTCCTCTTTCACCCTCATTACAAGGTTCCTGAATTCCTCTTCACTTTCTGCCATCAGAGTGGTATCATCTGCATATTGGAAGTTGTTGATATTTCTTCCAGCAATCTTAATTCTGGCCTGGGATTCCTCCAGTCCAGCCTTTCGCATGATGTATTCTGCATATAAATTAAATAAGCTGGGGGACAATATACAGCCTTGTCGTACTCCTTTCCCAGGGAGGCAGTTGTTCCATATCCAGTTCTAACTGTTGCTTCCTGTCCCATGTATAGGTTTCTCAGGAGATAGATAATGTGATCCGGAACTCCCATCTCTTTAAGGACTTGCTATAGTTTGCTGTGGTTCAAACAGTCAAAGGCTTTTGCATAGTCAATGAAGCAGAAGTAGATGTTTTTCTGGAACTCTCTGGCTTTCTCCATAACCCAGCGCATGTTAGCAATTTGGTCTCTAGTTCCTCTGCCCCTTCAAAATCCAGCTTGTAATTCTGGGAGTCCACATACTGCTAAAGCCTACCTTGTAGGATTTTGAGCATAACCTTGCTAGTGTGTGAAATAAGTGCAATTGTACAGTAGTTGGAGCATTCTTTGGCACTGGCCTTCTTTGGGATTGGGATGTAGACTGACCTTTTCAAATCCTCTGGCCACTACTGAGCTTTCCAAACTTGCTGGCCTATTGAGTGTAGCATCTTAACAGCATCATCTTTTAAGATTTAAATAGTTCAACTGGAATGCCATCACCTCCACTGGCCTTGTTGTTAGCTAGGCTTCCTATGGACCACTTGATTTCACTCTCCAGGATGTCTGGCTCAAGGTAAGCAACCACACTATCTGGGTTGTCCTGGATATCCAAATCTTTCTGGTATAATTCCTCTGTGCTACCTCTTCTTGATGTCTTCTGCTTCTGTTAGGTCCCTCACATTTTTGTCCTTTATCATGTCCATCTTTGCACAACATGTTTCTTTAATATCTCCTGATAAGCCCAGTGGTTTTTTCCTACTATCTTCAATTTAAGCTTGAATTTTGCAAGGAGAAGCTGATTATCCAAGCCACAATCAGCTCTAGATCTTGTTTTTTCTGACTGTATAGAGCTTCTCCATCTTTGGTTGCAGAGTATATAATCAATCCGAATTTGGTATTGCCCATCTGGTGATTTCCATGTGTAGAGTCGCCTCTTGTGTTGTAGAAAAAGAGTGTTTGCGATGACCAGCTTGTTCTCTTGACAAAATTCTATTAGCCTTTGCCCTGCTACGTTTTGAAATCCAAGGTCAAACTTTCCTGTTGTTCCTTTTATCTCTTGCCTCCCTACTTTAGCATTCCAATCCCCTATAATGAGAAGAACATCATTTGATGTCAGTTCTAGAAGGTGTTGTAAGTCTTCATAGAATTGGTCAATTTCAGTCTCCTCAGCATTGGTGATTGGTGCATAAACTTGGATTATTGTGATGTTGAAAGGTCTGCCTTGGTTTCGTATTGAAATCATTCTATCATGTTTGAGATTATATCCCATTACAGCTTTTCCCACTCTTTTGTTGACTATGAGGTCTACTCCTTTCCTTCTACGGGCTTTTTGCCCACAACAGTAGATATGATAGTCATCTGAATTGAATTTGCCCATACTGGAGTGACTTGCCAATTCCTACTCCAGGTGGATTGCATTTAGTCGGAACTCTCCACTATGGTCTGTCTGTCTTGGGTGCCCCTGCATGACATAGCCCATAACTTCTCTTAATTACTCAAGCCCCTTTGCCACAACAAGGCAGCAATCCATGAAGGATCAGTTACCAAGTACCCCTCCACTACTGGAAGATTTGTCCCATCTGGTTTTTTTTGTTTGTTTGTTTGTTTTGCACTTTTCATCTCTCTCCCCCTTACTCTTTTGCTGTTGTAATCCTAGATGGTATTAATGGTCTCATAGCTCTCCGTAGTGGATGACTGAGGGGATGGTTCACAGTCCTGCTTGAGAACTGTGGCTTGCTCCTTCTCACACAGAACAAAACAAAATGCAGAAAATTTGATCATTTCCACATGATAATCAGTGATAATTGATTATTACAATCACTTATCATCCAGTCTTTTCCCCATGATAATTAATGAGGGCATATGAAGTGTTAGATTTTCAATAGTGACTATGCTTCAGACCTATGGTGAAATGGGTCATGAAATGGCTCGTGCCACAAGTAATTTCAGACACTGTAGCTGTAGATGTGGTTACAAAGCAACTATTCTCTTTTGTGCATACTCCTACAAGAATTCACAGTGGAAAAATACATGCAGAAATCCCAGTCTTAAAATCCCATTGCTGTTTCCAGTTTTAAAAGGTGGCAGACAGGGGAAAGTATCTTCTCCAATTCCTGTAGAGCTGTTGCCATTCAGAAGAGATTGCCTTCTGCCAGGGAGACCATGGATTCACAGAATCATAAAATTATGAAGTTGGAAGTGGCCTATAAGCCTATCAAGTCTAAACCCCTGCCCAATGTAGGGATCCAATTTGAAGTAGATATTACAGATGGTTGTCCAATTTTCTCTTGAATACCTCCAGCATTGGGGAGCTCACTACCTGCCAAGGTAATTGGTGCCATTATCATACTGCTCAAACAGTTAAGAAGTTTTTTTCCTGATATTCAACTGAAATTTGGCTTTCTATAAGTTGAGCTCATTATTGCATGACCTGTACCCTGTGATGATGGAGAACAGATACTGCCTCTCCTCTGTATGACTACCTCTCAAGTATTTAAAATGTACTATTAGATCTCTCTTCAGTCTTATTTTCTTGAAACTAAACACACCCATTTCATTCAGTCCTTCCTCATAGAGCTCGGTTTCCAGTCCCCTGATTATCCTTGTTTCCCTCCTCAGAACTTTGCTCCAGTTTGTTTGCATCTTTCATGAAATGCAGTGTCCAGAACTGGACCAAGCACTCTGAATGAGACTTAACTTGTGCTGAATAGAGGGGGACTAGTGCCTCACAGGATTTGGAGACTATACTTTTGTTAATCCAGCCTAAAATATAATTTGCCTTTTTTGTAGGCACATCACACTAGTGGTTTATATCCAACTTGTAAACTGCAACAATTTCAAGATCCTTCTATCTCATAGTATTACTGAGCCAAGCATTGCTCATCTTGTACTTTTTCCCCTAGGTGTAGAACTTTGTATTTATCCTTGTTAAGTTCCATTCTGTTGTTTTTCTCCTTGTGCTCAAGCCTATCAAAATCTTTTTAATTTTTCATGCTTTCCAAAGTATTAGCTATTCCACCAAATTTGTGTTACCTGCCTGCACCCCCTCATCCAAATCATTGATAAAAATATTGAATAACACCAGGTCCAGGACAGTTGCTTTTAGCTTCTCTTGCTAACCTCAACTCATTCTCAGTTTTTGCCTTCTTGCCATCCCTGCAATTCCTTACTACTTGTTTGTACTCTTCCTTTGTGGACTGGCCATCTTTCCACTTTCTATATGTGTCCTTTTTTTGTTTTCAGCTCCTCTCTGAGCTTTTTATCCTTCAATTGCTATGTTTCCGTCATGGGAGTGAATTGTGCTGATCTAGTAAATGGCAGCTTCATGTGTTTCTGCTGATATGTTCTAAGTGATGCAATGACACTTCCTCATATTTGACTATAACTCCCATCACCACAGCCTTCATGGCCACTTAACATGAAAGGACAGCAAATGCAGTTAGGCTGTTTTAGAGTTTTCAAAACCAAAGCAAAACGGCCTCCCTGAATTTGGGAATTTGGAGTCCCATTTTGGATGAATTTTAACCCTATGCGTTTTCATTGGAATTTGTGCACAACCTTCCATAAAGCCACCTTACAGATAAGTTTTCATATTATGCTTACATTCCAGAAGCCTGAACCTTCACCTGTCAAGATGACTGTTTAAAGGAAAATGTTAGTAAGAATCAGGCACTGCACAGTGGGAGCTTTTGGTAGTTATCCTCAGTGGTTCCAGAATTCATTTCCTCCAGACACTGCTACTATAAGAAATTACTTCTAGTTATTCCTCATGTCTAAAAAGATCCAGCAATCTGACAACACAGGTGATGTGTACATTAGTACAAAAAAGCCCCCCAAACACACATGCACATATACACACTCCTTTTCATAGTGTTTACTTTTTTAAAAAAAATTCTCTGTGTTTTAAATTTTTAATTGTTGTGCTTTCATAGCCAAGTTCATTTTGAGAAACATCTAAGCATCCCTTTACCACATCTCCTTTTCAAAAACAAAAATGGTATAGGGAAATTGGTTACATTTCACAAAATTTTATTCTTTAAACTGTCTTTATATTTGATTATCCAGTGACAGAATTTCTAAAATATATAGTGAAATTGTTAGCTTCCAATCCGATTTAATTTTTCTTCTTAGTAGGTTTTTTTTCTCTGACATGGTGGCGCTGTGGGCTAAACCGCAGAAGCCTGTGCTGCAGGGTCAGAAGATCTGGCAGTCGTAAGATCGAATCCACGCAACGGAATGAGCACCCGTCGCTTGTCCCAGCTCCTGCCAACCTAGCGGTTCGAAAGCATGCAAATGCGAGTAGATAAATAGGGACCACCTCGGTGGGAAGGTAAACAGCATTCCGTGTCTAAATCACACTGGCCATGTGACCACGGAAAGATTGTCTTTGGACAAAAACGCTGGCTCTATGGCTTGAAGAGCGGGATGAGCGCCGCCCCCTAGGGTCGGACACGACTGGACAAAAATTGTCAAGGGGAACCTTTACCTTTACCTTTAGAGCTAACAATTCATTATATTTAAAAACGTTTTAAAATAGGGAAGACTTTTTAACACAACTGTACAACATGGCTCAAAATCCTTCTGTCTTTAAGTTTTCAAGGCTAATTTAGGAACAAATCAACTGTTATATTGATTAGGAACATTGATATGAGGTCTTGTCCACATGTCCATGCATATCATAAGGATGGATACATCTGCCTACACTTTCTCCCTCAGTTTCCTTCTTTAAAAATTTTCAAATATTGGTATGTTCTTTGAAAAAATTAACTAACATAATTATAATCCAGTTCAACAGGCATAGCTGTTTCCAGCATGGATTGTGCCTGCTGCCATGTAGCTGTTAAAGATGTGGAGCCATCAGGGAAAAAGAAAGAGTGGAGTGGGGACAGGCAGTCCTATTTCAGTGACACAGGAGTTTCTGAATCCATTGGGATTCAAAGTCATCCTTGAAGGAATGCTTTTATCAGTTGTGATTGTTCCACACTGGAATTACTGTATTCTCTACCTTTTTTAAAGTTGAAATTGTGATGGCATCTGTAAAATTTGGAAAGCTCTTGTTAAACACCAGAGAGAGAGAGAGATGGAATAATCTCACATTCAAATACATAATTTGACTGGATGGCTAGTAACTGTATGTTAAGTCACTGCATCACGAAAAAATGTGTTGGTAGTGTTATGGAAGAAAATAAAAGTTCTACTTGTAGTGTTGTATCCAGAGTTGCCCAGTCACACAGGCAATTTGTAACTCACACTGATCCTACTGCAAGAATTGCAATACTTCCAGACACAGAAACCTCTATAAGGCTGAACGTTTGTATTGCCTGTGATCAGAAAAAAGAAACTATTTCAAATATGTGGAGGTGCTGCATGGAACCATGTGATTGTTTGTATGCCTGAAAGCAGAAAAGCCTGGAATGGAGCCATCCTTTTTAGTTTTAGTGAAAAAAACACTCCAAATTGATAAGAGTTATACCTAATCCCATACAGTTACCTTTGGTTCCATCAGGTAGCCTTAGCCCTAGCTACTGCTGGTCCTTAAGTCCCTTCCAAATATTGAATTGAACTCCTTGTGAATGGGTTCAACCTTTTCCTTTTGCAACTCCTCATTTTTGGCAGGAAATAACACATTCTGTATAGGATCAAACTCAGTCAATTCCGGCAACAAGCGACAACTCATAGAATGGAAACTCTTTCCAAAATCCACAGAACTCAACGGGGTGCTCAGCCAGACCACTCGCGATACATAGGTCTCCTGTGAGGCAAGCCCCTCATAGCACAAATCATCCCGCAACATGTGTGTCTCACCCAACCACGCTTTTTCACCGTCTCTGTAAATCTGCTTCTATGTCTCTCTGCTTCTCTCTCCAATTCCAGTTCTTGCGGGACCATGATCACCAACCACTCATGCGTTACGTACTTGACAGGTCTTGTTCCCTGGGGGGGAGGATCTGGTAACAATCCATTGACCTTCAAGTTGGGGAAGTCTCTCAGCAAACCTTGGGTCTTAACCCCCTCTACCTCTTTCTTTCTCATCTCATCTCTCTTTTTCTCATCTTCTTCTAACACTGCCTTGAACTAGCGCACCCCATCCTCATTTATACTTTCTTCCCAAACTGACAGCACTTGCTCCTCCCCTTCTCCTTTCACACCCTCCTCTGTCAAACAGACTTCTATTTCACCCAGCCTCTTACACAATCCAATTTCTCCACCTTCTTTTAAATGTTCTGACTCCTCCCTTTCCTCCTCTACTTTTCCATCATTATTCCCTTCTTCTGTTAATGCTTCTATCACTGTGGATGGCTCACTCTCAAGTATTCCTCCTTCACACTCCTGGACCTAAGAAAACACTCCCTACTTCTGCCATAAGTAACAATGGACTCATTGGAACACTTCCTCTGAAGTTGGAGTAACGAGAAAATCCATACCACCTGGGAAGAGGTGACTCTGATTGTGTCAGCCCTTGGAAGGAGTAGCAGCAGCAATGGTGTTTCTCCTGTACCCTTGAACTGATCTGCTACCCACTATACCTTACATTTCTCAAGCAAGGGTAAATTTGGGTCAGTCCTAGGATATACTAAAAATACAACCCATCAGAGATATATTACACGAGACTCTGCAATTTTTCTATTGTAGCTTACAGAAGTTATGCTCATCCCCTGGGTGCCTCAGTGTAATGCAATGTTGTTAGATTCAGTGTCAAAATGAACTAACAGCAGCCCGTCAGTTGCTAGTGATGCCAATAATCTCCCATGGAGAGGGCAACCTAGAGATTTCTCAGTACATAACAAGTTTAATCTGTTGGGTGATACATCTGAACTTCTCACTTACATTGTACTATTGGGACCTACTTCATCGTTGTAAACTACTTTGGAAGAATTGTGTTATGTATATGAATAGCTCGGCTAAGCATCCACATTTTCTCCTATAAGTTTGTGTAAACTATGGATTATACCTGGCAGTCTGGGAGAAAATATTTTTGCACGGATTCTGAGTAGCATCTGTAATCATGTTTTCTTTTTTTCTTTTTCTTTTTGATACTATTTCAAAGTAATTTAATTCATGGGAGGGAACAGAGGCAATGATCATCCGTCTAGGATCAGAATTAATAGGACCAGTATTGATCAGCTACAGCTCTTTACAATGAGTTCTGGCCAGAGTCAAATATAACATTTCTTCACATCTGCCTTTCATTTTCTCCAGAGACTTTAATCTCAATGGCAATCTAGCTTTAGAATCTTGCTATTTTCTTTTGCCTATCAGGAGTGGGAAAAGCAAGATAGAGGTAGGGAGGAGTGCCTTAAAAACCTGTTAAATAATTATAAGCTCTGAGGGCACCACCAAAATACAGTCATTACTAAATTTTATGTACCAAAAATATATAATACATATCACCAGTTCACAATCACAGAACAATGTTGTTACTTCCATGTTTCTTCCTTCCTTTGGGAAGAGGTGGCATTTTGGATTTCACTGGTGTGGACAAAGCAAGTCCAGTGGAAGAAAAAAGCAAATATTCACAGAAGCATTTATTAATTTATTTATTTATTTATTTATTTATTTATTTATTTATTTATTTATTTATTTATTTATTTATTTATTTATTTATTTATTTATTTATTTATTTATTTATTTATTGCATATTTTGAAGATCCAATTCCTCAAACAAACAAACAAAAACCCTCTAGCTCATAAATATGGGATATTGTGCTTCTGTACCCACGAAAAGCCAGGAAATGGTCCAATATTGCTGCAAAATCTTGTGCATGTTCCTTGTGATAATTTATTTACTTTTAAAAATTCTTTAAAATGTTTTTACTCCACCTTTCTCCTTGAAAAGGACCCAAGGCAGTTTACAACATTGAAAGCAAATATTTGACATTGAAATCAATGAGTATGGTTAACATTATTAAAAGACAATACTTAAAACTACAAAGAATAAATAAGAAGGCATCTTACAACAGGCAATATTAAGGCAAAAATCGAATTACAATAAAATAATGATTTCTGGGAGAATAGAGCCTTTTCAGACAATATGATTAACTTTGCATTTTTCAGAGGGAAAAAAGGGAGATTTCCAGGCACACGGGGAATACATTATTAAGCCCAGGAAGCTTCAATAGAGATCAGGTTAAGAACTGGAGAATATATAACATGGTTCCCCCTGCCCCCAAAATTCTTTGGCCAATAAATGCATTGGTCTTAATAAACCTTTTCTTCACTTTTTTGCAGTTTTGCTGTAACTGCACTTTCACATGGCACCGGCTGCAGTGGTTTTAAAAAGTGCTCACCAGAGCTTCTGTCCTGGCCAACCAGTTCAAAGAGGCTTCTTAGCTACTGACAGGCTCAACATGTGGCAAAATAGAGACAAAAAGTGAAAAAAAGCTGCTTCTCAGGCAAGAACAGCATCATTCCTGGCCATTGTTGGAGGGGCTTCCTGGTCACCTTGACACTGGCTGGATGCCAATGTTGTTTTTGCTGGCAAGGGGAACAACTCCAGCATCTCCTGTTTCCTCACATTGCAAGAGGTTGAGTCTGTCTTACCCTGATGCTGTCAGTAGTGGCAAGAAGTCTCCCAACACTGGACAGCCTCCAGCCAGAA
This sequence comes from Pogona vitticeps, assembly GCF_051106095.1. NCBI lineage: Eukaryota > Metazoa > Chordata > Lepidosauria > Squamata > Agamidae > Pogona > Pogona vitticeps. The sequence continues at coordinate 129,325,107 of NC_135785.1, forward strand.
GATTGTTCCATGTCCTGTTTTAAAGCAGGACATATGAAACAGGCAGGTTCACAACTGTTTTCAGATAATCCACAGTAGAAAATGTAGTGCAGGTTATCTGAAGTGTGTAGTTCCTGCTTTTGTCTTATATTAACTCTAGCAAGGTAATCTATGAAGAATCTTCTGGCTCAAGTATGCATAATTCATACAGCAGCTCATTTCACCATTTATGACAATAGCATGTAGCACCAATGGATTTCCCACAGAAAGAGGTGTGACTTAGAAATACTGGTATGCGGCTAGAATCTAAAAGTTGGGCAGTGGGTTGACCATGTTCCCTCACTGTCACTGCATTGGGTTTTAATGATACTTTTTAATGAATAATTCTAACTTCCTTAGATTCCATAGCTATCTGAATGATCATCATGGTCTCTTTTCATATTTTCTTCCCATATAGGAAGACATGGGAGATTCATCAATAGTGCACCTCTAGCAATATGGCAGGATGACAGGTATCCCCACTCAGCCATCAAATGGCTGGCCAAGCAGGGAGGCAGGGCAGTGCCATCTGGGCCACTGTCACAATTGGTATGCTGTTGATGACACTAGCCATGTGCATCACATGGCAAGCAGTACTTGGACAGGCAAGTTCTAGAGGCAGGTGTTAATGAGGCCAGCCACCTGTGTAGGCAAGATTCATCTTTATCTCTCCCAGGACACAAAGACAAATCTCCCATGTCTAAGATTGATCTTATCAACTAAGAAGAAAAATGTCTGGTCTTTGACACTATTTGGAAGTTTTGTGGATCAGTGAGAAAACATGAGCCACCTAATTCATTAAGAAATTTGTTCATGCGTATGTCATCAACATTCCTTGGGAAAAATTAACAGGTGCCAATTAACAAAACTAGATCCCTCCCATTCCATTCACTCAATGCTTTATGGACAGTCTCACTTCCTTTTCCTTAAACTCCAGTGAACATCCGGAATTTTGGAATCAATATTATGTGCAGCAGAGCAAATCAACAACCTACAAGGCAATTCTAAAAATGGGGCACCCTAAATAAAAAATTACAACTTTGAAACTGGACTTTACATCAGCACCAAACTTGGCACAAATGTACCAGACAAACCTTGCACTGTTCCAAATGTGGAGGGTGTTTGGGCAAAGGGTTTTCACATTATAATTTTTTAAAAGTCAAACTATTCCCCCATGTTAAACATCCCCAGATTCGAAACAGTTCATAACAAATTTAAAAGGCCAATCTTGCTCATCTTGAAAGAGAATGGTTGGTCCCACATGCTTTTATGCTATTTGGAAAGAATCCAGGTTGCAGGGGCAGAAATATTGCTCCGCAAAAAGAAGCAGTTATTAAATTGTTTTCAAATGGCTAATACAGTGACTTTGTTATAAACTCAGCATGTGTAGAATAGGCTTACCAGCAAGAGTGCTCCAAAGTTGTTATAGCTCCATGGGCCAGGAAAGAAGATATTTGGAGGGCAATGAAAGGTCGCAGAAACAGTCAAAAGACAGTTTGCCATGTATTTCCAGAGAATTAACATTTAGTTTTGTAAGGAATATTCAAAGAATTTCTGCATTGCAAAAGCACAAAAAAGTTGTGTTTGTCCCAACCCTGAATGCCCTCAGTAAACATCATTTCAGGATTTCTGAGTCCAGGCTCCTGATGCAAATCTTCAAAGGGGCGATCAGCTTCAGATCTTGGGTGAACAGGATTATCCATCCTGTATGTCAGGACTAGAGATGAACATGAATTGAAAAAAATGGCAATTTGTTGTGATTTGTAATTTGTCAAGGTCAATGAATGACAAATCACGAATTTACAATTTTTTCCTGTTGAATCAATGAATCGATTCATTAATTCATCTGCACTTTAAAATACTATAAAATGACTCCCCAAGCACCTAGACTCTTCTGTAAGTTTGGGTTTCAGACATCTGAGTTATGCAACCATGAAGAGCACCCCCTAGAAAAAGTGCCCCACAGGTACCTAGAGACACAAAAATCACAAATACACTTCCCCTGATTTATCTACAGGCCGCCCAAGTTTGGTGAATATTGGGTTACAGATGTCCAAGTTATACACCCACAAAATGGTTCCCCCCAGGAAAGTGACAGAGGCATCTGGCATAATTTGCCACGAGGCACAGAGACAGTTGGAAGATATGTACTTTAGTTTGCCACCAGGCGTAGAGGCATATGGCATTGAGATAGCTGGTTTTGCCTCCAGGCTCAGAGGCATTAGATGTACAGAGGTACCTCGCAAGATGATTACCCCGCAAAACAGTTTTTTCGCTAGACGTTGACTTTTTGCGGTCGCTATAGCAATTCGCAAAATGGTTTTTCCTATGGGGGATTTCGCTGGATGATGATTTGGTCTGTGCTTCGCAGACCGTTTTTTCGCAAGACAATGATTTTTACAGCTGATCGGCAGCTTCGCAAAATGGCTTCCCTATGGGTGATCTTTGTGATGAGATGGGTTTTTGAGTTAAAATCTTTTAAAGGCATATGGGTTTTGTAATTAAGAAATGAGCCAGAGAGGTTCCATCTTGTTTCTTTGTATAAAGTATCTTTGCTATGCTGACAAGTTGTTTTCTAGGCGAGCAGAGAGAATGTTATTCTGAAAGCCTGAGAAAGGACTCTGTGTGATTAGATGGGAATTGTTGTGACTCTTTGATAAACCACGGAAAACCCAAATAACATCTGGTGTGGTATGGGAAAGAAGTCATGTGATGCAACAGGACTGTTTGCCTAGTAACGAACTCTGATTGGATGACATCGTAGGAAGGTGCGATGAGCCCTTGCCAGTTACTCTTGAAAAAGGAACTTTTTGCCTATGGACATTGTCTTTCCAAGACCGACCTTTCAGTCATTCGTGACCTACTCTTCAGCCATTTGGGACTCACCCTAATGTCTTTCGAGACGGACTGGTGGCCTACCTACATGGACTGGTTCCTATGCTTTGCTGGAATACTTTTGGACTTATGGGATTTTTCCTAAGGACTGTGCATGGACTATTTTCTATGGACTGTTCTATGGAATATTCTTTATGGACTTCTTTTCTTGGAATACTCCATATGGACTATGCTCTTGTAATGTTGTAAGGACTATGGTATATTTACTGGATTTTTCTTTTCTAAGGACTATGGGACATATAATGGATTTTTACTTTTGTTTAGGGATTTTTATTCTATAGGATCACTGAGGACTATAGCCTTTTTATAACCTATTTCGATTATTTTGTTTTTACTAATGAAATACTGGAGTGGAACTGTTTTTATTCTTTTTAATGGCTTTTTGTGTTTTTGTAAGGTTTTTGAACTCTTTTATATTTTTCATGTTTTCTTTGCCTCACTACATCTGTGTAACTAAACAGCACAATGCTAGTTTATTTGTTTTGGTTTAATTTGGCTTTGATACCTAGTAACATGCTTTTTCTTTAATAAAATAAAGATTATAAAACTCATTTGGTTTCCTGAACAGTACACTTGCCATAGGGTCATCTGAGAGTGCTGCCTCGGCCTAGCTTACTTAGAGTCCTGTCAGTGGTGCAAGTTAAGTCTAAGGACTACAAAGCCCACTTGCCCTTTTCAGAATAATATTCGAGAGTACCAGGGTGTTCTTATGTGGGCAGACCTGTGAGAAGGAGTGTTGTAGCATGGCTAGCTGAATTTGGACTCATTCAGCCCTTTTTAGCATGTGCAAACTCCTGATTGCTCTCTGTCCAGGCTTACACGTGTGTTCTTGGACCCGTGTTTGCTGACAATCTTTGCAAAACAGATGTTTTCGGGACTGATGCTTTGCAAGACAGCGATTTAAACAGCTGATCAGTGCTTCGCAAAATGGCTTCCCTATGGGTGATTTTCACTGGATGACAACTATTTTCCCCCATTGGAATGCATTAAACGGGTTTCAATGCATTCCAATGGAGGAACTCTTTTCGCTAGACAATGTTTTCACAAGACAGCAATTTCAATGGAATGGATTAACATCGTCTAGCAAGGCACCACTGTATTTTACTTTGCCACTAGGCATGGAGGTGTTTGGAATAGACACACTTTAGTTTTCTACCAGGCACAGAGGTGTTCAGCATTGAGGTAGGGTTTGCCCCCAGGCACTGAGGTGTTTAGGCACCCAGAGTACAGTCTGTGATTTAGATTGTGCCTTGGCAGAGAGTTCATTATCTGCCTTCATTGGGACAGTTAGAGGGAGGGAGAACATTCAGTTCAGGCTTTCACCTGAGAAGGCTTGAAAGAGGCATAGAGTTCAGATTTTGGCCAAGGTGGGCCTGAAAGAGGTGTTGAGATCAGGTTTTGGCCTGAGAAAGGGCCTTAGGGATCTTATGGCCACTGCCCTTCCTTATCAATTGCTCTCTGTCCTTGCATACCGAACCACACTTTACAAATAAAGGGGAAGGGAAGGAAAAACTAAGTGGGATAACATAGGAGATGGTGTAATAATAAATTTTATTTTAAAAGAAGAATCAGGATGGTGAGGGACAAATTGAAGGTTATATAGTTATTTATTTAAAACACTAATGGGTGGATGGGTAAGGAGCAGAAAAACTAATGGTATACTGCTAAATAACTAAAGAGACACCCAGTCCCCACCACACCCATCCTGCTGAAATTCAAATCTAAAACACTCCCAATTTCTCGACTAAAATGTGACCTGACTAAAGAAAGCCCTCCCTATTGTCCCACTAATGAAAATGATAAAGAAAAACGTTTCTTTTAAATTCAATATATGCGTTTCAGCACACAGCAATGGCTGGAGCACAGACACGGACACAGAGACACACCAGAGATGACTCACTCTACCCTAACCCTAAACCTCAAAAATTAACTAGCCTCTGAAATAAAATGGAAGTCTAGAAAGCCCTCCCCAAATTCCCAGTGTTTCATATAAGAATGATAATGACATAAAGGAATTAAATGTGAAATAGAAAAGTGTTTGCTTTGCAGCCACAACAGTGAAAAGCTGAACAAAGCAAGACACAGCAGCACAGCAGCAACTGCTTGAGCCAAGATTCTGAGCAGAAGTGCAACTTGGCTGCAGGGAAAATGCTTACAAAGCCTCTGAAAAAGGTACACCTCCACAGCCTTTTTGGCAGCCCTATTGGATGTGTTCCCTGACAATCCAGGAGTCTCTAGGTTCCTCTCAGGGTTGCCCAGAGCTTCTGATTGGCAGCAGCAGGCTTCAGATGGCACTGAAGGCCATGGAAGCAGTCAAGATGGTCTACAGCAGTGGTTCCCAACCTTGGGTCTCCTAAACTCTCATAAATCCTAGCCAGCACAGCTAGTGGTGAAGGCTTCTGGCAGTTTTAGGCCAAGAACATCTAGGGACCCAAGGTTGGGAACAACTGATCTACAGGACATCCTCTTGTGCTCACTGCCATTCACACTTGTTGAAAAACATTCATGACCACTCTTTTGTGTTTGAGTGAGAAGTGATTAACTGATGAAAAAGGGAGTAATCTTCTGGGATTTTCCCTTGCTTTGTGTCACTTTGTGAATGGTAGTAGCTTTGCTTGTGTGTGTATGTTACCTGGAAGTAAAGGTTGTCATGGAGCTTCACAATTACTCATCAAGTCAGGGTAGCTTAAACTGACAAAACTGTAGCCATCTTTGCAGATTTTAAGCTACCTAGGGATTTGATTTTACTAACAGTTGGTTGTCGCACCTCTGTTTAGTGATCAATGTTTTGATTCCTTTTCTGCTGACATCTTTGAAAACCTAGAAATAGTGTATCTTTTGTCTCAAAGAATTCAAGTGATTGTCACAGAACTATCTGTAAGATGTGTTTTATATGTTACATTTGGCTGGGTCTCTGAAGGCCTATTGAATTGTGCCAGGAAGCCAAATACATCATTCTGTAAATGCTGTATAATCATAAGATCATGAGCATGGAGTGATCTCATATAAGTCACACTAGTTATGGTTGGCCATGTCTCCTGCAGTCAAGTGAGACATGAACAAAGCAAATCATTATTTTTGGGCTAGTGCAAATAAGCCTTCTCAGCAGCTTAAAAGAATGATGAATATCTCTTTAGCACTGTGGAACCGGTGGTGGTATCTAAGGTAATCAAGGGACATGGAAATTAATTCATGTATTTAAATAAAAGCATCATTATCAACTATATCCTTGATTTTATACTACAGTGGTAGACACCTACTGATATAGCACTTATGCTATTGGAGAAAAATAGAGTGGCATAAAGCCTATGCTATTTAAGGAAGAAAAAGAAAGACAGACCTCTTGGCAAGTTAAATGATTTTAAAATGAAACATTTCTGGGAAGCAAAAAAAAAGAGAGAGAGCTTTAGTCTGTGGGGGTTCAGGCTGAGCTGAAAAGGAAAGCTTATTCAGTGAAAATCTTCATTTGGAATGAAAGCAATCTCCCTTGTGGCAACTTTGTTGGTTTTAAAGGTGTCATTGCAAAAGGAACCCCAGTGTTTTCTGATGTTTGACTACCTGAAATCAACTGCATGACCTGTAGAGGAAGCATTACTCATGCATTACACCAGATTTAATACTCTTTAGTTGCCTTCGATCCCACAGTTATATTTTCTTCCCACAGAAACCCTTATTCACTCCTTAGGACAAAATGTACCAGTATAATAGGGATGCTACTTTATATTGGCCTGGTAAACAAACATTGTTGGGGGAGGAGATCAATTTTATCAGGAAAATTGTGGGGATGAATTATCCTTTACCCAGCATGTAGCTCCAATACAAATCATTGTTCCCTGCCCCATATCTACTTTTACACTGACAAACTTATGCTTTTACATGATCTTGCTTTGTTTCAGTAGTAGAAAAAGCAGCTTCATAGAATAAACAAACATGCCAGAAACCTGAAACCTTTCAGACACTCAAATCTGCTGAGAGACTTAAATTGCAACCTTCAGGGCTGCATATAGGATTCCCAAAGTTCCTTTGTTTAGTTTGAAAATCGTAAGTGGTATGAGATGAAGGTGGGAGAAATAGTGATATTTCACTAGTGTTGCCTGATTTGGACTTGAGTTCTCAACTGTACAAATGATCCAAGAATGTTCTAGTTTCTTTATTTTTACTTCTTTCAGAAAATTCTTTATTGGTTTGTAATTCCTTGCACATCTGCCCTTATCTGGGAAGTCTGCATTCTTCCACAAGGCTGATTGGAAATTTCATGGAGGCACTGGAGAGGGCAGTGTTTAATACATCCTTTTTATTTATTTATTTATTTATTTATTTATTTATTTATTTATTTATTTATTTATTTATTTATTTATTTATTTATTTATTTATTTATTTATTTATTTATTTATTTATTCATTCATTCATTCATTCATTCATTTATTCATTCATTCATTCATCCTAGATGGTAATTCATTCAGCATTCCATTGAAAAGCAGGTGAATAACATATTCATGCCAGAAGTATACTGTATGTCCAGGCTGTCTAACATACATAGACTTTCTACTTGAGTCCTTTTGGGGAGAAAGATGGGATAGAAATAGTTTAAATAAATAAAAATTCTGGTTACTCCCTTAAGATTTCCCTCCTGCCATCTCTGTAAATGCAAAAGAAGTGAGGAAAGAACAAGAAGGGCTTCAAGCTTCTTCTCCTACACACTGGAGCGTCCAATTCCTCTGTGAGTTGAGGGTGGAGTTGTAATTGGTCACCTTGCCTGATCTGACCATTAGGGGTAGGATAGTTTCAATTTGTGTTTGGCAAGAGTTCAAAAATGTGTTCATATTGGCATGGAAATACCCTTAGATTTAAAAAAAACAGACATGGAAGAAACTGTAGCTCGTAGTCTGAAACCCTGTTAGCATCATAAATTGCACAAGAATAGGCCAATTGAATCAGTAGAGATTTGGTGAGTCAACTTCCCAGTAAATTCAATTTGATTCAAATGGGCCTACTCTAGATGCAACTAACTATGCTAAAGTAAGTTACAACTAGAATAGGTCCATTGAATCAATGAAACTTAACAGATTAGTTGATTCACCAAATCCCCATTGATGTGATGGGCCTATTCTAGTTGTGACTTACATATTAAGTAAAATAATTTCAGTCATTACGTAACAAAAGCAAAAAGTGTTGTCATGCCTTAAATGTGTTCAGTGTGAGATTACATTCTATCAATATTCCCACAGACATCCATGATTTTGAGGTCTTAGCCCTACTCTGGTGTTCACAACAGTAAGAGAAACTCTTGAGGAGGAGAGCATGCTTGCTTCCACCAATTCCATCATGACTTTCTATACATGGAGGGCAATAGTCTAAAGCAGATGGCAACCTCTGGGTTTAGAGACTAACAATGCAAATGACATTGGTTTTCCAGCCTTTGTGATGGCTGACAAAATGTTTTCATCTTCCAGACATTGCTTGCCCTCCACATGAACAAAACAATGACAGACAGGCAAGGCTTTTGCATGGCTTTTACCCCATGTTGATTTTGAATTTTTTGAACGTTTTAATTTTTTGTGGATGCCTGAATAGAGTTCTTGTTCATGCGGCTTTGAATCCCTCTGCCTGCAACCATGCTAGCAGTGAATGATAATGGCTGTTCTGTTTCCTAGTCTGAACTAACAAAAGAAGCATACAAATAGTAATAAGGCTTCAAGAGGGAAGGCAGTCAGGCAAATTTTACCCATGGTGTCAGGGATAAGGAATGTCTAAGTCAAGGTCACAAGTCTAAGTTTAGTAGCCAGCAGAGACAACAAGAATCCAGTGAGAAAGAAACATAATGAGCAGTCCAGGTCAAGTACAGCACTAAGGAATCAACAGCAAGGACTGTCAGGTGCAAGTGTGAAGAATGGAACCTTTAGAATCTATCTGTTTGTATGTGCTGATTAGACCACTGTTAGTGGGAGTTCCACCCAACTAGTTCCTGGTGACCCTGTGAGCAGAGAATGACTCTTAGAATCCTAGAATAGAGTTGGAAGGAGCTTATAAGGCCACTAACCCATGCTTAAAGCAGGAATACAAATCGAAGATGTTTTCTCTTAAATGCTCACCAGCTCCCATTGGCGTTGCTGCTCTAACATTTCTAACTTTCAGGTGTTTTTCTTGATATTCAATCTAAATCTGGTTTCCTATAACTTGAGCCCATTATTACATGTCCTGCAGTCTGGGATGATCAAGAACAGATCCTGCCCTTCCTCTGTACGATTGCCTTTCAAGTATTTGAAAAGTGCTATCAGATCTGTCCTCATTCTTATTTTCTCAAGGCTAAACATCCTTCATTCTTTCAGCCTTTCCTCATAGGGCTTGGTTTTCAGCTCCCTGATCATCTTTGTTTCCCTCCTCTGAACTTCTTCCAGTTTGTTGGCATCCTTCTTAAAATGTGGTGCCAGAACTGGATGCAGTGCTGAAGATGAAACCTAATCAGTGCCAAATAGAGGGGGACTAGTAACTCATAACATTTAGAGAGTATACTTCTGTTAATGCAATATAAAATAGCATTTGCCTCTTTTTTTGCAGCCACATCACATTGCTGGCTAATATTAAACTTGCAGTCTACAATAATTTCAAGATCCTTCTTACTTGTGATAATACTAATACAAATACTGAAATATCAGGGATATCACTTACTTATGAGGAAGACTATATTCACAAGGAGACCTCCCTTGAATTTGGGCACACTTTTTCTATCACTCTAGCCAAGTTGTCACATTTTCTTTTCATAACTGATGCAGACTGGAATGGGGTTGAAATTCCTCTTCTAAGTTTGAAGCTGAAACCCTGCAATCTGTAGAGCTTTCTATTGCACGCTTGTGGGCTCTGAGTCCAGGAGAATTTGGTAAATGTAGGGAGTTATGTTGTTTCTTTGTTTTTGAAAATTTTAATAACATTCATATATTTCTTTATATTTGTGATTAGAGGAAAGTTCAGTAGCCAGCATTCAGGGAAGCTGCAATCTAAACTTACAAATTATACAAAAAATTGTTGTAATTTTTTCTTGAACTTGTTATCCTCTATGTTGTAAGCCTCCTAGAGTGGTCGAAATGACTAGATAGGTGGGGTATAAATACAATAAAGAAATAAAAATAAAATAAATCAGTACTTCTGTTTTTCAAAAACTGGCATTTAAAATATTTGAATCTGAGACAAATTAAACTGACTTTTTTTCATTTCCATGCTGACCACTTTTTGTTGGTGGGATGTTGGTACATGTCACATCACATCCTTCACCCATATCTGACATCTTAACCCAGTAACTATGCCCTGGGTGGTGTTCATTTTATTGTTTTCAAAAAGATGACAACAAATGGGAATGGTAAATGCATAAGTAATTCCTCTATAAACAGATCGCTCCTGTCTGCAATCAAATCACTGTTTTATCAATTATATTTCTGTTTAAATCATTCTGTTTAGCTTCTGAACAGAATGATTTACAGTGGTATTGGAGGCCTAATTTAAGTATCTATAAACATATTGTGTGAGGAAAAACAGATATAGAAACAAAAGTCAGGTCAGAGAATGGAGACTCAATCCATGCTGAATGTGTTTATGATCCCCCTTGAAAACCCAGGTGCTCAGCTTGGGGGATGTGCCTGGATTAATCCTGAGTCTGCATGCCCAGCCTCAGCAAGACCTTGTTCACACAAGCTAACTCCCAACTTCTGGTTCCCCAGGTATCTGACAGTATCCCCACTATGCCTCCTGAGAGAAGAGCCAGCCCGTGTAGCTATGGGCAAACTGCAGAGTCCTAGGAGTCCCCAGGAGAAGAGAATGGTAAAATGTATTTGTGTATTCTCTACCCAGAAAATCCTGGAAAGGGTCTGCCTTTGAAAACTGTTCAGAAACTTCAAAGGGTGTGTGATGCTGCTTTTAAACTTCTTAAGTTTCTGTTTACATATATATTTCTTTCCCTTTCATTGTTTTGTAACCCACCATGAATTTCATTGTATGGGTATACTATGTATATACTTACAATGACAATAAATTTATTTGATCTTTGATGAGTCCCTGAATTGGGATAAAGGTGAGCTATTAATGAAATGAAATAAACAATAAAGGAAGAGCCATTAGGCTATTGGTTGTCCTTAACCATTATCTAAAAAGGGCACAATTTTTGATAAAATGAAAATTTGTTTATATTTAATTGTTAATCAGTCAGTTAAAATGCAAATTACTAACAAACTGCACACTTTGGAAATCATTGATAGCTTTAGAACTGTTGTTGAAATTTTAATTCAAAAATTAAACTTCTCCAAGCTCTGGACCAAACTATAGTTTTATTTCATTCCATTCTGGTGGAGAGATCGCTAACAAGCTTTTATTATTATACATTAGTGGAGAATTTCCTTTGTTGCCTCACAAATGTCTAGTGAAATAGACCCAAGCTTTTGAGTGACAGTCACCAAGGATACACAGAGCTTTAACAATGTTTGCCAAGTTGGTGTCTTGGTTGTTTGAGACTGAGGTACAGCACTTCACTAGCTCCTTTGGAAGAACTGCAGCATAATGTCTCCAGTATGGATCTAGAACATAATCCCTTCCAAAGTAAGCATGCCTGTTGAAATAAATGCAGCAAATTTTCTTGAAGAAGTGCTCCTCTTAACACCTCTTCAACATACTACACACACACACAAATACACAGAATTGTAAGACAGTTGGAAAAATGATAGTTGCATACAAGAAGGCAACAGTTGAAACTTGCATTGTTTATTTCTTCGTTGATATTAATATTTCTTCTTTCCTTCAAAAGATCATTTCACACAAAACCTCAGGGTACAATCTAATGAACTGGTGGAAGTAGTCTCTGTCCTACCCGTATTGCCACTGCCAGGAATTCTGATGCTGCAGAGTGTCTAAAATAATAATAATTCTTTTTGCCTAATAATAAATGTGCATTTGTCAGTGCTACTACAGTAATATTTACAAAAACCTAAAGAATCTGAGCAGCATTATTATCCCTGTATGGGTGGAGTGGGGAGATAACTTAACAACTGAAGAACATTTTAGCTGCCTGGCTGGCTCAGTGAGTTGCATATCTGGCTGTGCATCTCACGAGAAGAGCCAACCTGTGTAGCCTTGGGCAAGCTGCACAGTAACAAAGCACCACCAGAGGTTACTGCTAAACCAGTTTTGAGTGGTTTACACAAAGAAAAACATGGGAAGGCTTGCCATAAATCAGACATCGTATAGTTATTAATTATTGCTATACATTAGACCCATTAGGAAGAAACTGAGCTTGGTTGTGGGCAACATTGGCAATTATAGGGCCTTTGCCAATGTTTCTTTCCTCAGCAAGCTAGTTGAGAGGGTGGTGGCCAACCATCTTCAAGCTCTCTTGGATGAAACCGATGCCCTGGATCCATTCGAGTCGGACTTCAGGCTGCACCATGGTACGGAAATGTCATTGGTCACCCTGCTGGATGACCTACTCAGGGAAGGCGACAGGGGCAAAATGTCCTTGTTCATACTCCTTAATATCTCAACCACCTTTACCATTGACCACGGTATCTTCCTGGAGAGGCTCTCTGAGTTGGGGATTGGTGGCCTTGCTCTTGCTTGGTTCCAGTCTTTCTTGGAAGGCCATCCCCAGAGAGTTCAGCTTGGGGAGAATGTATTGGCCCTGTGGTCCCTCAGTTGTGGGGTCCCACAGGGTTTGATCATCTCCCCAGTGGTGTTTATATGAGGTTAATCTGGGTATATGGCACTTTGTGTCGCCAATATGCTGATGACGCCCAGCTCTACATCTCCTTTTTTCCATCTGCAGTGGATGCCATTCCATCCCTTGGGCGCTGCCTGGAGGCTGTTCTGCAATGGACTAAGAATGGACTAAGGTTGCACATGGACAAGATAGAGGTCCTGTGGGTGGGTGGCCCAGATGTCGGTTTGGGGAACTCCCTCTATTTTGCGAGGGTGACTCTCACCACAAAGAATGTGGTTCACAGTCTGAGAGTCCATCTTGACCCGGTGTTTACGATAGAAACCCGGGTAGCGTCTGTGATTTGGTCTGACCATTTACATCTTTGGCGAATCATTCAACTGCATCCCTATCTAGATGCAGGGGCACTCACCATGCTGGTCCATGCATTCATAGTCTCAAGAATAGACTACTGTAACACCCTCTATCTGGGGCTTCCTCTGAGACTGATGCGGAAACTCCAGATGGTCCAGAACATGGTGGCCAGACTATTAAGAGGGGTGAAAAGATTTCAACATATTTTCCCCACCTTGGCTGCCTTAAACAATAAAACAAAACAAACAAACAAACAAAAATGCAGGGGTGGGATGAACATAAGCAAGTTTATGTAAGGGCATCACTCCACTATCAATCAAGTCAAAAAGTAATATGACTGAGTAATAAAAGTAATATGTCATAAGTAATAAAAGTACAGTGGTGCCTTGACTTACGAACACCCCTGCTTACAACCATTTCGAGTTACGACCAGCTCTGACTGCAAAATTTTGCTTCTACTTGTGACCGGAGCTTCCACTTAGGAACAGAAAAAGGCAGGGGAAAAAGGCGGGAAACTCAAATTTCTTACTGTAGGTGGCGAGGAGGCTGCTTCTTTGTAGCTCGTTCGTCACAGCAGTTAGAGAGTGTGCATCAGAGGAGGCTTGGGACTGCCTCACTTCTGCTTCTGAGTGAGCATGTGTGTGTGTTTACAGGGAGGCTTTGGGCTGCCTGGTAGGGTAAGGTGCTGTTTTCAACTTTTAAAAAACTGTTCTGGGTGTTTTTGCAACGTGGCTTTGAGCTGGGGGCATTATGTTTCTGTGCTGTGATGGGTCTTGAGGAGTTTGTTTGTTTGTTGGTGTGTGTTTTCTCCCCATTTCCAATGGGTCTTGGGTTTTTTGTTGCTTTTTGGAGTGTTTTTTTCCCATTTCCAAAGGGTCTTGAGGGGGTTGTTTATTTCTTGGTATTTTTCCACATTTCCTATGGGTCTTGGGGGGTTTGTTTGCTTTTTGAGTTTTCCCCCCATTTCTGATGGGTCCTACATGCTTCCCTTCCTTTTTCTTTGTTTTCTTTGCATTTCTGCTCTGCCCCCTTTGTTCTCTGTGAATTTCCGATTTGTTCCGTTTGTTTTCTGTGCATTTCCAATGGGTCTTGCAAGCTTGATTGCTTTTCTTTTCTTTTTTCCTCTTCAGCCAGAAGGGATTAATCGCGTTTCCAATGAGTCTTGCATTGTTTTTTGTTTGTTTCTTTGTTTTTGTGATTTTTTTCTTTGGCTGGAACGGATTAATTGCATTTCAGTGCATTCCTATGGGAAATGGTGCTTCGACTTACGACCATTTTGAGTTAAGTCCATCTTCTAGAACAGATTATGGTCATAAGTCGAGTCACCACTGTAATAAAAGTAATATGACTGAGAACATGGGAGAGGTCAAAGAAGTGGGGGGAGCAGCAGGAAAGGTAAAATAAGCAAGCAAGAAAATAGATTCTGAACAGCATTACAATAGTGTATTTTTTAAAAAAGGTATTTCTAAACACCCTATATGAACAGTTTTCTGAGCAAGGTACAATCAATAAAACCACATTAAAAGCATGTACAGTGGTGCCTCACTTGAAAACATTAATCTGTTCCAGCGAAATTGCTATAGAGCAAAATCGTCAAGCGGGGGGAAAAACCCATTGAAACCCATTGAAAACCGCTCAGTGCATTTCAATGGGCTAAATACCTAATTGTCCAGAGAAGATCCTCCATAGAACGGCCATTTTCTGGTGTCTGTACAGCAAAAAAACTGTCCTAATCACAGTAGGGAGCCATTTTGCACAGCGGGTGGTCATTTTGAAACCCAGTGATCAGTTCTTTTTAGATCATCGTAATGTGACAAATCGGTTCCCGAAGCAGGGAACTGATCATCGTCAAACGAAAATCACCCATTGAAACATCGTTTTGCGATTGCAAAAGCAATCTCAAAAACCTCATCGTCAAGCAGATTCATTGTTGTACGAGGTACTTGTTAAGCGAGGCACCACTGTAATATAATTTAAATACTCAACCAACTGAAACATTATTAGCATTTTAAATTAATTTCAAAATGAAAACCAAACAAACACCCCAGACCAGCAAACTGAAGGATGGAAGACCAAGCTGTGATCTCCCCACAGATCTCTCACAATATTTCAGAAGGCAAGGATGGGATTTTTTTTCTTTTTGGTAACTACATTGTGTGGATAAATAAATTTAAAAAGCACCAAAGAAGAAGAATAAAATCACTCAAATGATCAATGTATCTATTACTAACAACTTGATCACATATAATCTTTAAGTATGCCTTATGCAAATTGGATTTCTTTGCATGTTTTCAGGATGATTGTATTTAGGAAAGAAATGGCAAGAAAACAGCAGCTTCGGTATAAGCTGTACATTTATTCTTTCATGGTTTCCTATCCTTAGCCATTCCTGGGAGATGCCATTTCAAGTTGTATTAGTCACTTAGTGTGGCAACATGGACTTACAAAAAGTAATTTGATGGAATACATGAACACAAGCCCTTGCTTTTGCAAAAGGGTCAGGCTACCAAGAACCTTTTAAGCAGTAATTGGAGAAAACACTCTGTAACAAGAGAACTATCTTCTAGATTTTATTTTTGTTATTCTCTTTGTTAAACTGTTGTTTATTAACAGTCTCTATTTTAGAAACCAAGGAGATAATCTAACCAAACACAAGCAATTTCAATACCGGAATTGTAAGCATAATTCTTCAGGAATATAATACAGGCCTTATTTATGAGTAAACATGCTTGAGACTGCATTACCTCTCCCTGTAAATGTACCTCTGCAAGGAGGCAAAGACTTTTCTCCTCAGGCAGGCTTTTCTTTAATGACACAGAATGGCTAGGAGAGGTTTTGAAACAAGATTATTTGTTTCTAAATCTGTTTTAAGAATGATTTACCTAAAATTTTAATGTATTTTAATGTTTTTATCTTTTTTACTGTAGTTAAATTGTTGTAAGCTGCCCAGAGACCTTTGGGTAATGTGGGCGGCATATAAGTTAAATAAGTAATTAAGTAAATAGAATGTTATTATTTAATTTAATATTTGAATAATTCCCTGTTTTTAGCCATAACATTGTGTTTTAATAATGTAAGCCATCGTGGGTCTTTTCTTAAGAAAAGAAAGAAAGGTGGGGGTGGGTGGGTAAATAAATAACTAAATAACTAAATAACTAAATAAATAAATAAATAAATAAATACATAAATAAATAAATGTATTTATTTATTTATTTATTTATTTATTTATTTATTTATTTATTTATTTATTTATTGCATTTATATGCCGCCCATCTAGACATAGTCTACTCTGGGTGGCTCACAACTTAGAAGATGAAAACAATTTAAAATATACAGTTTTACATTAAAAAACAAAATGATATAAAATATAATATAAATTTATGATTTTAACAGTTAATTTAAAGCAAAGAGTCCCAAGATGGCGAGAATAAAAGAAGAAAAATAAGAATTACTTAATTGACTGAAGGGAAGGCCTGCTTGAATAGCCAAATTTCAAGCTGGCTTTTGAAAATGCCCAGCAAGGGTGCCAGCCGAATTTCAGTGGGGAGGGAGTTCCACAGCCGAGGGGCCACCACCGAGAAGGCCCGATTTCTTGTTTTTTCCTTCCAGGCCTCCCTTGGTGTCACCCCTCTGCCGTCCCTGCTGGCTGTGTCGGGTGATTCGGGTAGATCTGGGTGGGAGAAGACGATCTGCCAGTTACTGAGGTCCCAAACCATTTAGGGCTTTATATGTAATCATTAACACTTTGAAGTCAATGCAGAAATGGATGGGCAACCAGTGCAAAGCAGCCAGAGTGGGGGAGATATTTTGGTGTTTTCTCACCCCACTAAGAAGCCTGGCTACTGCATTCTGAACCATCTGAAGTTTCCGCGTCAGCCTCAAAGGTAGCCCCACGTAGAGTGCGTTACAATGGTCTAATCTTGAGATTATGAGCACGTGGTCTAGAGGGCCCCCCCATCAAGATAGGGTCGCAGCTGGGCAATCCGGCATAGACGGAAATAGGCAGAGCGGGCCACGGATGGCACCTGGGTTTCCATGGTAAGCGCTGGGTCCAGATGTACCCCCAAGCTGCGGACCTCACTCTTTGCGGCAAGGGTCGTCCCCCCAGAAGAAAGGGAGTTGCCTATACCACTGGTGGAAGGACCACCCACCCTCAAGACCTCCGTCTTGTCTGGGTTCAGCCTCAACCCGTTCGACTGCATCCATTCCAGTACAGTCTCCAGGGAGCGCTGAAGGGACAGTACGGCATCCACTGAGGTAGATGAAAAGGAGATGTAGAGCTGTGTGCCATCAGCATACTGGTGACACGATGCCCCACATCCCCTGATGACCCCACCTAACGGCCTCATATATATGTTAAACAGCATTGGAGAGATGATCGACCCCTGTGGAACCCCACAATTGAGGCTCCACGGGGCTGAGACGCTCTCCCCAAGCTGAACTCTCTGGGGTCGGTCCTCCAAGAAGGAACGGAGCCAGGCAAGTGCCAGGCCACCAATTCCCAACTCAGAGAGCCTCCCCAGGAGGATACCGTGGTCGACGGTATCAAAGGCCGCCGAGATGTTGAGGAGGACCAACAAGGACATATTGCCCCCACCGGCCTCCCTCAACAGGTCATCCATCAGTGCGACCAGTGCCGTCTCTGTACCATAGCACGGCCTGAAGCCCGACTGGAATGGGTCCAGGGCATTGGTTTCATCCAAGAGTGCCTGAAGCTGATCTGCCACCACCCTCTCAACCACTTTGCTAAGGAAAGAAACATTGGCGATGGGCCTATATTTGCCAATGTCGTCCGTCGCCAAATTTGGTTTCTTCCTAATGGGCCTAATGAGTGTCTCCTTGAGGGCAAGGGGTACCTTGCCCTCCTGAAGAGACCCATTAATTATTGCGGTGGCCCATTCGGTTGTTACTGGCCTGGCTGCTTTGATTAGCCAGGGTCGAGCAAAGAGGTGGTGGCCCAATCAAGCACCTTGTTTACCAAGTCCGGTGTTACAGGCTGAAAGGAGTCAAGAATTACCGGGCAAGGCGGAGCGCTGGACATCTCTGCTCGATCCATTGTATTTTAAAAAGGAGAAAGGTCACGGCGGATGGCCTCCACTTTGGATTTTAAAAATGCTGCAAATTGGTCAGGTGAAATACTAGGGGGAGGCCCTTCACCCAGACCAATTCCGGATAGATCACTGTGACAGCCTCCTCACACGACACAAAGGAGCTGCCACGTCACACTCACACTCACTTTCATTCACGCTGCCACCAACCATTCCCTCATAAGACTCTTCAGACAAAAGTATGATTTTTAAAATAAAAACTTATGTTTATTGATAATAACAAAAGGAATGGTAAATCACTATAATAATTAAAATAAAAGGCAATCAGTAATAATAAAGTACCCCCCACACACACTCCCTCTCAGACCTTCACTCTAATATATAGCACAGTACTACACAACATGTGCAAGCCCTAACTCCCTAAGTCCGTATCCAGACCCTATCAAGTCCCTATCTGACTCACACCTCATTCACTCCCCCTTAAATACACTAGCTCCACCCTCTTATGTCCCACCTCCTGTCACACTATTGGCAGATGACAAACAACCATAGCAATGATGGGCAGATGACATCACCGTTACTGTAACAATTGCGAACTATACGGAAAAGTTCTGCCTGCTGGTTGGAAGCGTCGCTTATCCGGTCAGCAAAGTAAGATCTTCTAGCAGCCTTTATCTTAGTTAGGTAATGGTTAGTTGCGATCCTGACAGCTATTTTATTATGACCCGTCGGTTTCCTTCTCCAAACGTACTCTAGCCATCTCCTTAATCGCTTCATTGCTCGTAGATCCTGATTATACCAGGGTCCTGGCGGAGCTCTGCTTCTGAGAGGGCGTTTGGGAGCGATCGTGTCTATGGCCCTAGTAGCGGCGGAGAACCAGCCATCAACCAGAGCTTCGACAGGAGCGCCAGACAGTTCTGCTGGAATCCCTCTCATGGTATCCTGGAAACCCACTGGATCCAGTAACCTTCGAGGGTGGACCATCAAAATAGATCCATGCTCCCTACAAGGAGAGAGCGCCATTGCGAGGTTACATTTTATTAGGTGATGGTCTGACCATGACAAGGGGACTGATACAAGGTCAGTCACCATCTGACCACGCTCACTACACTCAGTGGAAAGAAACAGGTCGAGCATGTGGCCACCCATGTGTGTGAGGCTGTTGACATGTTGGGATAAGTTCAAGGAAGCCATGGTTTCCAGGAACTCAAGAGATGGACCGGATACCTCCACCCCGCATGGATGTTGAAGTCACCCAGGACCAGAAGTCTTGGGGACTCCAACAGTGCCGCGGAGACGAAGTCCGCCAGCTCCGGTAGGGAGGTGGCTGGGTCACGGGGAGCGTGGTAGCCCAGCAAGATCCCAATACCATCCCTAGCCCCAATTCGCACATGAAGGGCCTCCAGACCTGGCTTCACGATCGAGGAGCACCTAGTAACCTCTAGAGACTTTCTATAGACAATGGCAACTCCTCCCCCCCCGCCCCTCCAGTCTGCTCTGGTGCTGGACTGCATAACCTGGAGGATAGGTAAAGGTCAGAGGAACCCCTCCTTCCCCACCCATCCATGTCTCAGTTATGCACGCCAGGTCTGCATCCTCCTCCAGAATAAGATCTTGAATAAGCTGGGATTTGTTGGATACAGACCTGGCATTCAACAGGACCAGGTTCAGAGTAGAGGGCCAGCTAGGCTGCCTACCTCGATATTGGCAGTTGGTCACAGTGCCAGAACAGTGAACAGCCTTCAAACATCTGATCACTGTTCTTCTAACACGAATAGGCACTGTACCAGCACCATATCTCCCTTTACCCGTAATCACTGTGATGTTAGAACCCTCGCTGGGCCTGCAGACCTTCCTCTCCATATCAGTCAGAAAAATAAGAAGAAAAGAGAGAAGAAAAAACTAATTAGGCAAAATACTCTTAGGTGATACAACAAAACAATAATAAAAATTAACAAATAATAACTGGGAAAAAACATTAATAGCAATGAAACATTTACAATGGGCATCAATTATAATTATATCCAAATTAGAGAAATTCAATAAAATTCAAATTATACAGTTTAAATAAATATAATATTGAAATTTAAAATATGCATTTACTTCAACTGGATTAAACAAAAAATAGAATGGGGCAAGCTAATGACAATAAACGAAGTAAAACAAAATAAGACAAAAAGCAACAAAATTAATATAATGAAAAAGCAGAGAAAATAAACCAAGCTTCTCCCCCCATATAATTAGTCCTGTCTCGCAGCACCCTAACAGCAGGTCTTATTTTCCTCAGAGTGGTTGTTGGGTATGAGTTCAAGTTCATGGGGGCAACAACCCCCACCCAGACAGTCAGAGGTAG
Organism: Pogona vitticeps; assembly: GCF_051106095.1. Classification (NCBI taxonomy): domain Eukaryota; kingdom Metazoa; phylum Chordata; class Lepidosauria; order Squamata; family Agamidae; genus Pogona; species Pogona vitticeps. Next base: position 129,345,469 of record NC_135785.1, read on the forward strand.
AGCTTGATATAGCATTGCAAGGAGGGAGAACAGGAAGAGAGCCACTGAAGACATGATACCTGTGCTGGCTCTCTCGGCGTTATAGGGTCAAAAGGGGAATTCCCATTCAACCTTTCAGGGTCTACTGCTGTAAACTGGGCTTCTCTGGCCATAAATAATAGGAAAGAGTCACCGTTCCGTCTGGCTCTCCAAGAGGCCCCGAGAGAGAACACAGTCAGCCGGTATCAGATTTCACAGGCTTCAGTCAGTCTCTCAGTCTCTCAGATTCTAAGCGCAGGCTCACCCAACTCCTTCCAACGGCGTCCACGGCCTCCAGGGCTCTAGCTCTTGAACCGACAGGCTCTTCTGGACCCTTCCATGCTGGGCCTTAGTCTCCCAAGGCCCCCAGCGCCAGGCCCACCAAGCACGATGGTTTTCCAAGGGCTTAAGCTCTTCCAGCCCCCTCAGAACAAAAGGCAAGCTCTTCCAATCCCCACAGCCACAGCACAAGCTCCCGGGATGCCAAACTCTGCCTCACTGACAAGCCAGGCCAAGGTCAGGTCTTCCCCCTCCGCCTCCTCCAGCTCTCTCGGCAGCCTCCGAAGCAGTCCCAGCAAGGCAGGAACCAGGAAGAGAAACTCAGGAACCAGGAGAGAAACTCAGAAAACAGAAAGAGATTGTGAGCTAAAAATAAACTGAGTTGGCTTTCTCAATCAATCAATCAATCAATCAATTTATCCGGGGTTTTTCTAACATCACAGAGAGATCTGGCCTTGAGGAGAAGGCTGAAATGTCAGTTTTTCCTCCTCTATCTCAGTTGTATTACTTTGATCAATGAATGAATGAATGAATGAATCAATCAATCAATCAATCAATCAATCAGTCAATCAATTCCATCCTTGAGGAAAACTATTGCTTTCTCACAGCTCATGGAGCTGTGCTCATGCACGCAACGAGCAGAAAAGGATGAACTGATTGATCTCACAGAAAATCCATCCAGTGTGATTACTTTCAGTAGCCCTTGAGACAAAGCAAGTTGTTCCAATTTCCTATTTTGCATATTCTACAGAGATTAGCAAAACTGATTTCAATAATACCTCAGTTCTCTCTGAAAAGAAGAAAAGAGGAAGAAAAATCTTGTTTGTGAAGAGCTAGTTTTGTTTTGTTGTCTCATTTAATAGGCAAAGATTGTGCATGTCAAGACTAACATCCTTACTTGGCCCTATTCAGCAATTATCAATGTGAGAGCACTGAACGAATGAGGAAGTGCTCTTGCCCACTTTGCTGCAAGGTGGCTTGGATCACACAGCAACCAATGGATATGAAGAGGATAAGTGTTTGTTCACATGAAGTGTCTCCAGATGAACAAGAACATTGGAAAAATCTGAGTTCTTTTCTATGAATAAACCCTCTGTGTAAAAAAAATCCTATATTGTCTTCAGACATCTTGGTCATTATACTAGATTATGAAGTGAGCAGGGTAAGAATGCTTCCCACATTTGCCTCAATGGATATCATCCAAACTGGGCTTTTCTGTCACGCATTTCAATGAGAGAGATGACATCATTTTGTTTGGACTGTAACCCAATACAATTTCCACATAATATGCCCTATTTAAATACAAGGTACTTAGTGTGTAATTGTGGAGGTAACCATCCAGAATACAAGATTTGTCATATCTACATAATGCAGAGAAAATTCTCAGTTTCTTATTGAGTCATACTTCATTTATTCAGGGCATAATGCAACCAAAGATAAACAGAATTATGTTCTATTTATTCAAATGCCTATACTTCTTAGACGCCACTGCAGAAAGAAACAAAAAAATGGGAAGCAACAGAAATGAACCTGAATTGTATGATGCATTGGCACAAGATGGTTGGCAGCAAGTTGGCTTTTCCACCATCTTCTCCCCTCAGGAAACCCTGACAGTCCTCTCCAGAAGGTGTAGCTACACACCTTAATCATCTGTGAGTGTTGGGGTAAGACTGAAAGACAGGGGGAGGGATCAGCTAAAATCAGGTGGAGAAATTTTCCATGGGTAATCATTGCCTAATATTCAGTGACTGTCTCATGCTCCTCAGCTTTCGTGTCACAGCCTACCCCTTTGAGAATATTCCCTGTAAGAAAAGCTGGTTGAGGGGGAGCTCCTTCCACCACTACCACTTTTCTTCCTGAATATTTTGAGATTCAAGATGGAACCAAAACATGGGTCATATGAAAAATCAGCTGGATCTGCATCATTGATTGGTTGCAAAGAGGTTTCAAAAGAAGAGTGGCAGAACTTTCAGCAGTGCTTTAACAACGTTTATTATATTTAAGATTAAACAGCAATTACAAATGAAACCAGTGGATTTGAATGGCAATTGTAAAGAGCTTTTTAAAAAGTAATATATCCAAAACAAAACAGAAAAGTGAAGCATTTAGAAGACTAATGAATTTATTTTAGTTTGAGCTTGCATGGATTGCAAGCTACTTCTTTAGCTTCACAAAGCAGTCTACTTTACTGACCTCAACCTACCTTTCTCACTTCAGTATGTACGGCTATTCCAGTGAGAATGGGTAGATTTCTTTATATCTAGTCCATAGGATTTTTCAAATATTTTCAATCGTAATTCCATGTTTTTTTATTAATCTGAAATTTTTAAAACTAGCTCTTAAAATATGTATTTAAATGTATTTAAATATAATACATTTAATTTTATTTTTAAAAATATATGTTAAATGAGAGCTCCTTCTTCCCAGCTTATATATTTGATTTGATGCTTTGGCACTTCTAATCTGTTCAACACTGCATCATAATATTTGGAAAAATTAGAAGAGTGTTGGGGAAGCCATATTCCAATTTGCTCATTAATCTCAGAGACATGGATTAGGTCATGATGTATATGTCTCTGCAGATATTAAATTTATCAAGCAGCCCTAAATGCACTTGTTCAAATAATGGTCCTCAATCTGAGTGAAGATTCAGTCAATTGGACAGACATCCAGCTCCTCATGAGTGAGCAGGGACTGCATGCCATCTCAAATGCTCACAGGCAAAAGGGAGGAGTGGAAGATGCAAAAGGAGTGGAGGGCACCATTTCATATGAAAGAACAAAATATATGAAATTATTCATTATAGCAGAATGTTTGTGCTCAGGCATACTCCCTGCATAACCTGAAGGTTTGTACTTAGCTTTATTCCATCCATCCTGTCATTTTATGTCATTTTTTCTTCTTCTAAGGAGTTCAATAAAGTGATGTTATCAGTTTTCCTCATAACAACCCTTTGAGGTGGATTAAAGCTGAAACTGAGCTACAATTATAACACTTGAGTTTATACTTTTTAATATTACAACAATAGGATTCCAGTCTAATCAATCTATTTTTGAGAGGTAGTTATTCTTTTAGTTTTTTCTTACCTTATAGAGTCAAGACTAAAGCCCTGGAATTTTTTTTTTTTTTTAAAGAAAAGATGATGCTGGGGCTCATTGTTGGCTCATGTTAAACTTTCCTGCTCTCAGTAGTACTCCTACAATTTCTGAAAGTTCTGTGAATGCGCTACTGGAAAGACATGCTTTATCATACAGCGATGAGCATGCCTGTGACACAACATCAAATATTTCTCACTGTCCTGTCTCACTTCCCCTCACTGCAGCCTTCAGTATTCCTGTAACACATTTCTTATTCCCTCATCCATACAGTAAAATGAAGTACTGTATCCAGGAGATTAAAAGCTATTGCTTTCAGGTCTTGCTCTCATGCTCATTTCCTGTTAGCCAGCTGATAGAAGTCATCCAGAGGCATTTTTCATTAGGGACTGCAGCAAACTCAGTTTCTTACCTCTCGATTTGAATTTTTCACAGGCAAACTCAATTAAGTATCCTCCAAACGACAGATAATATTTGCAGGCAATCCTAAAGGGAACACACAATGTGTTTTCATCTTAGCAGGTGTTTTGTGATACAGATCACTCCACTGTGTTTCAATCTTCTTGTGTTAGTCATCTCGAAACCACAGAAGAGATTAAGATTTGAAGCAAAACCCTTTTTAATCTATTTCGTATCCAGCCCTCACAATATGTGCTTCAAGGCATTTTAGTAAGAATGTTTCACCTGCTGTTGAGTTATTTAAAAAATCAATATATAAAATTAAGCCATCTTTTCTCTAGGTCCCTTGAGTAAATTTAGACACAACTTGACAGGTGTATTTCAATTAGCAATCCAGGTTTTTCCATTAATATCCCAGAGATTGTTGAAAATCTGTGGAAGAGGGGGTGAAATCAGAAATATTTTGTTCATGCTCACAAGAGTCACTGTGCATCATAGAATCCATAAGTTGTATCTGAGTTCAGTGTTCTGTGTTCATAAAATACCCCTGCTGTATGTCAGCCCTTTCCTTTAATTTTTCCAAAAACAAAATTTGCTTGTGTCAATTTCATACATTTTATATTTGGTGTGAACACTGAAATCATTTGGTGAAGCACTCTGATGATTTGCTTTTGTGACTGTCATACAGATCTGATTCATACCTAATGTCAAATCAAACATGGAGGGCCAGTTCACACATGCATGTTTGTCAAATGTTGGGGTGTGTTTGTCAATTGTGAATGAACCAGGATAGATTAACGTTTGCAAGCTGACCTTCTCATACCATAGTCTACCCAGGGGCGAGGCACATTAATTGGGTAAAAACTGGGGCCCCAACATTATTAACTATTTAATATTTAATTCTTGTTTCACAAACAGGCTTACTATCGTGTGATATTTATTCTGACTCTGGTGTACCTTTAACCTCTGGATTAGACCATCGAGGGCAAGTTCCTGTTTCTGAAGCATGCTGATGTCTGTCCAGCATGTCTTCATCTGCCCAGCTCCAGGAATACCTCTGAAGTTTCAGCCACTGAGCCTCATGATCCTAAGTGCACTGCTGTCCAGGAGATCCCCTTAACTCCCATGCCCTTTCAGATAAACTCCTGGTTTCATCAATCAGGGAGATGGCATGCCTGGCACCCACCTTGGGTGTTTACTGGAATTCACCATAGCTCTTGCTTTTTGCACTACCCATCATGGCATAGGTGTTATTCATATGCTCCACGCCCCCACCATTGCCAAAAATTTCGGCTCTAAGGCCCCGTTGTAAATCATGCAAAAACAGATCCAAACCCAACTCAGGCAAGTGGATCCCATCATCTTTGTACAGTTTAGGCCATTTCCCCAGGGTGCAAAACCACTGACCCCAGGCCAACCTTTATGGCTGTCCCAACTTCATGCCTGACTCCCCATCTTGCACGGTCAATACATCTGGGGTCACACTCAGCTTGCCATACCAATCTTGGTATTATGTTCAACCAAAGTATACACATCCGTGGGAACCTGGCCTTAATGGCCTACAAGTCCTTAATCACAATAAGTGATTTGCCTGTCCTCCGAGCCAAGTCATTGCCACCCAGGTGAACTACCAACATGTCAGGGGGCACATGTTCAGTTCCAAGAACCCATCCAAAAGCACGCCTCTGTGTCCCCTCCATTCAAGCATGGACCAGGCTCCAAAGCCCAAATTGCAACCCCAGCTGGTCTGGGAAGCATGTTTGGCTGCCCAAAATATAAACTATGGCCACATAACAGAACTCGCAACCTCGTCATTGTAAACTTTGAACCTGAAAGAGAAAAGAGAACAATGCCAGAATCTATTGAGGCAATGAGTGAACATAAGGCCCAAATCTGTGGGAGAACCATCTTCCCACCTTCTTTATCTGCTCTTCACCATAGCCAAGAGCTGCTGCAGTGGATGCAGCACAAATGCAGAAAGAATGGGTCCCAAATTTCCAGCCTACAATGCCCACTTTGCACAAAGCATGGGAAATATTGGTCCAAAATTGGTATTTTATCAATGGTGACATATCTTTGTGACATAAACAAAACCCAGCCACTTCCCCCAAAACCTGCATATAAGTCTGAGTAGTCTGCACAGAGTTACTATGGAATACCAGCCCAATGAAATAATGTAGCCTTCCCTCCCCCACACACCCCTGGTTGGTCTTGGATCTTTTAAGATGAATAATGATTCAGTTTTTGGAGATCACTATATCATCCATCTGCAAGGCTGAGCAGGACTGATTTGCTCGGGAAACTTTCCCCAACTCACTAATTTGAAAGACCCTTCAAAATGCAAGGAGTGTTGCTGCCCTGAACAAAGTGATCTCATAGCTGTCCTTCCAAATAGTCTCCCATGTCTCTGCTAACTGGACAAAAGCATTTGGGGGAAAGGAGTCTGCTTATAGTCCAGCTGACCCCTCTCCCTGTTCCATCCCTCTATCATTTTCTCAGTACGGACATCACTTCTGGGATTGGGGAATCCCTGTGCCTTGATGTAAATCCAGCCCTGAACCAAATGGGGGACTAAACCGTTCTGGTGCAGGTATACTCGATACTGCTGTAGGTGGTCCACAACAATGGGCTATGGCCAACCCAGACCTTCCCGATTACAAAAGTCAAAAAACTTGGTGCAGACTGCTGCAAACCTATGTCTGGTACTAGCTGCTGCTGCTAAACTGATGGCCTTGTTGGCTTCAGCCCTCCAAGGCTTCATACCTCTTCTAGTAAGACATTTGCCAGGGCCCGAGCCCCCAGAGCCAATGCCCTGAACTGGTCAATCCATTGACAGGACTAATCCCCATAAGGAAAGGCCCTACGTGAAACAGAATTGTACCCTGTGTCCAGGATGGGAGGCAGTGACTGGTATCAGAGCCCATTCATGAAACCAGGAAATGGCTACACAAAAACCATTGAGGATAAGGTGCTGTCCAAGGCATTGCTGGTCAAGGTGTAACCCCCATTGATGTATCTCTTGCATAATCAGCTGGCCATTGAGAAATTGATGTCTGGTTAGACGCAGGGTTTGTTAACCTCACGGGGTGCATGGGGTTTAGGGTGAAAGCCGACAAGCACATCGATAACCCTGCACCATGCAACAATTGTAAGAAAACATCTGCCCTAAAGTTGGGCACTTGGAATGTTCGGACAATGACCCCTGGCTTTTCTGATGACCTGCAGGAAATAGATGACATGCGAAAGACAGCTGTCATCGACATGGAACTGAGTAGACTGCAGATGGACATTGTTGCCCTGCAAAAGACGAGATTGCCAGACTCGGGATCTGTCAAAGAAAAAAACTTCTAATTCTTCTGACAGGGAAAACCATTGAATGAGACCAGGGAATATGGTGTTGACTTTGCAGTCAGAAGTACTCTGCTGAGATCCATCGTCCTACCTACTGTGGGGAGTGAAAGAATCCTGTCTCTGCCGCTCCACTCATTAGTGGGACCAGTAACCCTCATTAGTGCATATACACGAACACTGTCATCCACAACAGAATTCAAAGACAAATTCTAAGTCGATCTGGCAGCTACTATCAAAAAAGTCCCTGAGAGAAAGCCACTGTTCATTCTCGGAGACTTTAATGCGAGAGTTGGTACTGATGACAATTCGTCTAGGCTGTTTTTGCTTTGGGAAGATGAACAAAAATGGCCAACACTTGCTGGAGTTTTGCTGTTATTATGGTCTTTGTGTCAGCAATACATTCTTTAATATGAAGCTTCAACACAAAATTTCCTAGAGACATCCAAGATCCAAGCATTGGCATCACTCAATTTGATCTTCACTAGACGTTCTAGCCTTCCTAGTACAGTGGTGGCTCGCTTAACAATGTTAATTGGTTCCATTAAAAAATCGTTACGTGAAAACATCGTTAAGTGAAACACCATTTCCCATAGGAATGCGTTGAAAACCGGTTAATCCGTTCCAATTGTAACAGATTAATGCTTGCAATCATTAGCCCACCTCCTGAAACCTACAAAAACTTAATTTGGTGTTGTTCTGAGTCGTCCTTAATTCTGAGTCGTCCTTAATTCCAATGCTTTTCAATGAGAGAGAAAAAAAATCACCAAAAATTAACGACGACTCAGAACAACACCAAATTAAGTTTGCATAGGTTTCAGGAGGTGGGCTAATGATTGCAAGCATTTAAAACAGGCTTCAAACAGTTTAAGACACTTTTACAGGAGCGAAAAGGGAGATCGGAAAGAGCTTTAAAAGGGAAACGGAGATCAAAGAGCCCTTTCCGATCTCCATTTTCGCTCCTGTAAAAGTGTCTTAAACTGTTTGAAGCCTGTTTTAAATGCTTGCTCATTAGCCCACCTCCTGAAACCTATGCAAACTTAATTTGGTGTTGTTCTGAGTCGTTGTTAATTTTTGGTGATTTTTTGTTTTTCCCACATTGAACTCTATTGAACTGTCCGTCCAATGCATTTCAATGAGAGAGAAAACAAAAAATCACCAAAAATTAACGACGATTCAGAACAACACCAAATTAAGTTTGCATAGGGTTCAGGAGGTGGGCTAACGATTGCAAGCATTTAAAACATGTTCCAAACATTGTAAGACACTTAAAAATGAGCGAAAACAGAAGAGCTTCAAAAGCACTGATGTCTGTTTTCGTTCATTCAAAGGCTTTCAATGGAGAATTTTTAAAAATCACCAAAAATTAAGAACGACTCAGAATAACACCAAATTAAGTTTGCATAGGGTTCAGGAGGTGGGCTAATGATTGCAAACATTTAAAACAGGTTTCTAACAGTTTAAGACACTTTTACAGGAGCAAAAAAGGGACATCGTTAAGTGAAATTCCCCCATAGAGAACATCGTTAAACGATGGGGGAAATTCCTCAAAGAAACCCATCGCTGTGTGAATTCATCGTTGTATGAAGCAATCGTTGTGCGAGGCACCACTGTATTACAATCACACGCAGTTACAAGAATGCTGAATGTGATACTGATCACTCCCTGGTGTGCAGTAACGTAAAACTGTGAACAAAGAGATTGTATCACACAAAAAAGGAAGGAAGACCATGTATTGACATCAGCAAGACTCGCAATCAAGGAAAAGTGAAGAAATTTGCCCAGGCATGTGAGGAAACCCTTCCAGGCCTGGCTGATGCAAATGCACCTGAACAATGGGAACATTTCAAGAAAGCTGTGTATAACATCGCGTTGTCCACTTTGGCAAGAAGATCAAAAAGATGGCACACTGGTTTGAAACCCATTTGGAGGATGCCAGCCATTGAGGATAAGAGGAGAGCTCTAGCAGCATACAAAGCTTGTCCTAGTGAGTACAACCTGCAAGCTCTTTGAGCTGCTTGTAGCCAAGTCCAACAGGCTGCCAGGAGATGTTCCAAAGATTATTGGCTTCAGCTCTGCTCTCAGATATAGATAGCAGTGGACACAGGTAACATCAAGGGAATGTATCATGGTATCAAGCAGGCTTTAGGTCCAATACAGAAGAAATCTGCTCCCTTGAAGTCTGCTACAGGCGTGATCATCCAGGAGTGAGCACAGCAGATGGACCACTGGGTGCAGCACTACTTTGAGCTATATTCCAGAGAGAATGTAGTAACCGAAGAAGCATTAAATAACATTGAGTACCTGCCTGTCTTGGAAGAGTTGGACAGCGAACCAACTTTAGCAGAAATAAAAGCGGCCTTGGATGCCCTCACCTCCGGCAAGGCATCTGGGAAGTAAAACATCCCTGTTGAAGTGCTGTAAAGCAGTGGTCCCCAACCTTGGGCCTCCAGATGTTTTTGGACTAAAACTCCCAGAAGCCTTCAACTGCCACCTCTGCTGGCCAGGATTTTTGGGAGTTAAGAACATCTGGAGGCTCAAGGTTGGGGACCACTGCTATAAAGAGATCATCACCAGTGAAGTCTTTCGTCTTTCCTGGAGTGAAAGTGGAGTACCACAGGACATGAAGGATGCAAACATTGTCACCTTGTACAAGAACAAAGGAGACAGGAGCGACTGCAATAACTACCATGGTACCTCTCTTCTCAGAGTTGTAGGGAAGCTGCTTGCCCGTGTTGTACTGAAGAGACTCCAGGTGCTTGCAGACAGAGTCTATCCAGAATCACAGTGTGGATTTCGAGCTAAAAGATCCATCACTGACATGGTATTTTCCCTCAGACATTTGCAGGAGAAATGTAAAGAATAATGACAGCCACTCTTTGTGGCCTTCATAGATCTCACAAAGGCCTTGGATTTGGTTAGCAGGGATGGCCTTTTTAAAATACTTCCTAGGATTGGATGTCCACCTTGACTCCTTAACATCACCAGGTCCTTTCATGAGGGAATGAAGGGCACCGTAGTTTTTGATGGCTCAACATCAGATCCCTTTGACATCTGAAGTGGAGTGAAACAGGGCTGTGTCATCACACCAACTTTTTGGGAATCTTTTTTTGCTGTCATGCTGAAGCATGCCTTAGGAACTGCAACAGAAGGTGTCTATCTTTGGACTAGATCAGATTGAAAGCTCTTTAATCTCTCTAGACTGAGAGCAAAGACCAAAGTCCAACTGAAATGCATGTGGGACTTCCTCTTCACCGATGATACAGCTGTTGTTGCCCACTCTGTTGAAGACCTCCAACAACTCATGAATCGTTTTAGGACAGCCTGCCAAGAGTTTGGACTAACAATCAGCCTGAAGAAAGCACAAATCATGGGCCACGGCGTGGACTTACCTCCCTCTATAACCATCTCCACGCAAGAATTGGAGGTTGTTCATGACTTTGTGTACCTTGGCTCAACAATCTCTGACACTCTCTCCCTAGATGTCGAGCTGGATAAACACATTGGGAAAGGAGCTACCATGTTCTTTAGACTCACAAAGAGAGTATGGCTGAATGAGAAGTTGACAGCATATACCAAGATCCAGGTCTATAGAGCCTGTGTCCTGAGCACACTCCTGTACTGCAGTGAGTCCTGGATCCTTTGTGCATGGTAGGAGAGGAAGCTGAACACGTTCCATGTGCGTTGTCTCTGACGCATTTTTGATATCACCTGGCAGGACACAGTTCCAAATAGAGTAGACCTAGATTGTGCTGGAATATTTGGCATGTATACATTATGAAACAGTGATGTCTACATTGGCTTGGGCATGCCATGAGAATGGCTGATGGTCGGATTCCAAAAGATCTCCTGTATGGAGAATTAATGCAGGGAAATCAACCCAGAGGGAGACCACAGCTGTGATACAATGACATCTGCAAACAGGATCTGAAGGCCTTAGGAGTGGACCTCAAAAGATGGGAAACCATGACATCTGAGCGTTCAGCGTGGAGGCAGGCGTTGCATCACGGCCTCTCCCATTTTGAAGAGACCTTTGTCCAGCAGGCCGAGGCAAAAAGGCAGTCACAAAAGCAGCAAGGACACTTGGTTATGTATCATCAAGGACACCTGGGTGCTGTTTATCATACTGTATGTTCCTGTTGCCTCCTAGTGTTCACGGAGCTTCCTCCAATTGGTTATCTCAAAATCACATCTTATGCACCTGCTCAAGAGGAGGAGATATCCACTTTTCTCCATAATGCGTCCCCCTTCAAGAGATTCCAGACAGCTTCCATTCCTGCCATTTCACAGTCCCCAAGAAAGGTTGTAGCCTCAGGCCTATATTAGATCTCAGGCTGTTGAACACTTCGTCGTCGTCTAGTTGTGTCCGACTCTTCATGACCCCATGGACCAGAGCACGCCAGGTCCTCCTATCATCCAAAGGCGCTTCCGTATCGTCACTCTAGACTCCACCATCCCTCTACTATGTCAAGAAGATTGGTTCGTTGTTATAGACCTGCAGGACTCCTACTTTCATATTTCAATCCAGCAACATCATCACAAGTATCTTTAATTTTTCTTCATGAATATGGCTTATCAATTCCGTGCCCTTCCCTTTGGACTCTCCAATGCACCAAAAACCTTTAGGAGATGCATGGCTCCAGTAGCAGCATACCTTCATCTTCACAACATCATGATCTTCCCGTATATAGACGATTGGTTGATCATAGCTGCTTCCTTCCAAAAATCCACCCAAGTTACCAACTTTCCTCTTCAGATGCTGGCAAACCTGGGCTTGAAGGTCAATGTCATCTCCAGCCATCTCAAGTCATAGAATATATAGGTGCACGTCTTGATTCTATCAATGCAAGAGTCTTTCTTCCACCAGAAAGAATTCAGGTTACATCAAGCAATTCATTCCTTTCATCCTTTTGCCAAGATTTTGGCCCACCACCTACAACACCTTCTGGGCCTCATGGCATCAACTACATCTGCCCTTCCACAGGCAAGGTTGAAAATGCACTCTCTACAGGCTTGGTACCTGTCTCAATTCAATCCAATGTCAGACAAGCCTACCACGTGCCTGTCTGTAACACCGGAACTCGCAAGACAGCTCACATGGTGGACATTTGTTCCACATCTGCTCATGGGCTGCCCCTTCTGATTCATTCAACTGAAAATCCAAGTGACAACAGATGCTAGTCCTACAGGATGGGGTGTGCAGTGTGGTCTGCACAAGATTCATGCCCTGTGGTCCAAGAAAAGGTTTCTCCATATAAATCATTTGGAAATGCTGGCAGTCATCAAGGCATTTTGGGCATTTCATCCTCTAATAACAGGTCAAAGTGTTCATGTTCACAGACAACACCACGACCATGTATTACATAAACAAGCAGGGAGGCACCCACTCAATGTCACTTCTGTATCTAGCAATCCATCTTTGGGAATGGTGTTACGAACATCATGTCTTTCCAATCCCCATTCATGTATCAACAGATGACAATGAGGTAGCCAACCAGCTGAGTTGTACGAACATCCAGACTCATGAATGGGAGCTCGACGGCTCCATGTTTTCGATGATTTGCTATCAGTGGGGAACCCCAACCATAGACATGTTTGCAACTCCAATCAACACCAATTACTAAATGTTCTGCTCTCAAGCAGGGAAAGGCAGAGCATATTTGGGAGATGCCTTTATGGCAGACTGGGGGGATTGTCTTCTATACCTGTTTCCACCCAATCCACTAATCCAGAGAATATTAATCAGGATTCGCCAGCTGAGAGCCCACGCCATTCTAGTGGCCCCTAGGTGTCCTCAACAACTAATCTCTTTTGAAGTATTCAAGTTCTGTCTTTTCTCTGTATTTGGAACTGGATAGGTAAAGGACACAGCTTGGCTTTAGTTTTGTCATTGCTGTTTCCTTGCCTCTGGCACACATCACACCTCTGGCAAAATTCTTTTATCTGCTTCCCCATTTCAGGCCAGTAAAAGTTTTGGGCTATTCTTCCTTTAGTTTTTGTGATGCCTAAATGATCTGAAAAGGTATCAGCATGTCCCCGCTCCCCTATCCCTGATCGATATTTGAGAGGAACAATCAGTTGCTTGTGGTGAGTTTCCCCTCCCCCTCTGGGATTCACTTCCTATACAAAAGGTCTTTTTCTAAGAAGAACTTTTCTGGACTCTTGGGGGTTAACGGACCTTCGCCAACCTTCTTAAAACATTGATCCAACATGGAATCTGCTTTTTGTTCCCTTTTAAATGTACTTTCTAGAGGAATCTTAATAGGTATTAATTCAGCTGTTGTATTCTCTCCTCTCACCAGCTCTGTATGAATTTCACCTTCCTCCTTTGCTTTTTTCTCCTTCTTTCTGCTGGGAACGACTCTGCACTAAAACACTTTTGACATGCTCAGTGAGATCAATCCTGATTAAACAGGGCGCAGGCAATTGATCAGCTATGCCTGTCCTCCATAGTCCTTTCCACCCTTGATATCTTATAGGTACCTCAGCCACTGGCATGGTATTTATTTCTGTACCTATACCCTTAACTGTCAGGCTTTCACCTTTCAATATGTACTCTGGAGGGATTATGTCTGAATGGCATAAAGTAACTTGAGAGCAAGAGTCTTTCAGAGCTTCAGGCAGCTGTCCTGTTAGCTGTTCATGACTCTCTGCCCTAGTTGTACTTGTATTAGGAGTTACTGTTTCACCCTTTTCTGAGGTAACTTTGTTTTGCTGCATGCAGTATACTGATTCAGGGATGAGTAAGTTTTCTTTTTGCTCCTCTTCTTTAGCTTTAGCACATTGGGAAATGAAATGGCCTTTCGCTCCACATCTGAAACAAGATCTGAAGTTTTTCAGATCTGAACTAAGGTTTTTCTCTCCCTTCCCTTCCCTTCCCTTCCCAATTCTTATTTTTATGCTGGCTCAGTTCTCTGGGCTTGCCTACAAAACAGTTGCCACTTGCCTGCTGGTTCTTGAGGTAACCCTTGGGGTCCTTTTTACTGTCATCCCAGGATTTTCTTCCCACTTTTACCTCAGAAAAACTTGGGTTTCTTATCTGTGAAATAAAATCTGCGACCCCTCCTGCTTCTTGAATGTCTTTGGGCTTTTTATCCCTCACTAGGTACCTCTGGTCTCCAGGTAGAAGTGAATAGAACTACTCTAGTCCGATGATGTTCTTAATATCTTGTACAGTTTCAACCCCTTCCTGTTGCAGCCATTTGTCATTTGGTCAAGTTTGCCCCTAGTTGAGAATAGGATTCTTCAGGTTTTTTTGTGAGGACTCTGAACTTCTACCTCAAAAGCTCAGCATTGATGCCAAACTGTGAGAATACCAATTTTTTAAATTCCTCAGAATCTCTCACTAAATCCAATGGCATCTGGGCGTATATATATGCTAACTCACCACTTATCTGGGACCTCATCACAATCATACGTTCTGATCCCCTCACTTCAAAATCTTCACACGCACGCTCAAACAAAATAATAAAAGAATCAGGATTATTGCCTTTTCTAAATATGGGGAATCTTTTAAGGTCTGCCTTGGACAAATGTCTTTCTTCAGAATTTGGATTGCTGTTATTATTATTATTATTATTATTATTATTATTATTATTATTATTATTATTATTATTATTATTACTACTACTACTACTACTACTACTACTACTACTACTACTACTACTACTACTCTGGGTTGTCAGCTCCAACCTCTTAATTTCAACCTTTCCTTTCCTAGGGCCATCTTTTCCTTCCCTATGACCATGTCTATTTCTCTCTGTCTTAGTTCTAGCTATTTTAGCTTGAATTCCTGTTCCGGTTCCTTCTCTAATTTCCGTTTTCTGAATTCTATTTATTTATTTATTTATTTTATTTGTTACATTTATAGCCCACCCATCTAGTCATACCGACTACTCTGGGTGGGTAACAACATTCTATAGAGTCTTCCCCCCCTTGAGTTCTCCATTTCCCTCTCTGAGGTAATCCTTTCTTGAGATTCTTCCCCCTCCTGATCTGAGGCACCTGAAACCTCAGGAGGCAACTCTGCCACCTTTTCCCCCCATGTGGAAGGAATGTTTATTTATTTATGAATCAATTTACAGGCCTCAGATTTAAAAGGTATGCTTTTCCCTCTTTTTTTCTGTGAGTTAGGGTCTCTGTAATAAGTTGCTTCCCTGCTATCATCCACTGTATGGATACTGTAGTTAGATCTCTGGCTTTCAGTTGGGCCTTTAGCAAGAGACAAAGTTTCTCCCTGCCTCTAGCCACCAAAATAAACAGAAATATCTGCTTTAACCAGTTCCAGCTTTTGCTGTTATGGAACACCTCAGCTTCTCTGACCTTGGCCTCCACTTTGTCCCTCAGAACTCTGTCCTTTTAGCTCAGGACAAGCTAGCCAACTGGTCCTTTCCCTGCTTGAGGTAACCTTACGTCAGTTGATCGGCGGCCAGTAGGCAGAATGGTGTGGGATTTTTAATAGGAAGAGAGTGGGTTGGTGGTGGGGACTAAGGTAGGGAGAGGAAGGGGTGGGGGTAGGCTGTGGGGTTGTGTGACTGGGGGTGGTGGTTAGCTGCCTGTCTGCCACCAATCAGCTGATTGGCAGTTGGTAGACAGAATGTTTTTTTAATAGGAAGGGGGGTGTCAGTGGGGGTGTGGGGGCTAAAATAGGGAGAGGAGGAGGTGTGGTGGTAGGCTGTGGGGTTTGGTGGCTGGTAGGGTGGCTGCATATCTGCCGCTGATTCAGCAGCCAGTAGGCAGATTGATTTTGTTTTGTTTTTTGTTTTGTAATACAAAGGACAAATAAAAACGGGTAAATATTTGTCCCTTTGTATTCATGGGAGTCTCTGGAACCCACGAATATGAATATTTAATGCATTGGCTATTTTTGTTGAAAAAGCCAATCCGTTTTATCTTCGTCCCCATCTCTAGTAGAAGCCAATGAACCCTGTTTCCAGAAACCCTTACATATTAAAATAGAGCCATTAGATAGATGTGGACTTATTTTTAATCTCTTTGTGTGTGTGATCAGAAATGGATAAAGAGTTCGATTCCACAGTCAAATGCCCATTGTGATCTTTTGTTTCCTTCAAAATAGGAGGGATTGATGCAGACTCATTATCATACTTTCACCCTTAACTATCTCCATATTTCTGTCCATTCCTAGATCACTGGTCCCCACTCCTACCACACTTGCCCAAGGGCTTTTACACAAACACTCACAGAAACACACACAGACACACAGACACAGACACAGACACACACACACACACACACACACACACACACTCTTTTTCTGGCTGTAAAATGTACAATAATAAGAAAGTAAATAACTGAAAAGTAGTTGTCCTTCCATGATATCCCAACACTGAAAGAAAAGACAGCTGACTCACTTTGCCTAAATGTAGGCTGGCCCTGTGATGAATTCTGATAATCCTTTAATAGGTAGAAGGTCATAGCAGAGTATGAATTTTGTGTGTAGAAATGCAATATTCAGTCTCCAATATGCATGCTTTTCAATCTGTCACATTCCTTGTCATACCAGGTTCTTCCTCCAAATACTATTAAACTAGAAGCAACAGCCTTCCATATACTTTTGTTTGTTAGTTTAGCCAAAAGGGTTAGATTTGTCTCCTGGACAGTTCTGACATAAAATATAGATTTCCAATGGGCCGAATTTAGCCAGTCATACTTGTGCTGTTGTGAGAAGCCGAGCTGCATTCCAAAGACAAAGACTGTCTCCTACTGGAAAAGCAGACACTTGGGGGAAAGGGTATAGACGGGAAGATACCTATTAGTTGTTGGTGTGATAAATATGAAAGCTTTCCTTTGTTTATTGATCACTG
This sequence comes from Pogona vitticeps, assembly GCF_051106095.1. Lineage (NCBI taxonomy): Eukaryota > Metazoa > Chordata > Lepidosauria > Squamata > Agamidae > Pogona > Pogona vitticeps. The sequence continues at coordinate 129,362,432 of NC_135785.1, forward strand.
TTTTCTCCACATTATAGCCATTCAAATGTTGGTACAGAAAAAACAGCATCCACAGGATTTGAAAGATAAAATAATGTGCCATCTTTTAGTGTCAGGCACTTCAAAATCTGAACCAATGAGATCCCTAAACCTCTCCATTTGCAATCTGCACCAAGATGACCATGAGCCAGACTGATAATTCTATAGGCTTTTCATGCCAGCAGCAGAATCAGCACCCTCAAAACAAGCAATCCCTTATTTCTTTTAACAGATTTTCCAGCAACTGCCTGTACTCTTCAGCACTTTATGTATAATGAAGGGGTGTATCTCAATTTGAGAAATTCATCAGGAAACAAAGAATAAAACCAAAAACCTTGTTTGTTTTGTTTTTCTTCAGCTCTAAGACAGTTGCATTTCCAGTCTCTATATGTTATCTATGTAGGTCCTGTTTGGGAGTTATGTCAAAGACTTCAGGTGGGGGGGTCTCCTTTATTGGTGTGATCAGATGATGGCTGTGGGGAGAACTGTGTTCACTTTATCAGAATGTTCCAAAATCTCCCAATTTCTTTTAATTTTGAATAGGAAGGACTTGGGGTGGGGAATGAAGGTCAGCTATTGAAGTCCAGGACTTTGAATGCTTGTCTCTTAAAAGTCTAGGTTTGTGTATATAACTATATGTGTGATACTAAATTAGGACTACCCAAACTCTTGAGAGTTTTCCTTGTCTTTAATGGCTACCTGGCAGGCAGGTACAACATGAACTTTTCCATGCTGTGCTGAACATACAAAGAAAGGGCTTCGACCTCCTCTTTTCCTCTGGATGAAAAGAATTCAGCACTGCCCCAAGCCATTTTACTGTCCAAGCAAAGGACAAGATAGCATTCTCTCTAAGGCCAGGGGATGCAATATCATGGCTGAAACAACTCTTTGCAGTGTGTCTCAAGAATCTCAAGACTCATTTCACAGCAAAAAGCAAAACAAAAACACACCATATCACATGAATGCAGATGTTTATGAGGGTTGCAGTATGTTTCATGTGCAGGAAATCATGTATACAGTTGGAAAAAATGCATACAAATAGCTTAGCCAATGGAAAAAGATGTCTACAAAATTGTTTATATTAGGAAAAGTATGTAAACAAAACTATTGTTGTTTAGTCATTTAGTTGTGTCCAACTCTTTGTGACCCCATGGACCAGAGCACGCCAGGCCATCTTGTCTTCCACTGCCTCCCGGAGTTGGGTCAAATTCATGTTGGTATCTTTGATGACACTGTCCATCTATCTCGTCCTCTGTCGTCCCCTTCTCCTCTTGCTTCACACTTTCCCAACATCAGGGTCTTTTCCAGGGAGTCTTCTCTTCTCACGAGATGGCCAAAGTATTGGAGACTCAGCTTCAGGGTCTGTCCTTCCAGTGAGCAGTCAGGGTTGGTTTCCTTTAAAATGGATAAATTTGATCTCCTTGCAGTCCAGTGGGACTCTCAAGAGTCTCCTACAGCACCACAATTTAAAAGCATCAATTCTTCAGTGGTCAGCTTTCTTTATGGTCCAGCTCTTACTACCACACATCACTACTGGAAAAGCCATAGCTTTGACTATGCGGACATTTCTCAGCAAGGTGTGTCATGAATTTGATTATGAAAATAGAATAGAAGTGTATTTCATAGGATTTATTTCAGAGCTGCAACGAAAAAGCTAGAAATCTGCTTGTGTCCAGGTGCTAATTAGAGAGAAAAATGTACAAGGTCAGTTCTTCTCCGGCTAAAGAAAAAAAAAGTTAAGAAGAGCAAGCTGACCCTTATCTTATCTCAACTCCGATGGACAAGGACATAACCTCTTAATTTAAGAAAGATGGGCGAAGGAGAATGAGAAGGGGAGGAGAAGGACAGAGAAGAGATGGAAGGGAGAGAGACGACGCCGAGAGAAATGCAGCCGACAGGACTTTATTCTGAGATTGCGTAAGAATGCTTATTTAAGATATAGCTAGACTTTTTATTGTTTTCACTTTATAGAGGAAATGACTGATGGCTAAGGCTGGGGGTTATTTTGGAAACAATTTGGAAATACTGAATAACGTTAAAATAAGCTTGTTGAAATTATATCTTTTGTAATAAAACATAAAAAGACAAATTGTCTGTAAGCTGTCTCCTTGTTTAGACCAAGCTACTATGGTAAAATTGGCTACGTTAGAAATATATTATTTGATCTGGCCACATTACGCTACCAAATGAGGGTCCTAAAGTAATAAAAGAAGAAGAGCAGACCTTCCAGATTGTTTATTTAAAATCGAGACAGACTTGGGTGAAGGAGTGAGAAGTCGCCTAGAGCAAAATTACAGGACCCGATTTTGCAGGCAATAGGGACTGATCATTCTGAATCCCTCTCTGTCTCGTGTAAAGGTAGTTCTAAGGAACGCTTTTACCACATGGTGGCATCTTGGGATCTGAGTCTCACGTGCCGTGTTTACAGTATAGTGGCAGATGGGATTTGATTTACAAGCCATGGTGGCTGTGTTTGGATACAAATCCATGTGCTGTGTTTATGCCATGCTGGCAGCTTAAATATTTGTGCTTTGCTCAAGGGCTGAATTAGCGCTGGTAATTGTTTTATGAAGGCAGATGTGTGAGCAAGCAGATACACACTGCTAAATAAAGGACAAGAGAAACTTCTCTGGCGTGAGCTTCAGAGCAAAGCAGGGAAGGTTGTAAATTATTGTGACTGGAGAAGACTCCTATGCAGAAAGCTCAGGCTAAAGTAATGCAAGGAGAGATTCTGCCAGTGGCTTAAGAGTTCTAAGGAACAAGCATTGTGCTGTTTAATAAGTGCCAGCTCGTTTCACTCAGGTGATAGAGTGGCAAAATTGTTTTGAGTGTAGCAGGAGTCTATAAGGAGCAGCCAGGATAATAAAAGTAATTTAAAAGTGATTAAATAAAGTTTAAAAAGGAAAATTTCCTACCCCAAGCCAGAACCAAAAGGATTTCCTGAAGGGAAAGTAGGATTAGTCAAAGCTAACAGTTTAATTGTTTTATTGCTCCTCCCGTGCTTCAGCCAAGGCTGCAGGGAGAGAAAAAAAAAGGAAAAATGGCTTTTAGCAGTCGGTTTTCACTGCCTGAAGTATCAGTGGATAAGGAGATTTTGGAAGCAGTGGAACACTGGGAAGTAGATAACCCAGAGGATGAAGAAGATGCCCAAAGATTAATAGAAGCAAATCCAGAAGTTGTTAAACCTAAAGTGAAGCCAAGAAAGACACAGCAGTACACTGGGGCGGAACAAGTTCCAACTCAGCAGGACCTGCTAACAGGAGAAATAATCACCCAGAGGGGAACAGCTGGAGCAGAGGCTGACCTTAGTGGCAATGCTGCAGACCGGTCAACTCTAGAGAATAAGTTAGCTGAAGTGATGGCTGATTTATTAGCTTGCCAGAAACAATGGGTGAATGCACACACAGCTAGTGAACTTCAAGCAAGAAGATACCACGAAATGAAACTACAGATTTTAGAGAAGGAAATTGCTGAGAAACAACAAGCCAGAGACTCAATATCTAACATTGACAGGAGAAACCTACCATATTACCAAGAGGGCGATGACATTTTTTCATTTTTATCACTTTTTGAATTTTCGTGTGCTGATCTGAACGTGCCAACACAATTATATTTAAAACTTCTACGATCACAAGTTTCCGGGGAGTTAGCCACCATTTTAGCAAGAAGTTCCAGCCAAAATTTAACTTGGGAACAGTTTAAAATTTTGGTTTACCAAAGAGAAGGTTTTACACTGGAACTGCTAAGGCAACAGTTTAGAAAATTGAGGAAGACCCCTCAAATGAGTTATTCTGCCCTTGCTGATCAAATAGAGGTGTTAGGCGACCGTTGGTTAGAGGCTGCCAAGGTCAATACATTCAAGGACTTAAGAATGCTACTGTATATAGAACATTTTCTAAATTTAGTACCACCAGAGTTAAAGAGTAGCTTATTGGAGAAAAATTGCACAGACCTCCAAACGTTGGCGCTCAAAACCGATGAATTAATTTCCTTCAAGCAAAGTGAACCTACCACCAGAGTAAGGCCTATTCCAGAAGTGCCTAGGAGGCAGAGTCAATACGAATCCAAGAAAACAGAGGTTCCTGAACCAAGACAGTCTTTTGCTGGAGAGCGAAGAAGCATGGGCACTAGCCAGATTAGGTCACCTTTGGCTTGTTTCCATTGCGGAGGAGCCCATTTAAAAAGGGATTGTCCACGACTGGCGGGATCAACTAATCAAGAGGAGAAGCCAGTTGGCAAAACCCCGTTACCTGCCCCACGGAGATTTCAGCAGACACCCTTACCAGCACCAAGGAGATTCGAGAAGGCACCCATACCGGCTCAACGGAAATACAAATCAACAACCCCGAAGGTCAACTATCTCAGTGCAACATCGCTAGAAATACCAGAACAACCAACAGAACCACCTGTAATTAATCAACTATGTAATGTGCCACCCCAGAGACAAGGAGGAGTCAATCCAAATTTTTCTGAAACCAGTGAAATGCAAGCAACGGAGCCAAGGATTGTGCCAAGGATAATGGGCTTACGAGTAGCTCAAGTCTCAACAACAGTAAACCAACAGACATCCTCAGGGGAGAAATTTTCAGTTATAGATCCCAGTAGCATCCTACCAGAAGAACAGTTATATTGGTCACTGAAAAGTTTTTCGGAACCGGTAACCCTACATTTTTCTACAGGAGATTTAACCATAAACGCCTCTAGGGATACCGCCGCAGATATCTCATCAATCAACAAACGGTTTATAGATTCGGAACTAATCTTGAATAACCTGAGATGTCCAGTGAAAACTTATGGATCTGGAGAAGTAATCGAGAGATTCGTACCATTAATCTACGTGCAAATTAGCTACAAAAATTGGAAAGACGCAAAATATCTATTAGTGCATGAAGGCAAACCTGATTTTTTATTGGGAAACGATCTAGCATTTCTTAACCACCAACACACTTTAAAATCAGCTTCCATACAAGCAGTGACACGTGCGCGAAGCAAGGCAATAGAGCAAGTCCCAACTGAAGATAACTCTGAGGAGCAATCAGATGGTCATGTAATGCAACATCAACCCCTTGCAGATGAAACGGATAGTACAACTGAGATAAAAACTGAACCAGAGGATCTACTAGTACCAATGGGATCAGAGGAATTCAAACGAAAACAGATGGAAGACCCTACATTGGATTCTTTGAGGTCTCAAGCCGACAGTTACGCGGTACAACCGGTACAACAAAAAGTAACCTTTTTGTGGGGACAAAATGGACTATTGTACCGAGAATATTTTCCCAAATCAAATGAACAGGCGGAACCAGTACAACAACTAGTGATTCCACAGAGGTACAGAGAAAGAATTCTGCAACTTGCCCATGATAGTCCAAGTAGCGGACATCTTGGAATTCAAAAAACTTTAAGTAGGATTTCGCAGCATTTTTATTGGCCCGGCATTTCCAAAAACGTCAAGGACTATGTTAATTCCTGCAATTATTGTCAAAGAACAGGGAAACGGACTGATTGTACAAAACAAAAATACTATCATGACAAGAAGGCCCGTCACCGAGAGTTTGAAGTGGGTGATATGGTATTGGTACTAAACCTGCTCAGACCTTCAAAATTGGAAGTAGTTTGGGAAGGTCCAGGGGAAATCATACAAAAAGTGGGAAATGTGAATTATCTTGTGAAAATGTTAAATTCATCCAAGAAACCAGTTATGTATCATGTAAATAGTTTAAAAATGTATAGAAACAGATCTGCAAACAATTCTAATTGTAACAATGCGGGGAGAAAAATCGAACGTAATGTAACAGATCGTTGAAAAATGGTATGCTGTAATATGGTTACTTTGAATTTCTGTTTAAAATTAATCAACTTGTTTTCTTTTTCTGTATACTCATGGAGATATTTAGCTATAAGAACAAATGTGTTACTGGTTACTATTAATCAACTTGTTTACTTGTCTGTATATTGATAGAGATAGGCATTACTGTTATGAATTTAATACTTTGTTAAGATAAATTTAAGTTCACATGTAGTCTTATTAATTTTTCATAATCAAATGTTAAGTAAGTATAAAAATAAGAACTCTAATAGTTCTGTATTTTGTATATTTAAGGGGGGGCGTGTCATGAATTTGATTATGAAAATAGAATAGAAGTGTATTTCATAGGATTTATTTCAGAGCTGCAACGAAAAAGCTAGAAATCTGCTTGTGTCCAGGTGCTAATTAGAGAGAAAAATGTACAAGGTCAGTTCTTCTCCGGCTAAAGAAAAAAAAAGTTAAGAAGAGCAAGCTGACCCTTATCTTATCTCAACTCCGATGGACAAGGACATAACTGTTTTTGACAAAACTTTACTAGCCTTTGTCCTCCTTCATTTTGAATTCCAAGGCCAAACTTCCCTGTTGTTCCTTTTATCTCTTGACTCCCTACTTTAGCCTTCCAATCCCCTAGAATGAGAAGAACATCCTTCTTTGGTGTCAGATCTAGAAGGTGTTGTAAGCCTTCATAGAATTGGTCAGTTTCAGCCTCTTCATCATGGGTGATTGGTGCATAAACTTGGATTACTGTGATGTTGAAAGGTCTGCCATGGATTCGTATTGAAATCATTCTATCATTTTTGAGATTGTATCCCAGTGCAGCTTTTCCCACTCTTTTGTTGACTATGAAGGCTACTCCATTCCTTCTACGGGATTCTTGCCCACAATAGTAGATATGATAATCATCTGAGCTGAATTCGCCCATTCCTGTCCATTTTAGTTCACTGATGCCCAGGATGTCGATGTTTGTTCTTCAACCTCCTGTTTGACTACATCCAGCTTACCAAAGTTCATAGATCTTACATTCCAGGTTCCTATGCAATATTTTTCTTCGCAGCATCAGACTTTCCTTTCACTTCCAGGCACGTCCACAGCTGAGCGTCCTTTCGGCTTTGGTCCAACCACTTAATTAGCTCTGGAGCTATTTGTCCTTGTCCTCTGCTCTTCCTCATTAGCATGTTGGATGCCTTCCGACCTGAGGGGCTCATCTTCTAGTGTCATATCTTTTAGCCTTTTGTTTCTGTCCATTGAGTTTTCTTGGGAAAGATACTGGAGTGTCTTGCCAGTTCTTGCTCCAGGGGGATCGTATTTAGTCAGAACTCTCCACTCTGACCTGTCTGTCTTGGATGCCCCTGCACAGCATAGCCCATAGCTTCTCTGAATTACTCACGTCCTTTTGCCACAACAAGGCAGCAATCCATGAAGGGGAAACTATACATTGTGGAAAATGTACTTATGACTTTACTCGAACAAAGGATGGGACATTTTTGGGTCCAGAGTAATCTAGCTGCTGTGAGTATATACATAAGACAATGCTTCAATTTATTATCATTGATTCCTGATATGACATTCAATAATGCCATTTCAGGTTTTATATCTAATTTCTGCTGGGTGGTTTCTTTTGCTAAGTCCCATACCTGCGTCCAATAATTTTTGACCTTTTCGCATGTCCACCACATATGATAAGTTCCTACATTCTTTTTACACTTCCAACATATATTGCTGTTACCCTCTGATATTTTTGCTAATCCTACAGGTGTGTAATGCCATCTGTAGAACATTTTAAGGATATTTTCTCTGAGATTTACTGGTTTAAGCATCTTATAACTTTCTTTCCACATCTTAGTCCAATCATCGAGATCCACGCTGTATCCAATTTTTTTTTGCCCATTTTACCATTGTCTCTTTCACCCTCTCATCCTCTAGATCATATTCTAATAAGAGTGTGTAAGCAACGGGGGCTCATTCTGACGCGTAGATTCGATCTTACAACTGCAGGTCTTCTTGACCTTGCAGCACAGAGGCTTTTGTGGTTTAACCCGCAGCGCCACCACGACCCTCCACGTTGCTAGTTACTGTCAACTTTATTTTATGTACCTTTCAGGAAATTGGTAACCTGGGCCTTTCGCTACTTGTGGAAGGATGTGTCTTTATGAGAGAGAGAGAGAGTGTGTGTGTGTAATGGAGGGAGTCCATGAGTAATCATCAGACTTGTTCAGGCCAGGGGACGATACAGTAGAGGTAAGCAGCTTCAGCATTATGTTAGAGGGAAGGGCAAAAGGGTATTAGTTGTCTCTAAGCTGTCACCAAATTTAAATTCTTTCTATAGTCTTCATGACTGGACCCCTGGGCTGAATGTACTGCTGCTCAAAGCCAGGTTGATAAATGGGAAAACAACAGCCATCCAAGGCATGATCCTGAATGAGCATGCCAACCAGGTTGGATGGGACTGGGAGTGTTAATCTCACTCAGCTTTGTCCACCAAGGTTTTCTGTGCAGCAGGAGGCAAGACCTGGAGGGTGAAGAGATAGTGTTGAAGTGTGTGGTGATCATGGAACAAAGGAAAGGCTAATTGCCTTGGAGAGAGAGAACAAAGGAGTCAACAGCAGTTGTCCTTGCCAGCAGAGCCTACTGGCAATGCCCCGAGGGCTCTTTTTATTGACTTAACATGATTACACAACCCCTTCATGGATTGCTGCCTTGTCGTGGCGAAGGGGCTTGAGTAACTCAGAAAAGCTATGGGCTATGCCATGCAGGGACACCCAAGATGGACAGGACATAGTGGAGAGTTCCGACTAAATGCAATCCACCTGGAGTAGGGACTGGCAATGCCACTTCAGTATCTTTGCCAAGAATGCCCCATGATCAGAAACAAAAGGCTAAAAGATATGACGCTGGAAGATGGGACCCTCAGGAAGGCGTCCAACATGCTACTGAGGAAGAGTGGAGGACAAGTACAAGTAGCTCCAGAGCTAATGAAGTGGTTGGGCCAAAGCCGAAAGGACGCTCAGCTGTGGACGTTCCTGGAAGTGAAAGGAAAATCCAATGCTGCAAAGAAAAATACTGCATAGGAACCTGAAATGTAAGATCTATGAACCTTGGGAAGCTCGAGGTGGTCAAACAGGAGATGGCAAGAATAAACATCGACATCCTGGGCATCAGTGAACTAAAATGGACAGGAATGGGCGAATTCAGCTCAGATGATTATCATATCTACTATTGTGGGCAAGAATCCCGTAGAAGGAATGGAGTAGCCTTCATAGTCAACAAAAGAGTGGGAAAAGCTGTAATGGGATATAATCTCAAAAATGATAGAATGATTTCAATATGAATCCAAGGCAGACCTTTCAACATCACAATAATCCAAGTTTATGCACCAACCACCACTGCTGAGGAGACTGAAACTGAACAGTTTTATGAAGATTTACAACACCTTCTAGAACTGACACCAAAGAAAGATGTTCTTCTCATTCTAGGGGACTGGAATGTTAAGTAGGGAGCCAAGAGATAAAGGGTATAACAGGGAAGTTTGGCCTTGGAGTTCAGAACGAAGCAGGAAAAAGGCTAATAGAGTTTTGTCAAGAGAATAAGCTGGTCATCACAAACACTCTTTTCCAACAACACAAGAGGTGACTCCATACATGGAAATCACCAGATGGGCAATATCGAAATCAGATTGATTATATTCTCTGTAGCCAAAGATGGAGAAGCTCTATACACTCAGCAAAAACAAGACCTGGAGCTGACTGCAGCTCTGATCATCAGCTTCTCATAGCAAAATTCAAGCTTAGACTGACAAGAGTAGGAAAAACCACTGGGCCACTCAGGTATAATCTAAACCAAATCCCCTATGAGTACACAGTGGAAGTAAAGAACAGATATAAGGAACTAGATTTGGTGGACAGAGTGCCTGAAGAACTTTGGATAGAGGCTCGTAACATTGTCCAGCAACAAAAACCATCCCAAAGAAAAGGAAATGCAAGAAAGCAAAATGGCTGTCCAACGAGGCCTTAGAAATAGCAGAGAGGAGAAGGGAAGCAAAATGCAAGGGAGATAGGGAAAGTTACAGAAAATTGAATGCAGATTTCCAAAGAATAGCAAGGAGAGACAAGAGGGCCTTCTTAAATGAACAATGCAAAGAAATAGAGGAAAATAACAGAAAAGGAAAAACCAGAGATCTGTTCAGGAAAATTGGAGATATTAGAGGAACATTTCGTGCAAAGATGGACATGATAAAGGACAAAAATGGGAGGGACCTAACAGAAGCAGAAGACATCAAGAAGAGGTGGCAAGAATACACAGAGGAATTATATCAGAAAGATGTGGATATCCCGGACAACCCAGACAATGTAGTTGCTGACCTTGAGCCGGACATCCTGGAGAGTGAAGTCAAGTGGGCCTTAGAAAGCCTGGCTAACAACAAGGCCAGTGGAGGTGATGGCATTCCAGTTGAACTATTTAAAATCTTGAAAGATGATGCTGTTAAGGTGCTACATTCAATATGCCAGCAAGTTTGGAAAACCCAACAGTGGCCAGAGGATTGGAAAAGATCAGTCTACATCCCAATCCCAAAGAAAGGCAGTGCCAAAGAATGCTCCAACTACCGCACAATTGCACTCATTTCACACGCTAGCAAGGTTATGCTCAAAATCCTCCAAGGTAGGCTTCAGCAGTATGTGAACCGAGAACTCCCAGAAGTACAAGCTGGATTCCAAAGAGGCAGAGGCACTCGAGACCAAATTGCTAACTTGCGCTGGATTATGGAGAAAGCCAGAGAGTTCCATAAAAACATCTACTTCTGCTTCATTGACTATGCAAAAGCCTTTGACTGTGTGGACCACAACAAACTATGGCAAGTTCTTAAAGAAATGGGAGTGGCTGACCACCTTATCTATCTACTGAGAAACCTATATGTGGGACAGGAAGCAACAGTTAGAACTGGATATGGAACAACTGATTGGTTCAAAATTGGGAAAGGAGTACGACAAGGCTGTATATTGTCTCCCAGCTTATTCAATTTATATGCAGAATACATCATGCGGAAGGCTGGACTGGAGGAATCCCAAACCGGAATTAAGATTGCCGGAAGAAATATCAACAACCTCCGATATGCAGATGACACCACTCTGATGGCAGAAAGTGAGGAGGAATTAAAGAACCTTGTAATGAGGGTGAAAGAAGAGAGTGCAAAAAATGGTCTGAAACTCAACATCAAAAAAACTAAGATCATGGCCACTGGTCCCATCACCTCCTGGGAAATAGAAGGGGAAGATATGGAGGCAGTGACAGATTTTATTTTCCTGGGCTCCATGATCACTGCAGATGGAGACAGCAGCCACGAAATTAAAAGACGCTTGCTTCTTGGGAGGAAAGCGATGACAAATCTTGACAGCATGTTAAAAAGCAGAGACATCACCTTGCCAACAAAAGTCCGACAGGTTTTTCCTGTCGTGATGTATGGAAGTGAGAGCTGGACCATAAAGAAAGCAGACCGCCGACGAATTGATGCCTTTGAATTGTGGTGCTGGAGGAGACTCTTGAGAATCCCCTGGACTGCAAGGAGAACAAACCTATCAATTCTAAAGGAAATCAACCCTGAGTGCTCACTGGAAGGACAGATCCTGAAGCTGAGGCTCCAGTACTTTGGCCATCTAATGAGAAGAAAAGACTCCCTGGAAAAGACCCTGATGTTGGGAAAGTGTGATGGCAAGAGGAGAAGGGGACGACCAAGGATGAGATGGCTGGACAGTGTCTGCGAAGCAAGCAACATGAATTTGACACAACTCCGGGAGGCAGTAGAAGATAGGAGGGCCTGGCGTGCTCTGGTCAATGGGATCACGAAGAGTCGGACACGACTAAACGACTAAATGAATGATTACACAGTATGTTATGAGAGAAACAGATAGGATAGTGATTACCTAATCATTAACTATGATTGGTTAAAATAACACTTTGGTCTTATGCTCTAAATCTAAGTGAAAGGGCAGAAGAAAGGGCTACCCTGCCTGCGGGCTGCTGCTGTATCCTGCCAGGAGTGTACACACATCACTGAAACGGAATCACAGCTACAACCTTTAGGTAGGAGTTTCTCACAGAAGTGGTCTACTGTGATTCCATCCCCCACACCAGGTGTTACATCCCCCAGTTTTCCAGGTTTGAAAGCATATATCTGAAAGCAGGTGCTTGGGACAGAAAAGGAATCCTGTTAATGTAATGCCACCCTGTGGCTCAACAGACTCCTTTCCTGAGCTAACTGAGCTGGTCTCAGTGGTAGTACTATGTCAGGAATTTGGCGACAGTAGAAATACGCAGAGTTATTGAAGACACTTACAAGTTCTTCTTTGTTGCAAGACGGTTGTATTTACAAGTATTTACAGATATTTACAGGCAGGCATCTCAACAGCATGGCAGGAACTCTTTATACAATCGTACAGCATGCATGGCAGCAAGTGGTGGAAGAGGAAGAGAAAGACACAAAGACACAGTCCACTTATATACATGTACATGGCATATTTTGTCTAAACAGAAGACAGATGACTTCATCCTTTGCACCTGGTTTTCTGGTTTCAAGACATTGCATCATCTCCAGAGTGATTCAGCATTCTCACATCTGTGCACAATGGCAGCTCGTTAATGATACACTTATACATGTTCAGGCCTACAAAATTTCTATATTCTGACATACTAGGATCGTCTTGGCTTCTTGTGCTAAGGGGATTTCAATGTCCATGCCCAAGCAGCTCTGGCAGAAGTAGCTCAGGACCTCATGACCACCATGACAACGATGGGCCTATTCTGAATGGTATCTGACCATACCTATACTTCAGGGCACACTTTAGACCTATTTTTCTGTACAGTGGTGCCTCGCTTGACGGGGATAATTAGTTCCAGCAAAATCGCTGTAGAACGAAATCGTCATCAAGTGAAAGTAAAAATCCCATTGAAATGCATTGAAAACCGGTTCAATGCATTCCAATGGGTGAAATACCTCAGCATCCAGCGAAGATCCTCCATAGGGCGGCCATTTTCCGGTGCCTGTAATGCGAGGAATCCATTCTAAGCACAGCAGGGAGCCATTTTACACAGCAGGTTGCCATTTTGGAACCCGACGATATGCTGTTTTCTGATCGTCGTAAAGCGAAAAATCGGTTCCCGAAGCGGGGAACCTATCATCGTAAAGTGGTTTTTCCCTATTAAAACATCATTTTACGGTCACAAAAGCGATCACAAAAACTTCATCGTAAAGCGATTTCCTCATCTAATGAGGTAATCGTTAAGCGGGGCACCACTGTACTGGGGTAGAATAATTACTGGCCTGTTTCTAATATCACATTCTTGGGCACGGTGTTGGAGAAGGTTGCGGTTTCTCATCTCCAGTTATTCCTGGATAAAACAGATTAACAGATTATCTAGATCTAGTTCAATCTGGCTTCAGGCCTGGTTATGGGACAGAGACTGCTATTGTCTCCTATGCCAGGAACTGGACAAGGGGAGGGTGTCCCCGTTTGTTTTGCTGGATCTCTTAGTGGCTTTCAGTACCATTGACCATGGAATCTTTCTAGTCCCTCTCTCTGTGGGACTTAGAGGCACTATTTTACAGAGGCTCCTGTCCTTCCTGTGGGAGAGAACTAAGAAGGTAGTGCTCAGGGACTCCTGTTCCAGACCCTCGCTGTTGCCTGCAGGGTCCTTCAAGGTTCTGTTTTGTCTCCTGGGTACATTAAACTTCTGTGAGAGAGTGTCTAGAATTTTGGGGTTCATTGCCACTAGTATGTGACTTGGGACTTGGAGGCACTACTTTACAGTGACTCCTCTCCTTCTTGTAGGAAGGAACTCAGAAGGTGGTGCTGGGAGAGATTATCCAGAATTTGGGGGGAGGTCATTGTCACCAGTATGCAAATAACACTAAACTCTATCTCCCCTTGCCATCTAAATCTGAGGAAGCTGTTTCAGCTCTAGATCAGTAATTGGTATCAGTAACAGACTGGATAAGGGTGAATAAACTGAAATCTAATCCAGACAAGACAAGACAGAGGCACTCCTGGTTAATTGAAAGGCAGCTCAAGAAACAGAAATGCAACCTGTGCTGAGCTGGATTACACTTCCTCTGAATATGCAGATGCACAGCTTGGGGGTGCTCCTGGATTCCTCTCCTAGTCTGGATGCCAAGGTTTCAGTGGTGGCTAGGAGAGCATTTGTACAATTAAAACTAACATGCCAGCTACAATCTGGCAACAGTGACACATGCTTTAGTTACATCCTGGCTGGATTACTATAACACAGGCTACACAGGGCTGCCTATGGAAGTGTCAGGAAATTTCAGTGGGTCCAAAATGCAGCCAGGAATTCACTAATACCATTTTTGTCCTGAAAGACAATCTGGTTAGTGTGTCACCAAAAGAGTGCAGGGATGATTAGGTGTCCATATTTGGGCATAGAGCAGGTCAGGAGCGTACTGCATGCTCCAAGAAATGCTGGTTTGTCCAGTGAGCTCACACTTGTTTTTCTCTTGCTGAAGAAATAAGTGGTAAATACTCAACTGTTGCAGGGTGCAAATGTCTTCCCCCCCCCCAGTTAGTGTAACTTTTGTATCCAAAAGTCTAGATAAATACAATTCTGATAATTAAGAAGCTGTGTATGTATAGATACTTTAATTTGGGGCAGGGAGAGTGCATGGGGAGCTGAATGCTAGCAAATGTTATCAATGTATTCTTGCTGCCCTGAATCTTCTTCTCCCCCTTTGTGACTGAGATGGGGGCTTACTGGCTTACAGTACATTCCTTTAACACCACCTCTGCACAAACTCTTGTTGGCCAAATGGAATCCTGCAGTCAAAATTCATTGTCTTGTAGTATTTCCAGCAGCAAACCAAGGCAATTGGCTTCTGCAAATAACATTCTGTTGAACTGCGTAAACAAACTGGATAGAATTCCTCAGCTATTCAGCTGTACTGTATCTCCTCTCTCACACACAGCAATCTCGCTTGTGTTTAATAAGTACTGTTTATGAAGAGGGTAATTCTGAAGCAATCATGTGAGTGACAAAGACATTAAAATGCTTGCAAGGCCCAAAGTGCAACTGTAGAATTTTTACTTTCTCACCCATAATTTCACTGCGCTTGGTGTAATTAACACACTTTATTGGGGTTGAGTTTCTCTCTGTGAATTCAAATTTGAGACTGATACTGATCTCTGCAGAAGACAGGAACAACTGTTCACCCTCTCGTAACTTGCACCTTGCCTCCCCAGTTCCACAAAGCGATGGCAGATAGAGGGGAGCTCAGCTTGTACTGTTAGCTTAACATATGGTTCATAGCCACTTCAGATGCTAAAACAGGAGATATCATTAAATTAACCAAAATGAAACAGTTTGCTGTCATTGTGAAAATTGGGGAGGGCTTGTTGTCTTAAAAGCTGAATGAAATAATGCAACAGACTGTTAATGAATAAGGGTATATAGATAGATACATGTTCAAGTGTAAATCAGGTCATCAGTATGTCTAGCTCTGTCTTACCATTACAACACACAGCATAAATGCTTTCTTAAAGTATTTATTGCACTCTAGCATTTGTGGTCCCTGTATTGTTTGAAAGGCCCACAGATTCAATAAATAATCCAGTTAAAAAATGGGTCCAAAAATGGAAAAGTGAAGACACACCTATGATGGAGGAGTTTCTGAAGAAGCTGTTGGATATTGCAGAACTAGACACACTCTCAGAAGCACTACGAGAACAACCAAGGGACTATGCAAAACAAAGCTGGAACTTAATACTGTATATATTTGGGCCCAGGGACAGAGCAAAGCTTAGGGCAAAATGATTTATGTGGTTTTTTTTTCCAATGCTCTCTGGAAATTTGGGAAATTTGGGACTTAATGAGGTTGGAATCTCTGTCCTTAAAAGGGGGAGTGGGAGTTTTTTTTTTCTTATTTCTTTTTCTATTTTTTTATCTTATACTGTATTTTGTTTCTAGTTTGTAGAATTATATGTTCAAATAAAAATAAATAAATAACTGAGTTCAAATCTGTTACTCACCTGAGCTGTTAAGACTTCACAGGGGCTGCGGTCACACAACAGAAAGCCCCCCCCCCTTTTGCTCACTTCTGCTTCCTGGGTTGTGGTCACGTGGTATATATCATGTGATTGCGGTTCGTACATATTTGCAGCAGCCGCTGCAGCAGTGATAGCATGAAACATCTCTCTGGCTGGACCGGGAAGAGCTCCTGAAACAGGTGGGGAAAAAACAGCAGGAATACTGACCTCACTCCATGGCCCCTCTAGAGGAAATTCACATGGCAGCCCAACATGTTCCTTGTTGGTGCTTCCCCTTCCAGAAGACCCATGGCCACATGAGACCTTTGGGTAGTGTGGGCAGCATATAAATTAAGTAAATAAAAATAAATAAAATGGTTGAAGGAAGTGAAAATAAAGAAGGAAAAGTTCCTTTTTCCTTTTTCTCCATCATGAAGAGAAGCAACCAGCAACCTCAGATACAGCAGCAAGAGGAGGACGGGCAGGATTGTGCACCTCCACACCTGCCCCTCCCCTGGGTGAAGGCAAGGAATTTCTTCTGAAAGAGGCTTATTTGGTGAGCCACACATGAACCACCTCTTCTCAAAATGGCTACCCAGTGGTGAGGTCAGTACGTTACCCAGGAGTCAAATCACCTCTGAAGAGAGAGTGACAGGATGTTTTGACAGAAGCATATCAATACACCGGCATTCCTCCCTTACCTGTACTCATCCAACTCCCTTTTAAATATATGTTAGATGCATGGGAAATATATTGATTTTGGAGTATACACTCAATGGTATATAGGTTTTACTGTGCAATGAAAAGTGGGACAAATATAGTAGTAGCCTCCCAGTGGGCTGGATTTGTTTTGGATGGAGCATGGAGAGTCACTATTGGATAGACATCGTCTGAATGAAAAACAGGGTCAAAATTCAAGAGGAGTAAGTCAGAAACATTTTGCTGGTGTGACTGCAGCCAGAGTGTAGAATCTGCAAACATGATTACAGGAGAATGTCGAGATAGTGATGCATTGGAGAGAAAACATTATTTTGTAGTAAGGAACTAGAACCCCCAGATATTTTCTTTTCTTCATTACAACTTGACTCCCTCCACCCCATTCTAGTCTACACTGTCTAAACTCAGCTTTGGTTCACCTGCACTGTATGTCTACCTGTCAGCATGTCAATTCACCACTGCTGCTGGTCAAGCTTCTGTGATGTCACAGAAACATAGAAGAACAATAGGGACATGGAGAGGACTGGAAAGAAGGCCAAAGGGAAGCTGCAATATTGGAAGTCATATAGAAAGGCTTGGGGGAGAGTGAATACAGAAGGTTTTGTGCTTCCCAAACTATACAAGGCCAGCCATATGCAAGGCTAGATTGTTTGGGAAAGCATTTTAAACTAGAGCCATTTGTTCTGTCAATATCGGTGACACAAAGACTACTTACATTTCATAGCCTTCTGAAATCTAATACTAAAACAACAGGCTGCTTAATTTTCATTTTTCCATTTGTACAGATTTCTGACACCTGTTGCCCAGAAAATGAGAGCTTGATCAAGACACAATTAATTTATAAAATACAGCACTGATATTTTCATCCTTTAACTCAATGTGCCACTTAATTAGAACAAAAGTTTGACCCCTTTCCTATTGCAAACAGGGAATGGCAATCTTATATTAAAAAGGGGTCAAAAAAGTTAGATCTTTAGGTGGTTTAGCCAGTATGACTGCACAAATAAAATGATTTCTCTATTGTTATAAATATTTGAGTGATAGTGTTTTCACAGAAGACCTTTCCTGTACAGTTAGTACTTCTTTTCTTCCAGACATTATTTGTTCAGATTTATTCCATTTGGTTTGTTAAAATACTGCCTAGTACTGAACAAACTATCTTTCTGATAAACATCACTATGACTTAGAGGTATCCAGGACCATGTTTCCTATTAAAGATTAGATGACATTGGTTGAAATCCTGTTGTGCAGCTCCCCAAGCATAATTGGAATGAAGACAAGGGCAGGGGCAAATTGCCACTCATTAAATGCTTATTTCAGTGATTTTAGGGCACGTGAAACTTCATTGCATTGTATATATGCTGTGTTCAACTTGAAATCAGCTTTAACCACACATTATTTGTCTTTAATCAGTGGCAATTTGCTGATGATGATATCATCATACCCTTTGCACACATGCAGATGCACAACAGGATTTCCTGCACTGTGATAACATTGTTTCTGTGTTAATTTATGATGATTATTTATTACTAGGATTATCAGTTATTGCCTGCTTAACCTAAAGATATTGGTAAAGTAATAGGATAATAGCAGGTAGCTTTAAATAGTGTTTACAATTTTGATCTGCAGGCAGAAACAAGCAGTTTGATTTGATAAAAATTGTTTCTATAATAACACTACAAGGCGTGAAACAGCTACTGCTGCTGCTTCCTCATTACAACACCTTTCCATAGCTGGAATATGAAGACATTTTACTAATATCCAGTTATGCTCAAAAAGTTTGGCTTGACAAGGATTCTCAAGCCTCCACAAAACATCTGGCCTCCAGGACAAGAATGAAAAAGCAAGCACTCTCTCACACCAATTAGGGGTTGTGAAATTAGTGCAAATTGTACAAAATGTCCCTTGCACCCTTTCCATTTCTACAACTAATCATGTTTGTGCGCATTATGAACATATGTACAGAAAACATAAAAGGACATGCTGAATACTCAGACTAACAAAGAGACCACACCACAGAATGTCTTTAATTTTTATGACTATGCAACAAGGCATCTGTTATATAAGTTTTAAATTTTACACATTTATAGAAATCTCACAGTTGTGACTGACCCCACCACCCAAAAAAGTCTTGCCATCCTGTGGTAAGGAGATTTTTTAAAAATTTCACTGATTCATTGTTTTTCTCATTTGATGTGTAAAGACCAACCAGATCAGTATTTACATCTCTACTGTAGCTCCTTGCTGCTACATCTGCTCTCTTCTCCATGGACTAATCACATGTGTGATTTTATAGTGAATGGGATATTGTTGTAATGTTACACATTGCTAAGATGGGCATGAACTAAAAATTGAATTGCAAAATTAATCTAAAGTCACTAATTCTTCAGAAATTAATCACTTCATATTCATCAGACACAACAACCCCTATGAATACTAACAATGAATGTTTAGTGATTTTCGATTTGTTGCTTCATTTACCCACTTTCATGCCATTTTCCCCACCACCATCATCTGCAGCCTGCTCTTGTCAGTCAGAAGCTGTAGGCAAACATGGGAGGGACCTAGAGATTCTTGGATTGGCAGGTCAAACAGCCAGACACATGGCTCACAGCTCTTGGGGAACTGCTTGTTCCAACACTTTACAAGCAGTTTCCTTGCACCCATTTTTCACTTTTGCTTAGAGTTTTGCTCCGGGTGGTTGCTGCTGTTTATGTGTTCTTTGAGTAGCCAGGCAGCTGAGTGCAATCACATAATTGCACTTTTATTTCATTATTTCAAATAGTGGAACGTTGGGGCGCAAGTTACATCTTGTTGTGCATAATGCCATTAGTCTGAGGAGCAAGATCAAGCCTGAGTGGGACACACATAGAAGACATGGGCACTCCTAGAAAAATGTTGCAAACCAGTTTTCATGCAACTTGAAAGCTGCCCACCAGCTGCATGAGACACAGGAACAGTTGAGGAAGGACAGACATGTTCTCTCCTGCAGGACCTGCCAACTCAGTGAAATGCCACCTAAATCATGGTCTCCCATCTGGTGGAACAGAACACCATTTTGGAGGACATAATGTCCTCCATACCCATTCTGCCTGGGGGAAGAGAGGTTGGCATCAGTGCCATGGATTGGCTGGCCCTTTCCCAGATGATGGAGGTCCTCAATCCCTTTCAGGAGAACACAGATGTTCTCTGTGGTCACAATGCAAGCCTGAGGCAAGTCATCCCCCTAATTTGTGCCCTTGACCAGTCTCTGGGCTCTGCTCTTGCACAGGGACCTGTCCTCCTTCCATGGACCAGAGCTTTGGTGTTGAGATTGTGAGCAGTTAATGCTATTGAGTTGACTCTCAATAAAGATAACCATTCATAGAAAGAACCGGTTGTTGCCAAGTTCTTAGATTAAAAGATTTTCCACTGTTACAAGAGTACGTGTCATTGTCATCTGTGGGAGGAATGACTAAAGAGGATATGGGGGGGGGGTCTAAAGGATAGCCACACTGGCATAGAGGTAGTTTGACTTGCCCCATGATTCAAAGGTGGCAGGCATACATAGTCATAGCTTAGTTTGCCCCAGGGATGAGAGGTGGATGGCACTGAGGTAGTTTGGTTTCCCCAATGTTCAGAAGCAGCTAGCATAGACATAATTTAGTTTGCCCCAGGATCAGAGGTAGTTGGCATTGAGGTAATTTAGTTTGCCCAGGATTCAGATTTGGATGGCACTGAGGTAGGGAGTTTGCCCCCAGGTTCAGAGGTAGCTGGCATAGATGTAATTTAGTTTACCCCAGGGTTCAGAGGCAGATGACATTGAGACAGTTTGGTTTGCCCCCAGGTTGACAGGTGGCTGGCATAGATGTAGTTTAGTTTGGCCCAGGAATCAGATGCAGTGGGCATTGAGGTAGTTTAGTTTGTTCCAGAGTTCTGAGGTGGCTGGAATCAACATGGTTTGGTTTGCCATAGGATTCAGAGGCGACAGGCATAATAGTAGTTTAGTTTGCCTCAGTGATGAGAAGTGGATGGCATTGTGGTAGTTTGGTTTTTCCCCAGATTCAGAAGTGACTGGAACTGAGGTAAGTTTGGTTTGTCCCAGGGTTCAGAGGCAGCAGAAACAGAAGTAGTTTAGTTTGCCCCCAGGTTCAGAGATGGATGGCACTGAGGAAGTTTGATTTGCGCCCTGGTTCAGAGGTGGCTGGCATAAACGTAGCAGGTAATTTTGTGCTCCAAAGTGGGACTGACTGCTGACAGAGAGGTAGGTTTGTGCCCTGAGTGACACAGATTATTTGCAGAGAGGTAGTTTTGTGCCCTGAGTGGGACAAAATGCTGCCAGAGAGCTAGGTTTGTGCCCCTGAGTGGCACAGTTTGCTTGTAGAGAGGTAGTTTAGTGGTCCTGGGTGGCACAGGTGGCAGGCAGAGAGACTATCATGGCATCTCTTCTTCCTTGAGTTCAATGAGGGGAAGCTTCCTTTTATGGTTATGGGATTCAGATGGGAGTGGCAAGGCTGGAGCATTCTACCAGATGTGAGAAGACATACTCACTCTGGACACTGGTGGTGGGAATGGAAAGCAGGTCCATGGGCACAGTGCCCAACTTTGGTCAAATATCCATTTTCCGCACCCAATACTGTGGAGGTGGATGAGTGGTGCTCCACCAGATAATTCTTCATCAAGGACTCTGCAGACGCCTCCTGTCGATGATCTGCCCTCCCCTGTAAGGTCAACCACCCCAGGGGGGTGCATCTCCTGTATCAATTTTGTGCAGTACTCCCTTTTGCTACACCAGGCTTATTTGAGAAAACCTGCTTGTATTTTAGCAGCAAGGCTTTTCATCTTTTCACTCTGGATTTAGCATGTCACAGATCTTAACATCTTCTGGATTATATTGGGGTTCGCCTCACCCTTCCCAATATGGCAATTCATGTTTTTCATTGTCCACTTCTTTCATGGCATATAGGGCCACATTCTCTTTTCTATAGTAAGGTTTAATCATGTTAACATGAAACACTCTTCAACCTTCCTCTCCCTCCTCTTGAATTATGTAATTTACTTCACTCATCTTGGAGATTACTTTAAAAGGACCTACCCAATTTAATTTATTCCCTTTAATAGTTTTCAGCATCAGGACTTCATCTCCCGACTGAATGATCTTTTTCTGGCCTTTTTATCATAACAGAGTTTTTCTTTCCCTTGCTGGCTCTGCAAGTTTTCTGCTGCTAACTTCAGAGATTGCTGCAAGGAGTTCATTAAATTATCTATATACTGGATCACTGTCCCAGGATCTTCTCCCTTTTGTTCCTCCCAATTTTGTCAGAGTAAATCAAGGGGTCCCCGCACTTTCCACCCAAATAACAGTTCAAAAAGACTGAATCCACTGCTTTCCTGGGATACAGACTTATACGCATATAATAAGGGTTGTAATTTGTGATCCCACTCATTGGGGATTTCTGCAGTGTAAGCTCTGATCATTCGCATTAGGGTCCCATTAAATTTCTCCACCAATCCGTTTGTCTGGGGATGATTTGGGGTTGATGTTCTATGAGTTATGCCACAAACTTGCCACAGCCCTTTCATTAATCTGGAAGTGAATGATGTTCCCAAATCAGTGACAATTTCTGAAGCAAAGCCCATGCTATACATATAGTTCAACAAAACATTTGCCACAGTTTCAGTCTCTATCTTTCACAAGGGAATGGCTTCTGGGTATCTTGTGGCATATTCTATTATAGTTAAAATGAATCGGTTTCCCCTTCTGGTTACTTTATTTAAGGGTCCCATTGAAATGGGGTTGAAATTACTGGTAAAGGGCACAATTTAGCTTTAGTTTTATCATTGCCAGTACCCTCCCTTTGACCTATGTCACAGCTTTGACAGTATGATTTTATTTGCTTCCCCATCCCAGGCCAGTAAATTTTTTGAGCTATCATCTGCTTTGCATGAGTGATTCCCAAATTAGCAGAAAAGGTGTCTTTATGTCCTTTTTCTATAATTTCCCTGTATTTAAAAGGGATTACTAGTTGTTTGTGAATGCTTTCCCCTCCCCTCTTAGGATTTATTAAGACCTCTCTATATAACAGGTCTTTCTCCACACAGAATCTTTCAGGGTTTTCAGGGGTTAGCTTTCCTTCTCTGGCTAACTTAAAGCATTGTTGTAAAGTGGAATCCTGTCTTTGTTCCTGGCTAAAAGTGTTTTTATGAGGATTCCTTATAACCACTACCTCAGCTGTTTCCTTTGTTTCATGTCCACCTATAATTTCATCAGGGATCTCACATTTTTCCTCAGGTGTTTCCCTTTTTTCTATCTGGGAGCAAGTAGTTACCAAAACACTCTTAACATGCTCAGATAGATCCAGCCCAATCAAGCATACAGCAGGAATTTGATTTGTGATGGCTACCTGCAAACTGCATTCCACCCTTGATATTTTATTTGTACTTTAGCCATGGGTTGAGTAATTAATTCAGTTCCAATCCCTTTTATGATTATGTATTCATTTCTCATGATATCTCCTTGAGGGATGAGACAAAGTCACCTGAGAGCATGAGTCTCTCAAAGCTAGATATTTAGTATTATTTATGTAAATGTTTTCACCAGAACACTGAAGCAGCTTCTGGTTACTCTCAATAAAATAACATTTTATAATCTTTGCTAAAGGCAGTTGTTGTTCCTGGGTCTCAGCGCTCGCAGTTACTGCACCATTTCTAACTGCCTCAGTGGTCTTTCTCTGTTGTTGCACAGAGTACATTTTCTTGGGCAGATTTCCCTCTCTTTTCTGTTGACCAACCACTTTATTCTTTGAGGTCTGACATACAGAAATGAAATGCCCTTTTTCTCCACATCCATAACAGATTTTAGGGGCTCTTTGTTCAAAATATGAGGACTTGTCTCCCTTTTCTTCAAAGCTTTTATACCTCTGTTGATTCTGCTCTGAGGGCTTGCCTCTAAAATGGCCTCCAGTAGCCTGATGGTTTCTGTGGTAATACCTGGGCTCTTTCTTTCGTCCCAGCTTTTACCGCCAAGTTTTACTTCAGAAAATTTTGGGCTCTTTATTTCTGATATATAATCAGCAGTTTCACTTGCCTGCTGTATAATTTTGGGCTTTTTGTCCCTGACCAAATACCTCAGTTCTCCAGGTAGAACTGAATAGAATTGTTCTAGCCCAATAATATTTTTCATATCTTCTAATGTTTCTACATTGCCTGTTCTAGCCACTTCTCCAAGTATCTTACCAGATTTGCTCCCAATTGAGAATATGATTCCTCCTGCTTTTTAGTCAATGTTCTAAATTTCCATCTGAGGTGCTCTGCATTGATCCCAAACCTCGAGAAAATTTCCTGAATGCCTCATAGTCTCTTGCTTGATCCAGTGGCATTTGAGAATAAATCACAGCTAACTCTTCACTTATCTGGGATCTCAGCATAACTGTTTTCTCTTCCCTCCTCACATTAAAATCCCAGCATGCCCACTCGAAAGCAATGAGGAATGCTTCTGGGAAATCATCCTTTCTAAATTGAGGAAATTTCTTAATATCCACTTTTGATAAATTCCCCTCATTATTTGAATTATTATTGTTTTTTCCCCCAGGAAGTTTGGCTGGGAAGGAAAGCCAGGTACTTTTTCTTTTTGTCCCCCCCCATCACATGGTTTGAATTGGGATTTCCCTGGAGCTTTTGTCCATTTCCCCAGGAAGTTTTGGCTGGGAAGGAAAGCCAGGTACTTTTTCTCTTTGTCTCCCCCCCATCACATGGTTCGAATTGGGATTTCCCAGGACCCCGCGCCTAACGGTGCACAAAATTCTTAAATACTCTAATTCTATCTACGATCCTATCTCTGATCTTAATATGGTAGATATGAATGGCCTGTGGGAAGGTAGAGTTTCAGATTTGAAAGAGGATGAGCAGGAGAACGTGTCTAATGGTGTGTGAAATTTTCAAATCCTATTTTTACCCCAATTTGATAAATAGGAAAGCCAATTAACATTGCATACTTCCACACTATTAGAGAGGAGGCCGGGTAGGTGAGGCTCATCAGCCCTGGAAGGCAGCCCATCTAGGAGAAGGAAAACTCCAATTTCAAACCTCCACTGCCTTGTGGCTATATCCACTTATGGAAAGGGCTTCAGGAGATAACCTCGAGGCAAAATCCAGAGCCAGAGTCCTGGAGGCAGTTTGTGTCATTCTGCCAACTCCTGCGACATCACTGGAACCAGTTGTACTGGCTCTTGCCTTTCCACTGGACTATTTCAACGATGTGGAGAGGGGGGATTTGCTGCTTGGGTAACAGCCTATCCTCCATATTATTTTACCCAGGCTTTGTGCTCTGGAGAGCACACTCCAGCTTCACATACAGCGTAGAAATAACATAGGAAGTAGCAGTTACAGGTCATAAGTCTTTGCTCAACTGGCGTAGAGCATGATGCCAGGGGCTACTTCTGACAGTGGGAGAGGTCATTGTACCTCACTAGGTACATACCGCGTGCCTTAAGCTGGGCAGCCCCCAGCCAGTAAGGTGCTACCTCGCCATGGTCTGTTAACCTCACAGGGTGTGTGGGGTTTAGGGTCAAACCCGACAAGCAGATCGATAACCGTGCACCATGCAACAATCGTAAGAAAATTTCTGCCCTAAAGCTGGGCACCTGGAATGTACGGACAATTACCCCTGGCTTTCCTGACTACGGCTTTCCTGATGACCTGCAAGAAATAGACGATGTGCGCAAGACAGCTGTCATTGACATGGAACTGAGCAGACTGCAGATGGACATTGTTGCCCTGCAAGAGACAAGATTGCCAGACTCGGGATCTGTCAAAGAAAAAAACTTCTCATTCTTCTGGCAGGGAAAACCATTGAATGAGACCAGGGAATATGGTGTTGGCTTTGCAGTCAGAAATACTCTTCTGAGATGCATTGTTCTACCTACTGTGGGAGTGAAAGAATCCTGTCTCTGCAGCTCCACTCATCAGCAGGACCAGTAACCCTCATTAGTGCATATGCACCAACACTGTCATCCACTCCAGAAGTGAAAAACAAATTCTATGACAATCTGGCGGCTACTATCAAAAAAGTCCCTGAAAGATAGGCACTGTTCATCCTTGGAGAATTTAACGCTAGAGTTGGTGCTGATCATAATTCTTGGCCCACTTGTCTAGGCTGTTTTGGCATTGGAAAGATGAATGAAAATGGCCAACGCTTGCTGGAGTTTTGCTGTTATTATGGTCTTTGTGTCAGCAACACATGAAGCTGAAACACAGTTTCCTGAAGACATCCAAGATCCAAGCATTGGCATCAGCTCGATCTGATCCTCACTAGACATTCTAGCCTTCCTAGTATTATGATCACACGCAGTTACCAGAGTGCTGATTGTGATACTGATCACTCCCTGGTGTGTAGTAGAGTAAAACTGTGAACAAAGAGAGTATATCACATGAAAAAGGAAGGAAGACCACGTATTGACATCAACAAGACTCGCAATCAAAGAAAAGTGAAGGAATTTGCCTTCAAGGAAGCCCTTCCAGGTCCGGCTAACGTAAATGCAACTGAACGATGGGAACACTTCAAGAATGCTTTCTATAACACCGCCTTGTCCACCTTTGACAAGAAGACCAAAAAGATGGCTGACTGGTTTGAAGCTCATTCAGAGGATTTAATGCCAGCTATCGAGGATAAGAGAAGAGCTCTAGCAGCATACAAAATCTGTCCTAGTGAGTACAACTTGCAAGCTCTTCAAGCTGCTCGTAGCCAAGTCCAACAGGCTGCCAGGAGATACTCCAATGATTATTGGCTTCAGCTCTGCTCTCAGATACAGATAGCAGCAGACACAGGTAACATCAAAGGAATGTATGATGGGATCAAGCAGGCCTTAGGTCCAATACAGAAGAAATCTGCTCCCTTGAAGTCTGCTACAGGTGTGATCATCCAGGACCGAGCACAGCAGATGGACTGCTGGGTGCAGCACTACTCCGAGCTATATTCCAGAGAGAATGTAGTAACCAAAGAAGCATTAAATAACATTGAGTGCCTGCCTGTCTTGGAAGAGCTGGACAGTGAACCAACCTTAGCAAAAATAAAAGCAGCCTTGGTTTCCCTTGCCTCCGGCAAGGCACCTGGAAAGGATAACATCCCTGCTGAAGTGCTGAAATGCTGTAAGGAGATCATCGCCACCGAACTGTATGAAGTCTTTTGTCACTGCTGGAGGGAAGGTGGAGTACCACAGGACATAAAGGATGCAAACATTGTCACATTGTACAAGAACAAAGGAGACAGGGGTGACTGCAATAACTACCGTGGCATCTCTCTTCTTAGCATTGTAGGGAAGCTGCTTGCCCGTGTTGTGCTGAACAGGCTCAAGGTGCTTGCAGACAGAGTCTATCCAGAATCACAGTGTGGATTTCGAGCTAATAGATCCACCACTGACATGGTATTCTCCCTCCGACAGCTGCAGGAGAAATGCAGGGAACAACAACAGCCACTCTTAGTGGCCTTCATAGACCTTACAAAAGCATTTGATCTGGTTAGCAGGGATGGCCTTTTAAAAATACTTCCCAAGATTGGATGTCCACCTCATCTCCTTAACATCATCAGGTCCTTCCATGATGGAATGAAAGGTGTGATGAGATGTGTTTTTATAGGTAAGCCTGTCTCAATAGAATCCATTTTAAATTAGGATTTCTGTGTAGTTTCTGAGATGAGCCACCGTGGCTATCTCTTATCTAGTTGCTACGGAGAAACATTCCTGGTAGCCAAAGCATTTCTGTAGCTCTCGTGGGAATATGGGGCATGACCTGTCCAGAAGTTTCTTGCCCTTGGGAACTCTGGGAAGAAGAAGCGACGGGAAGAGAGAAAGTGGAGTGTGTTCCATCATGGATTACAAATAGTTTCCTCTGCCATGGACTGAGGGGAAACACCTGGATTGCATCTACAACAGCTTGTGAACCCAGGACACGTGAGATGGACTATGCTACCCTTTATATTAGTTAGCATAGTTTCATTTCTTTATTTTTCTAGCTGGAGTGGGGGAGGAATTCTCTGTGCCTTGTATTGAAAATGTACCAGCTAAACATTTGGTTTCTTTACTTTAACAACTTTTATTAATAAAACAGTAATGATTGATTTCTATCTAGAAGCATTGTTTCTTGTTGCTCATGACCATCCTTCCAGTGGGCACCAAGGAATACAAAAAACCCTCAAGAGAATTTCTCAACATTTTTACTGGCCTGGTGTTTCTAAAACTGTAAAGGACTATGTCAGTTCCTGCGACTTTTGCCAACGAACAGGCCATCAAACCGACCAGGTGAAAGCCGAGATGCAAGTTATGGAAGTTCCCGACCAAGTGTTCAAGTATTTGCAAATGGATGTGCTAGGACCATTCGTTCCTACTAAAACCAAGAAGAAGTACATCATTACTTTCATCTGCTCCGCTAGCAGATGGATAGAAGCTTATGCTATTAGCAACCTTACAGCTACCACCATAGCTAGAATCATCGTTGACTTGTGTTCACGTATTGGTGTAACATCCAAAATCACTTGTGATCAAGCAGGAGCTTTCACAAGTGAACTCATGCG
This sequence comes from Pogona vitticeps, assembly GCF_051106095.1. Classification (NCBI taxonomy): domain Eukaryota; kingdom Metazoa; phylum Chordata; class Lepidosauria; order Squamata; family Agamidae; genus Pogona; species Pogona vitticeps. The sequence continues at coordinate 129,390,546 of NC_135785.1, forward strand.
TAAGATCTGCGAGATAAGTGGAATAACCCTCAGTTTCAGCATGTCTCATCATCCTCAATCTCATGGTATGGTGGAGAGAGGTCAACAAACTTTGCTTAGGATGATTAAAACGTTGAACTCTTGCCTTTTGCTTTGTTTGCCTACCGTAGTTCAGCACATTCTTCACTAGGTGGTTTTTCCCCAAGTGAGGTGGTCTTCGGAAGAAATCTACAAGGACCATTGGACCTCCTAAAATCCGAATGGGAGGGCGTGGTTAAAAGTAGTACTGCCCCAGTTGCTGATTTCGTCAGAAATCTTCAAGAGAAACTCTTGGCTGTCCAGGAGTTGGCCAGAGACAACTTGATGGACACCCAAGCCAGCCAGAAGTTCTACCACGACAAGAGATCCAGACACAGGGAATTTTCTGTGGGTGATTTGGTACTGGTTCTGAACCCACTCAGACCTTCTAAGTTAGAAGTTGTCTGGGAAGGTCCAGGAGAAATTGTTCAAAAAATGGGAAATGTCAACTATCTTGTCAAAATGTTGGGTTCTGACAAGAAACCTGTTCTTTATCATGTCAATAGATTGAAACTTTACAAGGATAGATCTGCAATGGTTTTTCAATATCATGCTGAATATTTTCATGCTGCAAATGAACCCATTGATATGTTGTCTGAATTGCAAGATGCAGGTACTTGGTCTGGCAATCTTGTTTTAACAGGTACCGTTGATCAGAAGGAAAGGTTGTTCCAGATCTTAGAACAACACCAAGATGTGTTCTCAGATAAACCGGGTTACACCAATTTAGTCAGTCATGTGATAACTACTGAGAACAATACCCAGCCCATACGGTCTAGCCCATATAGAGCAATTGGAAATCATGCTACTCAGATTGAACAAGAGATACAAAAGATGTTATCTTTGGGGGTGATTGAACCGTCATTCTCCCCATGGGCTTTTCCGGTGGTTCTGGTGCCAAAACGAAATGCTATGGGTGAAATTCTCGATGAAGTAAGATTTTGTGTTGATTACAGAAAGTTAAACAGTGTTACTGTTCCAGATCCTTACCCATTACCTAGAATGGATGATTTAATTGAACATCTTGCTAAAGCTAAGTTTATCAGCATTCTCGATCTAAAGAATGTGTATTGGCAGTTAGATTTGGCCGAAGATTCACGAGATAAGACCGCTTTCATCACGCACGTGGGAACTTTTCGTTTCCGAAGATTACCCTTTGGTTTGAAGAATGCTGGTGCTTCATTTCAAAGGATGATAGACAAACTTTTACAAGGTTTACCTTTTGCAAGTGCTTATCTTGATGATGTTGCTATTTTCAGTTCTGATTTTGATTCTCACATGTCTCACATTGAAACTGTTTTGTCCAGACTTCAGCAAGCAGGGCTGACAGTCAAAGCTAGCAAATGTCAATGGATGCAAGGGAAAGTCATGTACTTAGGTCATTTGATTGGACAGGGAGAAATTCAAACTCTGCAAGCCAAAGTACAATGATTGGCCTATTCCAAAAACTAAGAAACAGGTACGCTCGTTTTTGGGCCTAGTTGGTTACTATAGAAAATTCATTCCTGATTTTAGTCATTTGGCTTCGCCTCTGACAGAGCTTACTAAGAAGAGACAGCCTGTCAAGGTAAAATGGACTCCAGAGTGTCAAGGTGCTTTTGATGCTTTAAAAGCTAAGATTGTGATTGCACCCATATCGAAGTCCCCAGATTTCGACAAACCATTCGTTCTACAAACAGATGCCTCTGAATTAGGACTTGGAGCCGTTTTGTTACAGCAAGGAGAGGATGGGAATCTTTACCCTATTTCCTACTTCTCTAGAAAACTCTTGGAGAGAGAGAGAAATTACGCAGTACCTGAAAAAGAGGCTCTTTCTATATTTTGGTCTCTAAATTTACTTAGACCTTATCTATGGGGGCATAAATTTACTCTTCAGACAGATCACAGAGCTCTAGTTTGGTTGCAGAAGATGAAGTCTCACAACCAAAAATTGTTGATATGGAGTTTAGCATTGCAAGACTTTGATTTTGAAGTTCAACACATTCCTGGAAAATTGAATGTTGTGGCAGATGGTCTTTCTAGAATGTACGGTGAAGATTCTTATGAACCTGAACGTTGAAACAATGTATTCAACGGTGTGCTGTTTCAGTATTATCATATTTGCTTTGTAGTTGAATTTTGATATATAACCAGTTAGTTACTTTGCATTACTTTTTAGTTACTTATACTTGATTACGAAAAATTAGATCAGATTAACTTCTCTGAATTTTATTTGTAATCACGGGGGGCATGTGATGAGATGTGTTTTTATGGGTAAGCCTCTCAATAGAATCCATTTTAAATTAGGATTTCTGTGTAGTTTCTGAGATGAGCCACCATGGCTATCTCTTATCTAGTTGCTAAGGAGAAACATTCCTGGTAGCCAAAGCATTTCTGTAGCTCTCGTGGGAATATGGGGCGTGACCTGTCCAGAAGTTTCTTGCCCTTGGGAACTCTGGGAAGAAGAAGCGACGGGAAGAGAGAAAGTGGAGTGTGTTCCATCATGGATTACAAATAGTTTCCTCTGCCATGGACTGAGGGGAAACACCTGGATTGCATCTACAACCGCTTGTGAACCCAGGACACGTGAGATGGACTATGCTACCCTTTATATTAGTTAGCATAGTTTCATTTCTTTATTTTTCTAGCTGGAGTGGGGGAGGAATTCTCTGTGCCTTGTATTGAAAATGTACCAGCTAAACATTTGGTTTCTTTACTTTAACAACTTTTATTAATAAAACAGTAATGATTGATTTCTATCTAGAAGCATTGTTTCTTGTTCAGACTAGCTGAGGAATATTAATTGGCCTTATATGTTCGCTACCAAAGATTTCTAGAGCCCAGATTAATCTGAGTATATCTCATGGTTATGTCTGTGTTGGCTATTTGGCTTATTAAAGGAGTGTGGTTTTTGGAGAAGAAGGAATAGACAAGACCCGGCTGAGATCCCCTGGGCTCTACTCAGCAGTATTGTGGTTTGTCTGTCTTTCGGATCCATCCCATTCTCCAGAACCCCGTGAACGTCTCCTTGGAGATATGGGCGGTGTTTTCACAAAAGGCACTGTAGTTTTTGATGGCTCAGCATCAGACCCCTTTGACATCCGAAGCGGAGTGAAACAGGGCTGTGTCCTCGCACCAACACTTTTTGGGATCTTTTTTGCTGTCATGCTGAAGCATGCCTTTGGAACTGCAACCGAGGGTGTCTATCTCCAGACTAGATCAGACGGAAAGCTCTTTAATCTCTCTAGATTGAGAGCGAAGACCAAAGTAAAACTGAAATGCATGCGGGACTTCCTCTTCGCAGATGATGCAGCCATTGTTGCCCACTCTGCTGAAGACCTCCAACAACTCATGGATCGTTTCAGCAAGGCCTGCCAAGACTTTGGACTAACAATCAGCCTGAAGAAAACACAAGTCATGGGACAGGGCGTGGACTCACCTCCGTCTATAACCATCTCCACACAAGAATTGGAGATTGTTCATGACTTTGTGTACCTTGGCTCAACCATCTCTGACACCCTCTCTCTGGATGTGGAGCTGGATAAACACATTGGCAATGCAGCTACCATGTTCTCTAGACTCACAAAGAGAGTATGGCTCAATAAGAAGCTGATGACATAGACGAAGATCCAGGTTTATAAAGCCTGCGTCCTAAGCACACTCCTGTACTGCAGTGAGTCCTGGACCCTTTGTGCACGGCAGGAGAGGAAGCTGAACACCTTCTGTGACAGCCACCTTCAAACCTCAAAGAGTGGTTGTTACTTCACTTTAAAATCTCTGCTGCCACCAACTTATCCTTAAAGAATCATAAAAGGACAAGTATATCTTTTAAAACAAAAACTGGTTTATTGATTACAAAAATAAAAATAGTAAATTACTGGTAAAGAATCAATTAATCAATCACTGTTAATAAACACTGGCTCACACAGACTATTTCTCCACTGACAGGCTCACTCACTCACTCTAACTACTAAACACTTTAAACTCTCAGCTCAAACTCTCATCTCCAATCTCCCCTCACACACTCTTCACCCCCCTTTTTATACTAGCTCCTCCCTTTAAGTTCCACCCTCCATCACACCATAGGCTGATGACTCACTGCCCAACTGTGATGGACAGGTGATGTTGTGTCTGCCCATTACACCTTCCATATGCGTTGCCTCCGACGGATTTTTGTTATCACCTGGCAGGACAAAGTTCCAAACAAAGTAGTCCTAGAACAAGCTGGAATTTTCAGCATGTATACATTACTGAAACAGCGACATCTATGCTGGCTTGGGCACTTCATCAGAATGGCTGATGGTTGGATTCCAAAGGATCTCCTGTATGGAGAATTAGTGCAGGGAAATCGCCCCAGAGGGAGACCACGGCTCTGATACAAGGATATCTGCAAGCGAGATCTGAAGGCCTTAAGAATAGACCTCAACAGATGGGAAACCCTGAAATCCGAGCGTTCAGCCTGGAGGCAGGATTTGCCTCACGGCCTCTCCCAATTTGAAGAGACCCTTGCCCAGCATGATGAGGCAAAGAGGAAGTCACAAAAGCAGCAAAACTAGGGAGCTGGACAGGGGACAGATTGGATTTATCTTCAGTGTGGAAGAGATTGTCATTCTTGAATTGGCCTCCTCAGCCACACTAGACGCTGTTCCAAATCCTCCATACAGAGCACGTTACCATAGTCTTTCGAGACTGAAGGATGCCTAACTGTTCTGGGCTGTTAATTTTTATTGTTTCATTTGGAATTGATACTCCATCTCTTTTCCTCTCATTTCCAGCTGTCTGGCTTCTGCTTCGGCCCTATCTTTAATTTCTAATTGTCTTGCTTCTGCCTCAGCTTTAATTTCTAATTCCTTCAAATGAAATTTCTTTTCCAATTTCCACTCTTCCAACTCTAGGGAGGTTAACCCAGTTTCTCCTCTTGAGGCATCATCCACCTGAGCCTCATCTTGCTCAGCTATTTCAGGAGGACTCTCCTCTGCATGAGGTAAACGTTGAACATCTGCTACCTCCATTGCTAACCTTTCCCCTTGCTTAGAGGATGTTTATTTGTGTTTCTTTGGACAAGCTGGCTGATTTTACTGAAGCAGACAGCCAAGCCTCAGATTAAAATTTTTCCTTTTCTGTGTTAGAGAGAGAGAGTTACTTTGTGGCTCTCTGTTCGCAGCTACAGATTGTTACTATATTTCTTCAGGCACCCAGCCTTCTGTTCCTGGGTCTGATACACTGTTTCTTTCTGCCTGCAGACACCAAGCTTTTTCTCATAAATTTTTATTTTATTCAATCCTCAGTTAGTTTTTGTCACCTCAGCTGTGTCTTTGACCTTAGCTTCCACCTTTGTCCCCTCAGCACTCCTTTCTCAGAGCTTGAGATTTAAAGTTAGCCCCTTGGTCTTTCTCTCTAAGCGTGAAGTAAACTTTACACAGAATAATTCTCCTCAGAGTCTTTTCCTGTCTTAGTCTTTCCCCAAGGTCTATGATCAGGAGTCCCTTTCAAGCTATTCACCAAGGGTGTCACATTCCCGGGGGTTACAACAGCAGAGTCTGATAAGCCAGTCCTATGTCAGGAATTCAGGAAATGCAGAGCCGATATCCAAATACCAAAGCCAACTCGCACAACGTAGTCCAGGGTCAGAGTCCAAAGCCAAGGGTCCAGAGAACAAGGTTCAAGATTGTCAGGAGCGTGGATGCAAGCCAGAGGTTTGACTTGTTACTTCCATGGACTTTCAGCCGTCTGAGAGCTGTTTATATAGTAAAAACAGCCCTTGAATTGCTGGAAGCCTTTTCATCCTTTCAGAACTCAGGGCTAGTTGATCGGATGTTTCTGTGGGCAGCCTTCAAGCAATCCTCTGACCTTTTTGTCATAAGTCTTCCCTGAAGCCTGGCCCTCAGCCTGTCTACTGGGGGAGGAGAATCTGAAGGTGATTCAGGTGTTTGTATTTCTAATCACTCAGCATTCTCCTCAGCTACAGTTAACCCTTCAGGTTCCAGATCTTCGACTGCACTCATGACAAAGAGCTCTAGGGTTTCCCACTCCTTCTCCTCAGCCCTTGACTAACAGGCCCCTCAGACTCAGAAAATTTCTTTTTTTCTTTGGCTCACTAAAGTTTTTTCGCTTCACATCCCACCGCTTTGCCACCACTTTGGGGCATTCCCCCAGTGTCCCCTGTTTGTTTTCCCTCAAACACCGGTCCACCTTTGGACATGATGTGCTATTTTCTCCCTTTACACGCTGCCACCAGTGGATCTTTTTCCACACTGTACCAAATATGAATCTTAGATCTGGGCTGCCAAATATAACAGGTTTATTTATTGTTTGATTGGTAAATCACAGAAGTAAAGTCATAGATGTTCTTTTATTGTTCAGTCATTAAACTTGGATAGGATTACACATTTGTTTGTTTGTATTGATTCGCATTAACCACTGTGACAATATCTTATGACTGTTTATCTATTTTCTATTACTTTTATCTCTTATCTATTCTCTAACACACACCAACTTTCCAATCTCTGTCTGAATACTTCAGAGCCTCCTCTCTAACCTTCCTCAGTCTCCAACTGTTCTCCTGAATCCGCCCCTCCTGTCCTGCCATAGGCTCCTGCCTTAGAGCTCCATATAACAGACAGGCGTGACTTGGGCATTCCACCTCATAAAGAAAGATAGAGGTGGGGCTTTTGAATATGTCTTTATGCTAATGCTTGAGTAAAAACAGTTTCTATGAAACTATTTACTTAACAAAAATAATTATAAAAATCTTTATTGATGAGTGGTCTCTTGGATCAACAGGGTTTGGCTAAATCCAGAGGAGTGGTAAAGGCCATTGACTAGCTACTATAGAGAAGTCCTACTTAACTGAGCTATTGTGAGTTCTGAGGAATCACAAAACCCATATTGCAGTACTTGCAAAGTGCTGAGTAAAGTATTCTTTAAAGGTCAGGCTTGTTCCAGGGATAGATGCTATGCACTGCTGGAAGTTGAGGACTTGCCCCAGCATAAAGTAGTAGATCTGTGGCCCATGGAACTCCCTGCCCGAACGCCATATTCTCCTTAGAGAGATTTGGTAATCACACACTCCATTGGAAATTTTTACTGTCTCTGGATGACCAAATCTCTACTAGTATCCTGTTCAGTATTCAGTATTTACGGTATATGCATGCAGAGCTACAAGTGATTAAATTGCTGCCGAAATTTAATGAGTTGCATATGTCCAGATAAACAATCAGCACTTCATTAAACTGCTGCAACAGTTTATACAGTTGGGGTTCCATAAATATTGAAGAAAATACTGCCCATTCTTTGTGGAATTATATTAAAATTAGATGAGACACAGAGGTAAGTTATAGATCAGTAGTGGCTGGTGCCCATGGGCAGGATGGATGGTGCAGCAAGCACACACAGACAGACAGAAGCAGGCTTTCAGAGAAACAGTCACACATATACACACATAAATGCCCTCTGCCTTTGTTAAGGAGCAGAGAGGTGGGAATGCTGGTCTGAGACAAAAGAAAGTTTTGTGTTTGCATATTTTGTATGTTTATTGATTTTACTGGAATGTGCTTGGATGAAGAGCATAATAATGATAATGATAACAATGATAATAATGTTATAGTATTTTAGAATGAGTTCACTCCGGCATGAACCAGTCCTGGTGAGGCAGCTGTGACCCGAATCTTTGGTCTGAAATCACCCTCTGGTAGTCGATTTTGACCTACAGGGGCTGAGTCAAACAAGGGCATACACCTCTTCATGCCCTATATTGCAGTACTATATTGATTTTCAATATAAAGAGAACGAATGGAAGAGAAAAAAGCAATGAGAAGCAGGAGTAAAGCCAACCTGTGCTAGTTGGTGAATTCTGAACCAATGAGAAACCCACTAAGTATATGTTCTTTCAGTTCTGGTGAAGACAGAAAGCTTCTAATGCCCAAAAAGTTTTCATATGCATAGTTGACACTGATGCAGTATGATAGCAAAAGGAAACATGGAAATGTCCTCACATGCTGCCAGAGGGGAAAGGTTCTTTGAAGCATAACGCCCTACAGGTTACTCATCCTCCCTTTCATGACAGAGGGATGCCATGGACAACCCAAAGGGTTTTAATTTTAAAAGACTCTATTTATTGAAACTTTCAAGGAGAAATGAAAAATCATAATTCTCCACCCTACTGGAAATGTTATGAACTAAATGGCACAAACTCAGTCCAGTTCAGCATATGTTATCACATATATAAGCTATTCAATAGGCTTCTAAGTACAGAATTCAATGTGTGGTTTTCTTCACTGCTCACAGCTTTGACAAAGCTGGTGATATCCCATTCATGAAATGGTGTATATAAATATATATTACACAGAAAATGTCCAATCTAATGTGTGGTCTTATGGCTATGCAAAGTTCTATTTCAGGTGCCAAATTCTTGGAGATAAGGAAAGGTGCAGTGAGATGTTAGAGGATAGTGCTGTATGTTTTCTGCAAATTGCCCTGTGCGTACAACATACTACACTGTCTGTCTGAATGATGTTCTGCAATTGCCAATACTTAAACGAAATTGAGCTATCATACCAAATGTCTTTTTACATTTGGAATCCTGGAGAGACATAATTTTCTCAGCAGCAACATGTCTTGGGCTGCTCTCTGAGCAGACGAAATGGCAGCTTGCCACCTATTGTCTTTGGAGAAGAATCACATAGCATTAAACTGGTCATTAAGAAGGGTATATATTGTGTTTTCTTTCTCACAATGGAACTTCCTCAGAGAAACAAGCCGTCAGTCTTTTAAATTAAACCCATGTTTAATTTTCAGTGACTAGTCACAAAGCAAGTTAATTAGGTGAGGATAAGAAACATATGGTAATTTTCATGGCTTAGGTGAACAATTTCTCAAGAAATGTACTGAACAGATAACTTTGTCTGACCCATAAACATGAAATCTGGGCAGCATCCTGACACCATCAGGATTCATCTAGAAAGCTAAAAGTGTCAGCAAATTTGACAGAGATTCTGTATTAAAAGGAAGTTAGTTTATTTTTATTTGTTTCAACCTCAGGTATTTCTTTGGCTCTTGGAGTGTGGGTCCAGATTATCACACAAGATGGCAATGGACTGCACTTGCCGCATAATCCTAGATAGTAACTGTGTCTATATGAATCCTCTCAAAGGAATACACTAGTATTACCTTGACTGATCCTCAAAGGCCTATTCTCTTAAGTGTAAAACAAAACAAGTAACTTCTAGCTCAGAATTCTCTTTCCATCAATAGCCAATTCTACAATAATTGCATGCCATCAAGTTGACCCCATCCTATGGCGACCCTTGTCACAGTTTTCAGATACAAAGTACTCAAAAGTAGTTTACCATTCCCTTCTTCTGGGGCCACACTCGGACTGTGCAGCTTGCCCAAGACTACATAGGCTGTTTTTTTTTCATGGTAGGAACAGGGGAGAATCAAAATCTTATCATTTGGATCCACAGCCAGGTTCCCAAATCATTGAACTATCCAGCCAACTACCATTATAATTTACCACTCAGTGTTTTTCTATAAAGACAAGAAGAAATGGCTAGGAGATCTGGAATAAGGCAGTGACCTGTATTTATCTACAGTAATCTGAGATCTAGTACATTATCAGTCCAGTGCCTGCCTCCCCTGGGTCGTGACTAATGTAGTCGCATATGCAGGCGTATGTGACCTGAAATGTTATGTTTTTTTCAAAGCATGTCTTTTACAATATTCCGAAGAGCCCTGATTGAACAAAGGGTGGTGATGGTGGTGACATCATATTTATGCAAATTTCCAGATGTTTTAATTGCTGGAAGCATAAGGTCAGTCCATTCATGCATGTTAATTGCTTGTTATAACATCTTGCACACGCATGAATCAACCATCCACATTTAATTACCATGCACAGAACTTTTGTGACACCAAAGTCAACATGAACAACCTATTTTTCAATTCAGACAGTTTATATTTGATCAGTGCTTCATCAAGGGTTGAATAAATCAAGTAATGAGATACTTGAATGAGGTGTGAGCATACATCTATCCTTAGGCACGTACAGATTGCATGTCCATCAGGCTGCTGAAAAGGGCAAAATTATCCAATCATATTTTATAGTTTAATATCTAATTACCTTTGGAAGAACCTATCTTTTGCACAAAAAGGACAGAGTCCATGTGTCCTTTACAGTTCCTCTTTGGTGCCATTTATAACATGTATATCTGTGCTCCTGTTTACTAAAAATCTCTGCCTACTTAAATCTGGTTCTGAATATATCTTATTAACATGCCTTGCCATGACACAGAGTTTTAATCTAATGTGAATGCATGATAAATTGTGTCAAATTGGCTCTCGGTAGTTCAGCCTCACTGACAATTTTCATTGTATTAAACTTACATTTACTTTCTAATTAAAATTAAGCTTGCAGTGCCTGCAGCGATGGCAGCTTTAATAGAGGTTCCTTCGGGCTGGCAAATGAAGGTAGGTAATTGTTTCTTCAAGCTTTTCTGTTTAACTCTAGTTAAAACTTGGCTTTCCTCATTCATTGGCTTGAGAGGAGAAGTAATTGCCTGGTTACCAAAGCGTATTTGTCATCACTGACTCCAAGTCTGCTTGTACATGGAGGCTTCACACAAGCCGTAGGAGACTGTTTCATGTTTAGCTTCATAATGATTTTCATATCATCCCTAAAATATTTTCCCAGATTAAGTGATATCTTGATGTAATATAGGGAAGAAATTATACATGCTAACACTTATTATATGACGTTTGCAGTATTAAAACAACAACTGAAACATATTATTTTAATGCAAATTCAAGCAATAATTTTATATATACTTTAAAAACATTTGTGTATTGTATATGCCTATTACAGCTTCCAAAATGATGTGTGATACCTTAGATCAAAATTATTTGAAAGTACAATAGATAAAGCAATTGAAAACATTCTTAAGCAGCCCCTTCAATGCATTTGTTTTATTACATGGTTTAAAATTTGACGTGTTTGATGCACTGTATGAAATATTTGACACACAGCAGTCTGTACATTCTAGAAACAAATAACAAATAAATAATCCATACAACAGTGGATAACTCAGTATTATTACCACACTTTGCATTTTTATCTAAAATCACAGGTATTTCTCAAGTATGCAACAGCAGTCTCTGAAGTTCTGGACTTAGATGTTCATAGACTTCTGTAGGAGCTGGAGCCATGAATATACAAGGCTTTAGTTCTTATAGCAGAAACATTCATGGGAAGTTTTTTCTGTATCAAGCATCCACCACTAATACACATTACATGGGTGGAGGCAGTGTCAGCAGTGTTATCCTGCTGATCCTTTCAATGCATGGATGCCATTCAAGAAACTAACATGGGAATGGGAAGTTCTGTTTATCTTGCCACCATACAGTAGTGTCTATTTCTTTGAACTGGAAACTTCCAGTGAAGCTTGTGGCAGAGACATAGGAATGCATGTGAGGTAATAGACTAGCCTACCCATTCAGTAGAATGAAAACATTTTGACTGAGTCTGTAAGCCAAAATTACTCCTCTTTCCATAGTCAGCTGTTTTGGCAGTTGAGACCCAAAAAGGAGTATTATAACTATCTTGTAATCATGATACAGGAGGAGAACCAGAGAAAACGGGATTTGAAAGCAGGAAGAATTGTGCGCTAGGATCATGATGCTACAAATGCTGATGTTTATTTAAATAAATCAGATATGGAAATTTAGACCCTCTTTGCAATAATCCAAACATTGAAAGGATGTTTTTTTGAAAATATTGTTAAATCAACTGAGTAATAAAAATAATTGGAGATGCCTTCTGCTCAGTGCATGAATCTTGGAAGCAAATACAAGGAAATATTCATTCCGCACAGTGTACAAAGGTAGAAATAAATAGAAGTTCCAAACAATAGTCCTCAAATTCACGTGATAATAATTACTATACAATATGCCCACAGGAGTACCAGGGGCATGCAGTGTGTGTGTGTGTGTGTGTGTGTGTGTGTGTGTGAGAGAGAGAGAGAGAGAGAGAGAACCTTAAAAAGCAACTTATTTTAAAAATATTAACAGTAATTCCTAAATGGTCCGTGGGGTGGGAGTGAGGGAGGACAATTTGTATGGATTTTTTGTTGTTGTTATGTGTTTTTAGATGTATCTATATATGTATAGTTTTGTTTCATTTTTCAGCAATATTGAGGGAAATGTCTGTTTAAAGGTTGTAGCTGCATTCTGTTCCAGTGGTGTGCCTACCCTCCTGGCAGGAAGCGGCAGCTGCCAGCAAGTGGGGTAACCCCTTATTCTGCCCTTTCGTTTAGAGGTAGAGCATAAGATAAAAGGGTTATTTCAGCCAATCCTGATTACAATTAAGTAAATAATATCCTATCTGTCTCTCATACAACATGCTATGTAAATCATGCTAAGTAAATAAAAGAGCTCTCAGGGTGTTTGCCTATAGGCTCTGCTGGCTCAGACATCTGTTGTCGACTCCTTTGTTCTTTCTCTAAGTCAATTAGCCTTCCTTTGTTCCATGATCACCCACATTTAGCACCCGAACAGGGACATCTCCTGAGGCAACCAGAGCATCGCACCTCACCAAGCAAGGGCTCCAGATTCTCTCCCCCCATGAGCTTTTCCCATCAAATCTTTCAAGTTTCTCTTTTCCTTCCAAAACTTGTTTACTGTGGTGGCCCTGTTCTGAGGGCTTTTCACTAAAATGGCTGCCTACTTTAGCCTGTCTCTGTGCTTGTTCCTTAGAGAACTTTGGGTCCCATGTTTTCCTCACACCTCTCCCCTCATAACAACTAGGACCCCTTATTTGAGAAATAAAATCAGCTATTTGTGCAGCGTTTCTAACGTCAGTTGGTTTCCGTTCTTGAACTAAAAATTTAAGTTCCCCATGGAGTAAGGAATAAAACTGCTCCAGGCCCACAACATTTTTCAATTCCTGAAAAGTTTTTACATTCTCCTGTTCAAGCCACCGATCTAAACACTTTTCTAAGTTAAAACCAAGTTGGGTATAAGATTCATCTGATCTTTTAGTAAGTTTTCTGAACTTCTGCCTAAGATGTTCTGAATTAATGCCAAATCAATTGAAAACCATTTTTTTGAACTCTGAATAATCTTTACTGAGCTCAACTGGCATATCAGCATATATTTCTGCCATTTTCCCACTGATCAGAGACCTTAAAACTACCATTTTCTCTGCTTCTCTGAGGGAAAAATCTGAGGCTGCTCTCTCAAAACTTGTAAGGAACGCTTCAACCGAATCCCCTTGTTTATAGGATGGAAATTTCTTTAAATCTGCTTTTGATAATTGGCTCTCCTCATTTTCCCTATTATTATTATTGTTCTTGTTCATCATTTCCAATTTTCTTAACTCAAACGCCATCCTCTCTCTCTCCAATCTTTCTTCTCTTTCCATTCTCTCCTGTTCAAATTGTCTTTGTCTCTCTCTCTCTCTTTCTATTCTTTCCTCTTTTTCCATTTCCATTTGTTTCATTCTATATTCATGTTCCTGGGCTAATTGAATTCTCCTCAGTTCTGATAACTGTTCACCATTAGCTTCTTCCTGCACCGAGGCAACTCTTCCCTCACCATTTGACTCATCCCCAGACCAGTCTGACATTGCTTGGTCTCTTTGTTCACTCACTTCTGCCATTTGACTGCGCGTGAGAGGCATTTTACTAACTCAAAAAGCTCCTGTCAATTTCCACGCCTCTGTTTAAAAATATTTTTCTTCTTGCTGTGTTTTAGGTCTGACACTCTCTAACAGGGTATACCAACAGATATGGCTAGGCTTGTTACTGTAGTCTCTAATGGCTTCTGCCCCTTCACCGGGCCTCTTGCCAGATTTAGAGCTACTTTAATTTTCTGCCCTTGGCTCTACTTCCAAATCCACCACAGCTTCACCTTCTCTCAGGTTCTGTAGTTCACTAGAGAAATCCCAAATCTTCGCTGCCCTTGGTCTGTCTGTCCCTTCCGAGTTCTCCCAACTCTGGACTCTCAGACCAAGTCACAACAGCCTCCTACTTTGGGCCAATCTCCCTCACAAAATGGACCTTCTAGAGCTCATAAGTCAGTTCCCTCACTCTGAAGTTTAGGTGCCTCTCTACTAGATCTGCTCCCCCCTGAAGACAAATCCTAGAGAGTTACCCACACCCCACTTCAGGTGCACCTAACTGAAATCCTTTTGCTCTGGTCACACTAGCCAAGGCTTTTCTGGGCAACTGGGCTACTGGACAACTCGTATCCCACATGCTGGCACCAGTTTTGTCACGACTGCCACCTCCTCCTACGTCACCACAAGAGATGACAGGTCACGATCCTTCACACACACACACACAACTTCGCTGCCACCAACCACACATAAACCTGACACTTCAGACTTAGTATGGATTTCAAAATAAAAATGATGATTTATTGAATACAAAAATAAAATGGAAATCACTAAGTAAAAGAATCACTTGCCACACTATATTTCTCAGACCTTAACCCTGCACAGTTCTTTGTTACTTGACACTCAATTATTCAATTACCTAACCTATATCTAACCCTGTCTACAGATCTTCTTTCAAGCCCTCTCTCAACCCTCTATCTCTCTCTAACTCTCCAACTCTTTAACTAAAACTCCCCCTTCTTTGCACTCCCCCCCTTATATACAAAAACTCCACCCCTTTAAGACCCACCTCCTGACCTGCCATAGGCCAGGAAACTCCAGCCTTAGCCAAGACAGGCAGGTGACGTCATGGCACATGTCACAGACAGCATATACCAAGATCCAGGTCTATAGAGCCTGTGTCCTGAGCACACTCCTGTACTGCAGTGAGTCATGGACCCTTTGTGCACTGCAGGAGAGAAAGCTGAACTCGTTCCATATGTGTTGTCTCCGACGCATTTTTGGTATCCCCTAGCAGGACAAAATTCCAAATAGAGTAGTCCTAGATAGAGCTGGAATTTTCAGCATGTATACATTACTGAAACAGCGCTGTCTACGTTGGCTTGGGCATGTCGTGAGAGTAGCTGATGGTCGGATTCCAAAAGATCTCCTGTATGGAGAATTAGTACAAGGTAATTGCCCCAGAGGGAGACCACAGCTGTGATACAAGGGTATCTGCAAGTGGGATCTGAAGGCCTTAGGAATTGACCTCAAGAGATGGGAAACCTTGACATCTGATGGTTCAGCCTGGAGGCAGGCGGTACATCATGGCCTCTCCCAATTTAAAGAGACCCTTGTCCAGCAGGCTGAGGCAAAAAGGCACCTCTGGAAGCAGCAAAATCAGGGAGCTGGACAGGGGATAGATTGATTTTTCTTCAGTGTGGAAGGGATTGTCACTCTTGTATTGGCCTTTTCAGCCACACTAGATGCGGTTCCAAGTCCTTGATACAGAGCATGTTACCATAGTCTCTCGAGACTGAAGGATGCCTAAGAAATCCTATTTGAATTCTAACAACATACTATGTGAATCATGCTAAGTAAGTAAAAGAGCTCTCAGGGTGTTGCCTGTAGGCTCCACTGGCTCAGACATCTGTGGTTGACTCCTTTGTTCTTTCTCTGAGGCAATTAGCCTTCCTTTGTTCCATGATCACCCACATAGTATGCTGATGGTCCTTTACTCTGGAATGAAGAGAAGTATATTGGGCAAGTCTTTCTCTCTTTCCTTGCTTCCCTCCAGTGGAACACAGCAACTACATTTCTGCTAGACATTTGTTCGATGCCTTTCTGACTAATAGCAAGAAGGGGAAAAGGTTGTTTTTGAGCCACCTCCAACAGAACCACCCATTTGACAGAGTTTGCTGTCCAAATTAGATACATTAGAAGAAGTAGCATCCAGGTTATTCCTCAGAAGCTTCTAAATGGTTCCGCCTCGGATATACTAGTTGGTGGTAGTCCACTACTCCCCACCCCCCACCATTAACAACAATATAGCCCACTGGCAGTGTTGCCAATCCCATATGACCTGTGTGTATGAGAGAAGTGATGAACTGACATCCTTCCCCAGTGTATAATTCAAACTGCTATGCTCCCTGGACCTATAAAGGCAATTTCAGACATGTAGTTGCTATAACCCACATGAGATTTCAAATTGGTTTTGGTATACAAGAGTGGCAATAACTGGTGCAAACATTTCAAAGTGATGCTGGAGAAGACTAGAACCCACTACAAACAAACATGAATAACAAATAGGTGTTTTACAACTGAGTCACCAAAAAGCTGCCTTCCTCAGGCTTAGTTCTCTACTTGCATTACCAGAAATCTATCTTTGTTGTGCTGACAAACAAAACATTCTGGCACCTGTTGTCATTGGAATCATTCCCCCTGCTGCAAGAAGCCAATGGTCAGGATGTCCTCTTGAAGCTACTTCTTGAAGCTACCATGGTCCAGGGTCTTCCAGGTCTGATATCTAAATCCATTCAAGAAAACACTACTACTGTACCATGAAATCTGGCAGCAGGAACAGCTGAAGGAAAATAAGTATAGATTTTTATTGAGAATTTTTTTTCTTTGTATGGTGATGGGGTTGTGTTTGCAGATGTTAAGCTGAACTACTGAGGATGGATCATATCCCTGCCTTTGTTTGATTCATGCAGCTGCATACTGTTTTTAAAGAAAAATTTCATTATATGATTTCTGCTTTGTTCTACTAACACAGGCTCCAGTAAGTGAACAGGAGTTGGGAGACTGCAAATAAATGCATGGGCATAACATCATCAACAATATGGTTCTTTCAGAGACATAATGAAAAATTGCTGCTTTGAGAATAAAGGCAGTGTGATGCAGTGTGATACAATGAAAGACAGAAATGTCTTCTGCTACCTCACTCTACAGCTCATCTGATGTACACTGACATGTCTGCCTATTAGCTGAAAGTGTGCCTAATAAGGAGAGAAGAAAGAGCTATTTTCTAGAATAGTTATTCCCACTTAAATTTGACAGTGCCACCTTTCTCTTGCTGAGTAAAATATCCATCATTTCACTGCATGAGAAACTGAGAGACATACTGCATGCCATTGAAAATAGAAAACTATTTTCGGCACTGGGTCTACTTCTAATATCCTCTTGTTGTTTAATTTTGTTCCAGTGAAGAGACTAAAGAAAAATGGAACAGACCGAACCCTACTATTATGCAGTGTAACCACCTCAGTAGCCTGCCCAAGGCCAGACACATGGCACGTACTTGACTCCACATGTTCTGCGTTAACTCAATCAGTCTTTTTCCTGGGAGGCACAATAGGAATTTGAACTTTTGACCCTTTGCACCCATACCCACTAAACTATACTAACGCTTAAAGAAGATTGCATAGCTTTAATGCTAACAATAAAGAAACAAGAATTCCTAAATATTTTCTATTCCAGGATTCAATAATCAATCCCAATTTGAAATGCAGCCAAAAAAATCAGAAGTCGGAGACCTTTAAGGGTGGCTATCAAGGAATGAGAGAAGATCCTAAAGTGTAAGGACAAGTTGCTGATAGGAAATGCAAGGTTATCCACACAATGGTATTCTCATGTACTATGGTATATGTGGATATGAAGCCTGGACAAGGAAGAAAGCTATGAAGGGAAAAAAATCACTTCACTCAAAATGTGGTATTGGAGGAGACAGTTACAGACTCATGAACCAATAGAAAGGCAAATAAATGTGTTTGACAGAAAATCAAACTCAATAGACCCAAAATGACTAAACTAAACTTATTTTGGACACATCATGAGAAGACAGGACACTCTGAAGAAAGGAAAATACCGATGGGATGAATATAAAAATAAATTGCAGTTTTGATGAAAATGTCAATCTGTCTTATATGTAGCTTCGTATTCATCAATTCTGTAGACCCCGATGAATATGAAGTTACTGTAAAAATATGTACCCAGTTTTATTTGTCAATTTTGTATATATTCCTCTAATCATCACCCTGCTTCAGTGCCAAACACCTCAGTACCTACTGGCAGCAAATGCTATCTCAATTTCAAATGCTTTGATCCTGCAGGGGGCCTGTGCTGCCAAAATGCCAAACGCCTCTGATTCTGCTAGGAGTAAAACCTACCTCAATGCTAAATGCCTCTGATAATGTTGGGGCAAATGTTACCTTGAGAACAAACACCTCTGCTCCTGTTTGGGGAAAATCTTACCTCAATGCCAAATGCCTTTGTGCCTGCCAGGGACAAAGCCTACCTTAATGCAATAAGTCCTTCCCCACCTACAGTCTCAAAACACCTGCAAACCCTCTGTCCCACATCCATGTGGCAGATTTTTGTCACTATACCAACAATGAAAAAAGAGGCCTGCCTGCCCCAATGTCCCTCCTCACACTATCCCAGAACAATCACATTGGCACTTGAGGTGCCTGAACCACACAACTTGGGAGATCTTGCCTGCCAGCAAGAAATCATCAACCACTCAAACATGCTCAGGGCCATGTCTATTTCTTCTGCAAACCCTACTTCAATGCACAGCATCTCTGAACCTGTTTGGGGCAAAACCTGTCAAGATGCCAAATGCCTCTGATTCTGCTGGGAGCAAACCCTATCTCAATGCCAAATAGCTCTGATCCTGTTGGGGGCACATGGTACCTTGATTACAAACTGCTCTGATACTGCTTGGGGCAAAACCTATCACAATACCAAATGCCTCAGTGCCTGCTCGGGGCCAATGCTGCCAAAATGCCAAACACCTCTCATCCTGATTGGGTCAAAGGCTACCTAGATCCCATACACTTTTATTCCTGCTGGGGGAAACCTTACCTCAATACCAAACATCTCTGATCCTGCTTGGGGCAAACCCTATTAAACTGTCAAACTCCTTAGTGCCTCCTGGTAGCAAACCCTACTTCAATGCCAAACTCCTCTGACCCTGCTGGGGGCAAATGCTACATCAATGCTAAATGCCTCAGTGCCTACTGGTGTCATGAGTTCTATCGAAGAAGACCTGGAATCTGAGGGGTTAATTATAGCTGAGGAGATTTCTGAGCAATCAGAATAGCAGACAACTGAATCACCACCAGGTTCTCCTCCCCCAGTAGCCAGAGCAAGGGAGAAGCTTTGGCAAGGACTCATGACACGAGGATCTGAAGCCCGCATGAATGCTTCCCATAGAAACATCAGGTCGACCAGCACTGAGTTTTAGCAGGATGAGGTGTTTAGATGACTGCTGTTGCTATAAAGTCTGCACCCAGAGGCTTGGAAATTTGTGGAAGCAACAAGTGAAACAATTTGGCTCACATCCATGCTCCTGCTTATTCTGGACCCTGTTCTCTTGACCCTTGGCTTTGGACTCTGATTGCTGACTACGGTTTGTGTTTTGGCTTTGGCATTTTGATATCTGCTTTGCATGATCTGGACTTCTGATATTCTACTGGTTTATTGGACTTTTGCCTGTTGAAACCCCCTGGGAACATGACAGATTGCTTCCATCACACACTCTCTCCACAAGATGGAAGGAGAAGCAAGTGAAGGTTTGGGTCAGCTTACTCAAGTGCAGTTTCTTACACAAATGGTGGCACAGTTTCAGCAGCAACAACTGCAATCCCAGGCCAACGCTGCTTCCCAGGTCAAGTGCCCTGTGATTCCTCCAGGAAAGTTTGGAGGAAAGGTGGAGGAGTTTCTAGCATTCCTGGCACAGTATAAACTGTATATTGAGCTGTGTGCCAGAGACTTTCCCACAGACAAAACCAAGGTATGCTTCATAGTCAGCCTTCTCAAGAGACAGGGAGCTAAATGGGCTACTCCTCTATTCCTTGCTCCTTTCCCCCTGTTAAACAACTACCAGGGTTTTTTGGACCATATTTCAGCAGATTTTGCTAATCCCTTGCAAGCTGATACTGCCAATAGGAAGATTTGGGGCCTGAAACAGGGTAAGGGTTCAGTTTCCCAGTATTCCACTGAGTTCAGACTCTTGGCTCAAGACTTGCTCTGGAACAATGCTGGCTGTTTATTTACACCATGGTTGATTCTGGAGCCAACCGCTATTTCATTGACATGGTCTTTGTGAAACAGCAGCAGGACCAACATACTTTCCCATGATACCTCCGGAATACAGGGATTTTGCTGATGTTTTTGAGGAAAAGGGGACCAACCAGCTACCCCCGCATCAACACTATGATTGTGCCATCTATTTTGTGCCTGGGGCACCTCTCCCTGTGGTGTGGATCTACCTTATGTCCAAACCAGAACCCGCAGCCTTGCGGGCCTTTCTTGACAAAAAACTGAAATGGGGATTCATCCGGCCATCCAGGTCACCCTGTCTGCCCGTTATCTTTGTCAAAAAAAAGGGCGGAGAGCTCCACCCCTGCAATGATTACTGGGCCTTGAATAAAACAACCATTCGGGACCGCTACCCCTGCCATTGATTGGTGAACTCCTGGATTGCCTTAAGGGGGCACGTATTTATACCAAGTTGGACCTCCTACAATTTGGTGAGAATCCGTGCTGGCGATGAGTAGAAGATGGCTTTCGGGACTCCTTATGGCCAACATGAATACGTGGTCATGGCTTTCGGCTTGACCAATGCTCTGGCTGTATTCCCGAGATCCCGCTCGGCACATAGACACGTTTGTGAGGTCTTACAATGACTACGAGATCACCGACTCTATGCCAAACTGGAGAAATGTGACTCTAACCTGCAGGAAGTTGAGTTCCTAGGCCACATTGTGTCACCCCAAGGGATACAGATGGACCCAAAGAAAATAGAATTGGTTCTGACCTGGCAGAAGCCCTGGAACCATAAAGATGTGCAGCGGTTTCTTGGCTTTGTGAACTATTACTGCCAGTGTATACCAGCCTATGCAGACATAACCACACCTCTGACCTGTCTCCTCCAGCTCAAAGAGCTGTTTCTTTGGACTCCAGAGGCAGACCATGCCTTCACCACACTGAAAACTCACTTTACAACCAGGACAATTTTGCATTATCCAGACACCCGACTACCATTTACTGGGAAGATGGATGCCTCCAGTGTCACCCTGGGTACAGTGCTGTCCCAGTGGGAGGACCCCTCACAGCCACTGCAGCTCTGAGCTTTTTATTCCTGGCAGTTCACACCTTCAGGATGCAAATACACCATTTGGGAGTGGGAACTCCTGACCATCAAAACCATTTTCAAGGTCTGGAGGCATTACCTTGAAGGGGCCCGTCACCCCTGTTACATACAGCACTGATGTTACCTGTCTGTCATGGGTTTGGAGGGAAAGTTCCATCCTATGGGGAGTGGAAGGCGGGACATCAGGAGGAGGGGCTGTACTGTATATATAGGTGAAGCCTGTGTGGAGAAGAGGAGACGCTGGGATGTGAAGAAGCAGCAGCTGGGAAGAAGAAGCTGGTGTGGGAGTCTGTGTGTCAGACAGGGTACTACTGTGTGTCAGTACCAACCTGATAGGTTCAGGTGTCCGTTGGTTAGCCAGAACTGATAGGTTCAGGGTCTGTGCTTCAAGTTAAGTGTTCTGTGTGAACCAAACTGTATGCATGTATGAATGAGACTAAGCCACGTTACTATATCTTATTCACCTGATCATTTTATTTTCCCTGTGTGTTGTATTTAAATAAACCTTATTCTTTTATTTGTTGAAAATCCATCCCTGGTCTGTGTGACTTCTTATAGGGAATGGTTGGTGGCAGCTTAGTTAACGTGTGGCAGATCCCAGTAGGTCTGGGTTTGTCACATTGATTGGTGTCCAGCGTGTGGGATACGACTGGTCCAGTTGTCCAGCGGTCCAGCAAAGCCTTGGCAAGTGTGCCCAGAGCAAGGGGGGTCTAGTCAGGGACAATCTGAGAGCACGTAGGTAATCTTCTAGGTGTACCTCACGGGGGGGTGCACTAGTAGAAGAACATGTAACCTCAGATTGGGGACTAGATTAGGGAGCTCTGAGGCAGCCTGTTTTGGCGGGAAAAAGCTGAGGCAAAACTGTGAAATAGCAGTGAGCTAGCTTGTCTGCTGAGAGGCCCAGCAGAGGGGGGTAGACTCTAGCTCGCAACTGTTGCAAATTAGTGCTGAAGGACAGCAGCAATCTATAGGGAAAGCTGGTTCTGAGGCAAAAGAGAAAAAAAAAGTGGTCGTTTTATTTTGAGGCTTGACTTTGAAAGCAGCCTGTTCTGGGGGGGGGGATTATGCCCTTGACTCGAAGCCAGATGGCAGAAATGGGTGAAGTGAAAGACCCCCAGGTAGACCAAGGTTCTGAGGAAGAATTTGGCTCAGTGCAGGGTGACAGCACGGGAGAACAGAACCCAGAGCTCAGAAAAATACTCCTAGCCCAACAGCATGAACTGAGGGTGAGGGAAATGGAAGAAAGATTGGAGAGAGAGAAAATGGCGTTTGAATTAGAGAGAGAGAGAGAGAGAATGGAGAGAGAAGAAAGAATGGAGAGAGAGAAAATTGCTCTGGAAAAAGAAAGGATGGCGTTTGAATTAAGAAAATTGGAAATGATGAACCAGAACAATAATAACAATAGGGATTCTGAGGGAGGCCAATTGTCTAAAGCTGACCTGAAGAAATTCCCTGTGTACCACAAGGGAGATTGTCCTGAGGTGTTCTTTTCCTTAGTGGAAAGAGCGTTTGTGGACTTCTCAGTAAGGGAAACTGAGAAGATGACCATCATGCGATCTTTAATCAGTGGTAGCCTGGCTGAGGTTTATTCAGAGATGCCACAGGAACTGATGAGAGATTTTGCAGAGTTTAAAAAACTGGTGTTTGCAAGACATGGGATAAATGCGGAACAGCTGAGGCAAAGATTCAGGTCCCTCACAAAGAAACCAGAGCAGACTTTTACCCAAGTGGGGGCTCAATTGGTGAGGCTGCTAGAGAAATGGCTATCTCAGGAGGGGACAGAGACCTTTCAGCAGCTCAAAGACTTGATAGCGCTGGAACAGTTCTATTCAGTCCTGCATGGGGAACTGAAATTCCAGGTGAGGGAAAGGAAACCAAAATCTGTGGCAGAAGCAGCCGAGATCGCAGATTTTATTTCCCAAATAAGAAAGCCCTTGGGTGAGGGGAAATCTGTGGGAAAACCTAAAGAAACCTACAGCAAGTACTCTCAGGGACCAGGGAAAAGCCAGCAAGGGGGAGGGGCCCATGGTGCAGGGAAGCCCTCAGAAATGAAACCAAGACCTCAGATTTTGGAGGGAAAACCAAAACAAGATGAGAGAGACTCAAAATACACCAGAAAATGTTATTTCTGTCAGGGAAAGGGCCATCTAATCTCAGAGTGTGAGAAATTAAAGCAGCTAAAAGGAATTGTGCCTCAGGATTCGAGTGGGACCAAGCCAAAAGCTGTGTTCTGTGTCCAGAAAGAGCAAGGCTCATTGTCACTGAGGGAGCCTGTTGCCATGGCTACTCAATCTGGAACAGCTACATCTCCTGATCAGGCTGAGGAAAATGGTCCTCTTGTAGAGGTCAGGCGCTGCCTGCTGGTGAGAACAGATTCTCAGTTGTTTGAGACAGCAGGGGTGGACGTGGGAATACTTGACCATCAGTATCGGGGGCTGCGGGACACTTGTTCTCAGGTGACCCTGTGCCATCCAGATATTATTCCTAGGGAATATGTAATCCCAAATGAGAGCATGAAGGTGGCAGGGATTGAGGGGCAGGTGATCTCACTGCCAGTCGCGGAGGTACCTGTCAACTTTCAAGGCTGGAGGGGAGTTTGGCGGCTAGCAATTTCATCGACTCTGCCAGCAGCCGTGCTCGTGGGAAATGACCTGGCTGAACATGTGAAACGGGTGCTAGTGATTACACGTTCACAAGCCACCACGGGGACAGTTCAGGGGGGTAATGATGAGCCCGAGACGGAAGCAGAGGGGAGTTCAGAAGCTGTGGTGGAAACCTTAACCACAGACAGCAGATTTGGACAAGAGCAAAAGGCAGACGCCACTCTCCAAAAGTGTTTTGAACAGGTGACTGACGCCCAGCTAACACCTGAAACCCCAGTGAGATTTCTGGAGAAAAAGGGGATTTTATATAGAGAGACCCTGAGGAATATCTCAAAAGGGGGAGATGGGATCAGAAGTCAGCTGGTGGTACCTGAAAAGTATCGCCCCATGATCTTACAAAGGGGGCACTCTGACATGGTTGCTGCACACTTAGGGGTGAACAAAACACAGCAGAGAATCACACAGAATTTTTACTGGCCTGACATAGGGAAGCAGATCAGGGAGTTCTGTAAACAATGTGATGTGTGTCAAAGGCAGGGGAATAGCCGCGACAGGACCAAAGCAAAGTTGTGCCCTTTGCCTGTGATTGACACTCCGTTCAAATGCATAGGGGTGGATATTGTGGGACCTTTGCCCAAGGCCACCAAGAGGGGGAATAGGTTCATTCTCACCATTGTGGACCATGCCACAAGGTACCCTGAAGCCATACCCTTGACTAACATTGAAACCAACACAGTGGCAGATGCCTTGGTGGGGTATATGTCCAGGATGGGATTTGCCTCAGAGATAATCACAGATTTGGGCGCATCATTTACGTCAAAGCTCATGAAAAGCTTATGGCAAATCTGTGGAATTGAGCACAGGGAAACCACTGCCTATCATCCTGAAAGTGATGGGTTGACTGAGAGGTTCAATGGGACTCTGGTGCGCATGATTAGGGCTTACTTGGCAGAGAATCCAGGCGGTTGGGACCAGAGGCTGCAATCCCTTTTGTTTGCTTGTCGATCAGTGCCACAAGCCAGTGCCGGGTTCAGTCCATTTGAACTTTTATTTGGGAGAAGGGTGAAAGGGCTCCTTGATTTGATCAAACAGGATTGGGAGCAGATCACCCAGGATGACCCACCGGACGTTGTGACATACATAGACTCTTTAAGGAATGGCCTAAAGAGAAACCTAGAGCTAGCAGCCGAGACCCTGCAAGCTCAAAAGGTCAGAAAGAAAGCTTGGGATGACCAGGAAGGCAGGGAGAGGCACTTTGACCCAGGGGAGGAAGTGCTGTGGCCTGGGCCCTGCAGAGAGAGCAAACTGCAGCTGGGTATCCCAGAAAGAAAATACTTGGGTCACATGGTAGGGGGAGGAGTGATAAAACCCCTAGAGGCCAAAATAGAAGCTGTTCGTGATTGGCCCAGACCCAACACCAAGAAAAAAGTCAAATCATTTCTTGGGTTGGTGGGCTACTACAGAAAGTTCATCCCGAGGTTTAGCGAGATTGCGGCTCCGCTGACCGATCTGACGAGGAAGAAGGCTGATGACCGCATCCCGTGGACCAGCGACTGTGAGGAGGCGTTCCAGAGGTTGAAGCAGGCGCTCATCAACTATCCAGTGCTGCGTGCTCCAGACTTCGACAGGGAGTTCATCATCTACACCGATGCGTCTAACAGCGGGGTAGGAGCAGTTCTGTGCCAGGAGGATGAGAATGGTGACCAGCATCCAGTGTCCTACCTGAGTAGGAAACTTCAAAAAGGTGAGAGACATTTGGCAACCGTGGAGAAGGAGTGTCTGGCAATAGTCTACGCGATCCAGAAGGCCAAGCCTTACATCTGGGGAAGACATTTTGTTCTGTGCACTGACCATTCACCACTGCAATGGTTAAAGACAATGAAAACCCACAATAGCAAACTTATGAGGTGGGCTTTAAACTTACAAGACTATGACTTTGAAGTGAAGGTGGTCAGAGGGTCAGTGAACTGTGTTGCTGACGCCTTGTCAAGAAGACCTGAAGAATGAAGACGGCGAAAGAAACATGGACTATGTATATATATTGATGACAAAAAGTTAAATGTACCTGTTTTTTGAACTTGGTTTGTATGAATAAAGGTAAATTGATGTAATGTATATGGTAAATGTTTAAATGCCTAATTGCTATGGTTAACTTAGAATGTAAGTATAAGTAAGTATGATATGGTATGTATAACTGTTGTTGTGTGTTTTATCCAGGTTGTTTTTTGGGAAAAAGCACCTTAGCTTTCCCCCTACAAAACAACTTATAAAGAGGGGAGGTGTTACATACAGCACTGATGTTACCTGTCTGTCATGGGTTTGGAGGGAAAGTTCCATCCTATGGGGAGTGGAAGGCGGGACATCAGGAGGAGGGGCTGTACTGTATATATAGGTGAAGCCTGTGTGGAGAAGAGGAGACGCTGGGATGTGAAGAAGCAGCAGCTGGGAAGAAGAAGCTGGTGTGGGAGTCTGTGTGTCAGACAGGGTACTACTGTGTGTCAGTACCAACCTGATAGGTTCAGGTGTCCGTTGGTTAGCCAGAACTGATAGGTTCAGGGTCTGTGCTTCAAGTTAAGTGTTCTGTGTGAACCAAACTGTATGCATGTATGAATGAGACTAAGCCACGTTACTATATCTTATTCACCTGATCATTTTATTTTCCCTGTGTGTTGTATTTAAATAAACCTTATTCTTTTATTTGTTGAAAATCCATCCCTGGTCTGTGTGACTTCTTATAGGGAATGGTTGGTGGCAGCTTAGTTAATGTGTGGCAGATCCCAGTAGGTCTGGGTTTGTCACAACCCCATCCAAGTTTTGACTAACCACTAGAATCTGGAACACTTGCAGACAGCCTGACGCCTCAATCAACGCCAGATCAGATGGTGCCTCTTCTCCTGGTTTGACTTCCGCATTACCTATATCCTGCAGACTCAGAATCGGAAAGCCAATGCCCTGTCCCACAAACCGGAATACGCTGTGTCACCTTCTGAAGAGACTCCCACCGCACCTATCTTATCACCCTCAGTCCTACAATCCATTTGTCCCTGGCTGAGGAAATTTGGGCCAGCCGAGCTCAAGATCCCTGGGCCAAGCAACACTTGCAGGAACTCCAAGAGGGCCCTGCTGGAGACTTCGCTAACCACCAGGGTCTCCTATTGCACCGAGGGTGCCTGTATGTTCCTCCAGTGCCCCTCTGAACCAACGTGCTGTATTTGACCCATGATTCCCTCCTTATAAGACTCTGCATCTACTCACATGGGAATTTTGGTGGCCCCAGGTTCATGCTGACGTCACTCGTTACATCGATTCCTGTGAAGTTTTTCATCGAGCCAAGGACATACCAGCCAAACCTCCAGGGCTGCTACATCCACTACCCATAACAGTTGGCCCTTGGGACACATTATCTCTGGACTACATCACTGACCTCCCATGGTCAGAAGGGTACATTTTGCATTATAACATATTGTCTGTATTTTGTTAAGCTCTAATATTATTTGTGTTATTATTATTATTATTTTCCTTTTTTCTTTCATTTGTCTTGCATGGAGTGGGAGGCCTTCGCACTCAGTGAGGGGTCTTTTAACATCCCGGTGGTCATGGGTAGAAGACGATATGGTGTTGGTACAGTCCCTGCTCGTGTTAGTAGAACAGTGAACAGATGTCTGAAGGCTGTTCACTGTTCTGAGACCGTGGCCAATCCTCAATATCGAGGTAGCCAGTTCAGCCTGCCTTCCACTCTAACCTTGGTGCTGTTGAATACCAGGTCTGTATCCAACAAACTGCAGGTGATTCAAGATCTTATCCTGGATGCAGACCTGGCATGCATAACTGAGACGTGGCTTAATGGGGAGGGTGGCCCTCCCCTGGCTCTCATCTGCCCGTCCGGTTATGATGTCCAGCACCAAGGTAGACTGGAAGGACAGGGGGAGTAGCCATTGTTTATAAATCCAGCTTGGAGGTTACCAGGCGCTCCTCGGTGGTAAGGCCGGGTCTAGAGGCACTCCACGTGTCGATAGGGGCCAGGGATGGAATTGGGATCTTGCTGGGCTACCGTGCCCCCTGCGGCCCAGCCACCTCCTTTCTGGAGCTGGCCGACTTTGTCTCCGTGGCACTGTTGGGATCCCCGAGGCTCTTGGTCTTGGGCGATTTCAATGTGCATGCGGAGGCAGAGGTTACTGGGCCAGCTCTTGAGTTCTTGGAAACCATGGCTTCCTTGAACATGTCCCAGCATGTCAACGGCCCTACCCACGTGGGTGGTCACACATTGGACCTGGTCTTTTCCTCCAATTGGGGCGAGAGTGGTCTGATGGTGATGGACCTTGCGTCAGTCCCCTTGTAATGGTCAGATCACCACCTGATTAAATGTAACCTCACAGTGGCCCTCCCCCCCCCGCAGGGAGCAGGGGCCTATTTCTATTGTCCGCCCTCAAAGACTACTGGATCCGATCGGCTTCCAGGATGCCATGAGAGGGATTACGGCTGACTTGGCTAGCGCTCCTGTCGACGCCCTGGTGGATAGCTGGTTCGCCGCTGCCACCAGAGCAGTAGACATGATCACGCCCAAACACCCTCTCCGGCGCAGAACTCGCCTGGTGCCTTGGTTTAACCAGGAGCTTCAGGCGATGAAGTGAATAAGGATAGCTGTTAAGGTCGCAACTAACCTTTACCAGAAAAAGGTGAAGGCTGCATGTAGATCCTTCTTCACTAACCGGATAAGCGAAGCATCCAATCAGCAGGCAGGGCTTTTCCGCATAGTGCGCGACCTATTCGGAGTTGGTCTGGGTGATGGGCCTCCCCCTAGTTTTTCACCGGACCAATTTGCAGCATTTTTAAAATCTAAAGTGAAGGTCATCCACCAGGAGCTCTCTCCTTTTTCGAATGCAGCGAGTCGAGCCGAGATGTCCAGTGCTCCGTCCTGTCCAGTTATTTTTGACTCCTTTCAGCAAGTAACACCTGACTCTCTAGCCAGGGTGCTTGACCGCTGTCGGGCCACCACCTTCTCTTTGGACCCTTGCTCGGCCTGGCTAATCAAAGGAGCCAAGTCGAAAACAACTGAATGGGCAACAGCAATAATAAATGGGTCTTTCCTTGAGGGCAGGTTCCCACCTGCCCTCAAGGAGACACTCATTAGGCCCATAAGAAAGAAACCTAGTTTGGCGGCAGATGAAATTGGCAATTATAGGCCCGTCGCCAATTTTTCTTTCATGAACAAAGTGGTGGAGAGGGTGGTGGCAGATCAGCTTCAGGCACTCCTGTATGAAACAGATGCCCTAGATCCATTCCAGTCGGGTTTCAGGCCACGCCACGGTACAGAGATGGCATTGGTCACCCTGTTTGATGACCTGTTGAGGGAGGCCGACAGGGGCAAAACGTCTCTGTTGGTCCTCCTCAACATCACCGTCGACCACGGTATCCTCCTGGGGAGGCTCTCCGAGCTGGGAATCAGTGGCTCGGCATTAGACTGGCTCCTCTCCTTCTTGGAGGATCATCCCCAGAGAGTCCAGCTTGGGGAGAGTGTCTCGGCCCCGTGGAGCTCCAACTGCTCGGGTTCCACAGGGGTCGATTATCTCCCCAATGCTGTTTAACATCTATATGAGGCCGCTAGATGGGGTCATCAGGGGGTGTGGAGCGTCGTGTCACCAGTATGCTGATGACACCCAGCTCTGCATCTCCTTCTTACCAACCGCAGGTGATGCCATCCTGTCCCTTTAGTGCTGCCTGGGGACTGTACTGGAATGGATGCAGGAGAATGGCTTGAGGCTGAAACCAGACAAGATGGAAGTTCTGAGGGTGGGCGCCCCCGTGATCGGTGGCTTGGGCAGCTCTCTCTCATTCGGGGGGGGGGCGGCCCTGGCTCCAGTGAATGGGGTACGCAGCTTGAGCATACATCTGGACCCGGCACTCACCATGGAAACGCAGGTGGCGTCAGTTGTCCGCTCCGCGGATCTCTGGCAGATCGCCCGGCTCTGGCCCTACCTTGACACGGGGGCTCTCACCACCTTAGTACATGCGCTCGTAATCTTAAGATTAGACCACTGCAACGTGCTCTACGTGGGGCTGCCTTTGAGGCTGATACGGAAACTTCAAATGGTGCAGAACGCAGCGGCCAGACTCCTTATGGGAGGGAGAAAACACCATCACATTACTCCTACACTGGCCAGACTGCACTGGCTGCCCATTTGCTTCTGTATCAACTACAAAGTTCTAATGCTCACGTACAAGGCCCTAAACGGTTTGGGACCTCGATACATGGCAGAACGCCTTCTCCCACCAAGATCTACCCGGATCACCCACGTGAGCCAGGAGGTGAGGCTGAGGAGCCTGACGCCGAGGGAGGCCCGGAGGGAAAAGACACGAAACCGGGCCTTCTCGGTGGTGGCTCTTCGCCTTTGGAACAATCTCCCTCCTGAGATCCGCGCGGCCCCTACGCTGGGTACATTTAAAACTCAACTTAAAACATGGCTTTTTGTCCAGGCCTTCCCTCCTGCCAGCATTTAATTTAATTTAATTTAATTTAATTTAATTTAATCTTTCTCCCTTATTTACCTATCTTTTATTATTTTGTCATGTTTTGTTAATAGCTGTTGTTTATGGATTAATGTATACAGTATATGTTGTTGTTAGCTGCTCAGAGTGTTATAAATATATCAGATGAGCAGGATATAAATCAAATAAATAAATAAATAAATAAATAAATAAATAAATAAATAAAATACACCTGCATTCTGGTAATAGTGGACTTGTTCACCAAAATGGCTCATTTTGTCGCATGTTCCAAGCCTCCCACAGCTCCTGAAACAGTTCTGCTCTGTCTTCAACATGTTTTCGTCTACACGGGCTCCCAACACACTTAATTTAAGATTGTGGCTCCCAATTTACCTCCCAGTTCTGGCAAGTCTTGCACACCGGTTTAGGTACCTAGGTGCACTTATCGTCAGAGTACCATCCTCAAACAGATGGTCAGACTGAACGTACTAATGCCACCCTTGAACAGTACCTACATTGCTATACCTTCTATCAGCAAGATGATTGAGCTACATTGCTACCCCTGGCTGAGTTTGCCTACAACAACACATACATTCATCCACAAAACAAAACCCATTTGCAGCCACCTATGGATACCACCCTCATTTTTTCCCAGCTGTCCTGCCGTCGACCGTAGTTCCTGCTGCTGATGCTAATGTACGCAAGTTGCACACTCTCCAGGATTTACTCTGAGAGCAGCTTCAGCAAGCTAAGGATACCTATAAGACAGCGGCTGACAAAAAACGGCAAGAAGGGCCACCTCTGAAACCAGGGGACCAGGTCTGGCTCTCCACCTGTTATCTACGCCGACCTGGCCAGTCGCTCAAGTTGGACCCTCAGTTTGTGGGGCCTTATTTAATCACAGATTAAATCAACCCTGTTGTTTTTCAGTTACAACTCCCAGCCACTCTCTGTATTCACCCAGTTTTCCATTGGTCCCTCCTTGTCCCTGTTACACCACCAGACCTTGCCCGACCTCCACCCCTGGCTCCACCTCAATGCAATTTGGTTGATGGTGAGGAAGAATACGAGGTCCATCAGATCCTAGACTCCCGAATCCACCAGGGAGGCCTTCAGTACCTCATGGACTGGGAGGGCGACGGCCCTGAGGATCGATCATGGAAACCCGGAAGTAACTTGCACCCCCCAACCTTGTACAACAGTTCCATGTCACCTATCCTGATCGACCCAGCCCATCTAAAGGGAGGAGCCCTGCGGAGGGGGATAGTGTCATGAGTTCAGCCGAAGAAGATGTCATGGATTTGGCGACAGGAAAAACACAGAGTTATTGAAGACACTTACAAGTTCTTCTTCTTTTACAAGACAGTTGTATTTACAAGTATTTACAAGTATTTACAGGCAGGCATCACATCAGCATGGCAGAAACTCTTTACACAAACGGACATAGTGTATAGCAGCAAATGGTGAAGAAAGAAGAGAATGATACACAGGCAATGTTCACTTATATACATGTACATAGCATCTCTAGTCCAATCAGAAGACACATGACTTCATCTTCTGCACCTGGTGTCTTCTTATTTCCAGACATTGCATCATCTTCAGAGTGACTCAGCATGCTCACATCTGTGCACAATGGCAGCTCGTTAATAATACATTTATTCCGGTTCAGGCCTACAAAATTTCTATATTCTGACACCCCTCCTAATTTTTTATGCCTGAACATAACACATTCCCAATTCTCTTACACATTTCTCATGTTTCTGTGTATTCAAAGGCTTAGTCAATATGTCAGCTATGTTGTTTTCAGTTTGGCAATACTCTAATTCAATCAATTTCTCTTTTATTGCCTCTCTTACATTATGATATTTAATGTCAACATGTTTACTTCTGTTTTTCACTCTTTCTGTCATAGTCATGTGTATACAAGTAGTGTTGTCTTCCATCACTTTTATTGCACCATTTGTTTCAAACAAGAACCATATGTTTTCTATCTTTCCTTTTAAACACACATTTGTTACCTGTAACCTCTGTGTTCTATAGGTAGCTTTGTTTCTGTCAACACCTTGTGCTTTTTTATGGATTTCATTTCCTCATCCATGGCATCTAGCAATTTCCTCCTTTCAAAATCAGGAAGTTCCATTACCTCTTTGTAATTTCTGGGTTCAACATATACATGACAGACTCTCACTCCACCCACTCCAAATCTCTTGGGTGGCACACCCTTGTTTGCCCTTTCAGACCTCCTAGGACCCTGTGTTTCTGGCTCTGTCTCACTAATGTGTTTTTCTTCTTCATCTTCGTGTTCTTCATCATCTTCTTCATCTGTGGACTTTGTGTCTTCTTCACATGTTTCTGACTGTCTAATCTGACTCCTTCTTGTGTCATTTAATTGGATAAGTACCTGTGAATTAGCATGAACTTTTCCCCAATTCTCTCCTTCATTGAAGCTAGCAGACCTGGATATCACAATGTTTCTGTTACCATCCACAAACCTATATGCTTTTGATCCAGGCTCATAACCTAGGAACCTCATTTTCTTTGTTTTAGCTCTGCCTTTTCTCCTTAGCTGTTTTGGTACGTGTACCCATGCAGTACAGCCAAATACCCTCAGGTGTTTTAACGAAGGGTCCTTACCAAAGAGCATGTAATATGGAGTCTGATCTATGGCAGATGACCAAATTCTGTTCACTAAAAAGTTTGCAGTTTTCAACGCCTCCGCCCAGTACCCATGATGCATTCCTGCATCTGCTAACAGTGCATCTTTCATTTCCTGAAGCACCCCATTTCTCCTTTCAGCCACACCATTTTGAAATGAAGAATAAGGACTTGTTTTTCTGTGGCTGATCCCTGTGTTCTCTAGCCACCTTTGAAACTCTGTGTTCATGAATTCTGATCCTCTATCAGACTGCAATTGTGCCACCTGGTGGCCAAAGCGTCGTTCAATTAATTTCACTCATTTCTTAAATGTTTGAAAAACCTCTGTCTTTGATTTTAGTGTAAAGCAGTATGAAAAACGTGTGTAATCGTCAATTATCACCAATGCATATTTTGTCCCTCCTAATGAGGGTGGAAATGGTCCTATCAAATCAGTGTGTACCAGCTCAAAAGGTCTATTTGTCTTTCTGACACTCAGTTTCCCTTTTGGAACCAAATGCGTTTTAGATTGCTTACACACCTGACAATCTAAGTAATTTTTACAACCTTTTATGTTTACACCTCTAGCAATGTTCTCCATTCTCTGCACAGTTTTAAAGTTTACATGCCCCAGTCTTCTGTGTAGTAAGTGTATGCAGTTATTATGCTGTGGTTCATTCTTGTGTACCATATATGTGTCTCTATGTGTTCTGCCTTTTAACACATACAAATTGTCTTCTTGTTTTGCTTTTGCAACTACTCTGTTCTTTTTCTTAATTATGCATTCCCCTTTTTCAAATATCACAGTAAACCCCTCTCTGTCAAGGGCTGAGACGCTTATCAAATGACAGTCAATGCTGGGGACCAGTAAAACGTTACTTATCTCTTCCTTGAGACTGGGAATATATATTCTCCCTTCTGCTTCCACGTCTGCTTTCTGTCCATTTGCCAGGGTCACACTTCTCAGCTCTGTGTTTCCTAAAAAACAAAACATTTCTGGATCATTAGTAAGATGATTTGCAGCCCCACTGTCAATTAACCAGCCAGCTGTGTTTATGGCCTTGAACGTCTCATCTCTTGTTTGCTTAACAAGAGAAATTCCTTTCCTGCTGCTTTCTGCGGAGCATCTGTAAGCTGCTGCTGTTTCCCTTCTGTTTGAAATCGTCTCTCCTTTCAAGCAGTCTCTCTGAAGATGATTTCTCGATCCACATTTATAACAGGCTTTAATCATCATGGCACGCCCACTCTGCTCTCGGTCTGTAGCTGGCATCCTCCTTTTCACGCTGCCGTCTAGAATCTGTCTGCATCTCTCCCGGTCAGCTCCCACGTGGCTTCCTTCAGCAGTTTGGGACCTCTCCTTCCAGCGATCCTGCTGCTGCAAAATTCTATTTGTAATGTACTCAAGAGTCAGTTGTGTGTCAGGCAAACTTTCCAAACTTGTAATCAGCAAATTAAATTCAGTGGGCAGACTGCTCAAAATCATGAAGACCTTCTGTTCCTCAGTAAAATGAACATTCATTAACTGCAGTTCATTAAACAGTCCCTTCATGGTTTGTAGATGCTTGGAAACACATTCCCCAGACTGCATTTGACACTTATATAGTCTTCTGGTTAAAGAGACCTTCGTGCCTGCTGTTTCTCTTAAGTAAATATTTCTTAATCTGTCCCAGACTGCCTTGGCTGTGGTCAGTCCTTGCACATGCACTAACTGTTCGTCTTCAATTAACCAAATGAGAGTACTTATAGCCTTCTCATGCTTTCTTTCCTGCTCCTCAGTTAATTGTGCTGGAGGATTACTCACATATGACCATAAAGATTCTCTTCTAAACATCATTTCTGCCTTCACTGCCCATGTTCTATAGTTTTTGTCATTCAGCCTGTTTATTGCTAATCCACCTATGCCTCCTGGGCTCAACGCCATCCTGTCTTCTCTTGCAGTTCTCTGTTTCCTTTCCCCTCCTGGGCTAACAGATGAACTGTCTTCTCCCAATTCTTCTATGTCACTGCCACTTTCTCTCTCTTCTTTCATTTATATATTTCACCCACGTTACTCACCACTGTCTTGTCTTTCAATGGCTTGCACAGTGCACATTGCTGGGCCGATAACCTCTATCATGGATTTGGCAACAGGAAAAATGCAGAGTTATTGAAGACACTTACAAGTTCTTCTTTTACAAGATGGTTGTATTTACAAGTATTTACAGGAAGGCATCACATCAGCATGGCAGAAACTCTTTACACAAACGGACATAGTGTATAGCAGCAAATGGTGAAGAAAGAAGAGAATGATACACAGGCACTGTTCACTTATATACATGTACATAGCATCTCTAGTCCAATCAGAAGACACATGACTTCATCTTCTGCACCTGGTGTCTTCTTATTTCCAGACATTGCATCATCTTCAGAGTGACTCAGCATGCTCACATCTGTGCACAATGGCAGCTCGTTAATAATACATTTATTCCGGTTCAGGCCTACAAAATTTCCATATTCTGACAGAAGATCTGGAATATGAGGGGTTATTTACAGCTGAGGAAAATGCTAGGCAATTAGAAGCACAGACAGCTGAATCACCACCACATCCTCCTCCCCCAGTAGCCAGCGTGAGGGCTAAGCTTCAGCAAAGACTCATTACATGAAGGTCAGAGGATCACATGAATGCTTCCCACAGGAATATCAGGTCAACCAGTCCTGAGTTTTAACAGGATGGAAGGCTTCTAGGAGATTGATTACTGTTTTTGCTATATAATCTGCACCTAGAAAGCTTGGAAGCAACAAGTCAACACTCTGGCCTGTATCCACACTCTTGCTTATCTTGGACCTTGTTCTCTGGACCTTTGGATTTGGACTCTGACTTCTGACTACGGTTTTTGTTTTGGCTTTGGCATTTTGGTATCTGCTTTGCATTTTCTGGACTTCTGATATTGGACTGGCTTATTAGACTTTTGCCTGTTGAAACCCCCTGGGAATGTGACACATACACTTATGGTGCCAGAATGCCAAACTCCTCTGATCCTACTGGGGGCAAACCCTGACAGGATGCTAAACACCTCTAAACTTACTGAGAGCAACCCCATGCTAATGCCAAATGCCTCAGTGCCTGCTGGTCAGAAACTCTATCTTAAAGCCAAACACCTCTAATCCTTCTGGAGACAAACTCTACCTTAGTGCCAAACTCCTGAGTGCCATGAATCCTTCCCTACCTCAAATCTCAACAAACCTGTAAACCCTATGTCCCACCTTTCTGCCACTATTCCACCAATGTGAAAATGAGGCTTGCCTGCCCCAATGTCCATCCTTATGCTAACCTAGAAGAATCACATTGGTACTTGAGGTGCCTGAATCTTGGGAGATCTTCCCTGCCAGCCAGAAATCATCAGCCACTCAAACACCCTGAAGGCCATATCTATTCCCTCAGCAAATCCTACCTCAGTGTCAAATGATCCTATGGAGGGCAAAACCTCCCTCAATGCCCAATATTTCTCATCCTTCTTGGGGCAAACCCTGTCAAGATGCTAACACCTCAGTGCCTGCTGGGGGCAAACACTACCTCAATTTCAAATGCCTCTGATTCTTCTGGGGACCTACTGTATTTTTCCATCTAAATTTTCCTAAAATCATTACCCTAAAAATTGAGGAGTGTTTTTTACATGGAAGTGTGAAGGTTCGAATATGGCCTCAGGTTGATCGTGAAATCAGAACTTGGGTTTATTAAAACATTAAACATTGGGTTGGTAGCATCAAACTTGTCTATCACTTTGCCTCTCACTGCCAATGGGTCAAATGAGGATTTCCATAAATCTTGTAAAAATGGATTGTAACCAGATTCATACCAGGGACCTTTGATTAAAGGGTTAGTGACCTCATGGTCCCTGGAATCTAAACCAGTATCAATTAAGGGAAGGGTCTCCTCAACTCTTCCCTCCAAGTTGAAGGGGTCAGTGCCCTCAGAGAACAGGTCCCAGGGTCCGGTGAATACTTCCTCCAGTGAGCCTCCTCCAGACGTCATGCTCTCCTTCTCTGTTCTTCCCTCTCCACCACTTCCTTCTCCTCTCTTAATCACCTCCACCACTCTCTTGCTTCAGATTCCCCCCAATAAGAGAGTTTAGGAGGCAGGCCTCATCTCCTCCGGTAATCGGCCTCCTCCCGAGGCACTCATGCCTTTTCACATCTCCCAGTCCAGGGATCTTCAACCCAAATTAACTCCCAGCCCCCTTGGTATGTCATCTCTCTTCCCTTTTATATCCACATTTCCTGCCTCCACCAACGGTCTGCCCCTCTATTCTGTCCCCGCCCTCTCAGTCCTGGTTTGAGTTGCCACAGATATTCTTGCCATACCCCGTTCTAGATCCCGGGTGTCTACTCCCTGCTGCACTGTCGCAACATGGGGAGTTGTTGAATCTGTCTGGGTCTCTTGTTCTTTCTCAGAGGAGGACGACACTCCAGCGAGGGCTTCAGTCCCCTCGCCTCCGGTCTCACAGGAAGTAAGCTGAGATAGCTGAGAAGAGAACAAAATGGCACATACCTTGCCTCTAAAAACAGACTTCCTCCAGCCATGAGGCTGAGTTTCCTACAGTCAGGACACTTAGCTGCTTCCAGTCAGGAGCTTTATGGAACACATGTCAGCTCACACTGAACAATCCAATTGGAACACACCTCCTCAGAGGTGGAGCCTCTAGGCTTAAGATTCAACAGAGACAAAATGTCCAACATTCTGAGCTCAGAGGATGAATTCTCAAAGTTAAGTTTTCTTAATTAGGGGGTCAGAAAATTGTGGGGGGTGTCTTATAAATGGGGTTGTGTTATAAACAGAAAAATATGGTATACTGCCAAAATCCAAATGCCTCTAATTCTGCTGGGAGCAAACCCTACCTCAATGCCAAATGCCTCTGATCCTGCTTGGGGCAAATCTTGCCTCAATGTCAAATGCCTTAGTGCCTGTTGGTGATCAACCCTACCTCAATGCCAAATGCCTCAGTGCCTGCTGTGGGCTATTCTGCCAAAATACCAAATGCCTCTGACCCTGCTTTGGTCAAATGCTACCTCAGTGTCAAACTCTTCAGTGCCTACTGGTAGCAAACCCTAACTCAATACCAAACCTATGACCCTGCTGGGAGCATATTCTACCTCAATGCTAAATGTCTCAGTGCCTACATGAGGCAAACACTACCTTAATGACAAAAGCCTCATTGGGCAGGGACCCTATGCTGCCAAAATGCAAATCTCCTCTGATCCTGTGGGGGACAAACACCATCATAATGCAAACACCTCTGATCCTGCTGGGTTGCAAATGCTACCTTGATGCTAAATGCCTTTGGTCCTGCTGGGTTCAAACTCTACCTCAGTGACAAAATGCTTCAGTGCCTTCTGGGGGCTGATGCTGCCAACAAGTGAAACACCTGTGATTCTCGTGGGAGCAAACCTTACCTCAATTCCAAAAGCCTCTGATGCTAGCTCAATGGAAAATGCCTCCATTCCTGGTGGGGGCCTGTCCTGTAAGAATGCCAAATGCCTCAGTGCCTACTAGAGGGAAACCAAACTGCCTCAATGCCATCTGTCTCTTTGCCTAGTGGCAAACTTTGCCATCTGCCTCTGTCACTTTCCTGGGGTGACCCACTTTGTAGGTGAATAGCTTGGATGTCTGAAACCTATTCTTCACCAAATGTGGAGGGTCTTTAGAGGAAAGGCATAGGAAGATTATGTGTGATTTTGGATGCTCTAAGTTCTTGGGGGAATTTTCCTGGCATACCCTCCTTGTAGCCATATAACTCAGAGGTCTGGAAACCAAACTTCATGAATTTTATAGACATTATAGGAAAACATCAGAGGAAGCTTCACTGTGAATTTGATGTGTCTAGATGCCTGAGGGGGCATTTTATAGCATTTTAAAATGAAGATGAATTGATAAATCAATTCATCAGTTCCTCCAACAATATTTGTAAATTCATATTCCTCAAGTCGAGGACCTTGACAAATTGTGAATCATGAGAAATCACCATTTTTAACTTCATCCCCATCTCTAAAGAAGAATAATGCTAAAGAAAAGAAGGCAGTAGAGAAAGAAGAAAATGGAACATAAGATGGATTTATTCAGTACAGGAAACCACAGCCTATCATTCATAAGTTCTGACCAACTCTATTGTTGGAGGGTTATTATTTCATAGCATGCCCTAGGTTGGAAGTGACTGGACAGCAAACAAAAACATGAAATCTGAGTCTCATTGAATCTATCCACTGATATACATTCTCATCACATTCAATACACATTATTAGCAGAACATGGATATTTGTTTTTTGTATTACAGTTCCCCAGAATTCTCTGGCCAGTCGTCTTGGTGGCTGAGGTCTTCTTAGAGTTGTCATGCAAAAATAGTCACTTTTCCTAAGATGTTGTAGATCAGAATGACAGCCATTAAGTATTCTTATGCACCACTAACAGAGGCTGAATCCTTGGAGAGAAAGAAAAAGAATTTCCAGATGACCTGGTTGTGTTCACTCAGAAGTTTTATTCTTGGCCACCTATGCTCCAAACAGGGTTAGCAGAGCTGTGCCAGTTCGATTAACCAAAATAATAATTGTTAAGCCTTGGGGTGCATGTGGAAGGATGTGTTTTATGAAAGGGAGTGTAAGGGGGAAGTTAGGAGGCATCCAGAGAATTGTTAAAGGAGAGGAAGATACATTGGGTGTAAGCAGCTTCAGCATTAGGTAAGATGGAAGGGCAAAATATTGGTTGCCTCTAAGCTGTTTCCAAATTTAAATTGTTTGGATAGCCTTGGTGACACAACTCCTGGACTGTAAGTACTGCTGCTAAATACCATGTCAGCAAATAGGAAAACAACACCCATCCAAGACTCCATCCTACATGAACATGCCTATCCAGCTTGCATTACAGAGACTTAGTTTGATGAAGCCGGGGATGTTAATTTTACTCAGCTTTATCCACTAGGACTTGCTGTGCAGCAGCAGGCAAGACCTGGGGGTTCAGAAGGTGGAATTGCAGTGATCTACTATGATTCCATTTCTTCCACCAGCTGCCACATTCCCCAGTTCTCTGGGTTTAAATGTGTGCTTCTTTAGTAGGAGCCTGGGACAACATACAGATTCTGTAGCTGAAACCTGTGGCTGAACAGCCCTCTTTCCTTAGCTAACTGAGCTGGTCTCAGTGGTGGTGTTTGGGTCCCCTCAGGAGTGGCTCAGAACTTCATGACCTCCATGATGACTATTGGTCTGTTCCAAATGATATCTGAGCCCATCCATGCTGCAGGAAACACTTTAAACCCATTTTCCTTTACTGGGGTAGATGCTAGTGATCTGGGTGTGGAGGAACTCTCTGCAGTTCGGTTGTTATTGACAGACCATTATCTGATGGCATTTAGACACAGTGGAACTCTGAGCCTTTGCTGGGATGGTGGATAGACTAAGATTGTCTATCCCAGAAAGCTGATGGATCCAAGCGCTTTCCTGATGTCTCCTGGGGAGTTTCCTATCACCTTGACAGGTGAATCTTTTGAAGCCTTGGCTGATCTCTGAAATGGAAAAAAAATGACAAAATGACAGGATAGGTCCTAAACATCTCCTCCCACAAAGTAGAACCAAAATGGTTACCTTGTTTACTGGAGAGCAATGAAATGAGCGAGAGGTAGACTTGAACAACAATGGCAAAAAACTCATGGACCTATTACATAATGGCCCAGAGGAAGAGAATGCTGACCATACTGTAGCTGTAGAATTTGCACAACACTTTGTAGGCAAAATTGCTCAGATCCAATCTGACTTTGATGATGCAGTTGATACAGGTCCTGTGGATGTAACTATGGCCCCTGCGTACCTTGTGTTAATAGATGTGTTTCAATTTCTTCAGCCTGATGATGCAGTCAGGTCTGTTGGAAAGGTAAAGGCTACCACATGTCTATTGGACCATTGCCCTTCCTAGCTCATGAAAGCTGTAAGAAAGGGACTGGTGAAATGGGTAGAGAGTTGCCCATTATGAGCC
Organism: Pogona vitticeps; assembly: GCF_051106095.1. NCBI lineage: Eukaryota > Metazoa > Chordata > Lepidosauria > Squamata > Agamidae > Pogona > Pogona vitticeps. The sequence continues at coordinate 129,431,327 of NC_135785.1, forward strand.
TGTCTCGGTGTTAAGATCATCAGTACAGGCCCACAGCACTGATTCCACAACCTTCACAGGTGTATTTGGTAGGGACACTGGAGTCGACCTTCTCTCTTTCTGCTCCTAGACTTTGGAACTTCCTCCCACAGGAGGCAAGGCTAGCCCTATCTTTGCAAGCAGGTGAAAACGTTTCTCTTCAGGCAAGCTTTCCATTAGTGATAGCTGTCTGAATGGGTTTTTTAATGGATTATTGTACCTTATTGCCTTGAATGTATTTTTGATGCTGTTTCTGTTTACTGTTTTTTGGTGTGGCATCCAAGCCTTTTTAGTATTTGTATACTTACTGTTATTAACTTTAAATATTGTCTTTTAATGAAATAAGCTACCTTGGGTCCCTTTTAAGGAGAAAAGTGAGATAAAGATTGTAACATACAGCTCTCCTCTCACTTGTCCATCACAGCTGGGCAGGGGAACATCAGCCAATGAGAGGACGGAGGGTGGTGCAGAAGGGGGAGCAGCTGGGTTATACAAGGGGTGTGTGTGATGTGTCCAGCATGTGGGATATGAAGTGGTCCAGTAAGGCCTTGGTCTGGAAAGGTGCCCAGAGTGGATCTTTAGTCAGGGAGTCTGAGTGGACAAGTGGGTAACCTTCTAGGACTTGTCTCACAGGGAGAAAGTCTAGTAGAGGGGCTCTGAAGCTCAGATTGGGGACTAAGATAGGGACTCTGGCTCTGTGGTAACCATTTCTGGGGAGTGAGTTGCCCAAAGCAGAATCTGTGGCAGGTTGGCTAGCTTGTCCTGAGTTCAAGGGAGAGCTCTGAGGGGACAAAGCGGAGCCAAGGGCAGATAAGCTGAGGGGACTCAAAGACAGCTAATCCTAGGACAGGGTGAAGCTGTGGGTTTGAGTGGTTTTGTTGCCTGGGGCAGAAAAAAAGCTCTGTCTTTGGTGTGAGGCCTAGCTGGGGGCAGGGGCCTAGACACTGTAGCTAGCTTGCCAGTGGATGAGTGCTGGAAGCTAAGTTGTAACACAGACACTCACTGACAGGAAAAAAGTGTACTTTTAAAATTAAGGCTTGCAAATTGAATTATAAGCCTGAAGAAAGGAGAATGCCTTTAACTAGGGGAAAGAAAGCTGAGCAGGCGCCTTGTGAAATGGCAGCTGGGTCAGATAATGAAAATGAGAATTCTGAGGGAGGATTTACCTCAGAGCAGGAGAGAGAGACCTCAAGGGAAGACCCAATAGATTTCAGAAAGTGGAAACTGGAGATAGAAATGAAGGCCAAAGTTGAGGAAAGACAAATGGCCTTAGTAATGGAGAAAGAAAAACTGGCCTTAGAAATGGAGGAAAGACAGAGGCAGAGAGAAATGGATGCAAAAATGGAGAGAGAGAAGATTGCCATAGAGAAAGAGAGAATGGCTTTTGAACTTAGACTAGAACTGGAAGTTCAGGCCAACAATAACAATAACAACAATGGTAGAGATGATTCTGAAGGAAGACAGTTGGCACAGGCAGATCTGAAAAGATTCACTGTCTTTAGAAAGGGAGATGATCCAGAATCGTTCCTGGTGATGTTTGAGAGAGCGTGTGAAGACTTTTGTGTGAGGGAATCAGAAAGAATGATAGTGTTGAGATTCCAAATTAGTGGAGGCCAGGCTGAGATACATGCGGAGATGCCTATAGAATTGATTAAAAATTATGAGGAGTTCAAAAAGTTAGTGTTTGCCAGGTATGGCATAAATTCAGAACAGTTGAGGCAGAAATTCAGGGCTCTGACCAAAAAACCTGACGAGTCTTATTCTCAGTTTGGGGCAAATTTGACCAGGTACCTGTATAAATGGATTCAACAGGAGAAAGTTGAGACAGTACAAGACCTTAAAAACCTTATTGGTCTTGAGCAGTTTTATTCTCTCCTACCTGGAGAACTGAAATATTTAGTCAGGGACAAGAAACCCAGAAATTTACAAGAGGCAGGGGAGGTTGCTGATTTTATTTCCCAGATTAGGAAACCCTCCTCTTCTGAGGGGAAAGTTATGAGGAAGGCTTGGGAGGACACAAATAAGTATCCCAGGGGACAATTTAAGAACCAGCAGAAAGTCGGGGGCCATTTTGTGGGCAGGCCTTCAGATCAGAACCAAGCCAAAACCCAAAATTTGGAGGGAAAAGGAGTTAAGGGTGCTGGGAATGACCAATTGAACTTTAGGACTTGTTTCTGGTGTGGGGAGAAAGGCCACATTTCAACCCAGTGTGGTCAAAATAGAGAATTTGGACCACAAAAAAGGAATTTAAGTAAGCCTAAAGCTGTATACTGTCTGCAGCAGGAACAGATTAATCCACCAAGGGAGGAGTCAGTCGCTATGGCAACACAAGCTGAGCTCTCTACACAAGCTGATAATATTGAACCTGATTTTCCTTTGGCAGAAGTTAGACATTGCTTTTTGATTAAAACAAACCAAGAGTTATTTCAAACGGCTGGGGACAATATTTATATCTTTGATAATGAGTACATGGCTCTGAGAGACTCGTGTTCACAAGTCACCCTATGTCACCCTGATATAGTCCCTCAGAAATGCATCTTAACAGGGGAAAACATGGCTGTGAAGGGAATTGGCGAAGAAGCTGTCATTTTGCCTGTGGCTGAGATACCCATTAGGTACCGGGGATGGAAAGGACCTTGGAGAATTGGAATTTCTTCACAGGTGCCAGCAGCAGTTTTAATTGGAAATGACCTCTCTGAGCATGTAAAGAGGGTTTTAGTTATAACACGTACCCAACAAGAGAAAGCAGAGGCAGCTGAGGAAGGGAGTGACAGTCAGAGGAAGGGAATGCCTGACAGTATGAACTCAGCTGAGGTATTTCAACTTAATATTCCCCAAAGCAATACGTTCAGTCAGGAACAGAAAGCAGATTCCACACTGAAACAATGCTTTGAGAACGCTTCTGAAGTAAGGTTAACCCCTGAAAGACCTGAAAAGTTTCACCTTGAACAGGGCTTATTGTACCAAGAGTCTCTAAGTAACCACAAGAAAGGGGGGGGACAATCTTCAAAAACAGTTAGTGGTTCCTTTGAAATATTGCCAGCAAATATTAGAAAGGGGACACTCAGATGTATTTTCTGTTCATCTAGGCATTAATAAAACCAAGCAAAGAATATCACAAAATTTCTACTGGCCTGAGATGGGAAGGCAGATTAAAAATTTCTGTCAGAGTTGTGATGTTTGTCAAAGACAGGGTAATAGTAATGATAAAACCAAAGCAAAGCTATGCCATTTACCAGTAATTTCTATCCCATTCCAGCGCATTGGCGTGGATATAATTATGTCATTAAGGAAGATGGGGAACCAGGCAGGAGGGTGGTTCATGTGAATATGATCAAACCATATTATAGGGAAGAGAACAGAGTGTTGTTTTCCATGAAGGAAGCTGACAATGAGAAACATGACTTGCCCTATTTGGGAGGGAGGGGGAAAGCAAGATATAACCCTGATGATGTCAAGATTAGCCCTTTACTTTCCCAGGAGCAACAGGGTGAATTGAGGGCCTTGGTTACAAAGTACCAACAGGTTTTCTCAAGCAAACCCGGGTTAGCCAAGGGAGTGGTGCACAAGATTGATACTGGAGATGCACCCCCACCAGCTCGTACTCCTTGTAGTGCTACTGACCTAACAAGCAAGAAGAGTGCAGAGAGTATGCAGTGGACCAGCAGCTGCGAGGAGGCGTTCGCGAAGCTGACGGGGACGGTGATGACCAATCCGGTCATAAGAGCTCCAGATTGCCAGCGCAAGTTCACCATCGTCACCAATGCGTCCAACACCGGGTTAAGAGCCGTGCTGAGCCAGAAGGACAATGACGGAGAACATCATCTCATGACGTACCTGCGCGAAAATCTACAGGTGGGCGAAGAACAGCTTTCTGGTGGTGAGGGAGAGTGTCTTGCAATTCTTCATTCACTTCGCAAGCTTGGGCCTTATGTTTGGGGAGGACATTTTGTCTTGTGTACTGACCATTCCCCACTATTGTGGCTAAGGACTATCAAAGCCAACAACAGCAAACTGATGAGATGGGCTTTGATCCTGCAGGACTTTGATTTTGAGGTTCGAGTAATTAAAGGGACTCAGAACTGTGCTGCAGATGCCCTCTCTAGAGGGACAGAAGACTGAAGAAGAAAAGAATGGACTCTTAGAATGGTGAAAGTAATAAAAGTTTGCTGTACATGTACCCACTGATATATATTATTTGTTATGTAAGCAGAAGAAATTGATTGTAAGTATTTTTAAATGTTGTAGTCTATTATTAAGCTTATACATGAATGAACTTTGAAAATGTTAATGGATGTAGTGGAACAACATGCAGGTAAGAGGTTTACTTAATGTTTATGCCAATGTTTATTAAATGTAATAGTGTTATTAGAATAAATGTATTGTTGTATTGCTCCTCGTTGTTCATGAGAGGAAAGCACTTTAGCTTTCCCCCATGAAACAACTTGTTAAGGGGGGAGGTATTGTAACATACAGCTCTGCTCTCACCTGTCCGTCACAGCTGGGCAGGGGAACATCAGCCAATGAGAGGACGGAGGGTGGTGCAGAAGGGGGAGGAGCTGGGTTATATAAGGGGTGTGTGATGTGTGAGAAGGAAGTTTTTGGAGTTTGGGTGAGGAGATAAATTGTTAGAGAGAGAGCGATAGATTTGTGAGAGATAGTCAGTGAGGGAAAAGTCTGTGTGAGGTACATTAAATGAGAAACTTTATTTACAACTTGATTTACTACCTGTGATTCACTCCTTTTTATTTTGTTAAATCAATAAACAACGTTTTGTTTGAAAGAAACACTTGTCCTTTTTGAGTATTAAGGATAGGTTGGTGGCAGCAGTTTGAAGAAGAGTAGTGTGCACTCTGGGAAGCCTGAGTTGACAGAGGCTTCAAAGCGGCCCGCTACATAAAGATATTTTGAATAAATAAGTAAACATGCCCTGTCCTCAATAGCCCTGCTCAGCTCTTGCAAACTCAAGTCTGTGGCTTCTTTTAAGGAGTCAATCTATCTCATATTTGGTCTTCTTTTGTTGCTGCTTTCAGTGTTTCCCAGCATTATTGTTTTTTCCAGAGAATCTTGCCTTCCAATGATATGGTCAAAGTAGCGCAGCCTCATGTATCATTTTTGCCTCCAGAGACAGTTCAGGCTTGATTGGTCTAAGACCAATTTGTTTGTCTTTCTAGCATTCCAGGATATCTGCAAAGCTCTCTTTCAGCACCATGTTTCAAACAACCCAATTTTTTCTTTTCTGTCCAGCTTTCACACTCATACATGGTGATCAGGAATAGAAGAATGCGGAAGATCTTGGTCTTAGAATTCTCTAGACAGCAGTAATCACCTAGTGAAGATGGAGGGTAGAGGATACTGGTTTTGGAAAAACAGGGAAAAAGAATGGGGATAGTTTTAGCATAGCTTATTTAGAAATCTGGCAGCTCTCCGCAATAGTGTGGAGCTGCCAGGGCAGGGCCTGCCTGTCTGGACGAGGTGAAAGCAGGGAGCCACACAAGAGGATGGGCAGGCAGGGCTACAGGCAAGCCTTTAAGAAGGCTGCTCATGCCTGCAGCATCCTCTTCCCTGTCTTGTCAAGTGGAGAGGAGAGTGCTGCATTGGAGCCCCCTGATTTCTCTTCCACCACTAGGCCAGAGCATCATGGATAGCTCCACTTGAGTTGGGCTGTACATTAGCACAGACCCACAGTTTGGGGGACCCACTGAGGGATGGCACTGGGCCTTAGAGCCATTCATATTAATAAAAATAAAAATAATTAAAAATCACACCATTAACCAAAAAAAAGAGCATTGGGGGTAGGGGGTCAGAATAGTAAGGCTAGGTCATTTCCAGGATCTGGGAGTGGGGTAGTGAGAGGTTGCAGGTGGGCAAGCAGCAAGCAGGCCTCTTATGGGGCTGTTATTGTCCAGGACCCTCCTACAATAAAGGGATGAGAGTGAGGAATGAAGGATCATCACAAAATAATTATAAATGAAATAAAATAAAAGAGGATTGGTATTTATTTTAAGAAAGAAGAAGGGAGGGGATAAAGGAGGCAGCACATTGGCTGGAAGCTCCTTAGGAGTAGTAAGGCAGACACAATGCCTCCCCAAAAAGGTTCTCGGGTATTAAGGGGAAACAGCCTGTCAAACGCAAGGAAACTGCTCATTCCTCTCTAGCAATTTGGTCATTGGATGAGGAGGACTGGCCAGATTACACGGCCATATGAAAAAAGCTCAGTACCTTAGAGAGGAAAAGGGTGCAAGCAAGGGTGGCAGGTGGCTCTTCTGTATCGCGTAGGTCACACAGAGAGTCAAAAAAGCTCACACATTGGCTGAATTTAAGAGGATGGGAGACATTATGCTCTCTTGTATTGCTGTTTTAGAAGGTGAGCACCCTGGCCCTTCAGGCACTTCTTCTGTGATGGGTACAACCATGAGGAGACAGCTGGAATCCCCAGCTCAAGAAGGGTCTTGGATGGCATCAGCAAACACGCAGGCACAACAGGAAGGTGAGAGTGTGGCAAATACCAAGGATCCAGTCATGGTGCTTCAGGAGTTGTACAACCATTGAACTAGGCATGTTAAAACTTGGCCATGGGGTACTGGGAACCAGATGGCATTGGTCCCCACACCTTCACCTACAACTAGAAGGAAACAGGTAAGCTGAAGAAGGGTCAGGGCTTGTCATGGTGTAGTCAGTTGCCTCTGGGAAAGCTCCTAGGGAAAACTGGAACCACCCGGTCTGGGGGTCCCTCATGATATCAGGGATCACAGGTGAGGCTAGGAGAAGTCTCCCTGAGCTGCAAGTGAGCATTGGAGGAATTAAATATGAAGCTACAACTTGACATTTTTTTCCCTCTGAAGAGATCATGGAGCACAGACTGGGCCTGGGAGCCATCTTGGCACTGAACTGTGAGTAACCCACCCACCTTGGAGGAGAGGAGAATGGAAAATTACAGTTAAAAACTGACAACAATAAATAAATTTGAAGCCCTTAATCTAAAAATGAGCCGGTAAAGCGACAAGGGCCTAAAGAAGTGGAGGAGCAGTGAGTTTGCTTACTGGCTCTGCTGCTTTGCTATTTCAAAAGCGAAACCAGCTCTTCGCAGACCGACCAAGGCCAATAGCGAGACAGTGAGAGAAAAGGAAAATAAAAAGCTGACTCCGAAAAACTGTTTGATGAAATAAACAAATATGGACAGAGCTTGTGCTGTTATCATAAGAAATTGCACAGACTTCTTAATAGCAGATAGAGTGTTACTAAATCTTTGGGACTATATATTAACCCTGTGGTGGAGGAAGCCCCCCCCTCAGAGGCTATGGCTGTAAACTATATTATAAACTGTCTGAAACTAGCTGGGAGAGTTATGATTCTCAAAGTGAACGGTGTAATTGAAAACCAGGACTGGAGTTGTGGACTGGATTTATAGTGGAAAGAACATACTGTACAGTGGATTATAATGACACCTACTGGAGGAAAGCTGAATGTCAGCCCCAACATACTTAATTGACTTTTGAAAAGCCTTTGGGATTCTGGAGAAAGACTGGAGATCTTTCCTAGCTCCATTTTGATATCTAGAATATCTGGATTATTGCAACAAGCCCAGAATTGTATAAACATCGACCTTTGAAATTCTGTGATTGCACTCAGCTTGGATTTCTCTTTTAGGACTGTGTGGGTAATCTGAGAGCAGAGGTTGGAGATATAACAAAGGTGCCAAGACTTTCAAGAAGAAGGAACATTTTTATCATGGCTGTGGTTTAAACTGTTGGATTAAAAATTGATTTATATATTGTAATATTGGGCAAAAGTCTGGAGGAAGCTTTTAGGTGAAGTTGTTGATAGTGGGCTTTGGTTCTTGGCTAAATACGGAAATCGAAATGGCCTCTAAAAATAAAAACCTCAGATACCATGAACCTCTCCTGCTCAGGCACAAGGCCTGGGAAAATTAGTGGCACAAGAATCAGATAAAGCATGGCAGACCACGATGCAAAATGTATTAACAACAGGATTCCAACAAATAAATGAACATCTCACCCAATTAACAGATCAGATGAAGGATATGAAAACGGACTTATCAGAAACCAAGCAACAGATAACAGAAATGAAAATGAGAACACAAGATATTGAGGAAAAAGTGAAAGGCACAGATGCCAGGTTGAACCAAACTGAAGAAGCACTACAGGCGGTACAGAAGAATCAAAACCAAAATGATGACAGGTTAATAATGTTAGAGTTGGAGAGACCATTGAAAATGCTGAGATTTCCAAATGTGCCTGTGACGGCTGCGATGACGTCATTTGCCTATCATGGTTATGCTGGAACCCATCTGCCTATAGCAGAGCAGGAGGTGGGACTCCAGGAGGTGGAGCTGTGTATATAAGGGGGGGAGTGAATGATGTGGGTCAGTGAAGAGTTATGGAGAGTTAGAGTTAGAGTTGAGAGTTATGAAGAGTTAAGGTCTGAGTGATAGTGTGTATGAGGGGATACTTTATTATTACTGATTGCCTTTTTTATTTTAGTTGATAAAGTGATTTACCATTCCTTCTGTTGTTATCAATAAAATACAAGTTTTTATTTTTAAAATCATACATCTGTCTGAAGAGTCTTATGAAGGAGTGGTTGGTGGCAGCGTAAATAAAGTGTGAATGAGAGAGTGTGTCCTGACCATTGTGACGTGAAAGAGGGACGTCACAGTGCCAAAAAAGGAAGGCGATGACCTAGAGACATTAATGAGTAAAGCTTTGGCTACTGAAATAGAGATGGATGTAGCACAGCTTCATCAATGTCAGGAAGAAACCTATAGGGTGAGGACAGCATATATCAGAAAAAATAAGCTACCTAAAGAAATCCACATGAGATTTACGAAGAAGGCAATCAGAGATAAGGTTTTAAGAATCTCACAAGACAAACAATTGACAATAGAAAACAAGAAAATTAATGTTTTGAAACAAATTTCCTGGCAGATGAGACAGAGAAGGAAGGAATATTCCTTCCTGGTATTGCTACTTCAACAAAATGGAATTTCATATATATGGCTAACACCAGAAGGTTTATTCTTCAGAATTGATACATGGAGATATAATATAACATTGTTGATCAAAGCACGAGATTTCATGGGGAAAAATGAGAAGACTCTGAAAATACAGGGTGAAGGAGAGAAGGAGAGGAAACCAGAAGAAAGATCCCAAGAGAAACCAACTCAATCATCACAATCAGAATCAGACACAGAGTTAGGAGAACATGAAGTAGCTGAGTCAATATGTATCAGAAGCATGACGAGGAAAAAACAGAAAGGTAGTAATCTACAACAAGATGACTAGAAAACAAATGAATATTTTTTCAGTCAATGTAAATGGCCTGAATTCACCTCAAAAATGGAAAAGATCTTTCCACAATTGCAGAAACAGAAATCTAATATTATATGTATTCAAGAAACCCATATTAAAAGAGCAGACCAGAAATGGCTAGAACATCCAAGGTTAGAAAAATTATTTGCAGCTTTGGACATAAGTAAAAAGAAGAAAAGTATGGCTATGTATACATTAAGAAAGAATTGGAACCAAAACTGATTTTCGCTTCAGACAATGGAAGGATATTAATGGCGGAAATCCAAAGAGAATCAAAGAAATTGCTAATTGTTAATATCTATGCACCAAATGAAAATCAAGAAAAAATTTCAACACCTGCAACTAGAATTGACAAATAAAGATTATGATTACTACTGTGTGATAGGAGATATTAACACTATCTTTGACAAAGAACTAGAAACAAAATCAGATAAAATAATTAAAAAAATAGAGGTACAATCTCAAGAAACTTCTTACAGCTGGCTGAAGAAGTAAATATTATAGACACTTGGATAACATGTAACCCCAAAACAAGAGACTATACCTTCTATTCTAATAGACATAAATTGTGGTCAGAAATTGATACATGCCGGATCTCAACAAGCTTAATGAAAGAATTGGAACAAATAGACATCTTACCTAATACATTTTCAGATCACAATCCAATCTCAATACAATCGGGTAGCAAATCAAAAGAATTTAATTGGAAGCTTAATACCATAGAAGCAAGCAAAAGAAGAAATTGATTTTTTTCGTTAAACAGAATATAATGCCAGAAACCTCAATGATGATGGTCTGGGAGGCAAATACGGCATTTTTTAGAGGAATAGCTATAAGATTTGCAGCAAAACAAAAAAGAGAGACAGAAAAAATATGAGATTTTGAAAAGTAGATTAGCCTCAAATGAGTTGCAGTTGAAACAAAACCCAACAAATACAGAATTGAAAGAAAGAATAAAGTCTGTACAACACCAGATAAATATATTGCTCACTGAAGAAACAGCAAAGCAGACTCTTCGAACTGACTCTGGAGACTTGGAATATCTGTTTGGCTGGCATCAATTTGCCAGGGATCAATTAGGCCACAGATACAATAATCGAACTGGACTATGATACTGGGGGGTTATGTATCTTGACTTAAGCCCTTGGGCAGCTGGAACAGAATGGCACAACAAGGACAATTTTGGGATAAAACAAAATCTACCCTTCAAACAATACTAGAAATAGTGAGATCCCACTACCAAGAGGCAAAATTATTCAATGAACATCTGAAGAAGAATTATAGTCATCCAGAGACAGGGAATAATGAAAAAAGAAATGAGAGTGTGCTGGATGATGTATGTCAATCAAAAGAGGAGCTGGAGGAAATAAATGGGGAAAACCAAAGAGAAACAACTTCAATCTTGGATCTGAGAGAGTATGAAGGGAAGACAAAGGGAGAAAATCAGCAAAACACCCACAGGTTATGCAACCATGAGTAAAGAATTCGAGGAATTTAGAAGCATGATAGATCTGAACCAAATTTGGCTGGTGCCCTTGGAACACCTGCAACAGTATGTAGTTCAATGTACAGTGGTGCCCCGCATAGCGACGTTAATCCGTTCTGGATTAATCATCGCTATGCAAAAACATCGCTAAACGGAACGTAAAAAGCCATTTAATGCATTTAATGCGTTCCTATGGCTCCAAAACTCACCGTTCAGCAATGTTCCTCCATAGCTCCGCCATTTTCGCACCCTCGGTAAGCGAGGGCAGGGCGCGAAAACACTTGCAGCGGCCATTTTGGGCACCTGGTGGCCATTATGGAACTGCCGATCAGCTGTTTAAAAAAACCTCGCAATGCGAAGATCAGTAAGCAAAACGCTTACCGATCATCGCAATGCGATGTTTTGCCTATACAGAACATCGCAATGCAATCTCATTAGCGATCTAAAAAATTAGATCGACATGCAAATTCATCGTTAAACGGTGCGCTCATTATGCGAGGCACCACTGTATTCTCAAAGGCTTTCATAGCTGGGATCCGATGGTTGTTGTAGGTTTTTCGGGCTCTTTGGCTGTGTTCTGGAGGGTTTTTTCCTAATATTTTACCAGTCTCTGTGGCTGGCATCTTCAGAGGCAGGAGTCAGAACTCTGTCCGAGAAGACAAGCAACCACAATATGTAGTTTATTTACACCGGGGGGGGGGGTTTGCTATCCCCAGGATCAATTCAGGGAAGGATGTCTGCGTTGGCATTTCATGCCAAGTTGCAGGGTTACCAGGACTTCACCTCAGATTTTCGTATCCAGAAGATGATTGAGGGTTGTAGTAAGGAAAAGGTTTGGGCACCTATCCAGATGTCCAGGCACCTATCTCCCCTGTTATTTTGGTAAAAAATCAATCAGCAATGGGGGAGCATTTGCAGGGATGGATTCAAAGAGGCCTTATTTAGGGCAGCAACTTTGTCAAATTACTTCAGAGCCTTAAGAGTGAATGAGGTAGTAGGTAAGGCCAAGGGGGGTACATTGCAGGTGGCATTGCAGCAGCACAATCTGTTGCTATTAAACAACAGAGTCCATCTGCACATTTGCAGATCCAAGGCAGAGCAGAAGGGACGAGGAGCCAATGTGACCTTGGGTCTTTGTTCAATAGAAGAGATATGCCCAGTCAGGGCCGTGAACTTAGGGGCAAAGAGCAAGGATATTTCTTTGCCCACAGGGAATGTTTTTCCTTTAACCAAGTATCAGTTTTGGAAACAGATAAGGTTCTTCAGCAAGCTGGAGTTTCGGGTTGTCGCTTTGGAACCCATTTGTTCAGGATCAGGGCAGCCTCTACTGCAGTCACCATTATGGTCCATATGCAATTAAAAGGCTGGGTCAATGGATATCCAGCTGTTAGAGGTTTAGGCCTCTTGCTGGCCCTGTTTATTTTATTGCAGGTGCAGTAGTTGGGGGAAGGCAGCTATGTATCTTGCTGATTGGACACAGCTACATCTTCTGGGCTGCTCATTATGCTGCCAAGTTGACATAGGGGTGCAATTTAGACCTAGGAGCCACAACATGTTTAGAGTGGAAGCATTGAAGAGGCATGCTGTGGTGCCAGTTCCTATGGGAGGTTCCCAGCAGTCATGGTTCAGCCCCTGATATTTTGATGGTTCATCTGAGTGGTTATGATCTGGCTATGTAGAGTGGCAAATCCCTAATAGATATATTACAGGACCTGTGCTTAATGAATGAGAGGTATCCAGCAATGTGTATAGTTTGGTCCCTGCAGCATATCAACTCAGCATGGAGAAGACTTAATACAGACGTTTGCTGTGCAGTCTGTAGCGGTCTGGGAGCAGTGATCGGTCACCCAGGCATATATGCGGATAAGCCTGAGCTGTTCAGGGGTGATGAGGTGGATATGGAGATGTTCCTTAAATATATTCAGAGGGACCTGTGTATGGTGTTGGATGGATTGGTGGTGGGTACAGCACATATTTAGGCTAGTCCCATTGCTATGGTGGGTAGTGCGGAATGAAGTTGGATTAGTGAATCCCCTCGTGAGGACACAGAAGGTTATAGCTCATTCGACCTTCCAGTGCTGTGGATCATGAGTGGGGGCTGCACTGGGGCCACAAGCAGAAAGGGGGTTTGAGGACTGGGGATAGTCAGATCAGGGCCAACTGGGGTCACCCAATCAATATGACCGAGTGATCTTGGGGCGTGGGACTCACCCATTTTCATGAGAAAGGGGTCCAGTGAGACCACTTACAAAACTTATTCCGCACTACAGTAGGGCCCTCTCTTCGTTAGATTATGATGATGCAATAAAAGTTGATAATAAAGTGTAACCCTGGTTCTACCCCATCAACAGATTGTCTTAACATATTATTTCGGGATCGAGGGGCAATGGGAACTGCTGCTGCTCTAATTCTTCAAGATATTTTCCTGTTCTGTATGATATTTGGCAATGATAATCTCATAGCTGTTCCTTCATCCTCATTTGATTTGAAAACATTATGGCTCCCGATATGCACTGACAAAATGTGGTAATTGCTGCGAGAAGGGGACAACAGAGGATGAGATGGTTGGACAGTGTCATCGAACCTACCAACATGAATTTGACCCAAATCCGGGAGGCAGTGGAAGACAGGAGGGCCTGGCGTGCTCTGGTCCATGGGGTCACGAACAGTCAGACACGACTAAATAACAATAACAAAACTATTGTTACTGCAAAGTCAAAATTATCTGAAAACATGGGAGGTTCCTACCTGTGACCAGCAACAGCAGTTGTTTTATGAACCCCTAAGGTTTCTTCTCATATGGCATGTGGTGGAGATTCTAAATCTGTAGGTTGGGAAGGGAAAGTTTATGATGGTTGTTTTAGTTGTAAAAAGCACTAAAAGAAATCATATTTTCTAAATCAATCAGCTTTTTGAGCCAAATTCCAGGCTGATAAAGCTTCCACTGCTGAAGTATCTTTAAAACATACGGTCCTCCCACAACAAAATAATGATCTACTAAATATTATATGCACATCCTCACACAAATGCCCAGCCTTACTCATTTTTGTATCTCATTAGGATCCATATATTATGTGTGATGAATTTTACAATATGCCCTAAGGGGTACAAGATAATATTTTCTAGTTTTCACCTCCAACATCTACATTTTTGCTGTGGCAGTGAAGTATCTGAAAAGGATTCCAAGTTTGTTATAGTTAAGTCCCCCCAAATTTTCACAGATACAATTCAATGTAGGCTTAAAATTGGCTCCTTTGATCAACTTCAGGTTGGTTTAAACATATCCAAATTGGATTCTGGCCAGTGACTATATCCACAAGGAAGTAAATATATGTGACATGGAAGGACTTTAATTCAAGATGCCACATCTCTGTGGGCAGAAGAATTGGGTAACATTTTTGCTTGGGCCTGTGGAAAACCATCATCATGCAGATAGTACTGGGAGAGATGGATCCATATCTTGACATGTTCTAAGGCAATTCCATATTCAAGAACAAGGATTTACAGTTGTATTTTACTGCTTTGATATTAATGCATAAGGCTTGGGATGTTTTCTCCCACTCCTGCCTCATTTTAGGAAGCATCCATAGCAAAGGCATACTACCTGTCAGTAGTATGGTTCACCTTGTTGTCCCCCAACTTATCCCCCATTTTGCAAGTTTACAGAAGAAAAAAAATAGCAAAGAGTGACCAGGGAAGATGCAAGATCCAAAATAATCCATTTTAACCCTTTTCAAATCAGACATGGAAAATCCAGCAATTGTCAGAGATGAAAATAGAAGCAGAATTTTTGCCAGAATATTACCTTGTTATGTTACATATTTATAACAACAATATAATGTAAATGTGTGAGTTAACAATGCAGAAAAACATGTTCAGTTCCCAAGAATGCCTCATAAACCATTTTAATGAACACATGTCACACCTACCATATTGATGCTGCATATGTTGCCTATGCTTCCCCTGTTGCAGTGCAGAGGGAGAATATCACTAGGAGTGGATATCTCATTTCTGCCTGAGACAGCCAGAAGGGGAATGAGAAGAGCAGGAGGTTGCTGCTGGGAAGTAGAATGTTGTGATGCAGATGGATGCCTACTTGAAGGGGGTTGACCCATTCTGCAAATTATTATTCAAGGAAAACTTCAGTTACTTCCTCTGGACTCTCAGTTTGTACAAGGTCTGGAGGCCCTCCATGTGTTTGTTGGGGCCAGGGATGGTACTGGGATCTTTCTGGGTTACCGCGCTCCCCGTGACCCAGCCACCTCCTTACCGGAGCTGGCGGACTTTGTCTCTGCGGCACTGTTGGAGTCCCTGAGGCTTTTGGTCTTGGATTACTTCAGTATCCATGTGGAGGCAGGGGTTTCCAGTCCAGCTCTTGAGTTCTTGGAAACCATGGTTTCCTTGGACATGTCCCAACATGTTAACGGTCCCACACATGTGGGTGGCCATATGCTAAACCTGATATTTTCCACTGAGTGGAGCGAGTGTGGTCTGATGGTGACTGACCTGGTGTCAGTCCCCTTGTCATGGTCCGATCATCACCTAATAAAATGTAACCTCTCAGTGGCACTCCCTCCCTGCAGGGAGCAGGGGCCTATTTTGGTCCACCCTTGAAGGTTACTGGATCCATTACGATTCCAGGATACCATGAGAGGGATTCCAGCTGATCTGTCTGGTGCTCCTGTCGAAGCTCTGGTTGATGGCTGGATTGCCACTGCAAATAGGGCTGTAGACACGATCGTTCCTAAAAGCCCTCTCCATCACAGAGCTCGGCCAGGGGCCTGGTATAATCAGGAACTATGAGCTATGAAGCGAAATAGGAGATGGCTAGAGTGCACTTGGAGAGACAAACCGACAGATTATAATAAGAGAGCCGTTAGGATCGCAACTAACCATTACCTGGCTAAGGTGAAGGCTGCTAGATGATCACACCTTGCTGACCGGATAAGCGAAGCTTCAAATCAGCAGGCAGAACTTTTCCATATAGTTCGCGATCTATCCGGAATTGGTCTGGGTGATGGGCCTCCCCCTAGCTTCTCATCGGACCAATTTGTAGCATTTTGTAAATCTAAAGTGGAGGCCATCTGCCGGGATCTCTCTCCTTTTTTTAAATACAGTGAGTCAAGTTGATATGTCCAGCGCTCCTTCTTGCCTGGTGAGACCTGAATTCTTTCAGCCTGTGATGCCAGATTTGGTCGACAAAGTGCTTGATCGCTGTTGGGCCACCAGCTCCTCCCTTGACCCTTGCCCGGCCTGGCTAATCAAAGCAGCCAGGCTATAACAACTGAATGGGCCACTGCGATAATTAATGGGTCTCTCCTTGAGGGCAAGGTTCCTCCTGCCCTCAAGTATACACTCATTAGGACCATTAGAAAGAAACCTAGTTTGGTGTTGGACGACATTGGCAACTATAGGCCCGTTGCCAAAGTTTCTTTCCTTAGCAAAGTGATGGAGAGGGTGATGGTCGATCAGCTACAGGCTCTTTTGGATGAAACCAATGCCCTGGACCCATTTCAGTCGGGCTTCAGGCCGCACCACGGTATGGAAATGGCAGTGGTTGCACTGTTGGATGACCTGTTGAGGGAGGCTGACGGGGGGAACATGTCCTTGTTGGTCCTCCTCAACATTTCAGTGCCCTTTGATACCGTTGACCACGGTATCCTTCTGGGGAGGCTCTTGGAGTTGAGAATTGGTGGACAGGCACTTGCCTGGCTTTGATCCTTCTTGGAGGACTGCCCTCAGTGAGTCCAGCTTAGAGCGAGTGTTTCAGCCCCGTGGAGCCTCAACTGTGGGGTTCCGCAGGGTTCAATCATCTATCCAATGTTGTTTAACATCTATATGAGGCCTCTGGGAAGGGTCATCAGTGGGTGTAGGGCTTCCTGCCATCAGTACGCTGATGATACCCAGCTCTGCATCTCTTTTTCACCTTCCTCAGTGGTTGCTGTCCTGTCCCTTGAGCGCTGCCTGGAGGCTGTACTGTGGTGGATGCAGGAGAATGGGCTGAGGCTGAACCCGGGGAAGATGGAGGTCCTGAGGGTGGGTGGCACCTCCATCTGTGGTTTGGGAAACTCCCTCTCTTTTGGGGGGTGACTCTCACCACGAAGAGTGAGGTTCGCAGCTTGGGAGTACATCTGGACCTGGCACTCACCATGGAGACCCAGGTGGCATCAGTGGTCTGCTCCACCTATTTCCATCTGCGGTGGATTGCCCAGCTGCGTCCCTATCTTAATGTTGGGGCACTCACCACTCTGGTCCATGTGCTCGTAATCTTGAGATTAGACCACTGTAATGCATTCTACATGGGGCTACATTTGGGGTTGTTGCAGAAACTTCAAATGGTGCAGAATGCAGCAGCCAGACTTCTCACTGGGATGAGAAAATA